>NC_133932.1:44267088-44902769 GCF_031877795.1 Strix aluco
ATAATCAGGTGTGATATAGAAGTGATAGAGACTTTGTTCTGAAATATTTTAAGCGATAATCTTATACAGGGGGTTAAAAAAATTATTGTCTATTCATCCTCAATAAGAGAGTGTAATCTTCATGATCTCTGTTACATGTATTTTTTAAGATTTTCTCAGAGTTAAAGATCTTAAGTGTAATTTTTCTTGTTTTGGTTATCACCAAAGTGAATTACTGTACTTAGAAACATTTTTTCCTTTAGTGCACTTAACCCTTGTAAACTTAGTTGTTACTGCACTTCAATGATAAATAAATGTAATAGGTATTTCTGTCAAAATAATGGTTTTGATTTTGGCTGCAACTGCGCTATAGGCTATTAGTTAGAGAAGGATAATTTTATAAATTAAAAGGAAACTTTATTCCTGACCTTTTAGACATGCTTTATTTAAAAACAAAATAAATTGCATTAAAAGAAACAACATATTTTATTACTGAGCCCAGTTCTCAATCCATTTATTTTAATCCAAATAGCAAATGTTTAACTTGTATCCATTATTTTGTACCAGAAGGAAGTTCTTCTAAATTAAATCTCTTAATGAAATTAGCCAGAAAGACTCTGCCAGAATTGTACAAAATTGTATTAACACAAGATTCATAAAATGGCAAACAAATCTTATAAACATGCTGCATCTAATACATTTTATTGTGTGCTTATGATAGTGATGATGTGAAGCCTTTTGGTTAAAGACTCAAACATTCATTCCTTTATGCGTGCCATTTATTTCTTAAAGCAACTTCTCAAGTTTTAACCAGTCCTTTATGAAATTGTTTATTAGTATCTGAGCTGTGTATTCATGACAACCTTTTCAACTAAAGAACTCAGCAACTCAGGGGGGTCTTATTAATATATAGAAATACCTGAAGGGAGGGTGCAAAAAAGATGGAGACAGGCTCTTTTCAGTGGTCCTCAGTGACAGGAAACACAGGAACTTCCACCTGAGCATAAGGGAATAATTTTTTTACTGTGAGGGTGACTGAGCAGTTGAACAGGTTGACTCAGAGAAGCTGTGGAGTCTCCATCCTTGGAGATATTCAAAAGCCTTCTTGGACACAGTCCTTGACAACCAGCTCTAGGTGATGCTGCTTGAGCAGGGGGGTTGGACCATATGTCTGCCAGAGGTCCTTTCCAACTTCAACTCTTCTGTGATTTTGTGAAGCTTTCAGAGGAGGGGAAAGGTCAACTCTAACTTTTGGTGGAAGAATCCATAATTCAGAAAGCAGAGAGTCCTCATAGAAATCCAATCATCGTGGACCATCTGTGAAGGGAATCTGTCTTGCATCCCACCCACCTACATAAACTGTACTGAGGGAAAGAAAATGGTGATGTAAATAAATTAATCTTATCCTGTTTTTTAATAACCTTTAACATTATGCATCCTTATTGTATTAGCTCTTTTACTTACTTTACTGTATAAAAGTTCAACTAACTTGAAGTGCATTACATTCCATTTTCTTTGTCCCACAGAAGATGCAAACAGGAGCTTTAGCATAACATATGTGCCCCAAGAAACCATAACTTAGATCAAGTTATACTTTGTTTATGGATTTTGATCTTCATGTCTGAGAGGACATGAAACACTGAGCAACCAATTATCTTCCTGATTAATTTCAGATATAGAAAAAAATGTTCAGAACTTCACTGGTAGTTCATGAGTTCAAGACACATGACTAACTGACATTTTAGTAATACATGTGCCCTTCAAACATTTATCCTGAGATGGTAAAGTTTGTTTCATATCTTCCTTGGAGATGTAAATTGTTAATTTTGAAATACTTTTTTGTATAAATACGATAGAACCATAGAACAGCTCAGGTTGGAAGGGACCTCAGAAGACTGTCTGGTCCAAACTTCTGTGGAAAAGGGAGCCTAGATGAGATTATCTAGCACTTTGTCCAGTTGTGTCTTGAAAACCTCTTGTGATAGGAACTCCACCATGTCCCTGGGGAGGTTGTTGCAGTCATTGACTGTTCTCACTGTAAAAAAATTCTTTCTTAGGTCAAAATGAAACCTCTCCCGGTGCAACTTGTACCCATTGCCCCTTGTCCTCTCCATCTGGCTCCTTGTGAAGAGAGAGCTTCCATTCTCTTTGTAGATGCCCTTTAAGTACTAGAAAATTCTGATAAGGTCCCCCTTGAGCCTTCTCTTCTCTAGGGTGAAAAGATCTAACTCCAGTCTTTCCTCATAGGGCAGGTTCTCCAGCCCTTTGATCATCTTTGTGGCCCTCCTTTGGACCCTATCTGTCTATCCACATGTTGTAGGAACCAGAACTGGACACAGTACTGCAGGTGCAGCCTGACAAATGCTAAGTAGAGTGGGATGATCACATCTCTGTCTCTGGTAGTAGTGCCCCTGTGGATGCAGCCCAGAATCCAATTTACCTTCGTTGCTGCAGTGGTGCACTGGTGAATCACATTCAGCTTGTTTTCCACCAAGACCTCCATGTCCCTTTCAGCAAGGCTTCTCCCCAGCCACACAGATCCTAGCCTGTACTGGGCTCTTTGATTATGTCATCCTAGGTGCAGGACCTTGCACTTGTCTTTATTGAACTTCATGCAGTTCTTGCTATCCCACTTTTCCAGCCTGCCCAGGTCTCTCTAAGTTGTCTCTCCCTCTGTCCACCTCACCAGTTTAGTGTCATCAGCAAACTTGGTGAGAACCTCTGCCTTGTCAGCATTATATGTAACTAGTTTCCCTGCCCTGTTTAGCAATAGGACTGTCTTCCCTGTGCTCCTGTTCACTACTGACATATCTGAAGAACCTTTTCTTGTTGTTTTTGATATTTTTGGCCAATTTCAGTTCTAGCTAAGTCTTAGCCTTCCTGACTGCATTTCTGCATTCCCTAGCAAGGTTCTTGTAGTCCTTGACAGGTATTTGGCTGTCTTTCCATATACTTTTCCATATGCTGCTTCTTTGCCTTTAAGTGCTTCCAAAAGCTAATTGTTAAGCCAGGATGATCTCTTGTTCTGTGGCCTTCCTTTCCCTTTGTAGGAGATGCACTGTTCTTCATATCACCTGCAATTCACTGAGAGTGAAAAGTGTCTGCATCTGGCTTAGCAAACAAGAATGTATTTTATATGTATTCTTAAAAGCAGAAATAAAGCAAAGCGTAGTGATCTATCATGATCACAGAACTGCAGAATCATGGAACACTTTAGGTAGTAAGGAACCTCTTGAGATCATCTTGTCCATCCAACCCCTCCCTTGCTCAAGCAGAGCCATCTAAAGCAGGTTGTCCAGGACCACATCCAGTCAAGTTTTGAATATCTGCACAAATGGAGGCTGTTGGCTGTTGTGGATGGCTGTCAATTCAGAAAATTTTATTCATATTTACTCATTGAGACTGACTAATTATAATACTGATATAGCAAAACTAACACAGACTGCTACATTCTCACAGTTTGTTAATTAGAACCCTTAACAGAGGATTGTGATCATGTTTTACTGAAAGGGAATCAAAAATTCAAGCAGCCTCATTGGAAGCACTGAAAAAAAAAAGAAAAAGATGCAAACAAAAATGAACCCACTCTTAATAATAGTTGAAGCAGAAATGCTGTCTGTTCTTTATTAAACTCTTGGAATTTAGCACTCGACCACTTTTGGAAGAGCTGCTATAAAAAAATCTTAGTCTTCATATGTGACCTAGGCTTTTATCTCACCTAGCAGGTGAAAATAAATGAAGAATACCTAGGCCTGACTTTTATTATGTATTTCAGATACTTACTTGAGTGCTGGCAATATCTCACTCTTTACTGCCTGATATCAGTTCTCCTTTTCTGGATGAGTTCCTTGAGAAAGAATTAGCAATCCTTCCCCAGCAGCAGCTGCTGTCTGTGAACATTTTGGAGGCTGCCCTTTCCAGATTCTGAGGATAATGGTAGAAAACAGACCTGATTATACTGGGTTGACATTTATATGGCCAGTGTTAATTTTAGCAGGGCCATCTGTGGTTTTAACTGAAATGATTCTATACTAGTAATTTTAATAGAAAAACTATCAAGAAAAAACCAACCAAACAAAAGTGCCCACTTATAAATGATTCCCCATCAGACTTCAACAGGATATAGTGAGGTCTGCCTCATCTCTGTTTTTCAATTAGAGGAATCTGAACAGAGTGACATTCTTCTGGGTACAATCAACGGGAGGCACTCTGAGATGCTACAGAATTAAGCACAATACATCAAGGAGATAGTCCTTTCAACATCTAGAATATCTGCCATCAAAGCACCTTACTAATATGAAAAATACATGGCTTTAAGATAAGGTTAGATGAGAGGATGAAGATTCTTTTCAAAGATATTGCAGCATGTTTTGCTCATTGCCATCACAATTTTATCACTGTGGCACTGCCTGGGACGCTTGCTCTTGAACATTTTCCTAAGCTACTGTAGAGGCAACAAATGCATTTTTACCCATCTGTACTCCTTTCAAATAATGTCGCAGCTATGGGGATCCTTTCCTTCATTACCTTAATTAATTTTAGTTCTCACAGTGCTATGCTTTCTAGGGCTGACACAGAAATTACACAGAACTCAACTGCAGTGCAGTGCCCCACAGAAATGAAGCAAGGAATTGAATGCATTCAATTTGATTTAATTATCTAATTCAGTTCTGAGTTTTAGGCTCAAGTGTCGAAGGATGCGGTGCCCAAGGAATCTTTTACAGAATCTCTTCTCCACCGGCCTTTGGAGAGACATGAGGCAAGGCTTAAAAACAGGTTACCTAAAAAAGAAATGATGGAGGACACAGATCTCTGCATGCTTCTCTGTAAGCAGTTGACTCTAATTGCAGCCCTTGGTTTGAATAAGATGGCTTCGGTTCTTTAAAGGGTCAGCTGAGCTTAGTCTGCCAACTATCGCTATTTCCTAATGGCCTGTAGGACAGTGAAAGTAAGGTATTATCACAATCGGGCCCAAAGTTTTTTGCCAAAAGTGATGCAGCTCTATTCTGAAAAGACCTCTGCTATGGATTTCTTATGAAGAATATGTGGATGCTCGTTGCAGAATAAATACATGAAGATAAGGGATTAGCTGTTGCTATCAGTTTTTGGTATACCTAACAGAGTACTTGAAGTCCACTGGCAAATAGGAGTAACTTCATTGGTAATGCTGATTTGTATTAAAGTTGTCCATATAGATATTGTCTGTTGTGCCAGCACACAGTTGCTGGCCCACATTTGCTAAATGGGAAGGAGAAAAGAGAAGCATGAAGCAATGTGTGATTTTTTGCAATTAGGCCTATTTCATCTCTCTTATTAACTAGGCAAAATCATACGGAAATAAATCTGTACTAGCAGTTAATGATCAGTTGGTTAGTTGACAGCTGCAGGCAAGCCCAGTGATATAAAAATTACTGTCATTATGAACAGCTTCTACTAAGAAGATTTTTGTATTAAAAATGCGAATACATTCTGTTTCAACAGTGATATTATAAAATCTGTCTTTTCATGATCTTTAATAACCAATTTTCTGCCAGAATGACCCAGAATTCTATCATATGGGTTCTGAATTAAAATTTATTTAAAAAACCAAGATACTGTGTCCTGTAACAAGCATAATTAAGCTACAGTTCAAACAGTATATGCAATGCATATGTAGTGTAACTAGGTATTAGTTTACAGTCTGTTCTATTTGTCATATGTTAAAAGAGTTGCAAATGAAACTTACAGATGTGCCATAATGGTGTTACAAAGTGCTTACATAATGTTGTTGATTACACTATTTTGGTATGCGTGTATTTGAATTCAAGACAATCTAATTGCAAATATATTCTGAAGAATAAAGTTGTAATTTAAAGCTATTACAGGCCTCTGCCTTAACTACACCCGAGTATGCCCAAAGTGGGCAAATCATGCTAGAGAGCTGCCTCTTCACTCACAGAGGGAGAATAGTGCATCGGTGCTTTAGCTGATTTCTGTTCCAGAGGGATGGATCCTAGTTCAGATGTTTTCAGAAATATGGCAACAATGTGTGTGGTCAGCTTAGTTATTTCAGATACTGGATTAAAAAATTAGTTGCTAATTTTTAAAGGTTTTCAAAAAGCCCTTTCACCACATTATTACCAACAGTATGTGTATATATAGTATAGTTTTTAAATCTTGGGTGTGTACTTGATAGATAGTGCATCAAATAGGGACATCAAGATCTAAAGAAAAATCTTAAATCTTTATTAAAAGACACAAATAAAAGAAGAAGTATAGTTTATTTTTTCATCTAGATATTAACATTTTTAATGGATTTTTAATGAGGACCTTTTCAAGCTCTTTCAAGATACAAGACTTTTCAAGTAATTATTTTAAAGACAAATTGCTCATGCCATGATGGTCTTCTACAAATACACAAAAATTAAGCAATTACGAGTGCAAAGCAGTTGTCAATTCCCATAACTACTACATGATAAACCTCTTACATACAGAAATCCAGATATATTTACGTAAGAATTTGTAGCATCCGTAATAATGTGAGGCAGTGGTCTGTATTTGGGGTCTTGAGGCATTGTTACTGAGAGGCAGAAATCCTGCAGGCAGAGTAGTTTGTCTTTAAATAATCCCAACCTTCCTAATTTAAGATTAATTTTCCAATCTTAATTTGATTAGGTTAATTTAAGAGCGTTTCTAGCTAAAAGCTTTACAGCTACACATCGACTCCAGTAAGCCTATATACTATAGGAAGTACCTACATCACACAATACAAGGTAATTCTTCATAAAGGTAATCAGTCTGGACAGGGAAATTTATTAATTTAAATATGTTGTTTGGATATTTTGCTATTTTGGATATTTTTATTCAAGGTTGCTGTTTGTGTTGAAGGAATAAATGATAGCAACAACAGATTGTGAGGTAGCAATAGAAGTTGCAATGTCCAGTAGAGTTTATAATTAAATGCTAGCAGAGGATTGGTGCAGATGAGGAGTCCTGACTTTTGTTCTGTGTTTTGGAGAGCTCTTTCAAACCCTTCTCTCCCACCCTGTTGTGACTTACTTGACCTTTTTTGCTTCTGGCCATTCCTGTCTGTCATCATTTTTCTCTGTCTCCCTACATGTCCACCTTCATTTCCAAACTTCCATGCATCCACCTCTCTTTTATATTTTGTCCTTCCCAGGAAAATTACAATTTTCTTATCACCCACTTTGCTACAGCTTGCAGCATTGAGGTCTTCACTCAAGCCACTCAGGCTGTACGAAGGTGAACATTTGGAGCACAAGATAAAGTTTCCCTGCTGACATTTTTTGAGCACACAGCAGGCTGTCCTTATCAGAAGAAGCAATCACAGGGAGAGTGCTGCTTGTCCCATGCATAAGAACTTGAGCAGATTCAGTCATTCCTGGAGAATGATACTTAGACCTGTATTAGCCTGTATGCATTGTAGCAGGCCTGAAAAAATATCACAAAAAAAGGTTCAAAGCTTAATGTAGAAGTAGTTATTCATAACTAAGAGATTTTTCTGCAGATGGAATTCGAGCTGAAACCCTAAGCTGGACATGTCAGTTCCACCAAATTTCAAGACTTCTTTTCGAAGCAAGGAGCTTGATAGTGAAAAGACTATATGATTTACTTGTTCTACTTTGTGTAATTTTTCTATAACTTTATTTCTGAAATAGCTGGAATGCACCCCGAGGTAGATGTTTTGACACTTGTCAGACTGGCAAATCATTGGAAAAAGGCCTTTAAAAATGTGTATCAGGCCACCTTCATTATAGACAACATAGGTTTATTTTTTTTTTAAACAGCAAAATCAATCAGATGAAAAATGGTACAGAAAAGACATGGCTTGTATAATAATAATGTGGATTCTTTCAAATATATTTCAATTATATCTTGAACATGAACAATTGTGTTTGGATTGGTCCTTTTTATGCAATGTCACTCCTATGTTGCAACCCACAGATGCTCAAAAAAAATGACTTAGGCCCTAGAAACTCATGGGATTGACTTACATATATTACACATGATCTTTGAATATTAAATGTGGGACATTCACTTAATAATGTTTGTTTTGTTTTGAGCCTTCAGAGCCTCCTTGGGTCTCATTTCAAAGTTTTATCAGTAAGTAGAAGTCTAGAATAACACTTTATGTGAACTCCTCTATTCAGGACATTGAATTACAAAGTACCTTATTACAGGAAGACAGGCCACAAATGCTACTGTAAGATGGGATTTGGCAGTAGCAAGAGCAGAGTAAAATGAAATTTCTTATCACAGGGAGAATGGAACACTATGATAAAATGTTAAATAGTGTATGAAAAAGAAAAAAATGAAATATATGAGTAAAATGAAATAATTTTTACAACTTTCAAAATACCGTAATGATCTGTTCCATCTTACAGGAACCCGATTAGCTCCAAAAGAAAAACTGGACATCCCGGTGTTATTCAAGCCAGATACAATGAAAATGTATGAGGCTGTGGTGGTTATTCATGTAATGAGGGAAAATGGTGAAAACTGGCCTTATGAGGATACTGCTGAATTAAATAAAGACTTAAAGAGGTAATTTATTCTGATAGGAAAAGAAAAAGTAGTTGAGGATACTCAATCCTATCATCATTTTCCCCTTCGGCCATTTGTGTGTAGCTCCCAAGGGCAATCAAGTGTCTGATTTTGAGGGCAATAGGTATCCAACATAAGTTTTTAATGCACTCTGCAAAGTGTGCATATTTAGGGTAAGACTTATCTTTCAATACCTACACCTCTAATTTTTCAGTATGTTTGGGCTAAGAATGATTCTCCTATGGATATGTTTATGTAATGCATAAACTGCATAAACTTTGTTCCAGTGTAGAAATCAGAGACAATAGGTCAAGCCAAATGTTCTCATACTCTGAGTAATATTTGAAGACACTAAACTAAGTGAATGTAAATTATTGTTGTTCTGGTTTGGTTGGATTTTATTTCATATTTTTCTTTGTTATGTTTAGCATTACAGCAAACAATAAAATGGAATCTCACATCAACAACTCTTAAGTCTAGATGACTTCGGAAAAAAAGTTCTCAGCAGTCTATCATAATGATACTCTTCATTTATTTTCCAAGCAGTGTTACTGTAGGAGAGAATGGGGGAATTCAGGAAATACTCTGGATCTATCCGGTGTATGGAATACCTGAAGCACCACAGCAGAAATTAGTTCCAGGTAGGTAACAATTGAAAAAAACTTGAATAAATTTAAGAAAATAAAATAACCGTTTGTGTTCTCATCTGCTTGATCACAAGAATTTGCAGTAGTATTTTTCTACATCTTAAAAAAAATATAAAATCACATATTAAAAATAAAATCTTCTTTCCCAACCTACAAAGCATATCTATTATTTTGTTCTCATTATGGATAAAAGGAGCCAGGAGAAGTTGAAAATCTCAAGGTTTGTGCTCTTCAGTGTCCCAGTTAATGCTGAGTTAGAGAACTGAATGTAAATCAAATGAGAGACTGATGCAAGAGTAGATTTTGCCTTGCAGAACCAGAACGCCCTTCTGGAGAGTTTACAGGGCACAGAATATTGGAGTAGATGTCCGCTGTTTCTTACAGCCTTGTATTTCATTCGTTAATCAAAACCAGAATGTAGAATACTGTGAATAGCAGTAAGTTTTCCACTTGCTCCTGGGAAGTAAACTTGCATTAAACATTCATAGGGGTTTTGTGTTGTTGCTTATTTTTGGGATAGTAAGTGTTTATAGATTTGATGCACCTATTTTTTAAAGGTGTGATATAATCCCAGAAGTGTGAAATAGAAATTGTGAACAGCTTTTTAAATCTGTAACCTTAATGAAACTACAGTTCAAGATGTAGATGAGGGACGATGTTAGACCAGCATGTCTTTTCATCTTGTCTTTTGTTGGGTGAATATACTTTTCTATAATAAATAGTCTAAGGCGCAGGAATAACTTCTGGAAAACTATAGAAGTAGATATTTTTACAGTCATTAATTTAATTTGCTTAAGGACCCTTTACTTGCAGACAAATGCCTATGATGTGGTATTAATTAGAATTTTCATCTCCTTAATTTCCACTTTAATACCTTAAGGAAAGAAGCACAATATTATCATGCAATCAACTGTTGCCCGAAATGATGGTTTTAACAAGTCTCATTAACATTAAAACTATGTATGTTGATATGAATGTTTGTTGTGTTATTTAAAGCTGTTATGTAATTCACTGGGAGACTTTAAGATAAATCTCCCTTTTATTGGGCTGTTGTTTTCGCTAGGTATAGAAGTTATGAATTAAAACTTAGCATTCATAAATTGTTTAAATGACATCACTTCTGTATATGATTGGAAACTTAAGTAATGTCAAATCTTAAGTAATTTTAAATTCATAAATGCTTCTTTAAAACAGCAAAACTAAACTGTAGAATATTTATAACTAAGTATGTTATCCACTAGTTTATGTTCAGTAAATGTTTGTAATGCATACAAGGAGCATTACATTAATTTTGGATACATATCTCTTTTTGGCCATCACCATGTTATGTTGGAAAATGACCCGGAGAACTAAAACACCTGTTTGTAAGTGTATTTATGAAACAGATTCCATTCCTGCCTTGATTCTGAAAGCCTATGGTTTTCAGTTATGAATGGACTTTTTAAAAATCCCTGTTGCAAGATATGAATTCAAGGCAGGTAATTTAGAAGAAACCTACTTTTTTTTTTTTTTTTAAGCATTGTTTTTAATAATGATTGAAATATTATTGTCACTTTTTTAATGCAGACATTTATTAAAATTACCTGGTGGCTACAAGCTGTTATGCCAAAAACCAATGCTGCTTTGCTATTAGGCAGTTCATCTTTTGTGTCATTCTTATTTGTATCTTAATATACTTAAACTTCTAGAAGTCACTTGGCTTAGTACCTCATGAGACCAATTAAAACGATCAGTGGTCACAACCCATGTAGTACGTGTTAAGTAGATTACAACTTGGATATCTTATAAAAGTGATTATAGATGGAGAATTATCCAGATATTTTTTTAGTTCTTGTAGAGTCAAAGCAACATACAATAATGTAGATTGGAAGGGACCACTGGAGGTCATCTAATCCAACCCACTGCTCAAAACCAGGTCTAATTAGATGAGATTGCTCAGGGACTTGTCCAGTCAAATTCCACGCAAATCTGATTTTTATCCATAAATATTACTTAGCCATTTAGGAAAAAGAAAATATAGAATCATTTCTGGTAGTAAGATAATCTGCGGAATAGAAAATTATGTGGACAGAACATGTGCACACAGTAATCTGAAATAGTGGGTAAACTGGTGTAATATAGACAATGTAATTTATTCTTAAATATAAGGCCATGCATCTTGAAAAAAAGACATGTTTTTAACTATTTCAGTAACTTTCCCTCATGGAAATGCTTAGAAGAGAGCTATAGAAATTACTTACATCCTATTAAACAGGAAAATACCAAGGGGACAAAAAAAAAATAGTTAACCTTTTTAGAGAAAGGACTTTACTTGAACTTGATGTTCAATTATCTATTTTCCAAAATAATGATAGTGAATCAAGCTCCAGAACTGAAAGTTGAAGCTACACAAACATGGTATAGAAGCAAGGGTTTCACTGCTCTTTTTAAAAATGCTTTACATAATTACTTAGCAAGATACGGTTCTAAATTATTTATCATAAAATCTTGATGTTAAGTTCAAAATCAATTTTTAAAGAATCATTTGGTATAATTCTGATGAAAATAATATTTAGACCTTGAGAGAAGTATGTAATCAGCTCTTCTTTTTCATGTTGATTTCCATAACTCTAGAAAATTTTTTTCTTTGGAACAACACATTTTTCTTTCAGTTCTTGCATCTAATTTTCTCCTCCTTCTGTGCCAATAATTATTGAAAGAACTATAAACAATAACTATTGAAATAAGCTTTATAAAATCTAGTGTATAATCTAAACCTCAGCTACCTTGTAATGAAAAAAGACACATTTTAGAAGCAGTAAATTAAATTCACTTACTGAATTGAAAAAAGCTCTGTCATGCTTCAGAGACAAGCATGTCAGAACACTTTTTATGCTGGCATAGTTCTATAAAAGCTGAAGTTCGAACAGCAGTATTCTTAAATTAAGAAATCAAAGAGTAACTTAATATTATTTAACTTTTAAATTCATTAATTTCTTTGTTTTCCTTTCAGACTTCCTTTCTCATTGGTATATGTCAAACTGTGACATAATTTCCATATGAACTAAAATGAAGATACATTTCATGATTACAAAAAAGGGAGAAATTTGCAAGTTCTGTTTTGAACTAACTGTAGGAACAGATTTCTGTTTGCTTGGCAGTATTTTCTACTACTTCACCTAAACAGAACAATAGAAACTGTGGGTTGGGGAAAAGCTTTTAGTTGTCTTGCTCCTTATGGGAATTCTGTCATTCTCTAAACACATTTAACATCTATGTTTAACTGTTTTCTTAAAATCAAGATGCTGATGCTAACACTTTACAAATAGTGGGTTCTTGCTTTTCTGTAGCTGTGGTACGCTGTCGAGCCAGGCAGAGAGTAGAAAGAAGAATAGAGGTGCTGCTGACTGGTGTAGTTCCTGGTGCAGCAGTTATGCCTGCCACAAGAAATTCTGCTGTGGTCAGTACAAAGAAGCCAGCCAACATCCAAGAAGTTGTTCAAGTCACTGATGGTAAGAATAAATAGCTTGATATCGTGCTATTTTAGGAACGTTGCAAATAAGGTAAGCACTTCACCAGTGTAGTTCTGCCTGACAACAGATGAGGTTTAGACAAATCTCTCAGTCCATATTTCTAACCTGTTGCAAATATGGGACATTCATATAACAGTATGTCTGCAGTTACGGGCACCTTTGAACCTGAACCTTTCTTTTTGTATCTGTCTTGGATGTGAAGCTTGCATACGTACCCTCTCTCCCTTAAAAGAGAATAGCCTCCACAAAGTCTAAAGTTAGCAAAAATATGTCTGTGTAAACATTGCAGGGAAATATTTATCTGCAGGTTGTCCCTATTTGTAAGATGCATTGCCACTAACAGGCCAATATGTGCAGCAAAATGGATTGAAGAAGGAGGCCTTTTTCGCAAGAAGCAATAAAGCTTTGTAAAAAGATAGCTTCCACTTACTGTTAATCAGCAGAGGACACAGAGGAAATCAATTTCTTTGGAGATACACCAGCTTTTCATATTATATCTCTCTGAAACAGAATGGTACAATGTATAAGTAGTAAGAAAAGAATGCTTGTTACTGCTGTATGCCCAGTATTTCTGTTAATAGATGTGTGTTAACAGTCATATTCACTGCAACAAATTATGCATTGTTTCATTTTACCTTCATCAATTATTGCACCTTTGAGACTTAACCTACATTTCTTTTGGGTTAATCCTACTTTTTAAGAAAAATGTTATTTAAAAACTATAACACATAATGTGAGACATCCTAATGTGTGTTTAACATAGCTGTAAATGAGAAGGAGGGATCTCACCCATGCTCCAACTTTGTCAAGAGTGTAATGCATTGTATGATGGTAAAAGATGAGTCTATGGAAGTTGCTATGATTGCAATCTATTAGGCAATCAGTCTGAGAGGCAGACAAACTTGGCTTTTGTGTCTCATTTATGACATTTAGAATCTGGCCCATTAGAGGCTTTGCAGGAATACCATGTCACAGAAACTCTCCTGCCAAAGAACTGTGAAAAACTGAAAAGCTGTAAAATGTAAATCGAGATGCATTACATCCTTCCTGTAAGAATGATTTTCATGAAAATATGCCCTTGTCCTGCACACTGACCAATGTAGTCTCATATTGACAATCACTGCCCAGGTCTTTAAACAGATATTTTTTTTAAAAAAAAAATGCTTTTAAAACAGGAGGGGATCTGAACTTGAACTGTTAACAAGAGCTTGCACAGCATATACTTACTGATTAGTTAATATTTGTACTTTCTTAGTTAAACTTTATATTTGCTCATATTGAGGTGTCAAAGATAACTTATTGTCTGGACATATTATTATCTTATATTCCCATATTACAAAGTGATAGTGATCAATCTAGTAAAATAAAAACATGTGAAATTCTCAACATACATTCTTGCCTCTTTGGAGAACTGTAAATATTATTATATAATTTTATTCAGCCTTGTGAGAACTGCTGTGTGTCAAAATACTTGGTATCTTTTTTTTTTACTATACCGCAGCAGGCTTATCTCATTATTACTTGTCACATAGGAGTAGGCTACCTTAAACATACCTGAGCTATTTCCCACCAGCATGGTGGCATCTGAATTGACAAGAATAACATGCATTGAGCAAGTTGAGGCAGCATTTTGAAAGACTTGCAGATTCATGATGTGTAGGGCTGGTTTTATTCATAGGAATAATATTTCATATTTATTCACACTGGCTCCTGCACAAACTGCAAGATATTGATTTGGGACATTGCATCTTTTCAAGAAAGAAGTCTGGTAATGAAATGCTTTACACCATAGGTAGTAAGATCATTTATAACTTTGGTGTTTTTCATGGTTTTCAATGGCATTATAATGTCATTATTGCTAGATGAATTTGATGCCTGTTAGGAATCAAATTTAATGGTACTATCTCAGCTTTCTGCAATCTATCAGTAATAATGTAAATAAAAACATAAACCCCTAAGATAACAGCCTGGCAAGCTTTTTTATCATTTTTTCTCTTCTGAAGTAGTGATTCATCAGAGTGCATGTGTGATGTATAGTAAGCAGTTTTTATATCCAAAGATAAATGATGATAATTACTGGCAGATCAGATTTAAACAGCTACTACTGTTCTTCAGTATTTAAATTATTTGGACATGTATAAATTCTTGGGAAGTGAAAAATCTTCAAGCATGTCTTTTATGTTAAAAGAATTCCATTTCATCCAATCCAGAAGATATAATCTGAAACAGAAAATTATTACAATCTCTTAAGAAAGAGGGCACAGTCTAAATACTGTCTAGCTAAAATGACAGTTTGTTGTTCAAAAGTCAGCACAGTTCCAGAGATCAAATAATTAAAGCGTAATGTTTTAGATATAGAAATTATGATATGACCCTTTAAAAAATAATCTTCAATTGTTTTAAATACATATTTTTAACCTATATGTATTTTTCATCTGTTCTATTACATATGGCTTTGAGGACATTTTTTTCAGTAAGCGAAATTTAAGACCCAGGATTCATCCAAACAAGTGTGAAGATTGTTATTTTTTATTCTAATAAAACAGATTTTTTAGTTTAATTATTCAGTGGGAAATACAAACATGTTTAATTTTATGATCTTCTAAGAAAAACATCAAACATTCACAAATTATCAGTTATAGATATTTGACTGAAATTCATAAGTTTCTAAGCAACCAAATTTGACCATGTTGAGAGTGTGTGTACTACATAGCCAGAGCACCTTCTGGTTGAGGAAATACACTAATCAGTCCTGTTCTGTCACTGTGTTTGTAATGGTCCTTTGTAACCCATCCCTTTCAATTGCTTCAGTTTATCACATAAACCAACTGTAAGGTCTGAGTGTTTATAATTACCTTCCTTAATTCATAACTCTTCTCACAGCCCAAAGGCTGGTCTTAGCTCCTTGCTCCTGGGTTCTTATTTCTGGTATGGTTTCATGAGAGTTAATTTCTGGGTGGAATAATGCTGTCCAGGTTCTGTAGGGTAACACAGGTATGAGGTTTTTTTATGTTATGTGCAAGTTTCACAGCTATGCTGTTGACCTCTGACTAAACAGATGGACAGTTCAATTGCACTTAGTGGTTAAATAACAGTGGTATAAAATAATAATTTTCAGAAATAAGTTCAATAAAATTGGATATGACAAAAAATATCTTATCAGCGTAAGGCAGAAAGATGTCAATATAGGTAGAGAGAAAATATTCTTATAGTCTTACCTCTCATCCAGAGAGATTTTAATTTACTTGCTGATAAAGTGTGTCAGGTTAATATTGAAAGCAATATGAAGAGGATAGTAATGATGAAGATGGCCCTACATCTAATTTAAGCTCTCTCTCTATTGTCAGAATAATTGTGGAACTATTTTTGAAATGGTATTTGAGGATGAGAGAACTATAGCTATATAAAAGATTGTTAAGTGATTTTTCTACTCTGTGAGAAGTAGAAGAAAGAACAGCAAAGTGTTTGTTTTGGATTAACGGTTGGTAAAAGCCATTAGCAATGGCAAAATGAAAGCATTGTCAAGGGGGTGAACCACCAGTTGAGTCACTCTGTAATGGATTATTACCCTGTTGTTAAGGGTGACAACTCCTGCTGGAAAACAGGGAACCTAGTAGATGTAAAAGAAAAGGACATCAGAGTAGAAATTAAAGCCTAGATGAATTATTTTGTCAGCTACATAATTTTTGTTTACATCTGTTTGTTTGTTTATTTATTTGAGTGAAACATAGGAGAGATTCGATGCACTGTTTGTTTTCTTTATTGAACTGCAATATACACAGTCATTTTAATGAAGAACTTCAAATAGGACTTTGTCTACCTGATGATGATATACAAGGTTACCACTTGGTCCATTAAAAAAAGAAACAATTTAGCATAATTTTTTCTCTCAGAAGTACCCCCCCCCCCCATGCCATTTCTTAATATAATGAGAACAAGAATGACAAATAATATAAAAAACTTGTGAACTGTGAGCAAACACAGCTTGTAACTACAAACCACTGCTTATATTTCTGTTTAGAGGACACTCACTCATTTCTGTTTCTTTGACATTTTGTAAAATGTTGAAATCTGCAAGCCTTAAGAATGAGAGTCATCATTATTACTTTCTAACACCTATGAAAAGTCATGCTCAGTTAAAATGTTCAACACTTACAGGGAACCAGATCGATTATAAACTAATCTCAAGTTAATTATTCAGCTTTGCAAAAGTGCAAAAAAATAAACTAATACAAAACCAGAAATGATTCAGTTCTTCCTGGTGATACTTTTCAGTATGATGTACATCCAGGAAAAATGAAAAATCCAAAAGAACTGATTTACTAGCCCAACATAATGTAGCTCTGAAACACAAATAGGTATCTCCTAAAAATGTATTTTCAGTTAGTGGCTAAGGGCAATATAATTTGTTGCAAAAGTCTACGTATTACTTTAATTGTTATATGATTGTGAGTGCCAAAGTTCTGTTTCTCCCATTTCTTGTTCACAGAATTTCCTGTAGTTTCTTTGGTTGGGTGATAAGGATATATTGCTGCCATAGAAACAGCACCACTACACCTTTGGTTTGTAAAGATATTGTGGAAAAGCTTCTGCAAGTCAAACCCATAGTCAGCACAGCTCACCAGGATCTTAGTTGTGCTTCCACAACATCACAGCACCTCACAATGATCTATTTGCATTAATTTGCACTGATTTTTCTTTCATTATTTTCCCATTAATTATGGGCCATCAAAAAAGCATAGCTAATCAAAGCCCTTAAGATGCAAACTTTGTAGATTTTCCAGAACAATGGATCAGTGCTCTCCCTGTCTGTCTCAGCTGTGTTTGTATGCTTTTCGTCATAGAAAAGCAAGCAGAGGGTTTATACACCTAAATTTGCCTCAGACAATATGTCTGACAGTCACTGTAGTAACAAACACGTGCACACATAAACTCTCAAATGCTCTTCTACTTCCAAGTTATTACATCTTGTTGTCATTTTTGTGCTAAAACTCTTTGTCCTTGTCTTCTTCTGTCTCTGAAGATGCACTGTTCAAGTATTGTTGTTCTTAGAGAAAATGAAGTTATCCACTCCAGATCTCCTTCCTCTCTCCCACATTGCACATTTCCCATACGAACATGAAGTAAAAACGAAAAAACAAAACTTCCCCAGTTGTTACAGAGAATGCATACTTTATGTTTTTATAAATTAGTGCGTCAGGCCTGTAGTTTTGACAGTTTAAGAATAAGTTGATCTGAAGCTTCAAAGATATAGCTATTTATTAAAATTATAAGACAAGTAACTGCAAATTACATAGAATCACCACAGAACATAGAATGAAGTTGTAACCTTGAACCATTACTCTTCTAGACAGCTGAGCAAGACAGAGTGAAATGTCAGAAATTTACTACACAAAATTTTTATTAGTTCTGTAACTTGATTTGTATCCAAAAAATAACACAAGTGGATACATCCCATGAGCTTACATCTGTCTCATAGTAGAGAAATTTACACTACTCTGTGTTATAGATGTTCCACCTTGTGTATAACTGAATGAATAGGGAAAAGGAAGCAAATTAATGTGACCCTAATGATTAGGTAGTTCTAATCTCTGTGGCTCTGTTTTGTATATTAAAAAAGTCAAAAAATAGAAAATGCATCCTTTTGTAATAGACCATAATATAGTGTAAAATTAAGACATGCTTACAGATTCTAGTGACAGTACCAGAAGCAATTTATCTGCATCAGTAGAGAGTTCCATGTGCATAAATTTACATATTTGTTAATTTTCAATGAAATACTAATAAGGGATCATCGAATCAAAAATTGTATCATAGCACAGATACTAGAAATGAAATTATATCAGGAAAATGATAAACAATTTAAGTTATGTGATATAAGACAGATTCTATCTTATTTATAAGAATAATACTTTTCTATAACAGATGAGGAATACTTGCTAAGATATTGCATTCTGTAGCTGGCCTGATAGATGTAAAAGTGCCTTTAAAATCAACAGGAAGCTCTTTGCTACCTATGTGCTGTGTTATTTCAAGCATTGTGAGTTTCAGAGTTTTTTGATTAAGAAGTCTTGGATTTGTTTGTGTCAACTCTACAGAATTTCAAAGGGCAAATAAATGATATAGGAATCTTTTAAACAGCAGTGTTTTATGATTCATTGAAAAACTGAAACTGGCCTTGCTGACTAAGAACTGCAACTCAGTGCAGTTTAATACATTTGGATTTTTAGTAGCAATCAGCCAAGGTGTTCATTCTCACTCAAAATTGTTTCAGACTGATCAAGGATGATCAGAAAAATCTACTTTTATAAAGGCAAAACAGTTCTAATTTTACAGCCAAGTTACAAGACAGAAGTTAAAGGTAGTCAGAAAACACTTATTTTTTCTTGGAACAGGTACTCTAAACTTATTTATTGTATCACCATTAGTGCAGGAAAATCACCATATATTGTATAGACACACAGCTGATTTACAAAGTGTTCCTTAGATCCACAGTATTTTAAGATTGTATTCCTGAATATGAAGAATTTTTAAGTAGCTATTTAGGAACTTGAATTTCTAAATGCATAATTACTCAGTAGGACAACTTATCTTTGTATTTTGAATATGGTCCTAATAAGGAACTGTGAAGGAACTGAAATAGCTAGTGATAGGCTAAATCTATTTGTTCTCCTCATTTGAAGGTCACATCAAACAGCAGTAAAATAATACTTTAACTGGCAAGTGATAAAAGTTCCATAAATGGAAATGTTGTGATCCAAAATATGGAAACAGATCTTTTCTGTCTCAGAGAACTATACTTGACACAGTACATGTTGACAGTGTTGGAAGACATGGACTAAGAAGAATTTCTAAAGCAAGTGGTTTTAAGAATGAAATTTGAAGAGAGAAAGTGACTAAGTATATACAACATAATACAAAAAGCTAGGAAATTCTTTGAACACAAGAGTGTGATAAAGGAATTAGAGCAAAATCCCTGATATCCTCTTAACCGCCTCTAGGAAATTGGCAATTACAGTCACTGATGCATTGTCAAAAAAACCCCAGAACATAAAACATGCCCTGTGAGTTATGTATTTCTAGTAAACCAACAATAAAAAAGAAAGCTAAAAACTAGCATAAATACTTCTGAGGGTGTGAGGGTACCTGGGAGGGAGGAAAGAATAACCATAATGCTGACATATAAAAAGACTGGAAAAAAAACCTTTGCTATTGCTTCATGATCTGCAGGTTATCTGGTGGCCTATCTGTAAACACACTGCCTCTCCAAAGGAATCTGAAGAAATCTGCTTGCATTGGTACTTGGTCTTCCAAATTACAAGCATCATTTGTTTTAGACGTTAATGTAATTACTTGAAGCATTAAGGTACATAGAAATCATGAGTGTGGTGGAAAAAACTGTGAAATGATCAATAATACCATTTTCAGTTTAGCATTTGAGTAGGCCAATACAAATTGAATGGTTAGATTAAAGGATATCTTGAGTTGTTACTGATTGTGGGGGGCAGCATTCAAAGTGAGGCAAATGTCAGGATGCCATGGAAAAAACAATGTCTGTGTGAATTAAGATTACATCATAACATATGTTCATGAAGAAGCTAGTTTGACATTGGCTGTGCCCAGGTATAGATGTGATCCTTATTTGCTAGAATTGCTAGCTAATGAAGACAATGATAAATAAAAAAGAAAAATGTTGAAAAAAGAATAGAATGTTTTTCAAAAAATACATTTTAATGAGTTACTTTAAAACATTAATTTACAGCTTAACGTACTAATCTGAGTAGAATGCCAGATCAAAGGAGGGTAATGTGAGAGATCCTTTTTTTTGTGGTTTTTGTTTCAATTTACTATGCCAAATAATATCAAAATAAAGAAAGTAAGAGTGTTAAGAGGGGAATATGGATAGACAATAAAGAGGGAATTAGTCCAGAAAGGATTCAGAGAGAGAGAGAGAATATATGGAAACTAGTTGCAAGGAAGAATGCAGAAATGTATGCAGAACAGCAGATGCTAGATGCATAGTGTGTATTTCATATACATGGATTCACAAACTTCCATTTTATTCACTAAATGATGCAATGTTTTGAAGAAACGCATTCTCAAAAAAAAAGGGAAAGTGCTTTCTACTGCTTTCTTTACAGTAGAAATCTGCTTTAGCATTAAAATCTGTTTTAAAGACGAAAAATTAGCAAACAAAAATCAAATGTAAAAGAAAATCTAGAAAGAAATGTTGAAGTTGGTTGCTAGGGGAATAGGCAGTGGGATGCAGGGTAAAAAAAAGATGTGTCTAGGAGTGGAATTTTGCAGAGCCTTGAAGATATGGATGAAAAGCTTTAATTGGATATGGAAAGAGAAATGAATTTGCAGGGAAGAGATATAAAGACGTATACACAGAACCACACTGACGATTTCCTGGAACTGCATTGAAGATCAATGAGTATATTATCAACAGAAGGAGACCACTTTATTATCCATTTATTTCTTTGTATTTAAGGTAATTTGGTGTCTGGCATTTAATGAAGTATGTGATGTTATCTTTGCTGTTATTTATAACACTCTACTTACAGCACTTTTGTACCTCTATGAAGAAATTTAGCAAAAGGCATATTCATCTACAAACAGGTCTTTTTGGGTTCTTGTGCAGTTTGTTTATTTTGCTGCTATTGTCCTGGAGTTATGACATTTCACAGTGGGAAATAGATATTTACTTCTCAGATGAGATTAATTTCTTACTGCCCAGATGATACTGTCTGCTCAAATGTTAGGATGTTCTTGACAATCAGGCTTCCTTTTACTTCTTTCCTTTATTACTCTTATAACTCACTTTTACTATTCACTGGAATATTTACTTGAAAACTGTATTAAAAGAGTTTAAGCTACTGTATTCTGTCTGCTGCTGCTTTTGCTGGTAAGGCATAACTGCATACTTAATGTTCATTCTCCGCTGCCTACTGAGTTGCAGCAGTGTGTGTGAAGGCTCCTGGAAGACAGTGGTGAAGCAGGAAAAGGACAAGGGTCAGATTGAGAGCTGAATAGGGCTATGAATAAAGATATCTCACAAGGATTGTGAGGTCAACATTAGATGCAGGCTGTCTGGTAGAACTGAGTAGATAAGGTCTGGTCCTGTAGTTTCTATTTTACCAGTTTGGAGACTGATAAAGACAGATCAAGAGGGGAAGAAATCTTTGTTAGGTGTCAGGGCCACAAAGGGTACTTAGCCTTGAAGAATTAGCAGAACCAGCAAAATAAACAGAGAGAGAGAGTTCAGTATGTTTACATTCAGCACCAAATAAAATAATTTATCTAGCTTTTGAAAAACATGAAACTGCAAGTTTATGAATGGCTGGGGTTTCATACTGTGTTTGTAGTCAGTGATTGTGCTTATCTCCTTTATTAAATAACTGCAAGTAAGAGTGCAGCATGCTGAATGGGAGGTGAGGAAGGCCAGTCGAGTGAATTCACTTGCATCTCTGTTTTATTGTATCTATCCAAGGAAAAGCCTCTGTGATGACAAACATCTTTGTGATCTGAACCCCTCCATCACAGCTTTAATTTCCTCCTGTCTCATTGGAAATGGGAGACTGTGAAAATAAGGAGAGTCCCTTAGAAAGTTCCTCTCCCTTGCCATTTTTGTGTCACCAAGTCTGCTGCAGGTTAAGCGTTATTTGCAGAGAGCTCAGGTAGCTGGATCTCCTTTAGGTATCCACAAGAGACTGAAGCTATGCATGCCAGTGTCCATTAGATTTTTATCATCGGAAAACACATTGTGTAGTGAGCTAGTCTTCAGTAAAGTCAAACACTTATTCGCTTTTCAAAAATATGAGGAAAGTACAGAAAGCTTCTCTAATGACAGTGTGAAACTATTCCAGGTCAGATATATTCAGTGGGCCTTTCACAGTACTTTCTATAGACATTAGGCCCATCACTGCCTTTCAAATTAACTCTTTTGAAGCTTGAATACAGCTTCTTTTCCACTAAAAAAAAATTAAATTCCTGAGGTTCTTATTGTGTGAACCTGTTAGGCTTGTCTTTAATTTTTAGATGTATGACATTTATTAATTAATTTTACAGTAAATCCTAACTCACAAAAATTCACTTTGCCAAATTTATATGCTCAGTGTTGGAGTTCCACACCATCATTCTTAAGAGTCAGAAAATAATTTTTTTTAGAAGAGGTCTATTTCCTTTCATCTTTTTAGAGGCTATTAAAAAAAAAAAAAAGAGCACAAATCCCCAACACTTTAATTCTAGTGCTTGAAAATAAATGACAGCCACATCACAGAAGTATATAGCTCAAAAACCTTATTGGCTTTTAGACATAGTTGCTTCAGTAAATCACAAATGTTGCCTAAATGCATACTACCGTTTGAAAGTCTTTATTTACACAAAGAAAACCACTTAAAGACTGAGATTAATTGCCTTTCAAAACAAGAACATTTAATGCTTTAAAAAATTTCTCTTGGAATAATTACCTCAAAACCATATTCTTACTCTTTTTATTACTTAAATAAGGCATAATATTCTTCAGGAAATATGAGGAAGTCATATTTTTTATAATTGGAATTTCTATTCCCTAGATGTAACCAGATGTATATAAATAGCATGCTTATATTTTCCCAATGTTTGGACTGATAAATATCTCTATGTTGAGTGATGTTAAAACTTTTCTTGCTGCTATTTACAGAGTAGAGGTGGATTAATTGGGGTATGTTTTATATCTGCATGTGTATTTTACAATTTGTATTAGATAAAATAAGAATTTTACCTACACTAAAATGGTAATTTTTGAAACGAAAACTAGTGAATGAAAATGTACAAAGAGCTGGGTAAATGGTCAAGGCATATTTGAATAATGTGCTATACTGTATTTGTCATTACTTTAAAGAAAATATTAATTCTGTCTCCAATGTTTTATTTATTTCACCATTTTAATTGAAACTGGAAATTCTAAGAGTCAAGAGAACTCTGAACATTTGACAATTTGGACAAATTTCTAGCAATTATTCACAACTTTTTTTTGCCTCTATCTGCTGCCAGTTTGTTTAGGCAGCATGTGTATTATGGAATTGTCTAAAATCAAATGTTAACATATTCACAGAGGCTTTCCATAGTATGATAATATAGTAGTCTTCAGGGCAGCTGTGATGAAAATCTAATTGCATTTTTCTCTTTTGAACAGTCCTAAACTGGATTGGCAGTGTAGATCAAAACCAGCTAAGAGACCAGCATAACAAACTTTTCAAATATTGGCACTTACAAATGCATCATTCTTCCTTAGGTGTTGTAAATATTAAAATATTTTAACTAAATACTTAATATGAGCATAGAACTGGTTACAAAACTGCCTGGAGCTGAAAAAATATAAATATTTAATTGCTTCTGACTAAAAGGTACAATATACATCTGTCAAACCAAAACCAAATGTCTTTGGATATTAAAAGCAGCATGCAATGCACAACATTTTCTTCCTAGCATCTGAACTATAAAATAAGCTTTTCCTGAGTAGCATTGTGTGATATAACTGCTGAAAGAAACATCTGCTCAACAGTTGCAATTTTCTCACTGTGGAACGCTCCAAATGATGTAATCTTTTCTCTCCCATAATAAGTTAATTTTTATGTCTGAATCTGCATGTTTTGGCCTTTGTCTAGGGTGACTACTACAAGCCTTGGGCTGTGTTGGAACCTGAATGCATGGCATAAACATTGTATTTTTCAAATAGAGAAACAACAAAGCATGGAACAATGTAGGATGATCCAAGGAATTTTATAAGCTGTAGAAAAAATGTTCATGTTTAATTTCATTATAACCAAGTACATTTATTGTAATAAAGTTCATTTATAATAGATGGATTAATACATGGAAATCCTGTATATTCGGTACTCTGAGTGTATCTTCTATGACCAATGATCCTATATGTTGGTAATAATATTTTGCTTACGTCTGTGTAACTCTTTGATCTAGCATAAACTGTACAGATCTCTGTGTGAAGGATCCACTTGAAAGAGTCAGAATTGTTTCAGTATAAGCTGCTGCATTTCTTAGGGTTAATCTGTATATTACAAAAATATTGGCATGAACATTCAAGCTTCTTGTTAGCTAATGAGGTAGGAACAAGGAATTTGTACATTTCAGAAAAGGAGAAAGAACTATAAGCATAGGAAGCCATCTCCATACTCACTGAAATTTGGGTATCATTACAAATTGGCAAAACCAAAGTAAGCTTTTGTTCAACTGTCTCACAGTGCATTGTCTCTTGGACTTTTTATATAAAGAAATATGCAGTCTGTATTTTAGAATTCCAAGTTGGAAGGCCTTGGGAATTAACTCTGCAGCTGACTGGCCCTCTGTAGCCAGTCATATGGGGATGAATACATAGGAGCTCTGGACAACATATTGTACTAAGAAGCTGTGCAAATTCAAAATGTGCCCTGAGATATGTGGTCATAGTAAAATTAAATCTCCTGCAGGATTTAGTGGTTGTGTTAAAAGACTCTTCATCCATAAAACTTGTAAAACTTTTAAATAGATTAGCAGCTTGAGATTCTTTTCCTCATAGAAATGTTCCCTTCTGTGCACAAATTACTATTGTATACTGAATATCACAGTTTTCTTTATTACAGCTGGAGGAGACATTTGATTCAAGAAGCTCAGCTGTTTATTCTTATGTCATTAGCACTTGGCCTTTTCATAGTTGCTATGGGGAATAAGCAAAGAGGCTGCTAGTGACAACTTCACTATTTTTCTGTGTTCTCTTTCTCAGGCTTGCAGCCATCAATGGCACTGATGTCCTTAATGACTTTTTTTTTGAGATTGTCCCAATGGCATTACTCAAAAATAGTATTACATTCTTGCAATTTTCATTTGACTGATGAGCTAGAAAGATCTCACCGTAATGCAAAAGTGGTAGCCAGAACAATATTGCTATTACTGTTCACATCTCCTAAGTAAGTTTTCCAGCTTCTATTTTGCCAGAAACTATATAGCCTGTCATATGAAACTGGAAAATTTTGATATGGAGTCAGAAGCAAATCACTCAAGTTTTGGATAATTACTTGTTTCACCTTTTTGTCATTTTTTTTGTAACAAATGAAAGAATTATAATTACTGGCCAGCCAACTGTGTGATGTTATAGTGCATACAGACTGACCTTTTTCTCTTGTATCATTTAGGTTTCTCTAAACCAGTCGAATTTCTGTATGAATTGCAATATCAATCAAATGAAATTAAATCTCAGCTTGAAACTTTGGTTGGTATGCATCTGGTTCAAAGTGAATGGGATACAGAATCCAGAATTGTTACACTGATCTTTAATATAGTGTTTGCACCTAACAAACCAATCAGGTAAGCTCCTGTTCCATATTACCAACAGAACATGCAATAAAATCCTGTCTGGTCACTCAGCTATGTAAGCACCTCCCTGCATTGTTTTCCTCATTTTGTATTCACCTCTGAGATCTATTATTTTAGATTTTCTCACTTGCTTCTTCTCAGTATGATATCTTTGACAGTGTCTCTTTTTAATGCCTGCAAGATGGTTCTGTTGAGTTACTGCCTTAGTCTCTGTGTGCATCAATTTACTTCTAAACATTGGAGTATTGAAAGACTTCCAATGAAAATTAGTTGTTCTCAAAATTCACAGAAAGCATACAGGCAAGATGGTCTATCAGTCTTGAAAAACTTTTCCTAGACAACCATGTGTGCATATTCTTTGGCTGGAAGGGATGGTTGAATTTGAAATTAGTCTCTGGTGCCCCAGTAACAACAGTCCACAGGAAACTATTATCTTCTTTTATAGTTGTGATGTGAAAAAATATGGGTTTGCTTTGACTTACATTAGTACATCCCACCTCTTTAAAAAAAAAAAAAACAAAACTGAAAGGGAGATCCTTCTGGAGAGAGGGAAGTTGCACCTTCCTTTTGAAGCAGTCAAATGCATATGGAGAGGACTTTGGAAAGAAGCTTCTGTAAAATGCAGGCACAAGGTAAATTCAGAGGCTCAACATTACAAGGAAGATTAGGGAGCAGTCACTGCTGAATAGCACGGGTTGCATGCAAAGAGGGAATTTTTAGGATGCAGGAGGGAACTGTATTTGCAGTAGCCCAGAAGGTTACTGAAATAAACAAAGAGCAAACCTTTAGGAAAGACTTCCACCTACCTCATGCAGTGTCATTGTGTCAGAAGGAAGATTAATTTAGAAAGCCTTTTTATTTCTGCTCTGTCCAATTTTTTAAATTTTTTTATTTTTTTTAACCTTTATGTACTTGAGATCTATCAGGCTTCACGTAGAGGGCTCAATGACTGCAATTAATTAGTTTCTTTGTCATCAGAACCTACAACACCAACTCTCTTAGATGATCATAAGACATCAGAGTCTGGAATTTTTCTAAAGTACATAGACCTCCATCAGATCTATTTGATTCTAGTATGAACTGTTAACATAGTGTGGACTGAATTCTCTAACACCACAGTAAATAAAGAATAATGAGTAAAACAAATTAAGTTAATTCAACAGAGAGTAAGCAGAAGAAGAATCAAATCTCACGGCTGTGCCCATCATTTTGCTTTCATATTATGCCCTTTCTTGTACTTTGCTGTAAATACCAAATGCTATTTAGTTTACATTCCAGTCTAAAGTGAAACTGGTGCGTACTATGCCATGTAAAATTTAGGATGTATTCCAATTTAAAACGATCTGTATTTTCATTTTACTGTAGTATAGTTCTACAAACTCAAGGCTTATTTTGGACATTAATTTACTGGTATTATGTGTGATAATGCTGTTCTATGTAATGAATGATTTATCTGAAATTTTAAGGAATGAAGCAACTCTAGTAGTACAGTGCACTACAGGAGGTGTTTGGAAGTTTCCAGTGCGGTTCATTGCTATGGAGCCAGAAGTGGATGATGTCATCAACATTGAAGCAGTTGGCCTGAATAAAGAATCTATAATTGGCTTTAAGCTTGCAAGCCAGACAAGGTAAAAATACTTATGATAAGGTTTTTATGCAGTCTTCTGAGGCTAGAACTCACACTCAAACACATCAGATAGCAGATTTGGACAGCAGAAACTTAACTGAGCTGCAGCTATTTCCATAATACATCATTACTTTAAAGTGCTGCATTGTATAGGTAACAAATGTGATTTTGAAGCTGTTCTGTAGGAAACAGAAACATTCTACATTTAGGCTGTAGCCACTCAAGAGAAAATCTGTGGAATAGATCCAAATTCTTATGTTATAACTTTAAAGTTTTGCCCTAAAATGTTTTTGTGTGTTAATCTGTGTAATACAATGTTAAGGCAGGTGTGTTCTGATACTAAAGGCTCACTATTAAAGCCTTAGCGTTTTTACTCATAGATTGTTTTTCAGAGTACTTCATACTTACACCAAGTTAAAAACAATCCTTTGCGTTGTGGTTTAAAAATGTTTAAATGTGTCATATTTTTAAAGTCTACCTTTTTTATTATATAAGCATATTATGAATTAATCTCTACTTTGTCACTAGATCAAATAGTTGTGTCATTCTTCAGTGTTTTACTACTCTCTATTTTAAAAGTCCTGTAGAAATCTCTGTTAATATATTTATATATTATTTTCTCAAAAGTTTTCTCAGTTTTACATTTTTAATTATTTTCTCAAGAGTTTCATAATGTTATAGCAAACCCATGGTGTCATTTGTCTACAGCAGAAAGTCAAGGATTAAATTGTGTGGTACTGATAGATAAATTTTAAAGTAGTAAACAGTGAACCTAAAAGAATCATGATGCTTACAATCTAATTAGCTGATTGAAGATTTTAAATTTCCTTTTTTCTTTAAAATTAGCTTTTTTTACTGTATATCTAGAAAGTGCAAAATATGCTGATTGATAGTTAACTTTCATTGTAGATAAATGCTTTTGTAACATCCCCAGCAGGAAGTGTCCTTGATTCCAACTGGTTTTATTTTTAAGAGCTTATTTCCAAAAGCTGTACATCTAAGATGGACAGTTGTTCCAGCTTCTAGATGACTGTCAGTGATGATAATTATTGAGAACTCTGAAAAAGGCTCCTATCACAGTGTTCAAGTTAACAGCTTCAATAGAATGGGCTGTTTCAGGAACAAAAGTGAAGCAATTGCTCTGGCAATACTGTAATCTCCTGGTAGGTGTTTGATAGTAGAGAAGAGACCTAATGTTCTCCAGAAAGGTATTATAAAACCTGAATCATT
This sequence comes from Strix aluco, assembly GCF_031877795.1. NCBI lineage: Eukaryota > Metazoa > Chordata > Aves > Strigiformes > Strigidae > Strix > Strix aluco. The sequence goes on from NC_133932.1 coordinate 44,295,981, forward strand.
ATAGTTATATAAAAAAGGAGCCATGATGGAACACAGATTCTCTTTCCCTTAAACAAATTCCAACTTTATTTTACATAACAAGGGTTGTACCCATACATTTCAAATACAAAAGGTAATGCGTGAATGTACTGAATAAACTCCATGTTTTAAATAGTGCCAACAACTGCTTTGTAAGTTTTAAACTGCTTTATCTTATCTTTGATTTGCTTAGAAGATTTTGGTGGTGGAGGTTTAGTTATAGAAATGCAACACTCAGCCAACCAACATTTAGCATACAGGATCTGCAGTTTAGAAGCAATTACACAAGGAACCTGTATATTACAGATCTAATTTAATGCTTGAATAACTCAAATGACTTAGATTAAAAATAAAACCTTGAAATATTAACATATGGATTAAAAGTTTCAATTAGGATATGGAGTGTCATCCTATAGACCTTCCCTGAAAAAAATCATCAGAACTTTGGAGTTTTTCTTAAGTAAACAATTAACAGCACAATCCCATAGAGAATCAGTTCTGGTACTTAAAGAGAGGTGTTTTTTTCTTCACCCTGTGTATAGATACTTTCCGTCTTCTTTTCTTATGCTGGATAGTACTTAATGGCACTGCTACTTTAAGAGTAACTGGAGGGGAAACAGATGTGTTTCTGAGTAACCCGCTATAAAGGGACTCTGCAGCTGTGTCTTTTTCTCCATCTGCTACTTGCAGGATGGAGCGGTTGTACAGCATCCCTGAGAAGACCTGTACATCTTTTGGGGCTAGAAGGGTGTATAGTGATGCAACAAAAAATATTCAAGAACTGCAGGCCCAAAAAGAGTCTCATCATCCTATTAAGGACAGATTAAGATTCTTGTATATATATACCAAGTTGAATGAGGATCTTCACTGATCCACAGAGCACCTCTGGTGACCACTAGAAAGCTATGAGATCAATGGCTTTAGCTTTCTTTTTCCTTACAGCTACTGCAACTCAAACGTGGTCTTCTCCCTTTAATTCCATCCCTCTCTAGCAAAATCCTCAACGTGTATGAAATATTTCAGACTATGATTTTCCAGTTTACCCATAACTACATTTGATGGAATGATGAACAGTTACAAATAGGAGGTAGTTGCTACATGTTCACAATGATCTGCAATAATGAAAGCTCTGAAAGTACATGTAAATATTCATTTAAAATTGACACGCACATGCCCGAGTGGGAAACAGCCCCATATCTGCTTCAATAAATAATGAAAGATGCTGAGAATGCAGCCAAACAGTTTTGTTGTATGAAGAAAACTAAAATATATTTTTAAAACTGTCTTCCCTAGGACAGCTGTGATATATGAGTAGTGCAACATTTTACTTTCATCTTTAAAAATTCAAAATGGACATTTTGTCAAATTATTTGTTGTAATGCCATTGAGATTGGTTAGAGTCAAATGTGCAGATTTCACTTGTTAAATAAGAAAAAATCTGCCACTTTTTAACATTTGTAGATAATATTTTTTGGTTTTTGTCATAAATGTAGGTTTAATTCAACACCAGCTGAAATCATTGGCAACATTTCCAGATGTTTTGATACAAGCCACTAATATTTGTGTTAACATTAGTGGTTTTTTAATACCAAATACATTATTGAATGCCAGTGGTTTACAGAATGACAGCAGTATTAGCCAAAAAGAATAAATAGAATATTATCCCTGGAAAGAAAAATTATAGAAACTTGTTTGATATCCAACTCAAATTATTGGTCCATTATTTTATGTTGATATCCATAATTGAAACAGAGAATAAAGAATTCCAAAAGTGATGCTTTGCTTAAGAAAACTAGTCCTTTCTTTTTTTGTTTTACTGAAAATATTTTCTTATTGTATTTTAATCAATTATGCTTTGGGATCAGAACAATTGTATTAATACAGAACTGTTCTTTGGAGAATATTTACTACTATATATTCCAGTATGAAGGTGTTTTGACAGTTGGATTTATTTCTTCACATGAAAATACTGATATCCAGCTACAGCAGAATGAATGTGTTTTCCAGTGCAAATACTTCAACAGCCAACATGAAACATGTAGATATATGAACACTATGTTCACTTGAAATTTTTTTGTAAACTACATTACTTTTGATTATTTAGTCAAGATGCTGGATAATTCTCTCCTTTTCATTCTATCTGCTTATTTCTCATACACAGAGCCTCCTTTCACCAATATAATTCTAGTTTTCCATGTACCTGTTCGTGATTGTTTTAATCATGTATTGCTCCCCATATACAGTAAAATTTTATCCATCCTTCCATCCCAACCTCTCACTCCGATCCTGTGTTTATCACAAACAGATTATTTGTCACATTGAGGAAACTTCTCAGATGAACTCAAACTATGCTTCAGACAGACATACTTAGTCAGTGCCTGGTATCACAAAAGCAAACAGGGTGGTATCAATATAGTCTCCATGGAGTCGTGTCTGCAAAATCCAAGACTCCACCAGATTATGGAAACAGAGCTAGGATAAAGAGAGAACAAATACAGGTGGACTGGGGAGATGAGAAGAAAGATTAAATTAGGCTTTAAACTCACTGCATGAACACTTTTATTTATCTTAACCAACATTTCACATTTTGAACACCACTGGGGATATATTCCTTATTTCTTCTATGCACGTTTCCTAGTGCATAGAATAAATGTTCAATTAAAAACGTTTATTGATCACACAAAATTAATTTTAGTGCTGTCTGAAGAATAGTGAGCAACCCATTTTTTTTCTGTATCCTCCCTAATTGTGAAGGTAAAAACAAAAAAATATTTACAGTTACAACTTTGAGAAATTTTTCTATTTTACTGTAATTACTGCTGTATTTCATTAGAATTACCATGAGCCAGAATTATTTATGCTTCAAGAAAATGCATTCATTAAGTTCTCAGCACACACATCCTCTTCTCACCCTCTCACACATCGCTGTGCACGTTACAGGCCTGAATTCCTATGCCAGTCTCTGTTACCAGTTCTGCAAGATTCTACCATTAAGCTAAAGATGTAATTAAAATACTTTATCTTAGCATCTCCCACACAGTGGCAGCTGCAGAGAACAAATGTTGACTGAGTTCCATTTTTGGAGTCTGAATGGATATTTGTGGAAAATATTGATAATGATACACATGTGGCAGAGCTTCCAAAAAGTTATGATACAATAATAATACAATACCTGACATGTCACACATTTAGCCAGGAGCTGTATCTAGCCATGTCACCTGGAGAGCTTTTAGCAGGAAAAGTCAGTTTACCAATCTGCAAATATAGTACCCCCAGTAAGAACAGGAATGAGACAGAAATCTTAACATTTTGTGAAGATAAAAACCCTAACTCCTGCTTTGGTTTTACACAATGTACACAAGTGATGTTATAGTTGGTAAGCATTCCCTGACATTAATTTTTCATGCAGCATTTCTTCATATTTTTTAAAAGTCCTTTAATTCTGAAGCAGTCTTTCCAAAGCTATAGAGTGATAATTGGAATTTCTGATGTCCAGAATTTTCCCCTGATGTCCAGATTTTAGGATTTAGAGTGGTCAATTAAACCAGAGTTGGTTTTGGTATGAAACCTAACCAATTTTGTAAATAATGAGGATTTCTTAATTTTTTTCCATTGACAATTTTTTGGTTGAAAAGAAATTATCTTAATCATACTATCATTAATAATTTTATAGAATCTGACAAGTGCATACAGTTACTAAGCTTAAAGAACTTCACTGTGTAATAACTGAAATTTCTTGTGTCATCCAACAGATGTTAACTATAAATTACAAAAGTTTAGTTATGATTAACTATTTTTGAAAGTACATTGCAACATTTTCAAACCATACACCTCATTTGCTTATGCAGTTATATACTTTACAGATTAAGACATTTTGTTATTCTGCTTTTATTGAAAAAAAAAGATTAAAACCATTATGCATTGTTTTATATGTAAAGTTTGCAAAATGCTGAGTTTTATAAAGGAATACATTTCTACAGGAATAATTCACTGCTTTACTAGTTAGAGGAAGAGAGGAGTAAAGATTAAAACTATTTCGAGCCTTAATTTAATAAAGGCTTATATTTTCAGATTTTCTGGGTATTTTATAAGTTTTGCAGTGCGTTTTCTATGGGGATATGAATTTTAAGGTTTCCTTTAATTGAAAACACAAGGCACTATTCTTTTTTAGTTTACTAATCTGAAAATTGTCTGACATGACAACACTGATGAGCACAAACTGCTATTTAAGAACAATACTATTCAAGAACAAGGTTAAAGGAGTAATTATAAATATGTCTATTAAATAGTAGCTCCATTTCCACTCTTCTAATTGCTATTATTTCATTGTCCAATTATTATTTAAATCCAAATTAATATTTACTCTTGCTCATTATTTGACTAAGGGCAGAGTTCATATTGTCTGAAAGCAACATCAAACCATTACGACAGGAGTTATGAAACAGGTGGGAAGACATGTTTGCTTTCATTGGTTTATATGGCCTCTGCCGTTCTATTTACTAATTCATTCTTGCTTGGTTCATATGTGTTTTCAAAACTCTACACATCATTAAACTCTGAGTATAATAGTATCTACTACCCTTGAGTTAAAAGCCTTCTAGAAAAAATACAGACTGCCCCATCACTGTCCTTCATGGCTGATAAATGGCAAGCCAAACATTGACTCCAGAGCTGTTTTACCTGAAGTAGTAATCAAAAAGGAGGAAGTAATTTTTATTCATTTGCAAACACCTGATTATTAATTTTTAATTATACACTAAATACACAGACACTGAAAACAATAATGTCTGAAATTCAGGTGCTATTCTAGGAATTTTATTTCCAGCTTTCTCTGTACTATAGAAGATGAGAATGACAAGCAATTTACTTATGCTAGTGAGCTAGCCAGGATGCCAGATCGTCTCCCTGATCTGAACATCAGTGAAAACACTGCTTGTTTTTTTCTTGAGAGATCATATTTAGATATAATTTTAAAACAAAAACTCATGATTTATCAGCACTACAGGAGCTGTGAAATGTTCCTGTTTCTGACTGTAAGTTTTCAGTTGCTAGTTCTTGTATTGTTAGGCATATCTTCATCAGAATCGATCCTGACCTATCATATGATGGCTATTCATTTAATTTGTCAGAATTTCTATTTTCTTTATTTGGATATAACTCCCACTTTGAGGAACATTTTGTTTCCAGTAACTGACTTGACTCTTTTGTTTAAAACTGCCAGGCTTTGGGGAGGGGAGGGGAAGGAGAAGGGTGTTTTAGGTGTGACTATATGTGTTCATTTAAGTATGTATGTGTGTATATACATTTTACTCAACACAGAAAAAAATTATAGCTGCCTCTAGTACTTTGTGCCAATGCTGTCAAGAAGCATGCAGATTTTCTTTAAAGCTTTGTATTAGTTTTTCTCCATTTTTCTTTGCAAAAATTAAAATATGGCAAGGTTGATGCAGTAGATTTTTTCTCTGACTTGGCAAATATCTTGTGTGCACAATTATAGATCAGTTTTGTGGCAGTTTCATTTTAAACTGTCTGGTCCCCTTGTCAGGACTAAAACTATAGCTTTTTCTCCTGTGTATTTTCTGAGTAAATGTTTTGAGGAATCCTTTATGGTCTCTGAAAAAAACTACTGTTGCATCACATCCCTGCTAAGAGACAAGTTCTGCAGGAATAAAGTCCTTATTTTCTGTGTCTTTTGTGCATGAAGCCTGTCCCATTTCCCTTAGCATTTCATCATGGCATGTGTAGTCTGCCATGCTCTTGTAGGTTTTACGAAGAAAACAATGTGCATATGAGGACTTGTCTTCCCTAACTACTTATCGGAAAATAGACTGAACACGGGAGATAAAGTGCTGTCTTAAAATGTTCCTAAATTTAGTCCGTAGAGCAATGATGTTGGAAATGAAGACCTGTGTTCAGGTCTTTATTTCCAGAACCAGGTTTTGAATACTCATCTCAGACATTTTTGATGAGTGCTCTACTCTGCTACTCAGTCTAAGAGGCATCACTTCTTTTTCATTCTGTGCCTGACTTTTGTCTGTAGTAAGTAGGCTCTAGGCATTCACAGCTGAGCAGTCCTTGCTGAAAATACAGATGTGAAAATTCAAGGCTTAGATGGCACATAGATGGGAACTCAGGCCGTAGCAGGATTAGTGCTTATGGCCCACACCTGTAAACTCAACTGCACAGTTTTAGGCAGCAGAAAAAGATTTTGTCAGCATAAGTTTGAGGTCACAACACTTGAAATGTAATTTCAGACATTCAGTACTTTTGACCACCTTCCTGTCACCTAAAGGAAAACACTAGGCTAAATCTGCTAATACACGCAAGTCTGATGACACTTCTAAGTATCAGTTAATTTTTTTTTCTGAGGAGGCAGAAGCTTTTTGGTTTCTGTTTTCTGCACTTGCACTATTTGTTTCTACAAATGTACAGTGTGACCCTTCTTTCATGAGAGCATTTTGGATTTAGGAAAACCTTTCGTAAGAACATATTCTAAAGGAGAGCTATTTTCAAACAAGATGACATAGGCCCAGCATACCACCCACAGAACAGCACTTGCCCAGGAAATGTGGGACATATCTGTAGAGATACGAATTGTCATAAAATATTAAATTTCACTTCTCTGTATTCCCTTTGAAAAGCAGTGTTATTTCTGGTGTGACAATCCATGAGTAAACAGATCTGAATAACTTTATTTGAGATGTTGTTAGTTTTTCATTCTTCAAATCTTATCAACTGAAAATGTGTTCCCCCTAAGCATGCATGAGATACTTGGCCTGCTGTACTGTGGCAGGGTGTTGTGGATTATTTTTTGATGCTGGTGTATTTCTGGTTTCAATATCTTTTGTTTTCTTCCTGTCCAGATAGTGATAGAGTTGTCTTCAGCAACACATATAAAGACTAAAAGGAGAGTGCCTGACTGGAAAAATACAAAAATGTAAATTCTTTTCATGCTGAGAAAGTTTATGGCAAGGTGTCCCTGAAGAACTTTGATAGAAAGGCTTCCGTTTGAGATTAATTTAATATTGTTTTGTAGTCGTCAGCCCCTCTCTTTGCCAGGAATTAGCCATTTTCTCTGGTTCAACAGTATGGCCATGAAGCTAGCAATTAGACAAGATCTGCAGTACCTGTGACAGAAATTCTTTGAGATAAGAGATATACATTAATATCAATAGAGGAACCTAATTGTTATTATTATTGCAATCTCTTAAAGTGTTTAGTTTAGAGGATATGAAAAATGTGGAAAATGTGGAAAATTATTATTTTCCATATGTTCATTTCAAGGCTTTCAGAACTCTCAATCTAGTAACACTCCACCAGATTGAAAATTCAGTTCTAGTCATAAAATTTAATAAAATGGGTGTCTTGTCAGTTTTATTTGATTAGTGATTGGAAAAGTGAGTGGCTTTTAATAGGAAAAGTGGATTTTCACTCTGACATGGAATTTATTTCTATCACTATTATTATATCTTTACAGGTCAGATGATTCTTTTCTTTCTAGTACAAATACTATAATTATTCTGTAGTTATAATATTTATAATAGCATGTAAGTATGTTTGAAAGGGAACACCAACATGCGGGTCCCTGTGTGTAAAGATTATCAATATCTATAAATAAATGTAAATAACTAGTACAGAACATATATTCTGTAAGAATGCTATTAATATTCTATTGGGCTGCCCATGGGCTGCCAAATTTCCTGAATGATGCCACATGGTGGCCTAAATATTAGATTGTAGATAAATTGTATGAAGATACTGTAAAAGGCACAGCAGGCTCCTGTGCTGTTCCATAGGTACCCAGAGCCATTCACTGCACACTTCCTGGAGGGCAGTGATCCTGCATTCCTTGTGATGCCGCAAACTGGAGAACTTCTTCCAGCAGGCACTGTGGGAACCCATATAACAGTGGGATTCAAGCCGAGGATGTATGGCAAGAAGCATACAGCAACACTTGTAATTCAGGTAAGCCTTCCTGAATGCAATACGCAAATATACCTTCAGGAGTGGAAGGAAAAAAAGAAATTCTGTACAAAAAAGTACTGTTGAAACACACAAATGAATGTACTGTGATTATTTTACTACTCTTCACAATGGAAAAAAAATAAAACTAAACTTTGAAACTTAACTCATGACAAGCTGGAAAGGCGTACTATATTTTAATTTCTAAGTTATCCCTTTTGCCATCATCACCAGAGACAGATATTTATCCTTATCCTGATACGTTTGCCCCAACTCCATAGACAACATGAGAGAATGAATTTTCACAGAGAATCAAAATAATTATGTTAAAAACTGGTGGAGAATATGGAGAATATATGAATAATTTAGTATGTGAGACCTAGGTTATTGATTTTACTTGTATTATACCTTCTACCAAAGGCACTAGAATCTAGGTTCCAAACTAGAAGTCAGGAATTCAGAACACAAAGCCAGGAGTAACTTTTTTGAAACAAGCTTCAAGATAAACAAAAAGAATTTGTAACCAAGTAGCTTCTGTAAGTCTGAAGGTCAGGAAACGTTTGAAGACATTTATTTCTTCAGTAGTAAAAATGTTCTTATTACTGCAGGAATTAATTTTTAAGTCATTCTTTAAAAAGAAACTGCTTGTCAAAAACATACAGTTGCATCAAACACCCCAAACTCTCTACAAATCATGGTTTTCACTTTAAATCTATTCACTGCATGCTGGCAATGTTTTCAGGCTACTATATTAGAAGTGAAACAGCAATGTTGATTTAAAAAATAAGATGGTCAAAACAAAGTTGATAAGAAGATGCATGGCAAATGACTATAGTGTTTTATCTCTCTGAGTGACAACTTGTACAACAGTGAATAAGAAATTAAAATCCTGGAGAAACAAGAAGGCCCATTAGTCCTTCCTACTTGTTTTCTTTTACTGTATTAGACATGTGATTAATTTAGTCTTTTTACATAAACAGCAGTGATGCTTATCGTTCTTCCATGTGAAAAAGAAAATAACTGACTGAATTTATTCTGTATTGTTTTATATTTACATAATGCTCTATGACACATCTACAGAGCTTAGAAACTTCTAACGTAGTTCTGGAAGTCCTGTTTTTAGACATGACACATGTAAATGTACTAGCCATGTTTGTCTTTGGCTTAACTTCTGTCACTAACAAAGAGCTTTAACACAAGAAATTTGTCTGGAATGGCATAAACATGATGGTCAAAGATTATTATTATTAGCTTTCTAAGAACTCAGTCAGTAATCCAAAATTTCTGTTTAGGAATTTGTCAGTACAAATGGGCTTTGAGTAATTGGATTTTTAACCTGCATCTACGCATAGCTCAGTCTCTGGTTATGACCTAGGCAGATGGCTCTTTACATCCCCACCTTTGGTACTGTGTGTGGGTGTAGGAAGTCACTCATACATATTACATATACATGTCAGATCACATTTTATTTGTGTATGTTCAAAAATATATTGATGATTCTTAATGCTCATAAGCACAATTTGGAGCAATATTACACTATCACAGTATTTTAGAGATATTTCTAATATTCTTACTCCAATTGAAGTATTAAGTTGTTTCAGTAATGTTTTCATGAGGTTTGTGTTCTCTTTGCTCTTATTGATAGTCCTCTTTTGTACACCGACTTCCCTCTTTCCTCTCCACACAAGCTTTCATTCCTGTAGTTCTAATGTAAGCCAGAATGTCTGTGAATCTGTGTAATTCTGCTGCTGTGCTCTCAACATTAACCTGAAATAAGACTTGATAACATGTTGAGAATACCAGATACTCATTTCTGCCTTTCCTGTTAGTTGAAATACTTTTCATTAGTGACCTGAGGGAGACAGATTTAGTTAGATGGCAAAACCAGTATTAAATCACTCTTATTTGGGGAATAATAATAGAGGTGGTGAAAAGCAATTAATGTTGACCTAACTCTGAAGAACTTCTCTTGCAGATATCCTTTCTAGCTGATATACTGGCTGAGGCTTTGGGCTATTTTTAGAAACAGTGAGGAAGTTTCTTTTCTTTTACAGTGTCACCTCTCTTCTGATGGTGCCGTAGTAAAGGACTACAGCTCTCTTGCTGTAAAATTTCCTTTGCATTTCTGAGGGTAATGTCATAGTCCTAACACTAACGTATTTTTATTATTAAATTCTATGAATAGTGAGTAGCAGAACTATCATTTTTGTGTGCTTCAATGAACAGTGATAATTAGGCTGTAAAGTAGCAGAGATGACAGTGTAAGTTCTTTGTTTTATGTTGGTCATTACAATTGTGCTGTAAAGTAAAATGGGAGGTTAGGATTATGGAGGAAGATTCTACAGTCATCTTTTTCTCATTTGTCGTAAACATTAAACCCAAATATTGTACATGCAATTTTTTTTTGTTTAGGTCCCCTGCTGAGAACCCAATCCTGAGGAGCTAATTAGCGTTAAGAGATTACAATTTGTCTTTACCAGAATTTAGTGTGTACATTTTATTAACTGAATATATATACACAATTGAAATAATGTAGCCTAATTTATATTTTCTGCACACAAATCAGGTACTTTGTGGGATATTATGTGGTTTCTTTAAGACTTTAATATTCATGAATACTTACAGTAGATTTTATTAATGGCAGAAAACCTTAATTACTTTGCTGAAGCAATTAAATGTTCTTTAACCATCATTAAAATGTCTGTTCTCAGTCAACTACATATCAAAACAATTGCAGTTAGACAATTACTTGAATAGCTGTTAGGAATCTTAATTTTGCAAAAGTGACATAGAAAATTACTTTAAAAAATTCTGAAGATCAAAGACTGAAATATAATAAAAAGTCAGTAAAGAAAATAATCAAATAATCATGCCCGTTTCTGTAGCTGTGAAAGAGAACATCATAATCTAGTTGAGCTACAAGTAAGAAACACTGACATGGTGCCTGAAGAGCAATTTTAAATAGGTATTATTCCATAATCAAACTTCCACATTTATAATAGCCTTCATAAACAGTACAGTTCTAACTGAAAAAAAAAAACCCAAACCATTTCCACTAGTGATAAATTAGTGAAGAGAGCATGCTTGTCAGATAAGCTATCAAGTGCTGTGAGGAAAATAGGACTTCCTCAGCTGCATGGATATCTCAGAGCTAAGCAGTGATGTGCTGGTAAAGCTGAACAGAAAACTGACAGAGTTTAGGGATGACAAGATGCAGCTGGGGCAGGGGGATGCTCTGCGAAGGCTTCTTGGAGCAGGAATCGCTGCCAGGCACAAGGCAGAGCAGCCAGGAGGCTGGCGAATCCTTCAAAAAAGGCATATTCAAGTTGGTTTACGGTTAATTTGCTTGCACTGTGCTGAATTCAGCTAGAGACCCAAGCAATTGCTTTGTAATTCATGGGTGAGACTTCAGAGATATTCTAAAGCAGAAGGCACACAAAATAAGTCTTAAATGATAAAATAGATGTCAGAGTGAACCAGATTGCAGGTAACATTATCAAGCCCTTCAGAAGTCAGGCTTGTGCACCTTTATTACTGAATAATCACTAACTTAGTCTATGGAAGATAGTGTATCAAAACCATTTGTCATGCTGTTCTGGAAATAAATGATGCCGTGTGCAAGCCACAGTACCCAGGTGTGGCTTCTCTAAGCTTGTCTATGCAGACTTGCGTATTCTAACTATTACATATTCAGTAGCTTGGTGAAAATACAATCTGCATTGTTCCTAGTAGATTTGTTAATTACCATAGTTTAATGTTATTCTAAATTGTATCTTTTAAACAGAATGAGCAAGGAAAAATGTAACAAAGTTAATAGAATAATTGAAACAGTTTCACATTAAATAAGACATCAGCTGTGTCCCTTGCCACTGGTTCATGTTGACCTGAGTTTTATGCTTAAAAGCAGAGATCCAGAAAGTTCGTTACAGGCAGTCAATGTAGCAGATCCTATAACTAGCAACACTGGATTTTGAGTTCACAAGCATGAGGAAAGGTTACTTTGCTTATTGAGACTATAATTCTCATAATGCCAAAAAATGATAACAATATGGGAACCATTGCTGTATAAGGGTATTCAGACCATTACCAGTCCTGAAGGAATGGTTGATACTGATTGTATTACATCTAAGCAGTGCTGTGAAACATCCAATATTTGAACTGCAGAAGTCAATTAAGCCACCTTTAATTCTATCTGGAAATGTTCCTCTAAGCCAAGAAAATAATTGTTAGCCATCTTCGTTAGAAATTGCTCAGAGCCTGGCTGAGCATTGGTCTGCTTGCGGGAGATGGTGAGTGTATGTCTTTGCATCACTTGTTTTCTGTTGTGCTTTTTTTTTTTCTTCTTCATTTATTAAATTGTCTTTATCTTGATCCATGAGTTTTCTTGCCTTTGCTCTTTTCTTCCGCAGTTCACATAATTCACATAAAGGTTTGGTTTAATTTCATTCTGTATACACTGATCATAATCAGTCATTTTTTGCTTGTCATCACTGCAATATAAATTAAGGGTCAGAAAATATTGGATGCACTATCTGTAATTTAATCTGTGTTTTAACTTATTCGAAGTCTTGCAATTTTTATTTGGACTTTCCTAAGCTAACACTGGAAGATAATTGGAATACCATTTATCTTAAAATTCCTGATAGCTTCTCCCAACATTTAATGCTCTCCTAACATAGATTTCTCTGGCAATTAATTAGCATGTAATTCAGTAGCACTTCCAGCCTACAGTGCGTACACATGGATGATCTGTGTTCTGCAAATTAATCCTATGAATCATGAGCCATCTGTAAGAATGAGTTGAATACCAAAAAATATGCTTTTATATTTGGTGACTGTTACCAGTATTTGCTGAATAAATTACTTCATGAATATTATTCAGTCAGTCATCAAGATGGTTAAATAACTTACTTAAATAATTTATTATATTTAGTAAAAGGTGGCAGCATGCATCTCATTTTTGAATTCTTCAAAATATTCTTCAGAAAGATTTAGCTCTGCAGATGACCATTACTCCAACCAGGTGAGCCTAATTATTACTCTTTTCACACTTCAATTAGATTATAATCATCAGGAATGTTGAGGTTTTGATAAGAGAAAGTCATTCATTTCAACAAGAAATCCTCCCTCAGACTGTCAAGGACATTCAAACTGTGGTCTGGTCTTTCTGCTTAAATTGCATGTGAAATAGGCCTAGAGATGCATTGCAGGGAGCCTGGGATTCTTAAATACCTATGTTTATATTAGATATATCTTCTTAACAGAGACTCTCTTTTGTATTTCTATTCTAGTAGATGATGTAGATTGTAGTAGATTCAATATCTTCATCTTTACACTGTGTTACTACCAGTGCTAGTATTAGAATTGTTCCAAATTTGATATAATAAACTCCACTGCCTTAAGCTTAGGAAGAGGAAGATTTTTGCTGATTTGGGAATTTTTCACCCATTTCTTAGGCAAGTAAATACAGCTTGTAAGTCAAATATTCTATCATAATTATATGGTCAGATATAGATGACCTTTCAAAGTCTCTCTCTCTCCTCTCCACCACTCCAGAAAAGCCTGAAACTTGATCCATCTTTTCCTTTACTGAATCATGTCTGACCTGGAAACCTAAAGCAGCTGCTTCAAGGCACTTGCATGGATTTTGAACATGGTAGATTTGTGCTCTTGCTGCAGTTTTCATACTAATTAGAATAGTAGCTAAGCTGTACAGCCTTATCCTAAAGAAAATACTTACAGCTTCAGCAGCATTTGGAAACCTAATATTTTGCCCTTGGAAATAAAATATTCTAGTAAAATAGACATTTGTGGGTGTCTAGGGTTAAATTACTCAATTCTAGGTGGTTCTTGTGCTAAACAAAGCACTAGTCCAAGTTATGTTGACAGCTACAGCAACTCTTTTCCATTCATGTAACACTTGTTTCCCCTTTAGCAGAAAATGCTGAACTAAAACAAGAGTCTTTCTTTCAGTAAATCAGTACATAAATGCACAATTTTTTCACAATGACTGTCTCCAAATGTCTTGGATAATAGCACATGATTTACAATAGATGGACTACCATAGTTCAAGATGATAAATTGGGGTTGGGATTTTTTGTTGTTATTGCTGAATTTTATTTTATTTTATTTTTTCTTCTAGCTTATTGGATCCTATCTAAAGGGTTCATTTGGTAATGCCCACAACATTTTCCCCACCGAACCCAATGAGTTTCTATCAGGGAAAGAGCAATCTCTCCTGCCACAGAACAACACCTGACACAGGCTACAGCAGCAACAGAATAGGTGGCTTTTTTCACCAAGTCAAGGCACAAACTTTTTTTTTCACAGAATGTACAGTCTAGGATATTTGTGTAGCAAACAGGAGATTAGCAAAAGTTTATTACTACCCAGAAGGCTATATTAATTGATGACGATGATAAATGAAGTTGAGAGGTGGCATACCCCACCACTTTTGTTTAAATCCCACTTCAAACAATTACTAACACTATAGACAGTAAAGTTACAATATATGTGGATTTCATGAACAGAAATTATTTTTTAGTAACTTGATACTCAGTTGAACCATTGGCTGAAACACCTATCAGATCTTTCCTCTGACCTTGAAGTGATCAATGAGACTTGCACACAGTGAATATGACCCTGAGGTTAAATTTTCTTTAAATTAAATTGTTCATCTGACATACTAAAGAAAGATAAAGCATTTCATCTTGTACTGAAGTTAATAAAACAATTAGCTAACTTTGGAGAGCGATTTACTTTTCTTAAATGACAACTTTATCTTTGGACATAAGATACTGATGTTGATCCATGTCACACCTGCTTTTGCTGGATTTTGTCTTTACAGTCAGTAGAGTTACTAGATCATTTCACACTCTTAAATAAGGCTGAGAATAAAGCTGAGTTAATCTGCCTGTTATACACAGGAATAATATTCAATTTAAATTAGATTTTGATTTTAGCAGAATAGTAATGAAAGTTTAAAAAATTATGCATGCATGGTGAAATATCTATTAAGATCTTACGCTTACTAATCTTATTTGAATAAGGCAATTCATTCAGAAGACACTATGTGAAATCACTACTGCTAGTTTTAAAGTAGAGGTTTTAAGAAACATTTCTTTAAAAATACACAGCAAAAAAAAAAGCCACCTATTATTTCAACATTAGCACAGAAATGTTTATATTCAGTTACCAAAATACTGGTTAAAACCAGTTGTCTAAGAAGAAGCACCACAATTAAAGATTCATGTGGTGATGCCATTTAAGAGCTGTAAGTGTGTGCAACGTATATGTGAAATAGTGTAAATGCTGTATAAGCACATAGCACAGAACAATGCCTGTGCCAAAAGGTTTACAGTTTAATGGTCTGAAACATCTTCCTGTTGAATAGCTGCAACATGAATGCAAAACTCATTGCAGTGATATCCCTTAAATATACTTTAGCAATGACAGGATAACAATTAGAACAATAGGAAAAAGCTAATGAAGATGACAAAGGTAAACATCATCAATTCAAGCTTTTTCAGTGGCAAATATAAAACTGATATTTAATAAAACTTAATAAAGCTGGAGAGCCACTTTAACATCCTTTTTATTCTCTTCTGTATGTTATAATTATGGGATGACTGTAGAGAAAGTTGGAGATGGAGAAGGTTGACTGCTCTTCCCTATGGCTTTTGTAGTGCTTTATCTAGACCATAATTAACTGACAGGATGCAATAAATAACTAGAAAATATATAAATTATGCTTTTGAGACATTTATGCTATGTTAAAATTTGTCACAATTTGTATGGATATTGTTGCTCCTCTCTATAGGTCAAATCTGGTTGGCATATTGACATGCCCAGCAGCAAAGCAAAGCAGAGCTCTCAAACTAGAATGAGCAAATGGGCCACAAAGCCATCTATGTCGGAAACTGGACTATTAACTAAATGCTTGAGGGAAAAATTCATGAGCTTTGAGGTTGACTGTTGCACTGATCTCCAGATTGATTTGAGAGTATACACAGCCTTTCTGACCTTTTGTCTCCTTGGATGAAAAATGACACTGATATGTAGGTGTAATGATTATATCTACAAATGTTCTAAGGATTAAGTTAGTTTTAAATGGGAGATGAATTACATAAATCACAACTGTTGTTGTAATGCTAAATCTTTATGACTTGAAGCAGGAGACAAAGGTGATCCTACAAGCCATGTCTCTGTAGTTCAACACAGCATGATGCAAAAGCCTAGCACCACAAACCTGCTCTAGAACCACAAGCAATGTGGCTGCGTGATTGCAGTGCTGTGCCAAATGTGGAAAGGCAGATCTTAGGAATTTGGAAACATCACTTATTTAACATGATTCCACTGCTTTGAGTCTTCAAAGTCATAGAGTCTGGTGTGTTCTGTGCACAATGTACGTATGTACTATGTACATGCACTATGTTCTATGTTCTGTATAAAAAAAATTTCACTTGTATGAATAGACCTACATTATGCCATATTTTTTACTCAGTCTTCCCTACAAGTTTTGCCTTGGAAGCAAAAAAAGCCCCAAACACAAAACCTGGGATTTCCAATCACTGAGTGTGAAGGAATAGAGGACAGTGCATGCCTAAAGTGGATATGCAATTCTTTGTCTTCTTTTGCATAGTGCAAAGATGGACATAATGACACATAATTTGAAATCTTTGGCTTTTGTAATATTTATGTTGTTTATTTGTGGGTTTGGGTTTTTTTTAAAGAAAATGAGAATAGAACTAAAAATCATGAATAGACCTGATGACAGAAAAATGCTAAAGACTTGGAATAAAGATCTGCTTTCAAGAATTAAGGTGATATGTTTTGAAAGAAAAACGACTGAAAGATCTGCAGTAGATACACGAGTTTTTAGCAACCAAAATTCTACTTCAGGACACAACTGAAGCATGGGAGATAGCAGTATAGGCTTCACATGCATAGAAATAATACTCCTTAAGTATGGCTAGATGGGATGTGTAGTGAGAATAAGAATGATGCACTCAGTAAGAATCAAGTACTCAAGCATTACAAGACATGACATAGAAACATATGCTCCATTCCTAGAGACCAGTTATAAACAGAAAGAAAGTGAAGAGTGTCATTTTCAATTCACATAAATATTCTTCAAACTAGAGATTTCAACATGAAGCTGCAATTCTCTTGTGCATACTCAGTGTCCTTTTCTCTTAGTTTTGTTCATTATTTTAATGCTAAAATCCCACCATTTGATAATATCATTATTACCAATACCAGAGCTGCAATTAAATCCTGCAGTATAAACCTGAAGCATTTATTTGTTTATTACGATGGAACAATTACCTTTGAAAAACATACAGAGCTATGGGGTTTACTAAATAAAAAAGGAATTTTAGATCAGCCAGGAAGCTAAATTTCTCGTCTTTGTTATGCCTGGTCCTGAATAAAGTTAAATGTGATTTCAGTTCTCTGTGTTCCAGGAGTGCAATTCTCATTTTGTGTTATTCCAGTACCTTACATGGAAAAGAATAAATACCTTTTGAAGTCAATGTAGCATGGTAAATCACTGTCAAATTTTCAAGGTATTTGATCACTGATTTTTTTCTTTTTTTTTCTTCTATGTCTGTTCATTATTTTCAGACACAATCAATGCAGTGGACGTATAAAATCAATGGACTGCCTCCACAGACCATACCACCTACAAGGCCAGGAAAAGTTGTTACTACTAACAGTTACATAAGATCAGCCACAGTTCGACAGCGCAATTTTTTACGTGAAAATCTGAAACTTACAACCACTGGAGTATCCTCACCAATCAAGGGGGCACCTTTGGTCCTGAGGACAAAATATGGAAAGCTATGATCAGTTATTTTTTTGGTGGGGGACAGTTTTGTCAAATAAATTTTGCAGATCAAAAAAGGATATGAGTTTTTTTTTAATTTTTTTTTAAAGCGGATTATGATATGCATTGATTGTATGCTTTATATGGAAGATTCAGAGTGCCTGAGCTCTAGTAATATTCTTATTTTTCTGTGAGAGATTTTGGATGCCTACCTAACATTTCATGTTTATCGTACAGATGTCAGCAAGTTCTAATGAGAAAAAACTTTAAGTTTAAAAAATATACTTGAATATTGGGGAATTCAAACTAATGTTTTGCTTTCTAAGGGATATTAGTTTAGTAAGACTTCAATAGAAAGCTTTAATGAACATTCTGTGTGATGTTCAACATATTACACCCATACAAACCAACCAAGCAAAACCAATATCTAATCTCTTTCACAATAAAATCCTTACCCAAAGGTGAAACGTTTACATGTCTCATGCCCAGAGCTTGAATGCCTTTCAGATACTCTTGCTTTGGAAAATTTCATTAATTATGACATTTTTGCTTTGTGTAAAATAAGAATCCTGATTTATTCATCCCATAACACTTCAAAATCTTAGATAATTATACATAGCATAGAATGAAAATAAAATGTCCTCCCTCAGTATTGTGTTGAGTAAATTTTACAGTGCTTTACAGTACTGAAATATGGAAGGCTATGAAAAGTTGTTGCAGAATGGAGCCAGATTTTAATTTCTCCTGGTTTCGGCCAGAATAGAGTTAACTTTCCTTGGGCTGTGAGGGAGCACAGCCAGAGGGCTGGGCCTGGATCCATCATTAGAGTATTCCATATCATGTGACATCATGCTCATTATATAAAGGAGACGAGTGCTCTCTCATTTCCGTTTTCTGGCTGGCATGGTGGGATTTTTGGTGGAATCACTGCTGGAGGTGGGGTGTGTACCTGTTGCTGGCTGGTGAGCAACTGCATTGTATATTACCCATTCGGACTTACTATTGTTACTGCTGTTTTGTTACTATTACTAATTTTTTTTATTCAACCACTAATTTTTTTTTTTATTCAACCTATGAGTTTCTTTTTTCTTTTGTCCCTCCCCTATTTCACCAGGAGGGTGGGTGGGAAGTAAACAACTGGCCATGTGGTGATTGGCTACTGGCCGAGTTCAAACCATGACAGTCTATTTTGGCGCCCAACATGGGGCTCGAGGTTTGAGATAAGGACAGATTGGGTCATAACGTCTATTGCTTGGCTCCTTAAGATTTTATCACCTTATTTGTGGTATGTATTTCCCATGCTGTTGCTCACCATCTGTGAGAGTTGGGTTAAGATTTTTGTTTTTCCTGTACTACGTAATGCTGATCTATGACACGATGAAGTCATCGGTCCTGGGGCTATTTACAATTATGTTTGAGAAATTCAGGAATTTCACATATCCTTGGAATGTTGACATTAACATGGTCGTCTTACTGCTAGGAGCCAGTGTGTTCCTGCATGTGGTTCGGGTTTTGTTCAGGGTTAAGCAACTTTTTAAGAGTATCACCTGGAGATCTACCCCAAGGTTGGAGAATTATGAGTGGCTGGGGGTGTGGAGTAGAATGGGCAAGTACCTAGAACAGTGGGCACCTCCAGTGTATTGGAACTTCACTCCTGCACAGGTACAGAATCCTGAAGAACTAGGGGATATTTGGAAAAAGTATGTTGTCACCCAGGTAATTCCAGAGAGGCACAGCTCACTGCAACATGCTGGGGCATAGCCTACACCTACCGAGTGCTATTAAACACTGTTCAGCACCCTCAAGAGGAAGAGAAGGGCTCTGGATCTGGTAACAAAGTAACAGACATTGCAACCACTCTAAAGTCCACAACAGAAACTGCAGCCACTACAGCCCCAACCACAGGGGCTGTAGCTGAACCAGAGAACCAACACATGACGGTATCAGTTGCTCCCATACATAAGAAGAAATACACAAGAAAATCCCCTCGCAGTGTTCAGGGTGACAATGAACCAGGACCATCACGAGAACAGGAGGAGGAGGCAGAGCCAGTGATAGTCACCCGATCCTTATCCCTGAGTGAGTTGCGAGACATGCGAAAAGATTTCAGCCGCCAGCCAGCTGAGCAACTCGTATCCAGTGCTGGGATAGCGGGTCCAGCAGCATGGAATTAGAGGATAGGGAGGCCAGGCAGTGGGATCCCTGTCTAGGGAAGGGGGCATTGACAAGGCAATCGGAAACAAGACACAAAATCTCAGTCTCTGGAGGTGACTCCAGTCAAGTGTGAGGGAGAGGTATCCCTTCAAGAAAGACTTTGTATGTCATCCAAGTAAGTGGACCACTATGGAGAGACCACTGAGGGAGCTAGCCATGCAGAAGACAGTTTACTATGACCCAGATAATGCACAGATACCCACAGATCCAGATGAAGACCAATGCACCCGGCCCATGTGGAGGAAGTTTGTACAGAGCACACCCTCATCATATGCCAATGCATTAGCAATAATGGACTGGAGAGACAAAGAGGGACCAACAGTTGATGACTTGGCTTGCCGACTATGACAATATGAAGAAAGTCTCTCTTCCTCTCTCATCGTGGCTGTGAAGAAATTATCTCAAGAATTCCAGCAAATTAAAGAGGACATGTCCTATTCCCCACCTGCATGGACCAGAATCTTGGCTATTAGGAGCAATCGTTTCTCTACTCGAGAGAACCGGTACACACCACAGGGGAACCTGTGGCATTGCCTGCATGACCATGGAGAAGACATGAAGAAATGGGATGGAAAGTCTACCTACCTCCTAGAAGAGCAGATACATGAGTTGGAAGGAAGAACACATACAAAGCGGGGTTCCTTTAGGAGAAATGCTGCTCTGATTTCCAGTAATCAAGTGCCCAAACAGAGCAGAAAGGTCAACTTTACTCACGATCCTATGAGAAGAACTTCTGATTTGTATTCACAAGAAGTGAGTGATCAAGATGAGGCTGAAACCTGTGCACAACACACTAACCCATTTGTCATTAGTGGATATTATGACCAACATTAGAGGGGCCCTGCCTCCAGCCAGGTGGAGTACAGGGACAATTGAGTTTATTGGCCCATGTGGATTTGATGGCCTGGCACAACTGACCCAAACAGACTGTCATGGTTTGAACTCGGCCAGTAGCCAATCACCACAGGGCCAGTTGTTTACTTCCCACCCACCCTCCTGGTGAAATAGGGGAGGGACAAAAGAAAAAAGAAACTCATAGGTTGAATAAAAAAAATTTAGTAATAATAACAAAACAGCAGTAACAATAGTAAGTCGGAATGGGTAATATACAATGCAGTTGCTCACCAGCTGGCAATCGGTACGCATCCCACCCCCAGCAGCAATCCCAACTGCACCAAAAATCCCACCACGCCAGCCAGAAAATGGAAATGAGAGAGAACTCTTCTCCTTTATATAATGAACATGATGTCACACGATATGGAATACTCTAATGATGGATCCAGGCCCAGCCCTCTGGCTGTGCTCCCTCACAGCCCAAGGAAAGTTAACTCTATCCTGGCTGAAACCAGGAGATACTTTTTTTCCTAAAATAAGCAAACCAAGGGTTCCATTCATATTGTGTTTCCATTTCCATTCTTCCCATCCACAGGTGACTTTAGATTGATATTCAGGGTTTCTTTGCTCTTGATGTAATGTGGAAAATCATATCTATGCAGACATGCTTTGTAAGATCACTGGATGGGTAACTCCTGCCTTCTTTCTTCACTGAGATTGTTTTTCCTGATTTTACTAATAGAATGTAAATTGTATTTGTGCTGTTATTTTGATAGCAGAATGTACTTTAACAAAAAAATGGCTTGGCACAGATTAAGTGCTTTCTTGGCACAAATACAGAATGAGCATCATTTCTCAGGAACGGGGAGCCTGAGAACAACCTATGTAGGTCAGTGTAAATGAGCACCAATAAAACCATTTTACCTCAATATGTTTGAGGATTTTGTTTATGCCACACATTTTAGAGAAGCTATTACAGAAAATGTTGGGAACATATAAAACAGCAATGGCACTGTTTAATATCTCCTTTTAAATGCAGTGTGCCCCATTCTGGTCAGAAACCGGGTAATCTTAAACAAGAATAAAATCTGCCTTACAAATTCAGTACACAACACAGGAAAGATATTGTCAGTTATATCTGGTATACATCTAAAAGACATTAAGAAGCTATTGCAATATTTATCCTAAATGCTGGGACTACAAATAAAGCTAGATTTCATAGGAAGGCTCTATCTGCATATATAAATGAACCAACTGTTTCTCTGTAAGAAATCAGAATTTATGAATCAGAAATATGCAATGGTTTCACAACTGATTATTGGTGTTCAGAAAATATTTCAGTGACAACTTTTCTTTGTAAAATATTTGTTTTCCTTGTTTTGCTTTTTTAAAGTTTTGCTTTCCTATTTAAAATGACACTTGTTTGCAAGATGCCTAAAACTTTGTAATTCTACCAGAGATGGATTAACAGGTGGCATACAGGTGAATCACACAGCACTTAAATGGTGCTCACTCCAGAAATTTCATTCCAGAAATTGCTTGCCTGCATGTGCTGCTACACGTAGATTTTCAAATTCTGTCATACATTCAAACATTAAAAAAATCCATAGGCAAATATTATGCAATAAGATAATATCAGAGGGGTGTTTTCAAAGGTGCAGTTTAATTATACTATCTACCTTAAAAGGGAAGCATAATCTGTGCTTTCTGGACCAGATTACAGGGTTTTTTTTCAATGTGGACAAGGTCACTCATGAGTTATGCAAGATATGCCATCATCAGCTGAATTTGTATCTCATATGAAAAATGTATTTTTCTTATTTCTTACAGTTTAAACAGAACTAAAAATATTTCTTCTGATATTAAGAATATGCTTGCAAAGGTGATTTATATAAAGACCACTTTTATCTGTGTGTTTGTAACATCCACAATGTTTTACATATTATCTGCATGCATTTATGGATTACACTGACCGTATAAACTGTCTATTAAAAATAAATTCCTTTTTACTTCCTGGCTTGATGTTTTTCACTTCTGTCAGTGATGTGACTGTATTCTTTATAATGCAAGGGCTAATTCTAAGCATATCTCTTAAAAAACAGTATCTAGGCAGCAGCACTGGAAGATTTCCAGAATGATCAGTTTTATTCATTACTTTCTCCCTCCTTTTTACTAGAATTACTGAGCCATATTGAAAATCTTGGAGTTTCAACTCATGGAAGGAACGAATTGACATGAGAAAAGATTATAAAATGCTCCTTTTGTTATTTAAACTTGGAGAATTCACTCCAAAGCTTTTGGACCCACCAATGAATCCAAGCTTCAGAACACCTGGGTAAACTGATTGCCATCACACCACACCTTAAAAATACAATCTGCAAAGGAGTTTAACTGTTGGAGATACATCTAAACATAATTGTTGCAGTTAGGGCTCAGGTCTAAAAAAAAGCAGTCCCAAGTGATTTAGCTTAGTATTCATTCTAAATTACTATTTATTATCATAATTATATTACAAGGAAATGGGAGAGAATGAACAAAGGTTATGACATTTGAACAAGCCCTCACAGTGTTTTCTCCGCCCTCATGCCACACCAGAGCAGTCACTAGCAGAAACTGGAAGAGAAAAAAAATAACTTTGTGTCTTTACATTGGAGCACCCTTCAGGATCTTTTTCTTCCAAAAAGGACGGAAAAAGGAGTATCTCCATGCACATTTATCTGTGCAGATACAGCAGAATCTCAGGGAAATGGAATGATATTGGTTATTACTGTAAATAATAGCTCTTTATTTCTAATTGCTAATTTTGATTAGAGATCTAAAATTACTTGTATTGACCCCACTTACATATTTTGATATATATAAGTATCAAAATCACAAAATAACGTAAGTTTTTCAAAATCAATATGACTCTTAAGGCCAATGTCTTAGTCATAGTCTTACATGACACACATGAGTCAGCAGTGCATCTGCTTGTTACTGGCTTACCAGAAATGCTAGCTGGTTAACCAGTGTAGTCACCACCTGTTTATTTATATTTCTTCCTCACTTGTCTCTTTATGTCTCTCTATAATGATTCATCTTTCAGACTAATTCACAAAAGGATTAATACCTTATGAAGCAACTTTATTGCGTAATGTAGAACTGGTTACTTTGGGATTGGGGTCTACATTTAAATGTATTACTAAAATACCATGCAACTTTTGCAACTATTGAGCTCCTGGTTTTATGTGACATGTTCAGTAGTGGGGACAGTCTGCCCTAGAGGGTTGTAGGATTGTAAATTGGAGCACTAGCTTCAAAATGATGCAAAAGCAATCAAACTTCTAATTGGTTGATGTTTTCCTGACCTTTATTTGACACAATACCACATAGGAGAATGACACAAGGATAACATGGAAATATTTTTATGATGCCTGACATTAGCAGCTCAGCATGAAGTGGGTTTTGCTGCTTCATAACTCAGAAGATTTCAAGATTTGCTTGTTCTACTCGTGTCTGGCTAGCCATGGTATCAATGACACCCTAAGACTATTTTATACCTAATCTCACTAGTTATAAAAAGGTTTTAGAGTATCAAACTTGCCCTTCAAGAATATTAAGAGCCTAATACTAACTCCTGTGTCAGTGCAGATTTTGTCTGAGTCAGGAGAATTGAGAGATAAAGACTGCTTTAAGCACAAAAAGTAATCATGATCAAGTAAAAAGCCTATTGGGGCATGGGGCCATATACATTTCTACTGCTAGCTGCAAGGAAAGGTATTATTTTGAGACAGCTCTTTGGGACCAAAGCCAGGTTAGCAGAGGACATAATGCTGAACCAACAATGTTCCTACTTGAATAAAATAACATGGCAGCAGCCAAATCTGAGCATGCACTTTTTTCTCTTTGCTCACAAACCCAAACTATCAGAAGACATGGAAACTTCTGGCTCATCCTGCATATAGCAAACATCAGAAAAAAAAAAAAAATAAAAAATCGCTCTGTATTAATAAATATTCCTAGGAGGAAGACTTAATATGTAGAATAATAAAGAAAATCCCTGGCTTTGCCTTACTATTTATTTGCTTGTGAGACTTTTAATATTTTTATTTCTCCCTGCAGTGACTGCTCATTCTAAAATAAATGACTGAACGGTGCTTTACTGCTGACACAGATCACAGTTTGTTGCTAATGGAATGTTAACTGCTTTTTAAGTAACTCTGAATAAACCTGCTGATCCATAGAAGATTCATCTAAAAAAGAATCCAATTCATCTACTAGCTTTTCTGCTTCCACTGACATGAAACATATTCTTCTGCAGTTTACTGCAGTTATTGTAATACTGATAGTGTCAAATTTCCTATAGTAGGATATTTTACATTTTGAGACCATGGCATGATGACAATGTGGTGAGGTCACAGCAGGACATGGATGCTAAGGTCACTGCACAGAAGTCTGTCCAAAAAGCACATAAATAAAAGGAAAGACATGGGACAAGGAGAATTTTGAGGTTTTTTTTTCCTCTTTATTCCAGGATTTACCTCTTTTCTGCAAAATATTCACTTTCTCACAGTCAAAAAAAAATAAAAATCTGTCAATAGGAAACCTAATAACTCACTACTCATCCCACCATACAAGTGTACAACAGAAGCCACCAAATCAGTCTGGTACAAGTCTAAGTGACAAAAGAAAATCAGATGTATATAGAAGAGTAAAACAACAAAGTAAAATCCTGCCACTTATTAAGTGCATAGTGGTGGTGTTCATCACATGAGATCCAGTTTACCAATCTGTACAAAAATCAAAGGCTCAGTTTTTCCATTAATAATAACAGGTTTGCAGGGTGTCTGCTGTAGCCTACAGGCTCAATATTGTTAATATAAGGTGTGAAGCGTAGCTGCATCCTGACTCCACATCTCAATCATAGTTACTTTATATAATACCGAAGTGCAAAATGTACATTGCAAATCAATGAAAACCTGCAGTTATCATTCTCAAAAGAAGACATAAGGAACAACTTCCTCCACCCACAAGCTCCTCTAAAAGCAGCATCTCAGAAGATGGGTCTTCATTTTGAAGAAACTAGTCAATGAAAAAAGAAGATTCCTGATGACCTGCCAATAAACAGACTTCAGGGTGAGGTGTGAAACTTCCATATACTTTGATAAGTATAGGGTGCATTTTTTCTAGTACTGTTTAGGTTTAAGTACCACAGAATCATAGAGTCATAGAATAGTTTGGGTTGGAAGGGACTTTTAAAGGTCATCTAGTCCAACCCTGCAACAGCAGGGACATCCTTAACCTGATCAGGTTGCTCAGAGCCCCGTCCAACCTGATCTTGAATGTTTCCAGGAATGGGGCATCTACTGCCTCTCTGGGCAACTTGTTCCAGTGTTTCAACACTCTCATCTTAAAAAATTCCTTCCTTGTATCTAGTGTGAATCCTTGTCCTATTGTAACAGGCCCTACTAAAAAGTATGTCTGCATCTTAAGCCCCCTTTAAGTATTGAAAGGCCGCAATAAGGTCACCCTGGAGCCTTCTCTTCTCCAGGTTGAACAACCCCAACTCTCTCAGTCTTTCTTCATAGCATAGGCGTTTCATTCCTCTGATCATTTTTCTGGCCCTCCTCTGGACCTGCTCCAACAGGTCCATGTCTTTCCTGTACTGAGGACTCCAGAGCGAGACACAGTACTCCAGGTGGGGTCTCACCAGTGCAGAGTAGAGGGGCAGAATCACCTCCCACAACCTGCTGGCCACACTTCTTTTTATGCAGCCCAAGATACAGTTGGCTTTCTGGGCTGCAAGTGCACGTTGTTGTCTCATATCCAGATTTTAATCCACCAGTACCACAAAGTCCTTCTCTGCAGGGCTGCTCTCAATCCCTTCATCCACCAGCTTGTATTGATACCAGGGGTTGCCCTGACCCAGGTGCAGGACCTTGCACTTGGCCTTGTTGACCCTTGTGAGTTTCACATAGGCCCACTTGTCAAGTTTGTCCAGGTCCCTCTGGATGGCATCCCATCCCTCAGGCATGTCAGCTGCACGACTCAGCTTGGTGTCATCTGCAAACTTGCTGAGGGTGCACTCAATCCCACTGTCTATGTCATGGTAGAAGTACTGGTCCCAGTACAAACCCCTTAAACAGTACTGGTCCCAGTACAAACCCCTGAGGGACACCACTCATCACTGATCTCCATCTGGACACTGAGCCATTGACCACTATTTTCTGGATGTGACCATCCAGCCAATTCCTTATGGGTTTGATGGATGGCCTGTTCAGAGCATATCTGTCCAACTGAGAGAGAAGGATGGTGTGGGGGACCATGTCAAAGGCCTTACAGAAGTCCAAATAGATGACACCCGTAGCTCTTCCCTTGTCTGCTGTTGAAGTCACTCCATCATAGAAGGCCACTAGGTTAATCAGGCAGGACTTGTCCTTGGTGAAGCCCTGTTGGCTGTCTCGAATCACCTCTCTGTCCTCCACATGCCTTAGCATAGTTTCTAGGAGGATCTGTTTTATGATCTCCCCGGGCACAGATGTGAGACTGACAGGTTGGTAGTTCCCAGGGTCCTCCTTTCTACCCTTTTTTAAAATGGTTGCAATGTCTACCTTTTTCCAGTCACCAGGAACTTTTCAAACATTGTGGAGAGTGGCTTGGCAACTACATCAGCCAATTCCCTCATAAGTATCGTGACTGATACCTGGGATCCAGCATTTAATATATTGGGCACTCTCACCAACAATCTGAAACTGCTTAATATCAATGGAGAAAACAAACCCAAAGATACTAGGTCACCAATGCATATAGCCAGCATACAAAGTCCATTTACAAATAGTTCTCTTTAATGTGTTGTATATTATGGAGTTAACATATAAACATCTAATGTAAGAGTAAAATAGTGATTATTTTTATTCCTCAAAATGTAAAATAAATACACAGGTGCAAAACTGTGCACTTGGAAAATCAAGCTGAATGTGCAGGCAGTCAGGTGTGTGCTTCAAAATCAGAGCATATATGTGGTAAATATGAGGACAACACTGACTTGGCAGTCTTGCATTGCTTCTGGCATAAATTCTTACAATCAAATATAAACCCTTTGATTTTAAAATGCTTTTCTGAGCCATGCAGATAGCTGGGTAATATTAATTGGTACTTGCATTCTATTTATCATTGTCTTATTTCTGCTCCAATGTTTGCTGTCTTAAAAAAAATTTCCAAACCAAACTAAAAAATCCAACCCAAAAAAAGGCTACCTTGCCCAGGTTTGAGTCTTACTGTGCTCAGCTACCAGTTATTCATCATTATGAAACAGCTCTTAGTGAACCTGAATCTAAATTACATAGAAGAGCTATTATGAAGGGGAGACACAGACAAGCAAGTTCACGGCAACAAAATTAAATCTTCATGGTAAAGAAATCATACAGTATAGAAATTGTTTCTAAGGAAACCTCCTTTCCCTTAGAGAACAGTATCTAAACACAGTGGCTATGATCACTGCCCTATCAGGGATTAATTGCTAGATGACATGGTGTTAGTGTACTGAGACACAAACAGGCTGCAGGAACATTAGATTAGCTCATTAAAAATATTATTGGTTGGGGGTGTAATGTCTGTAAGAGCTGTTTGGTCATTTGCAGGTCACAGAAGTCAAACTTCTTGAGTTCAGTGGTAGGAGGTATCTGGAATTACGATACCCATCCATACTCCTACCTTGGACCATAGAGGACAAAAGGCTGCAATGAAGCTGCCTGGAGGTTCCCTCCCCCTCACTCCTCCCTTTTGCTGTGGTGTTACAACTGCCAAGATCAGTAGTAGAGTTTAAGCCAGAGCTATACTGCTGTAAATAAGAGGGAACTGCTGGATGATATTGCTGTTGGGGGTCCCATGGCTTTAACTATAATCAATCTGTGGCCCAATATAATCCTTATCTTAACTTTCAGAGTGTGTTGCAAGTGATCTCTGCAGCCCTTCCCCCAGTTTGTATTAACAGGAATAAATTACAAAGAGGAAATCTGCATTTAGTTTATTGATGATAGGTGATAATTAATTGTGATATTGCTCTTGGGAGATTTTACCTGTCACCTAGTGCATCTAGAATGTTGGTGGGCTGCAGTTCCTACCACTTCTCAAAATGTAAAAAATAAGTAACTTATCAACAGAGAGGATTAATGACAGAATCAGCTAGGTAGATTATCAGTGTCTGAATTAATGAATTAAAAGCAGCATGAAGAGGGAAAATATGAAGGTAGAGGGCTCACAGGAATTACTTGGGAAAAGAAAGATTCTAAGTGAGGAATAGCTACACCTTAAAGAAAGTAGGACAAAACAGCTGGCATAGAAAACTGACAAGGTTATGGAGGATTATTTAAACTAGAAACAGGAGGAAAAAAATCAGCAGGTGTTAAGGAACACTTGGGCCAGTCACAGACATCTGCCAAGACTGTCAACACTATGACAGTATCTCAGTCACAATGTAAAAAGTAAGAAAAATTATGGTAAAACTGGGGGAAGTAACAGTGCAGATCCCAGCAGTGCATCAAGGAAAATCAGCCAAAGAAATTGTCCAACAATAAATAAATACCAAGCCTAGTTCAAATCTGTTATAGAAAGAAACAAAATAAAAACCATACTTCCAAAGAACAGTACCTTGAGAAGAGGACTCTTGTAATGCTAGCTGTGAAGCAGAAAAGACAGAATAACCCTTACCTGCAGTGTAATACCGTGGCAGTGGTTCCATAAAAATAGACTGAGAGAGTGTTTGAAGGGGAGAAGGCCAGGAACGACAGTCTGTAAGGATGTGGGTACAAGAATGGATGGCTCCCAAGAATGAAAGCACAATAACAGCATAACACTAGCAGCTACCAGCTCAAAAGAAATAACACTGCATTCATAATGTTGAAGAGGAGCAATTAAAAAAACAAATACTCCCCCTCTTAAATAAAGAGACCTATATCTGATAAACTTAGATTCAGTAATGTCACTTGATGGACAAAAGACAGTCAGGTGGTTAAGAACTCAGTTCCCCAACAAAATTTCACTGCATTTGGTTCATTTCCAGGAAGTATACAAGGTAATTAAAGCACATATCAAGATAAATTTAGCAAGGCCATTTCTTGACATGCTATATAACTGTGTCTAGAAAAAGTAGTTCAAGAGCATTCAAGAGAGTACTATTTTTAACATAGTGTGAAGGTAACATAAAGAAATAACTGGTATTGAACTTGTGAGCCAATAATGATCGTCATTTAAATAAGTTAAAAATGAGAAATCTTCACTCTGCAATGTTCAATAAAACCTGAAGAAGCAGCAGAGTTTTCTCCTCAGATGACAGTCACAGTTATTGACACAAATACCACCTTCCATCCATCACTGTTCCCCTTTACATAAATATTACATCTATCTAAACATTAGCATGTAAATACACTAGCTCTGACATATCACTTTGCTTCTTTCCCCAGGCAAAAGCATCTCTTTGAGGAATAAGAACGTGGGTGTACAGAAGAAAATAGAAAGTTAACCAATACTTTTCAATCTTTCCCAAAACTAATATATACTCAACCAGAAGTGATGGGGACGAGGGTGGTGGTGTAGTCAGGTCACAAAACAGCAGCTTTGGGCTGGAAGAAGACAAGCAAATGCTGACCAACTGCTGACTGGACGAAGAAGAGTTTAGCCTTGCCTGGGCAAAACAATCAGGATTATAAATTTAGGAACCCAGCAGCAGCTGCAATCCAAAAAACAACCCCAAAACATCTGTCCTGGATTACATGCTCTTACAGTCAATTATTCTATCAACTAATTAACATGCCTAATGGAGATTATCATCAGCTGTAGATGCCAGTGAAGTCAGCATGCCTAGAGTCATCTTATAGCACTTTCTGCTTGAGGTGGTGCAGATCACAGGTAAAAATTCACACTAAAAGAAAGAAAGAAACAAAGAGAGAAAGAAAGACAGACAGACAGACAGACTACTCTGCACTTTGTCAGAATTCAGTACCCCAGATTTCTGTAGGATTTGATGAATGATTCATTTCTTAGTGTCACATAAGAATAAATACCACCATATCCTCATATAACTCAATTATAAAACAAAATGACCTGAATATCAGGTAGAAAACTAGACACTAAGACTACAGAGGCACCCTTTGTAACTTTGCCTTAATTTACTCTCATCTAACAACAAGTGCTTAATACTTTTGCCTGTTATCTCCAAAGTAATTGCCTAATGCAACATTTACTAATATATCTATTCTTATTAGAAGGTTGAACAAGATGCCAAAGATCTGTCTCAACTTACTGGAAAAGTGATAACTACGTTTGGTTTGTTGGCAAAGCACCTCTGGCGACACAGCCTATTCTGTTTTAAGAATGGTCCTGAGGTACACCTGCAGGTGATTTTTGCTGCTGGGAACAGCACTGGGTCATACGTAGGGCCATGCTGTTCAACGCTGCTGGCAAACTTGATATGCTTTTAAGCATCTAAAATAAAATTGCTCAGCTACAAAACTAACCAGTGAACTAACCAGCAAACAGAAACCAACAAAAAAAAAAAGAGACCTGAGTAGGGAGACATAACAGGTCCCACTTTCCCCCTCCTGGAGTCATTCTGTAGTAGCAATCCCTGATCACTTTCCATTTTGAAATGACTGTAATTTTAAATTAAGAAAAGAAAGTAAATCCAAATTAGACTTCTAAAGAGGTTGAAGAACAAGGTGTACTGAAAACAGGAAGGCAGAAGAGGGTCATGCATATGTGGTTCCCATGTATAAAACCACAATGAGGCAACACAGTCTGCTATCAAGTAATTTGCCATGTGTGCAAGCTGTGCTGCAGCTGCTGAGCTCGAATGACTAACCAGCACCTGACTGCAAATGATAAAATGGGTTCCTTTAGGACCTGTAAAAAATGGAGGTTAAGGGAGAAGAGGAAGAACCCTTAGCCTTCATTTATTAAGTAACTGTAAAAAAACTTTAACTTATTATGTATAATGTCACCGTTACTCTATGCAAAGTGTTGCTCACACTAAAGACACACCTGGCTGGGAAAAACCTGTGTAAAGCATGAAGAATCCTAGAATAATTTATGTTGGAAGAGACCTTTAAGATCATTGAGTCCAACCATAAACCTAACACTGCCAAGTCCACCACTAAACCATGTCCCTAAACACCACATCTACATGTCTGTTAAATACCTCCAGGGATGGTGACTCAACCACTTCCCTGGGCAGCCTGTTCCAATGCTTGACAACCCTTTCACTGAAGAATTTTTTCCTAATATCCAGTCTAAACCTTCCCTGGTGCAACCTGAGGAGTGGAAAGCAAGAAATGGCAAAAGCAGATACGAGTTTCATTGGCAGGGCAATATGGAGTGAGTCCTTTGGAAAGAGGGTCCTGAAACAGGATATGAGGATCTGAAATCCTGTCTCCTCTTGTCTTCAGAGAAATTGGATTTCATGTCACAGATGCCCCTCTTCATCATCAATTTTTTCTCTTATCAGAAAAAACTGCAAGTCCCTGCATTTCAGTTAACTGCCTGTTATCTCTGAAAGATAACATCAATCTCTGTTAAGTGGCAACTACAAGTGAAACAGAGGAAGAACTGCTGTAAGGATCCCTTTGAGTGTCAAGAGAGACTTGTAGGAAGTTGGTAAAAATGGCATAGTTCCTATGACTTGACAGCACATCTGACTTAAGGCCTTAGACTTATTTATTGCCTGCAGATTTAGAGTCCTGGGGAGTCTGGGCTCATTCTTGTTCTCTTCTCCAAGCAG
Organism: Strix aluco; assembly: GCF_031877795.1. NCBI lineage: Eukaryota > Metazoa > Chordata > Aves > Strigiformes > Strigidae > Strix > Strix aluco. Next base: position 44,328,587 of record NC_133932.1, read on the forward strand.
TGGCTTGAAAGCAACAGGCTGCAATTAGGCTCTGGAGGATTCAAAATGTATCCACTGGACAGAAAGATTAATAGCCAATGAGTTGTAGCCTTATGGACAAGAAAACTATTTTTTGTGATTGAATTGCTGTGGACATTTGTGATAGGAAGCAGCCACAAAGTCCTTGTCACTGCTTTGCACCATGCAGCTGTATTTCAGTAGCAGACGGGGCACTCTGGACTGGTAATTTAACACCAGCTGAGGCCCTGGTCTTTTTGGCATGTCTTTGCATGAGTCTTTATGCAGGGTTGAACAAGGATCATGGAGGCTGTGTTTTTCAAAGTTCGAGAGAAAGAAGTCCAAATCTTGAGGACTGAAGTGCACCCAAAGCTCCTAGACTACCAATTTAAGCCATGATGGCCATGCCGATTTTAATAGCGGAGTAGCCACTTCATATGTATGTACCACTGATGCAACAGGTCAAATTCATACAGTTAAGAGTTCATTAGGGCCACCAATCCTATTGCATTGGTGATGAGAGTTTTCATACAGGACACATGTATCATCAAGATAATTGGGTGTCTGGGACTATCCCCTTCCCAGTGAAGCCACAGGGAGTCACCTCTAAACTCTGAGCATGGCATCTTATCTCTGTGTTTGGTACTTCTCATAGTTAAAAAGAAACAGAAATAGCTCAAAATTCACCTTATGGCTCCTTCATAAGGACAAGTAAAAGACTCCTTTTTGAGATTATTGCAATAAGCAAGTGAATAAAATGGTGTTTTATTTTTAATCACTGAAATACTTAACACTTAAAGCTCTCTAGTTTATGTACACAGACCATGAGACAGCCAGAGCACACAAATGTAGTGAGATCTCCACTCAGTGCTGTGAGGTTTTCAGGTTTTGAGCACGATGTTTTGGGGCAACTTGGCCACTGATTGCCATCTGCTGCAGGATGTCGCTCTACTAAGTGTGGTCATCCAGGAGGCAACTTGTCAGTAGATCAGCTCTCCCACAAAGGCAGCCAGGCAGAGGCCAGGAGGGGAGAGCTTTTGGTACCTCACCCTGTTAGCCAACCTAAGGCCAGTTTTCCCCACCTCTGAGCTGGATCCCTAAATAGCAAAGGCAGGCCCAACCAAACAGATGTCCACTTGGCCCAGCTCTTAAATAGCCACGAAAAAAATCACAAGGAGGAGGAGTGAAAACTGCTTTAATCTCTGGATTAGAGAAATGTGCTCTCCTGCTCTGTGCTGCATGGTTTCTGAAGGTGTAAAGAGACCATGCTGCCATGCTAGCCCCTCGCTTGGCTGCAGTGACTCAGGCTCTCTTTTGGGTGAGATAGATTTTGCTATTACAGATACGCTCTAAAAAGCTGTCCATATTCACAGCCCAGCAGGGCCCTACTGCCAGCTTTTGCTTCTGACTTTTAAAAGAGCAGAAATTTATCCATTTCTCAAAGGAGTAGGATGGGGGGAGGCGGGGGTGGTCCATGGAAGGAACAGGCCCTGCTAAGCTGGTGCCCGCCTCCTGGCTGCCAGAAGTCATGGACAGAGCAGAGTTGATGCCAGAGCTAGTGGCACCAGGAGAGCTGTGAGAAACTAGGAGCAGAGCTACCTGCGTGTTGTTAAACACACCCTACCTGCAGACTGAGGTGCAGTGCTGGGGGGACTCTGTTGCTTTGTTTCTGAGCCTGATCCTCAGCACTCATGCAGGGCATATGGCAGCACTGGGATAGAGTTCTTTCTTGGTACATACCCAAATATGCATCGTCAGACCCACCCCTGCCGTGTTAAGGCCTCTTTTCTGAGAGCCATCTCTCCCCCCGCCCTGCAGTCAATGGGGGGTTTCAATGCCCACCTCTGATTTCTGGATGTTGCACAGGGGGTAAGTACCCACATTCCCTTATGAACCTAGCCCTCAGTGCCAGGGTAGGCTGCAGAAGTTAGAGGTAAGAGCGCTGGTGCTGGGCTGGCACTGCTCCAGGGAGGCGTGGGGTGGGCTGGGAGTTTTGAGAAGCTGGTACAGAGCCAGCGTGAGCGGAACTGCAGAGTGGGAAATTAGTGAGCAGGGACGTTGCTGAGCCACAAAGCCAGTGCATGTGCAGGGCTGCAGGCTTAGGAATTGACCTGCCCACTCCAGCCTTGCATCCTGCTCTTAAATTACAAGCTTTTGCTCAACAATAATCACAGTTGTATTTTTTTTCTCTGAAGAGGTGCAGGCTGACTTTTTCACCTCAGGCAGTTCAGGGACAGAAGATGAAGGTGAAAAGATACAGATGAAATATCATTAAAAATACAGAGTAGGTACTCATGGTATTTTTATAGCACTCTTTAACCAAGAAAGTGTGTTGCACAATTAAGATCACTGGTTCAAACACTGCAGTTCACAGCAGCTGCAACTGGCGTCAATCGCAGATGACACCCTGGTTGGTTATACCATGGTTTGTCTGCTGAGCCTAACTAATTTCTCTGCTGAAGTCTGGTTTGAGCTTCACTTCAAAATATTTATGTTATTCTTACTGCATAAATAAACAGCTTGAGACTCACTGCAACGTCCTTCACTAACATTGGCATTCATGAAAGAATAAAAGAAAAACAGGCAGACCTTAGTCCTTGTCCCATCAGCACATTTATCAGAGATGCCTGTACATTGCAGTCATTACTGAATGAGCAAAAGCATTTACAGAAAAATCCATGACAGCCAACCCTATGGCACAAACAGTACTGTAGTGAGTTTAGCACCTACTGTGCTGCACCTCACATTTAGAAGTGACCTGTTTCAATTGCTGTAGCGGGGAAGTGGCAGGTAACATCCCTGCTTCTCCAGGTAGAAATTACTGTACTCCACAGGACATTTCAGAAAACTCCCGTAAGTATCCTTTTTAAGGAAGTGTATAAAATAGCTGCAGATATCTCAGTGATAAAAGGGCCTCATTCACACAAATATTCAATCTGAAGTTGTTATAAAGTGGGACTTCAAGATGTCTCTACAGAATTGTATCCGAGTGTAGAAAACCAGCCCCAAGCCTACTCCTCCTTTGAGAGCCACGTGGCTCGCAGCAAGACGGCTCTTTGGCAGCTGCCTCCCCTTCCCTGTGCAGCATCCCTGGCTTGGTTCCCCCCACAGCCTGATGCTGTTTTCTCACTCATTCCCAACACTGGCAGATTATTTGACAGCCTGCTGCTATTTTTGCCTTGTAGCTTCTTTACTCAGATGTCTCAATCAGCTACTGCTTTGTTTTCCCCCTCCCTCTGCCTGCAAAATAGCAGGCTGGAGGTTCTAAAGTCTTGTTCCTGTTCCCACTGTCCTTCAAGGCTTCTCTGTAAGACTCCCATTAAATTCAGCCTCTTCTTTCTCCAACCCAAACCTTCAACAATGAAGGCATGACACATTTGTCTTCTTGTATCTGTCTCTTCCAGCCTAGCTGTGATAGAAAATACCAGTTTCTAATGCTCGCTCACCCCCCCAAGCAAAGAGAGAGAGGCGAGCAAACCCTCATTTCTCAAGACACCAGCTAAGAACCTTAAATAAGCCAAGGGAAGAAAATGATTCAGCAGTAACAGGAGGTCTCAGTAACAGATGGCAGAGTAGACAAGCTTGCTTGTATTTGCTTGCACAGCGAGGCCTTTTGTGACAGTCTTCTGGAGAGGCTGCTTCACGTGAGCAGTAATTTTACTGGATGGCAGGACAACGCTGCAACGAGAGCAGGTCCTTTGTGCATAGATCTTTACAACGCTCACAGCTGCCCGTGAGTGGTTTTCACACTTCTAGCTTATATTTTGAGTAGATAAACATGTTTTTGCTGAAAAATTCATGTCAAGAAAAACTAATTTAGTTGTTCCTATGATATTTAATTGCTAAAGCTCTTTTCTCAGCGCACACTTAAAATTAAGCTGTTTCAGAACAGCATGCTCCTATACAGATACTTAGTTTAAAGAATGGCTTCATATCCTCCATCAAACAAGCTATTAATAGGACTTAGAAGTCGGTGACCTCTACCTTTTCTTCTACGATTTAAAGAAACAAAAGAGAACATGATTTTGCACAGGCTCTAGGCAACAACAAAAGCTATTGGATGTTGAACTATAACACACAAGTTGCGTGACTAGGATTAAGGTGTAAGGTTAGTGGTTTTCTTGTAAGACTGTGACCACTGCATCACCATATATCACCTAGGTTAGTAAACAGGAATAGAATACTTCAGTAGTTCTTAAAATACTTTTTCCAGGTGCACAGTCAGTGCTACCTCTGACCTTTGGTTGACCCAAAGATGCCCCTTCTGAGGCAAAAAAGGCACTGGCAGATAGCACTGCCAGGCCACTGCTGCCATTTCACTGTCCTTCCACTCTGTGCAAACACAACTACCCATAATTCTCCTGGCACTGTGCAGCATGCAAGGTGACCTTGAGTATGTAAAACTCATTACAAAGTCTCATTGAAAATCTCATTCTCCACCAGTTGTTAAAAATGAAAGATGGTTTAATAAACGATATGTCAGCCACAGGATAATACTCTGAGCTTTCCCCTCCACATGCTGTTGCAGACATGTCGTAGGCATATGCATAGGTTTAACACTTCCAATAAAACCAGGAGGTCTATTGTCATCTAACCTGGGATGTTAAGGGTTGTTTCTGTCTCATTGTAGGTTATCCATCTGGTGTTACAGTCCTGTGAAATGGCTGAGAAATGGCTTTCATGTCATGCTGCTCTGCTAAGTGGGATTCCTCTTGGCCCCTGTTACAGAAAGGTTTTCAAATTAAATTAATACCTGGGGGTTTGCATCTCTATAGCTCCATGTGGCAGAGGTCTAATTTTCCTGCTGTGTGATAATTTTTGATTGTTTTTGCTCATATGATCTATGTTAGCAGAATTTTTAAGAACAGGTATCAACAGGTATATCTGTATTTATAGTTCCTTTTTAAATGTTGCATGGTTTTTTTCTATGCAAATGCAATGGCATGTTTTCTAACTTTCACAGTTTTACTGCTTTAGAAACAAGTATTTTTAAGATTGTCTGCAGGACTTACTGTTCAGTGAGCTGTGAATGTAAAAAAATGTCAGTTTGAAATGCTTGGCCACTTTTAAAAATACCCTGTCCTTGGAGACAAAGAAAAAGGAAAACCAAATCAGATGATGGTAGGAAGACCATAAAGCCTTGTTTTATCAATCATCTGATGTACACTTTTAGGGAGAAGTGTTCATTGAAATACCTTCATTATAAAAACCTAACTTTGAGGTCAGGTTGACTTAGTCAACAAAATCTAGGACACTTTCTATATCTGGGTAGGAAACAGAAGCAGAACAAATTCAATGTGTAAGGAGGAGTGACAGATGCCTCTTTTATAAGACAGAGGAATTAGACCATGTGTTAGGTTTAGGTTTTAGGGCTAAGATGAAAAGGACGTGACCCTTGCCACACACCATCTTGATGTAGCCCTGCATGTATCGCACTCAAGGTGAGATTTTGATGACATTTCAAGATACTGAAAGGCATGATTTCAGTGGTGAACAGACTTCCAGATTTCTAATTTCCCTTGAAATGAGCACTGGCACCAGCGTGAATGTCTTGGGGGAGTACATAGGACTCACAGGCAGAGTTTTGTGCAAGCAATAATGTGTCTAAATGCTTGGGTCAGTTTACATGCACAAAAGAGTGTTATAACCTTCTCTTGGGTGTTTTCCTAGGAATAAAATATCTTAATGGGGTGCTGTTCTGTTTCCAGACACTTACTTCTGTGTGCATAGACCAAACATGGAACATCTGACTACCAAAAGGAGACTGTGTTGGAAAATTATGAGTCTGTGAAAACAGGGAGCTGCAATGCATAGTGATTTGCAGCCTTAACTACAGCAGTTGCAATGGGTGACAGCTGTAATGATTAAGAAATACAGCCCAACAAAAATTACCGCATTTCCTAGGAGTGACACGAGACATAAAGCTGATAAATAATCCTCTAGGAATCTACTGCCCGTAGTGTTTTATTGCTGTTATGAAACAGTATTATTCAATAAAGTTAAAAAAAAAAAAGGCAGGGCTATTCCTTTACAAGGCAGTGTATTGATGTAGCTTACATTGCTAATAGTCCACCCCAAAATCTCTGTGTCCAAACCCATTTGAATTAGCCTTTGTAATTAGTCATTTACCATGACTATCTCTAACCTAGATGTTGCTTAGCTTGACCAATGTATTTAGTGACCTCCTCTATTAAAAAGCTTCCAACAAAGCAATGAAGACTTCCAGAGATAAGCAAAGACTTTACAACAAGCATTTTTTTGCAACACATAAATTTTTCATATTAATGCATGAAATTGCAAAACAAATCAAATAAAGACTGTTTGCATAACCATTAACTAAATCTATATTTGAACAGCCACCAGAGGCTGCTAGAGACTGAACCTTGCACCCATTGCCCTTGCCATTATTACAGGTTTGTTGGTCTCCCTTGCAGTATTACTTGTCTCCAACAGCCAGAAGGTCTGTAGTTCCTGTTTTTCCTGTGACAACTAGTATCATAATTAACTAAATATACTTTTCTGCAATAACCCTTAAGCAGCTTTTCTCAGAACAAGAATGTGAAATGTGGATTAAATTCTGCTTTGAACTATACCAGTTAAAACTTAGCTATTCTAAATGTGTGCAGCTGAGAAAGCACAGAAGTCCTTTGGCCATATTATTATTTTTTAAATCATATGTAAAAGCATGCAAGATATTTTACCAAAGAGATAAAATTTCTACCCCAAGACCTTGCAGTCTCCAAGGGTCTAAAAAGACACAGGTACATTGGCTACAGGCTAAAGGACTCATTTGTTGAAGGTGCATGGTAATGCTAGAAAATCAGATTTCACATATTATTAAACACGCTCTCCAGTCCTCTGCTGTAACTCTGAAACCCTCTGGCATTTGAAGCTGTGGAGCTGCTAATGCTTTTCTGACTGGAAAGGGGATGGGGAGTTGTGACAGACTATACCAGGGTGGACATTTTTCCCTCCTTCTCTCTCTATTCCTTCACACTCCCTAAATCCCATATTCAATGTATGGAACAGTCCTCTTCTCTCAGGTTAAAGTCAAGCCACCCACACATCAGAAAAGAAGGTCTGAGACCTTGGTCTGTCCGGATAACAGGACAGCCAAGGCTACCCCAGCCCCACTAAACTCTTCTTGGTTGGGGCAACATTGTGGTGCAGCATTAGGGCTACAAAGAAAATTCATTTGGGGAATGTATGCAAAGGGTAGATGGCCTCCAAATTTTTGGTATGATGTCAATAAAGAGTGGGCTGAACGGGGAAATTCTCATGCCAGAAACGTTACTTCTGAGCTTAGGTTTGTATTCATGGTGTGGGGAGGTCTTTGAGTATCTAAGAAGTTATATAGCTGCTAGATTTTAAGCTTCTGGTAACCACTTACATTTTTTCTTCTTTAGTTATGAGTAGATATATACAATGATACTTCAGAGCTTTCTTTTTAATGATACTTTAGAGATTTCTTCTAAATTCCAGAATAGTTTCTGCATGTGTATTACACATTATTTTATAAATAATGTAACTAAATAACAGCAGATTCATTGAAAGTGACATAGTCTAGGTTAGGTTATTAGCATAGCTTTAAAGTTCTTTACTGTTGCTGCAAATGTCACTGTTTTCTTCTAAACAGTTTTCTTCCAGATCAATGCAGAATTACTTAATTTGATTTTAAACAAACAGTGGTAGCACTTCCTGTTAGTCTAAACAATAAATGACAATAACAGCAATAAAGCATCGTCTGGCAGGATGGGATACGGGTTATGTTCATATACGACCAATGACTGTGCATCAGCATAAAACCGTCTGCTCTCCTGTTTCAGTTCATAAAAGCTTGAAAAAAATTAAGTCTACCAACTGGATTTTTATTAGCTTGGCTATTGAAGTCAGAAAGCAAGAAGTGCTGTTTATCTTAACAACGGAAGAACCCCAAGAACTTGATTTAAGCAGTTGAATAAATATGAGTAAGGATAAAGGAGAAGACACATTGAAAGCACACACGAAGTTTTACCAGCTAAAAGCTTGTTAGGAGTGAAGTGTGCTGAATAAAAGCAATGGCCAAGTTGCAATGTTGGTATCCCTGTCTGGGTTGCCCTTCTGAGACCCACCACCAGCCAACTGTCCATCCCTCGGCAGAGCATGGGCTCCAGGCAGGGAGCAGGAGCAGGGCCTTCCAAAAGTGATGGGGTGATGGGATTTATAGTCCCTCCTTCTGCTCAAGGAGGATCAGCTATGTCCCCATCACTCCTGGCAGGGTCCTGTCCCACCAGTTCTTTCAAAGGGGTTTCCATAACTTTCTCAGACAATTGGTTCTGACTTAGCAACCTTCCTTAATGACACTCAGGAACCTGGTCTCTTGCCATTTAAGCTTGTTACTTGTCCTCCCCACTATGAATGTGGAGAAGAGGTGATTCCCTGCTCATCTGAAGCTGTCTTTTACATATTTAAAGACTTGTGTCCCTCACATGGTGTTTTCTTCTTTAGGCTAAATAACCACTCGTCTTTCCTCAGAGCTAACCTTCCTCAGATCTCTGGTTATTCTCTCCTCTAATCTTTTGACAACTGGTCAGAAATGTAAAGCTGAAAACCAGAGGTACTTGAGTTATGGCCATATCAGTACAACTTATAGCAGGAGACTCATTTCACATGATGTGCAGGCTTGACTTTTATCTCTGCATCCTAGTCAGCTGTTGCAGCAATGTGTGGTTGCAGATCATACAGAATAGGAGTCAAAAATAACCATATGATACCGTTTTGCAATTCTCTTATGTGTAATTATGTAGCTATTTTCTCCTAAATGTAAACCACTATATTTGTCCCTGATTCATACTTTTTCATATAAAAGTGTCAAGAACATTTTGAGCTCTAAATCTTGGATTCGGCAGAGTGGTTGGTCCCCATTTAGTCCCACTAGTCCTTTTTGGTGTTGTCTGCAAATATAATTTGAATATCCTGTCCAGTCATCTAGAACAGTAAAGAAAATATTAAATATTACCAGACTCCAGAGAGTCTGCTCAGGATACCCTTTCATTCTGGCAGTGGCTCATGAACAACTACAGCTTGATTACAGTTTTCCAGCTATCTTTGCTCTCACCCTCTTGTGGTTCCCCTAGTCTGATGATGAACATGTCATTCAAAACACTACTAGGAGCCAAGAGATGACATTTTTTGCTTCCCTTCCATCACAGTGTTTCCATGTCACATAAGGCAATTAGATTTGGCAAAAGAAAGACTTGTCAGACTAATCCATGTTTCCTTTTGCATTCCTGTTTTTTTGTGGGTTTGGTTTTTTTTTTTTTTTTCATTCTGAATGCTTAAAAATAGTTGGCTTGATGATTTCTTTCCCTACAATTTTTCTGAAATTGAAACTAAGCTGACACCTTTGCAACTCTCTGACTCCTACTTTTCCCTCCTTTTTTTCAGAAACATGGGCACTGCATTTTCCTTCTTTAAGTGCCTGGCATTCACCCATCTTTTGCAAATTGTACATGATAATTCCTCATGACTTGTGAGATTCTCACCAGCCAGCTTTGGAAGCAAACCAAGGGTGAAGTTCATCATACTAAGCAGATATCAAATACCATACTTATCTAACCATTTTACCTGATTGAGGACTGAAGTCTTGCCTCTTTGTCCAGCTGATCTATTACTCATATTGGAGTCCATTCAGGAATCAATGATTTTTTTTCAAATCCATCATATTAATTTTAAATGTATTTAAGAAAGAAGGGAAGAAAAAAAATCACATGTAGTGTTTTATAATGATGAGGAAAAAGCAAATAAAACAAGAAATGACTGCTGCATTGTTACCTCGAAACAGAAAAAATTGCCACACAGACACTCTTTTGTCTTTCATTGTGCATCCTGTTCAATACACAGAGGTCGGACTCACTCCATTAAAAGAGAAAGAGGTGTTACCAAATGAGGTAGATCTCCCTGTTCTAACAGTGACATGAATGCACTCTTAGTGTGCAGTTAGACTGTTTGGTTGTCAGCCTCAGTAATGTTGCCTTTTTTATGAATATTGTTAAAATATTGACTGGCTCTTTTTATTGATAATCATTCAAAATATGATTTTAAGCTGCAGCTATTTTTCACTGGAAAGCTGAAGTATATTTCTGCATGGGATTTACCTCCCTGACAAATTTCTATTGCTAACTCTAGTTACTGGAGAACTGTTCAGAAAAATAGAGCAGGAAAAGTGTATTAAAAAATAGGTTCCCTTTGCACAAAAAACATATATGTTTAGGCAAAGGCCATACATGAAAGAATGTTGTCCTGAAAGGAAGCTGCAAGGAATACAACATAGGCAGTTACAATAGGCAACTTTAGCTCTTGTGACAGCATTTAACTACATCATAACACTTCAAATTCCCTTTCAGCACTATGGCCCCAAAGATCTAAACAAATGCTCATTTAAACAGCCTCCTTGCTCCAAAAAGCTTTTCTTTAGCTGTTGTTTAAAAACAAGAATGCTAGAGGAATGGAGTCGCACAGGAAAAGCACCCTTGGGCCTGCTGGCTATTACAAGTATGTCACTGTGTTGTTTATTCCTCTTTCCATACACACCTTGGGGATAGTGTGGGTCCAGTGTGGGTCCAGACCAACCAGAACTTTAAAAACTATCTGAAAACTCTTTCAGAATATAATTTTCCTCCTGCACTGAGCATGAGTGGTGCATATGCTTGCATCAAGCCCAGAAGCACAAACGGACCCAGAATTTCATACTGAAACAGGGTGTAATGTACAGTGTCCATGAAATAACTCTGACTATGTCTGAGATGGATTCCCACCCACTAAAAAAGTGTTTGAGTTACCACTGCATGCAGCCATAGGCTATCCTTAAAAGCTAACACTGTTTGATTAAAAGTAACATTTAAAAAAACACACACCCCCTCCCCTCTCCAAATCATGAGTTTCTGCACTGGAGTGGTAACCAGTAGTCTCAACAAGGTTAGTTGCCATTGTGTGAAGTTCTACATGTATGTCTGTACATATAAATATATACTTGCATACATATATATATATATATGCATATGAACAGCTGTCTCAGTTCTCAAACTGAATGACAGAGAAAGGCAAACTGCAGAAGAGGGCACACAGAGGTGAAATCATCTCCCTGTGAGTGCAGAGCAGGTGGGTACCAGAAATAGAAGTAAACTGCATCTGTAGATTACAGTTGGGTGCTCCAGACTTTACTACATCTCTCTTCTTCTGCCTTCAGGACATGGCTGAAGTTTGCCACATGTCTCTCTGAACATGCGCATCCATATTTTCATTTGACAGAAAGTAGTGTTAGTATGGAAAGATGGGAATATAAGGAGGACCTTAAGGTAGACCTACCTTTCATCCACACTTCGGATCTGGAAGTGACTAGGGATATACACAAACCAAGGGGCCAGTAAGTCCTCTCAAGTCCACCAGTTCTCCTTTTCTAGAGTTTTCCCCATCTTTACAGAGCCTGTCCCACTTGGTCTTCAAGATCTCCGAACGCCTTTGCTGCTGTCCAGGTTAACACTCCAGGATATATCAGATAGAGAAATGCAGGAAATTTCTTAGTTCTGATTGTGCTCTAAAAATGTCTTCAAACTCAGTGCTATTGAGACATTGCTGGGACCTACCCACTAGCAACTCTACCAGTCCCAGAAACGTAAACGATATTCAGGGACGAATACATGAGCTATGTGTCCCCAAAGTCTTAGACAAAAGACAAAAGAGTGGGTTGAAGCTGGATTTGGTTAACTTACTATCCTTATCCCTCCTGCCACTGTAAATCATTTTTGTAGGCAAACAGGAGAAAATAAAGTATCCACAGAGTTATTATCAAAAGAGAATATGGCCCAGAACTTTGTCAGCTGTCAAAGTAATGATCCCAATTTCTATGAAAACAAGCTTGTTACTGTCTATTTGGTACAAGAATAGTATGTGTGTTCCAGGGAGAAAAAAGAGAAGCCAAGAAAGGTTACAGCCCCAGCGCTAAAGGAAAGCACATTTGCACATAATACACTGGAGACATTCAAGAACTGTTCATTTTGATGTGGCAGATCCTGTAATGTTGCCAAGGACAGTGTAAGTTGTTGGTCTCCTAGGCTGGAGCTGACACAGAGCAGTATTTCTCATAAGTAAATAAATTCATTGTGTAGCACAGAAAAAAAAAAAAAAGCCACTGAGCCACTGGTAAATGTGAACTAGACATTGACATTTTGTAAGTCTTCTAAGCAAAGTGGGAAGCTTAAAAATAGGCCTTCACTCTGCATCTCCCCAACACGCACTTTTTTTTTCCCCTCTGCTTGTCATGTGGTCATTCTAATCTTCTCAAAGGAGCCTTCAGAAAGTCCACAGGTGTTACCTTTTCTGGCTTCCACGGAGTGTTAATAAGCAATGTTATAAAAACAGAACTAAGAAATCACTACTTTGAGTTCAAGAACTGTAGTAAAATATATAGCTGTGAAGGACTGGTGGAAACAGCTCAAAATAAAGTATGTTCAAAGTTCTTAAATGCTTTCTGTGTGGATCTTGATGTTAGGTTGAAACCTAAATTTGCTGCTATATTTTAAAGTTACTTAGGCTATTTTGGCACCACTAGATTGATGAGTCAGTTACATGTAATAACTATGGTGAATGGGATACTAATTTTTAAAAGCTGCTCAAATTTTAGTAAAAGTTTTCAATCAAATCTTCTTTATTAAAAAATATACCTCTATATACAGCTCTGATGTCTGGCTTGCATAATAAAGAAAATTAAAGTATTTGTTCTACTTAAGTATCTATATATTTCAACCTGCAATCACTGTATGAATGATAAGTATAAGTGCCATAAAGAAAATCACAAGACTGAGAAACGAACATCTTCTATACAGATGCAAATCTGGGGCAATGCCTTTGAAATCAGAGCATGTTACTTGTGAATATTACTCCTGTTCTTTGCTATTTGTTGATAATATTAAGATGAATGTTATATTTCTCCACTGAGTTTCATTACTGAAAAATCTTGCCCTATATTGCTTCCCTAAATCATGGGTCAAACAAGCAGCACAGCGCCCTTCTCCAGAACAGAGATAATGTGGCTACAGACCTCCAGATTTTAAGACAGGTATGAAACTCCAGCCTGTGACTGCAATCGGCCTCTGTAGAACACTTTCATAATAGGCAGAGTTATTTACTGCTTGCTAAAGAAACAAGGGAATAATAGAAGAAATAGTAAAATTGCTGTGAAGCAATTTATTGACTCTTGTGAAAATAACAGGAGGTAAGAAAGGCAGGAATGTATGAGATAATGGAGGAGGGGAATAGGAGATGGAAAATAATTTTAACTTACGTATGCAATAATTTCCTGGGCTGTGATATTGTCTGGAGGGAGAGGGGATTGAGCTGGATCTGATTCATATCTAGTAGTCTTTTCTGGGCTTTGGACTTGGCCTAAGCAGTGATTTGAACAGCACAATATTAACATAGCATCTGCCTCCTGAGAGGTTACATATAGTATGGCTCTGGCAAAAGATAGGCGTTCCCATCAGTTGAGCATATCTAGCGATGTATATCGCATTTATGGCTTAAAGCACTGGTATGGGAATTTTTCCATTGCGGCATATTCAGTTTCCTTTGTAAGCTCATTTGATTTCAAAATATGAAGGCAGAATCCAGCTGTTTAGCTTTGTGGTGAATACAGAATTAACTTTCTGAAAAATTGCGGGTGGATGGATTGATTTGCTTGAAAGTTAAATAAAATATTCATCTTCTTAAGAAATTCAGCACCTACAGTCAGCTGTCTTGATCACTTAAATTATGTTAACAAATAAAAGGAGATATGGATGATTCAATCAAATCCCTTGGAGGCCAGCCCCATGAATTTCTGTGCCTGCTATTACATGTGAGTCCACTTTTGTCCTTACTCTGTAAACATGGAAGGTTATCTTCACTTAAAAATGTAGATAACTTTTCACTGTGTGGATTTGCAATTACGCTATCTCAGAAGGGCTGCTGTAGGCTATTGCTCTGAGTGCGTTACTGGCTTAATCATGGGGATTTTGGCTTTTTTTTTTTTTTGAGCCAGTGGGCAGTCACATCCCTGGTAAGGTTGCCAGATAGGGAAAATACCCTTAAGAATGGATGTGTCTGCCCAAAAGGAGGGTATGCAAATCCATCTTGTGCTTAGGAGGAGTTAGGTTGGGACCCTGCAGCTGGAAGACATGAAGGAGAGAGGAAGGAAGGCACTTAGAAGGCTGTCCAGATCCCCCACCCCACAGCGGGTGACCAAGATCTTGAAAAACCCTCTTTTGATACTGCCTTGATGATTCAGTCTCATTTTAAACATATCAGCAATGAAGGCGGCAGAGAAACTGAATGCTTCTGCAGAAGTTATAACAATGTTGAGATGGAGCAGGAGCCAGGCTTGGGATGTGCTGCAGGATCCAGGAATTATTTGGGCTGCAAGAGGCAGTCTTGGGTCCTCTGCCTTTGCTTGAGGGAATCAGTTCCTGAGGGGTTAATAAAAAAAAAAACCACAGCAATTTCGCTTGTGTGTTTGAGGGACTTCATTTTTCTTAATGTTCTACCTCTTCTTGCTGAGTAAAATTGATTGGGATTTGGGAAGCAGAAGTATTATAACAAATTTGTCTGAGGAACAGCTTTCATCACCCCCTAGGAAATGGGTTGGTTAATGGAGAGGAGAATGAGATTTTTACTACTGAGTTCTGTAACGGGGCGATACTCTGTTTTTGCAGCAGATTGGTTGAAGAGGCTTGGAATATATATTTATTTTTTCACTGCAATGGGTTGGAATTGTGGTTGGAAAGAATTCCTTATGCTACAATGGAAAATATGAATGAAAGGCTCTCATATAGAGAAAGGAGAATAGAAGTGCTGGATTCTGCTCCTAGACCCTGCTTTGTCTCTGTGCAATCTAGTTACTCACATTCACGTAGTTTTGTAGTCTAGTCTACTGGTTTGTCAGAAGTCATCAACAAGGTATCCATCCTCATTTATTTTGGTGAAATTTTAGCTAGAAATCTGATACCCTATACGTAGATCAGATTTCCTCAAAAGTATAATTTTTCTGTACCCTAAGATAACTTGGGCAGCAGGTATGTAAATTGCATTTAAATCTTTGTATATCTGAAAATCTTTCAGGAGAGAGACAGTTTAATTGTACAATAGTTCCCTTGTAAGGGATAGCTATTTTAGTATTCATATGCTCAAGATGGCCTTGCTGATGTGTATCTACTGATCAGGAAATTCACTGTTACATGGAACATAAATTTTAAGAGAAATTCCAACCAGCTTTCTTATAGAAAGCAAGATCTACTTTTAGTTAAAAGCATTATATTTGCATGTAACAAAGTATTTAATTAAAAAACAGAAAAGCAACACCCAAGTATTTCAATCCCTCTCTTTTTGATAAAATTCCCTTTTCTTTGTTTTTTCTTGCTACTGCCTTTATTTCTTATTTAAAAATTAAGCTATTTCTTTCCTTAAGATGTGATTTTTTTTTTTTTTTTACATTTTTTTCTTAAGGGAAATGACATTTTTTCTTAATGGAACTGCTATGTTCTGCAATGAATCTTGGTCAGTTGCTTAGGTTGTGCATACAGACATTAACACAGCAGGTAAAAGTTTAAGTAGTGCTAAGAGTTTGAAGTTTTGCATTCAGTAAAACCATTGTCACTCAGTGACTCTAGAAATAGCAGGCTGCTTTGAAGTGCAGTAATTAGTTGTGTACAATCTCACCTGTTCCATTCCTACCAAAACTTAAAAAGTATGCTGTGTCTGCTCAGGAGCGTGTTATCTTCTGCTGGAATTGTAGACTGGAAATCAGATTCTGATTTAGTTTCCTGATAGGGCCTTCACCCTCTAAAGATCAAGTGCACAAGAGTATAAGTCTAAAGAGACTCAAAACAAAATAGTGTGCTAATATTGTTCCAGTGATATTTCATAATATACACCAATATTACGTTGTTAAAGGAAAATACAATAAATTTGGTAGCCTGTCTCATGGCTCCATAGTAAGCAGCAGAAGGAAGTGTAAGCATTCTTATTCTGAGTCCAAGGTTAGCAGTGAGGGAAGAAACCTTATTAGGGAAAGATGTGGAATAGATTTATGATAAAGATCACCGTACAGCGTGAGGCAGGTATGGTAAGTTATCACGTTGTAGTTCATTACACTACCACTTTAAATATTTGTGCATTGTAATGTACAGAGTGAAACTTCAGTTTTAATCTTTATAATCATAGAATCATAGAATTGTTCAGGTTAGAAAAGACCTTTAAGATCATCAAGTCCAACCATTAACCATGGCCAAGTCCACCATTAAACCATGTTCCTAAGCACCAAGCCTACATGTCTTTTAAAAACCTCCAGGGATGGGGACTCAACCACTTCCCTGGGCAGCCTGTTCCAATGCTTGACAACCCTTTTAGTGAAGAAATTTTTCCTAATAGCCAATCAAAACCTTCCCTGGTGCAACTTGAGGTCGTTTCATATTTATTGTCCTATTGCTTGTTACCTGGGAGAAGAGATTGACACCCACCTCGCTACAACCTCCTTTCAGGTAGTTGTAGAGAGCGATAACGACTCCCCTGTGCCTCCTTTTCTCCAGGCTAAACAACCCCAGTTCCCTGAGCCCCTCCTAAGATTTGTGCTCTAGATGCTTCACCAGCTCTGTTGCCCTTCTTTGAACACGCTTCAGCACCTCAATGTCTTTCTTGTAGTGAGGTGCCCAAAACTGAACACAGTATTCAAGGTGTGGCCTCACCAGTGCCAGATCCAGGGGGACCTTTTCTTAGTCCTGCTGGCCACGCTATTTCTCATACAAGCCAGGATGCTCTTGGCCTTTTTGGCCTCCTGGGCACACTGCCTGTTCGTATTCAGCCAGCTGTCGACCAACACCCTCAGGTCCTTTTCTGCTGGGCAGTTTTCCAGCCACTCTTCCCCAAGCCTGTAGCATTGCGTGGGGTTGTTGTGACCCAAGTGCAGGACCTGGCACTTTGCGTCATTGAATCTCATACAATTGGCCTCAGCCCATCGATCCAGTCTGTCCAGTTCCCTCTGTAGAACCTTCCTACCCTCAAGTAGATCAACACTCCCACCCAACTTGGTGTTGTCTGCACTTACTGAGGGTGCACTTGATCCCCTTGTCCAGATCACTGATAAAGATATTAAACAGAACTGGTCCCAGTACTGAGCGCTGGAGAACACCACTTGGGACTGGCCGCCAACTGGATTTAACTCCATTCACCACCAGCTCGACCATCCAGCTAGTCTTTTACCCAGCAGAGTAATCCCATCCAAGCCATGAGCAGCCAGTCTCTCCAGGAGAATGCTGTGGGAAATGGTGTCAAAGGCTTTACTAAAGTCTGGGTAGACAGCATCCACAGCCTTTCCTTCATCCACTAAACGGGTTGTCACCTTGTCATAAAAGGAGATCAGGTTAGTAAAGCAGGACGTTCACTTCAGAAACCCGTGCTGACTGGGCCTGATCACCTGGTTGTCCTGTACATGCCGTGTGATGGCACTCAAGACAATCTGCAGCATAACTTTTTCCTGCACCAAGGTCAGACTGACAGGCCTGTAGTTCCCCAGATCCTCCTTTTGGCCCTTCTTGTAGATGGGCATCATATTTGCTAACCTCCAGTCAACTGGGACCTCCCCGGTTTAGCCAAGACTGCTGATAAATAATTGAACGTGGCTTGGTGAGTTCCTCAGTACCCTTGGATGGATCCCATCCGCTCCACAGACTTCTGTGTTCCTAAGTGGTGTAGCAGGTCGCTAATGATTTACCCTTGGATTATGGGGACTTCCTTCTGCTTCCCGTCCCTGTCTTCCAGCTCAGGGGGCTGGGTACCCAGAGAACACTGGTCTTACTATTAAAGGCTGAGGCAAAGGCATTAAGTACCTCAGTCTTTTCCCCATCCTTTTGTCACTATGTTTGCCCCTGCATCCAATAAAGGATGGAGATTTATAATGATGTTGACCTTTCACTTACAAGAATCTGGGATTGGTATCTTTGCTCTATTGTAGAAAAAATCTTTTTTTTAAATCTTTGTGTGTCTTTACAGATTGAACAGTCTCTGTTCATTCTCTGGTAGAAATTTTTCACATTCATAATGCCATTTTACCATTTTGCTACCTTTCTGTTACACTTGGTAGACTGACGTGCCAGCATTTATCAAATTCTGTGTGAAGAAAACTTTGCAGGTAAAAAGTTTTTATTTATTGTTGTATAAAAATCTGTATGTCACTGGTATATTTAAATACCCTGGCTGTATAAATCAGACAACATGGAGACTTAGAGTCAGTTCACATCTACTTCCCACCAGAAGTAGAACATTAACTTATAGGGAAGATAAATGCTGTGCTGCTTTCTCACTTGCTGTGGTGTCTCTATAGCCTCTTGCCACAGGCTAATTTCCGTGTCTTCCAGCTGAGCCATTCTGTTTCAGAGCTGTGATGGCAAAAATTAAAATCAGCTTCCACTGCCTTTTTTGTTTACTTAGACAAACAGGCAAAGCATAAAAATAAAGAGTATTTTTCCTCCTCCTAGCAAAGCACTTGAGTGCAAGCTTGCTTAAATTGACCTCAATGAGACTTAGAAATTCTTAAGAGCTTTGATTCAGGGACTCTGTTCCTAATCCTGGTTGAATGCAAATTTCTCATTGACTGGAGTGGTGTAGGAGACAGCTCTTAATCGCTTATGAAAATATTACAGAAATAGCTTGAAACACTGTAGAAAGCTATTCTGTGCTTGTACAGCTATATTATCTTGGACCATTACTTTAAAATATGGCAGTGTTTTGTTTTTATAGTGGAAGCTACAGAAGCAGCTGTGTGTGTTGCTCATATAAATGGAAAATAGTTCTGAGTAGTACTGTGTCTTTGTTCTGCTGAATCTCTGGATTAGTTACCTCTACTTTTAGGCTTAAAATCTTGAGGACTATTCCAAATTAACATATATTTCTTGGTATTCTCTATAGTTTAATTGTGAATCTGATCTTTACCTAAACGTTTCTTTAATCATATTTCAGGTTTTGGTGCAGTACAGAAAACATGACTTTGACATACCTAGATCAAATATCAAATGCTGTTAATGAAAACATCCTATGTTAGAGTGAATAAACATCTTGTATGGTCCTACTAAATGTAGGAACATATGACAGTATCATCCTGAAAGGCCTTGAGCATGCATTAGTTAGCCTTGTCACCAACAGTAGTGTACAACTGCAAACAATGTGATTTCTCAATGCTTAAAGCTGTAACATTTTCAAGTATTTGTCATGCTAGGCAGAAGAATACCTGATTGAATCTGGTTTTTTTTTTTTTTTTTTTTTTAAAGCAGCAGTGCAGTTTCAAAGTTCTCTAGCTGTCCCCACTTCCTGCAGGTTGCTTTGTTCTGCAGGGTCTTCTGGTGTCTAGGAACTAGTCCCTTCAGAGGAAACTGAACAAATCCTGCTCCAGGTATGCATCCTGATGCACTTCTAGTCCTGCTGCAGATATAATGGTTTCAACCAGTAAGCGCTTGTTTGGAGAGGGGATGTTCAGTCCTGATGACCGGACTAAACCTAATTTGAAGTCAAATCTGGAAGACTCTGTATAGTGAAGATGTAGGGTCCTCAGCACCAATAGTTTCCGTCTGCTGATCCACTCCTATTATGCTGGATGATTTGCTAACGTAGCCATAGCCTTGTTAAGGCTGTAAGTTTGTTAAAAGCATTTCTTCTGCAAGGCTTTATAAATATCTGTAATTTTTTGCATTTTTGCAAAAATGTATAAACTGAAATGAGAGAGTAGACATTTGATGTGAAAAACTTCACCGACAAAACAAATGAAATGGAGCACAGTGAGGAAGTAATGGAATATTAGTTTCTAATGGATATGTTCATGGCATTTGCCATTGTCATGCTCTTTTGTTCAAAAAAATGTCAAACCAAACCTTATACTAAACACATTACAATGCTTAACAAGTCACTGAATGTAATTACAGATAATGAATGAATATGGCTTCTCAGTTTGTGTCTTGACCTAGTTCTTAGCACAGAGTACTTTCTTGCGGTGCTGTTCTCCTGGAATAGATGTCTATAGGCCTTTGGCATGTCTTACCCTACTTATGTGGAGGTTCAGAAAACAAAAGCTCATGCATTCTGTATAATCAACAGATCTGAATTTTTTAAAAGTACTTGTACATCATCATTGCAATAACCTAGAAATATGCAGATTAAGAAAATGGAAAGCTTCTGATCTAGATAATACTATTTTATAAATTTGATCATTTTCATATGCTGTCTTTACATTGAAATATAAGATAATACAAATCAAAACTCAAGTGTGAAGTCTTCTGAAGTAAATGATATAGGAGTTGTCTGCTCTAGCTTGAATGAGACATGCTGCAGGCTTTATGCAAACCTTCTGTCTGGCTTTGCATATACTTGCCAGTTCTGCCTGCTATTTTGTGCTCTCACCATCTTGGATACGTTTTGTTTAAATACCAGTCAAACAAGATGTTGAGACCAGATTCTCAAACATATTCAGTGCCTAAATCGGTGGAAGTTAATCTCTTAAGTACTTGCAAGTCTGGTCCACAATGCCTGCAAATATCACAAAAGGGATTAAAAGGATTGTCAGTACCAAAGAAGGGCAAAATTAAGTTTTTTTCTAATACTTCACACAAGTCCCAGGAAGCAGCAGAATTAAGTGAGATCTTTGCCTGTCTTTGCTCGAAGACCTGTTTTGAGCTGCAGTTGAGGCAGAGAGAAATAGGTGCAGTGTATTGTGCTCTGATGTTCCCTAGAAGGTATAAGTTCCCAGTCATACTCTGCGAGTGTAAACTAAACCAGTCTGATGGGCAGTCCAGTGTCAGAAGTAGGGCTGGGAGCCGTAACCAGCAGCCTTTGCTGTGCATAAGAAATAATCTGCTTATGACAGTTGCATGCTCCTGCAGGAAGCTTAGAAACGTATGGGAAAAATTCTTTGAGCTTCAGTGTAGATTAATGCCATTTCTTAATGGTTTCCTTGTTACGTTTTTTATTGTTGAGTTTTTCTTCCATTTTGAACATTTAGTGAACTATATGAAAAATGAGAATATGTGATAGTGTCATAGGAAAAATAGCACAGCCAAATATTTTTGGTATATTCTTTTGTTCACTGAACCATGAACCAATCCCATCTTGATATAACTTGCATGTTTGGCACCATTTCATGTTGGAGAGCATCTAGATTGGTGCATCCAGTTTGGTGCCCCAGTAGAGGAGAGGCACACACAAAGTGAATCTAGGGAAGCCCCGGGATGGTCAGGGCAGGAGCCACAGCCCTGTGAGGAGGTGCTGGGGGAGCAGGGCTTGCAGGGCCCCAGAAGCTGCCTGTGCCCACCTGGTAGGAGGTTGCTTGATTGACCACTGAGGAGGTTGACCACAGACCCTAGCTCTGGGAGGTTCAGGCTGGATCTCAGGAGGAGCAGCCCCTGTGAGGGCTGCCTGGCAAGGCTGCGGGCTCCCTCTAGAGTGTGAGTCCCAATGAGATCTGGGCCTGTCCTGGGAAGGAGGCTGTGTCACTGGCCTCCTGGGGCCAGTCCCACCTGAATTATTTTAGGATTCTGAGATTACTCTATTTTGTAGTCATTTGTAAAAGGAAATGAGAACAAAGATCCAGTTTGCAAGTCACGCCTATGTAGAGTTTCCACAACAGCCATTAATTACTTGGTTTTCCAGGAGGGGATGTTAAATATGGCATGTAACTCTCCAACAGTGAATGCTTTTGTCAGCATACTGACTTCCTGGTGTTTCCAAACTTGATGCTGGACATAATCCCCTTAGTTGTACCATACCTCTGCTGTCAGAATTTTTGAGCGATGGAACATTTTTGCTCATATCATATGTATGATTTAAACTGTGAGTCATGTGGCATATTTTTATACCATTTAGTATACAAGTATACATTTACATACTTTTTTACCTTAAGTGTGCCAGCATGTTTTTCAGTCACTATTTGTTATTCTCTAAGTTACATGAGCTAGAGATTTCAGTACAGATTGTCACTGATTAATAAGCACTTCAACATGTGATCAAAGATGACTGAGATCACAAACTGGCCTGCGATGTTAGGCTAGAAACTGAAGAGGCCTATGAGTCTACCCTCTGTTCCAGGATTGCCACAGAAGGGAGATATGCTCTGGCCATCAAGTACTAGTGAGGAGACCTTGCAGTACCTCCTGCAGAACTGCTGTAAGTGGGTCAGGACCTGCGAGATGTGAAAAAAGCACAGGTGAGATTTTTCACAGGGCTCCCTACACCAACAGACTAGACCCACCAAATGCCACAGCTATATGTGCTGCTACTGCAGGATGTGACAGCTTTTGTCCTCCCATGGACTCATGGGCTCCCTGGGTGAGAGGTGCTGCTTCATGCCTGTGGCCAAGACCCCTGCTGCTTTACTGGGAAACAAAAAACTGTATGTGAGTTGTTGTAAGTCTGGATGAAGAGGCCAGTATTCAAAGATAGTTTATGCTGATAATGTACAGAAACCTGTTAATTTCTATGTAGCGTATGAAATACATAATGTTTGTGAACTAGGTACAAGTGACTATATCTGCTGACTTTTAGGTATTTGTTAAATTGTTGTGTGGAGAGGATGGTTAAAGTACTATTTCTGAGGCTAAATCTCACACTTCATTTTACAAATTATTTATGAGAATATCAGGATTAGGGTAGCATTATTATTATTCTGTTTTGTCAGGCAGTGTAACTAAATTTTCAGCTGCCCTTTGGCAGCCTTGGCCTAAACAGTCACCACCTCTTCAAAGCAATTGGTTTGGGTTGTGAACACTATTTGAGTTAGTTAATATGTTAGGTAAATTTCTAGAAGACTTTTCAATATCCCTTGAGCAAATATTTATAGACTACCACATCACTACCTGAAATCAAGATAGCTTAACAGATCAATTGATAGAAGTATCTTACATGTTACATACTGTTTTGAGTATACAAGAATATCTCTATTAATGTCAAAGTCCCAGAATGATCTTAACTGTTATAAAATTCAACTAGGAGAAGCAAAGCTTTGAAATACTGTTCATAACACTACAATATAATAAGCATCATACGCTGAGCCTCACCGCTTACTCAGCTCTAAAAAAAAACTTGGGAGAGAGATATTCCAAGACATAAAGGGTGACTTTGTTAGAAGTCTGTTTAACTTTCTGTTTCTGCCTCTGAATATCTCCACACTGATAGCATAATGACACATGTGCACACGCTTTGGACAGACAGACAAATCACTAAAAGCTTTGATTTGATCCTGAGCCATTTACCTTTGTCTGAATTTGGCCTTTAGAGAGGATTTTGACTAAATACAGGAGAGAACTGTTCTGATGCTTGTGTAACTGCAGCATAGCAAGGATCTACAGTGCAGCTACAGGAATCAAAGCTTCCTGATGGGCTTGTCTTTCCCTTTGCATTTATCCCACACAGCTTAATTTAAGAATTGCAATATTAAATCAGACTTTTCTTTCTTTTCTGTCTACTTCTACTAATTTATCCTCTTTGGAATATGAGCATATGTCATTGGATATGATTTTTTACCTTATCAAGTGCTTTCCCTGCCTCCAGTCATATTTGGGTTTTCTACATTCTTTTTGTTTCACATTAATTTTTTTCCCATAGGAAACATGATGAATGTAAGGTGATCAAATGCCCCAGACTCGGAGACAATCTTTTTTTCATTGTGATGTTTTCACATCTCACAGAATTCATCAAGATCACTTTTATGTGCCTATTTTGTTATGATCTTGAGCACTAATAGCCCAAAGTCAGTCCTAATGCTTGCTAATAAAGCTTGCAGTTACTGTACCTATAAAATAAATATCTAATGATTTTACACAATAGGACATTAAATATGACACAGCTTTAACTGTATAACACAATATAAATATATTTTTATGTATTTGGTATAATACATTGTTTAATCTCAATCTGTTGTCATTAGGAACACCCTAAGGGTTGTGCTTGCTAGTTCCACTTACTGTATCCCAGAAATATGCAGCTAATGTTAGCAATCATGTAGGTATATGGAACATATGTAAGCATTATTGAAATCTAATGGATAGCGTAACCTAGTCTGGCCATGTTAGTAAATCAATTGGTTGCTCTTTGCCTTGTTTTCCCTTTTTATATGTTTTGAGTAAAGGGCTCCCTCTTCCTGTGTGTTTGAGTGTTGGGGTTCAGCTGGAGAGTTTGGGCTTTATATGAGCATTAATATTATGTATATCTTCCAATGGGTGTTTAAGAGAAAAATCTTTAAGTACAAGAAAAAGGAGCACATTAGATAAACTCAGTGATGTTAGATAAATCAGTGGTGCAGTCTTTGTGCATGTATTCTCTGCTGCTTTTCCACCTGGAAAATAATATAGCAGAATTGGAGTAGGTTTGTAGATGTCAAAGGGAATGAAAAATGAGTCAATGAAAACAGCCAGAGAGGAGTTTTAGATTAGGATTGATTACTTTGAAAAAAACCCAATAACAAGCCTGAAAAAATACATATAAAATGACAAATGACATGGTGAAAGGAAAGAAGGAGCTTCATTTCTTCTTCTCTCATTACTCACAAAAAAAGATGAAAGACTGTTAGTTGAAAAGCAGGAAATTCCAGCATGATAAAAGGAAACACATCTCCATACAGTATGCAACTAGAGGGGGGAACCATTACCACAGGAAATTAAGGCCAAAGCCTCTGTTGAAGCAATCAGTACAGGTATATAGGTATCAAGGGTATGATGACAGCATTTTAGAAAAGGATATTAATCCTCTTCTGTCAGGACATAAGACACCAGAGTGGTGTCTAGTAAGATTTCCACACTATTCCTGTTGCATATTTCTTATACCTCCTTATGCAGTGTGATCCTTCAAGAATCTAAAGTTTCATGTTGTGAGGTGCGACTGAAAACCAATCTTCTGCAATAAGACTATTTTATTATTATATTGTTTGGGATTTATTGCTCATGTAAATGCCTCTCATTGTTGTGGTGCTGATTCATCAGCATTTTACTGAAAAAGTGTTCTGCGGCTGTTTAACCTGCATGCCACAAAAATGAAGCTGCTTTGCAATGGGTGACTTTCCTGATCAAAGCCCAGATCAGCTGATTGGTTTGAAGCCATATACCTAAGGCTGTACACAAATGTCAGTTTAGGATTTTTTCTGAACTTCCAAAAAATATCTCTTGTATTTAATTTTCTTCTCACTTGTTCCAGGCTGTATTTATACATTTGACAGAAGATGGTAGCTTGCTTTCTGTGAACTATGCACTGAAAGTCATGAGGAAGAGCATGCACAAGATTTGCTGTTAATGGTGGTTTAGTTTCAAAAAGTACAAAAACATTCACTACAAAAGGGACACAAATAAATATGCCCCTTTTCTGTGTGAGTGCCATAATCTTGACTCCATGACTGGAAAATTACTCACATTTTTTCCAAAGTCTGTCTCTGATTTAAATTTTGTACAGTTTAACTATTTAGTATTTAAATATTTTATACAAAGTTGAGGTATTACATGAGGGGCACATGACAATCACTTGAAGAAGAGCCCTACATTTTTTCCTGTGTTTCATTCTGCTATCTGTGAGCTGCTGTTTTACCATCTTGGTCTGATGTCTGTATACACAGTTTGAAGTTTATGTAAATAAAGAAAATAAGTTCCCACACACTTTTTTCCAACATTTCTCTGCAATACTAGATTTAGTAGAAAGAAATTATTTAGGATCTGAATTTATTGCATATAAGCACTATGGGAAAAATTGCTATCTTCGGTGAGTCAGTAAGATCAACACCTGCTAATAGAAAGGGTTGTTTCTAGCAAACAGTGCAGGCTTCCTAGAATACCACAGAAATGTGAATTAAAAATTCTTACAATAACATGTATTTGCTTTCTGTAATCTTCCTGGGGCTAATTTTGTGCTGTCCTCCTCCCCTTCAAAGTACTTCTTCCTCATGGTGCATAACTTGGAATGTCTGCTGCAGGACTAAAATAACATAATCATCAAGCTACTCAGTTTACCAGTGAGCACTGCTGGTATATTGTGCAGTGCTGTCACAACTACTTGTTCTAGCAGGGTTCTATCTGAGGGTTCCTATAAATTCAGTTGTTGCAGAAATACCAGTCTTTTCTTTGCTAAAGATTGATTGCCAACAAAAACATTTAATGGCTGTATAGTTTTCCATCTGACAGTCAATTGAAATGCAAAAAGAGCACACACAATGGCATCAGATGTGTGGAGTGGTGATATATTAGCAATAACATGTCAATAACAACATATTGGACACATTTTTATTTGTAAGTCTTCTGTTAGTGCAAGGTCAGAAACAAACTACCAACAAGAAGCCTACAGTACAGATGACTATGGCTTTAAAGAAATCTGATAAAGTGGAATTGTAGACACGATTTGATATGTGATGTGTACCATGCAACCACTTGTTCTCCAGTAAGCTCTTTTGCAGTAACTGGAGCATAAAATATTATGTAAAATAAGGCCCTAAAGATCTTAACAAACCATATCTTTTTAGTAACAATTTAAGATGACAGAGTGAAGAATTCTGTTTCCCAATGTATAAAACCCTATCATCTGTGTCATATGCGAACAGTAAAATGCTATATTGGAATAGATAAGGTCAAAGGGCAGAAATATAGGCATTGACAGGTTATCTGGTGTCCATTTTTGTTGTCCTCTCTTTTTCAAGTCGTCCTGTTTTTTTCAGATACGTGAAAAGAAAGCTTACTGGAATCAGAAGAATACATGAAATATAAAAAACCTTCTCAAAAAGAACTAACCCTTTTGCTGAAAAAACAGGTTATACAGAATATCTTAGAAGCTGAGTTTTTAGAACAGACTCATTGGAAAGAAAGTTGTTTTTCAGCATTCGCTGACAGTTAGAAAACAGGTAAGTAAAGTCAAATTCTTAATCTGGAAAAACAAAGAGGAACAGCTCTTTTTGCCTCGGAGTGCACATGAAGATGTTCTCTTATCAGCTGTGGGGAAAGATCATCTTCAGTGTTGCTTAAAAAATTCACATCTAATTGAGTGCATATCTAGCATTTATGTTCCTGAAGTAAGGGCTCTGTGATCTGGAAAAAAGTTGGTGATCTCATCCTTCTAATAATAAATTTCAAATACTAAATTATGCATCATTTCCCTCTGATTACAAATTTCAAAGATATGCTTCTTATGTTGTGTTTGTGTTTATTATGTTACATTGCGTTCCCCTGAGTACGTTGCAAGCAAGCTATAAAGTCAACTATTAATTATTAGGATTGTAATTAGAGTAATCATAATGAAACTAAATATCATGGAGAATGTAATGAGTAGCAAAAAATGGGACTGACTATAGATGCAAGTGCCTATAGAGGTAGATGTTACTGTGCTGTCTGAAAACAATTTTTTTGGCAGCTGGCTGCCGCTTTTAACACATCTTGCAAATTAAGAAAGTATATAAATCAGCATGGGAATAGTTATGTTGTTAAAACATAAGCAGAACACATCATGTTTGTTCTATCCCAGTATCATGCTGCTTCTAATCTCTTCTGCTCCCATCTCCTCTCTCTCATAAACGTGCAAGTGACAATGTCTAAAATCTGTTCAGGATCAAAGGCTTTGAGTTCTGCATCCATAATGTTTGGGTATTTTCCAAGTCTTTGTTTTCCTATTCTACTAAAATCATTCCTTGTTCTATATGGTGTAAAATGTGAAGAGCCTACTCTTTCAGAAGATATCTGGAAAGGGGCACATTTTAATTTTGCAAATGCCTAAACTTTAGTTATTTTAAAACACACAGCTTTCAAATGATAAAATCATTAAAGATTTCCAAACAACCAACCAAATATCACAAGTTACTCTGGAAAATCCCAAACTCATCCAAAATTACTATAGAAAACACATACTAGTTTGGGAATGGTAGTCAAGTCTCCACATATTCCCTTGGCATCTTGCCCTACAAATCTTTCTGAGATCTTTGCACAACAGTCTGGAATTCTTTGGTTCTCTGGTACAGGGGAAGAAAGGTTCCGTAGCAATAATCTCACAGGTGTGCTAGGGTCTAAGGATGTCATGGAGGAAACATGAAGATCAAGATAGTACCTCTTATTAGAATAACTTTCATAACTGGAAAACTTTTATGTATTCAGGAGATTCAAGATGAGATTTGGATAAGAGGACTGTTGAATAAAATGAGATAATATACATGACTATAGTGATCTTAATTTGCTATTAATTTGTTACAATGGCTACATAATTAACTTTTAACTTAATGTTGAATTATTTGAATGTAAAATATAATTCAAAATTAAATATTTTCAGGAAGTAAACATAGTCCATGGGTGCTTATCTATTTTCTTAATAAAATGCGAGTGAAAAAAGAATGGATGATTTGACATTCAAATAGCGGTACCTTTGGCAGGTATGTACCTGCCTGCTCTGATTCTCAAAGCTTCAAGATGGTACCACTCGCTTGCAATGCAGCAACTTGTGGATCCTTTTATAGCTCAGAACTCAGTGGAAGGTGTGAGCTTATGCCAAAGGCAAGATACTGCTAAAGAGTGACACCTGCCTCTGAGGTCACACCTGCTAAACCTATGTGTAGAAAGCTGAGAGAAATTGAAAGGGTGTGTGTGAAGAAAAGGAGTCAAGACCTACATTACTCTTAAACACAGTTTCCCACAACCAAGCAAGTGGTTTTGGTGTGTCTATTAATTTCTGAAACAATTAAAATCCAACAGTCAATTACCTGTTCTCAGGAATACCAGTGTGTGACTTCATATGGATTTACTGCAGCACAGGTAGAGATCAATACCTGACCGAGTGTGAAAACCTCATGTGCTTGCCCCCCCCAAAAAACATTTGCTGTGTCCATGGCCCTTGCTTCTGCCATAGAAAATTCTGTCCTGACATACCTTACAGGGACAATTTTCAACCATTTTCCTTTCTTGCTCTTTCTATGGCTCTGCTGTATCAGGGAGGCAGGAGGGACCCCAGATCGGCATCCTTGCAGAGAATGTCTTTGGAGAGCCCTTGCGAGACAACTAGAGGATGCAGCCCTGAGTGAGGGCATGTATGGTATGGAAGACACCATGTGGCATATGAAGGGGGAAAGAGCAAGAACATCATTGAGTACAGGGGAAAAGGGAGCCCGTAGCATCATACTCTGAGGTCCCAAAGTGTTTAGGAACTTCAAGACCTGTTTGAAGTGGTCCCACAGTGTGGCATCATGCTCTGTTCAGGGAGAAAGAAAGGTTCAATATGGTGTGGGAGTAACATTTTTTGTATGTTTGTGAGGGCAGCAATAAGCAGAGTGATTATGTCTGACTCTCATATAGGTATTATTATTCATAATTATTATTGACAGGGCAAGCAAGGAACCATGGCAACCAAGGGCAGCTTATCAAAAGCTATTTTGGCATGTGTTTTGATTTCCCCTCCTCCTCCTTCTATTTTCTTTCTGAAAACATATATAACCTTTTCCAGCACAATTGATTCCTCTGGATCGATCTCCTCCTCATACCTAATAGTGCCTTAGTAACCTAATCAGCCAAGAGAAGCTTTTCCTGCATTTTTTGCATCCTAATCTGTCTGTCCTCCTAGATCATCTTCTACAAGAAATAAAAGATAAAAGAAATCTGAAAATATGTTCATCTTCCAAAGATTTTGTACAGAAAATTTTGCTCTTATAGTGGCATAATATGGTTACCTCTTTATGCTTGTGGAGTTATTTATGAGCAGCCTGGAGAGTTTTGCTTTGATGTGCAAAAGTATTTTGGCCTGTGAAATCTTCCAAAGTGGACACAACAGTGTGAATGAAATAACTCTTGTGTTAGGGAGGAAACATGAAAGCGGAATATGATACAGTTTGCTTAAATCTATGTAGGTGATCAGAAGAAATGACCATGCTTCCTCCGGCCTTATAAGGAAATGGAGTGCTAAGTGCTAGCTGGGCTCCTGAGCTCAGTAGGTTTGAGCACGGAGGGCATTGGAGAGGGGGCCACGACTTAGGAGAGTCCGTCAAATAAGACCATTTAGGGACCTTTGTTTACAAACACTACAATAGTCCAGGTGCTGGGGGCGTCAGGAATAAAAAATTCCTTTGACTTCTACTCTGATTAAAATTTTCTGCCAGAGTTTAAAGTTTAGATTTAAACTACAGAAGAGACATGTACCTAGCTCTGCAGAGCTGCAAAAGTGTCTGTGTCTGCCAAATCCCTCCTTATAGAGACACACTCTAACTGGGCATGCTTGCACTGCTTGTTGCTGAGGCTGTGTGCTGGTGCTCTGCCCGCATGTGACCTGCAGGTCTGTTTCCAAAGTGCTTGAGAACGCCTCTGGGTGATGAGTGGAAGATAAATTGTATTTCTGTTGTTTTTCTTCCTAGCCAACGGACTGCTTATGAGGTACTATCTAGGCTGGATATGACAAGTTTTAATCTTTCATATTATCAGTTGATAGACAAACTCTTTGCTCAGTGAGAAAAGCTAAACTAGGCCTGAATTGGTATTTGAAGGACAAGACAGTACAGAAAGCAGTTCCCGTCAAGCGAAACAGCTTAATTTTGTCTATTTGGCCTCTCTGTTTCTGAAATGGGATATTTCTATTATTGTTCACAGATTAGAATGCATAAATATTATCTGATGATTGGGAAGGGAAATTGCTTTTGGTAGAGCAAGTGGATGGAAAAGGGTAGTGAAGAAATAAAGGACTACCAACTGATATAATGGGAAAGGGGGTTTGCTGTGAGCACAGAGGAGGAAATACTTAACAAAACAGAAAAAAGAGTTATATACAAAGACTCCTGTGTCACTGGAACTGGACACACTGAAAGAGGGAACTGGGAGAAACTGGATCTGTGTTCAGCAAGAAAACTGTGCACAGGTTGAAAAAAATATTCAGCCTGGGTAAAGGCATTAAGGCTAATGACAGGTGCAAAGGGTGAGGTAACATTGCTGGGTAAGGAGACATCATATATGCTGCTGCATTTCATCAGCATGGTCAGAAGACATCAAAGGGTCAAAAGTCCATTGTGAAAGTTATATAGGTAAAGGCATGTGGCATGAATTCAGCGGAAATGTCAGATAAAAGATCAATTCTTAGAAATGCTGCAAAATAAGAAAAATTATATGAGGTTGTAACTGGGAAGTGATGGAAAACAAGGAGTTCAAAAATAAAGGGAGACTGCAAGCACAGAGCAAGCACAAGTAAGAGTTTTGCTATGAGTAATTGAGAGGAAGAAAAGAAAGTTTACAAACCAAGATTTATATTGGAGCATATGCACTAATGCGATTTTATTCCATGAGGTACTTACAGGCACAGTATGTGAATAAGTAGCTTGCTCTAATTAATAAAGTAAACAAAAAATAAAGAATTACAGTACTTCAGCTGGCTGTATTAATGCTTGCCTCCTTATCTTATTTTGATTTGCATGGGTTAGACTATAAACTAGTAAATTAAACCACACCAGGGCAGGTAACATGACTACCTATGCTGATCAGTTATTACAGTAGTAGCCAGTATGGTTTTAGTTGATAGCCATCCTACTCTGGAGAGTGTGTGTTTATCACACACAGGACATTCCATCCCAGCTGGCCCCAGTGACAGAGAATGGTCCTTGGTATATTCATGTAGGTATAGCCAGAGTACCCATGGTGCAGACAGCTTAAAGCACAGTAGTTTTTTTGTTGCTGATGCTCACTTTAACTGTTATGACAGTGTATTTAGCTTGCTGTAAATTACTTCCATAGGACTGCTGGGAAAGGTAGAACTGTGTTAATGGCATGAAGGTTAAGAAATAATGGCTTAAAATACAAGAAAGGGTTAGGTTAAATATCAGGGAAAGATTTCTGAAGGTAAGCAGACCAGGTAGATCATATTAGAAAAGGCACAGGAGAGCTCCTCACCAAGGATTTTTTGGAATACATTGTATATGTATCTGTCAAGGATATCTAATCCTGTCCTCAGACAGAGACAGATGACTTCCAGATGTCTATTCCACTCTGTGGACAGCAAGTCTGTACATGAATATTAAATAGAAAAGTCAGGGATGTGCCCTCAAATATCCCTAATGCACCAACAAGCCGGTGGAGGATGAAGCGAAGGTGACCAGAGGGTGACCAGTCTCACATGCTTTCCTTACACTGCTTATCTTACTGGCACTGTAGCACGTACAACACTTGGATGACAGAATGTTCGTGTGACCCAGGAATATTGTATATTCTATCATTATGTTGAAAAAAGTGCAGTTCGCTTCGAGGGGACATATGCATAAAGTATATGAGAAAAACACTATGCGGTCATATAAATAAATACTATTTCATAATTTACAAGCTGGACATATATGGTATCCTCTGAATGATTGATTTAACAGTCTTAACATTCTTTTCCAGCTTGTAACTTAATACAATTTACTAAACTTATCCATAATTTGATCTCACTCATTTCCTGTCATTCTAAGGAATCCTCCAAATTCTGTAAATTCTATTGAACTCTCCAGCTATGATTATCAGTTTAACGACACAAAGTTGGTAATATACAAGATAATTAGAGTGGCTCTTATGGACTCACCATCACCAGAGAAGTGCACAGTTAGCCTATGGGCTCTATGCCTACTTGCTGAACACAGGAAGCTAAAAGCCTGGAACTCAGTTTGTAACTCTAAGTTAAAATCATCCAATGTTTAAACACTTCTGCATTTTTGGTGGGGTCCCATCTTCCACCTGGTTACTGATTTTCTTCTCTTGTCCATCTTGTTAGCTCTTGCTTGCTAACTTCTCATATTTCAACTCCCTCTGACTCCTCAGTTTGTCTTTCTCTCTTTCTCATTATATCATTGCTACATTGTCTTCTTATTAATTCTTATTTCCTCCATGATTTTTTTCTACTCCCTTTTCCGCTTATGCTCTTATACCCTTTACATTTCCATTTGTTTCATGTGAGGAATATGGGCAAAGCATGTTTTCCTCCTCTTCATCCATATGTGGGCAAAACACATTTTTGTAGTCCTTTCTAGGACTGATAGTATGATCTGCCACTACTTAAAAAGGATTACGTATCAGCTGGTACTTAGTAAGCATCTGGAAACAGTCTTTGTAACAGGGGACACTGGATTGTCAGTTGTGCCTGTGAAAATATAATTCTTCTAGACTACACTTTTTATTCAATACTTGAGAAAGTACATCAGCAGAAGTTCAAAATCTCCAAACTGATGTTCATGCACAGAACAGACAACATATTTGATCAGCATCTCAGACTTAGTCCGCAGAGAACTACAATTAGTCTAATCCAGGTATGGATTTACTGTGAAAGAAAGGATGGGTCAAGAGGGCAAAGCCCTGTATGATAGCAGTACTGGCATCAGGCGTGTTTATGATTGTGCATTAGATTTGTAGCTGTGTGCTATCCTTGCATTTCTTTCTGGGCTAACTTACATTTGCCTCAGGTTTGGATGGACATTTCACACGCTATTTCTTTCACAAGACTACAGAGAAAGCTTGTCACCTGTGACCACAGTGTGCAGCAGGACTCTAGTTTAGAAGGGGGATGAAGCACCCCTAAAAGCAGGCAAGTGATCAATGGGACTCAGACTCTGTATCAAAAGATAGGTGATGCGCATCAAAATACCTTGCTGGGCTGAACCAGGATCTAATTTCATAAAGGTTAGGGAATGAACATCAGTTTGTAGAAAAACTTGAGCACTGATCTTATGTGGTATTTCAAAAAGTGACTTAAAGGTAAATGCTTCCCTGTCTCATTAATGGTCTTGGTCCTGGGAGGAAACCAGTTTCTCTTACATTTTTTTACAATCTGTCATAGCATAACAGCAACATTTGACAAAAATCCTTGGGGAAAGCGGTCTACTCATATTTCTTAAAGATTTTTGCATTCAAACAGAATCTGGAAAACAAACACAAGCAATTTTATTCTGTCATTTTAGATATTATGTCAAATGGTCACAGTCAGATTTTTCAAATGCCTTTATGTCATAAACAAATGGAGTTGAGCCAGACAGTGAAAGACAGATTAAGCTCACCTGACAGCTATCATCTGGCCTCTAACTCTGCCTTTTGGTGTCTGATACAACACAGTAAAAAGATGTATGCTGCAATTATAAAGTAGCTTTCACCAGCAACAAAGTTTTGAAGAAAATTTCACCTTTCTATTTATAAATTAAGCTTATTTCCAATTCTTTTTCCGCACATTTTTCATCTTACTGTGACTTGGTGCCCTTGTGCTATGAAACTGCATGCCACACCCTAAGGTTTTCTGAAATAGCAGCACTCATTATTGAATATCAAGTCTGCAGCAAAGAATACCTTTCCTCTCTTTTGAAATGGTTAACAGAACTAAAAATAATGAGCTAGATTTCCTCCTTCAAAAGATCTTAACAGTTTCTTGGAAAAGACAGGCTTTTTAATGTAATTCAAGGAAATGATGTTGTAAAACTTTCTGATGATAGAATTCTGCACTCTGGATTTCTTCACTGATTTCTTCTGCAGACATGGCACAAGATTACCTGTGAAGATTGTCTCTTCAGAAGTAACCATGTAAAAACTGTGTTTTCTGATTCAGATGCAGTTTGTCCCTAATTGCAGTGACATTGATCAGCCTTTTTCATTGACTGTTTGTTTGACTCATTGGACTTGCCAAGCTAGCATTGATTAGAGAGACTGAACTAGATTTTTTTCTTACATATCATTGACAATATTATTTATGCATTTCAGTGGGCTCATTTAGACAAGACTGTAGAGGTGTAGTATTAGCATACTCCAATATCAAGAGAACAGTAGTGTCTATAGTTCAGGCTTAAGAATGCTTTATTACTAGCTGGGGAAGGAAGAAGCATTAGTTAATTCTTGAGCTTCAAACTGAAATTTGTTCTCATCTAAATTTCTCTCCTTCCACTTCCTACTGCACCTATGGAAATCTTTCTAACAGTGGGAGAACATGTGGCATCCCATAACAATGCTGATTCTGCAAAATGGAAAAAGCAGTGTCGAGAAAAGATGTTGCCAAATGAATGCAGGCTCTCAAACTTCTCTGCATTATTTGTAGTTTGTGTTTTTCTTTTCTAAGTGTGAAATTTGCCTACATGCATAGGTGTCCCACAAATCTGCCCACCTCTTGAATAGTGAAAACAGAGTTTATGAGGTATTTTAATGTAGGATACTTGTCTTCTAAGCAGTGGGGCAATGGAACAAGAGCAATTAACTTAAAACAGAAACAGCCTCAGGTATACTATAAAGAAAAGGATCTATTTAGAATGTAAGTGCTCTTTTTTGCTGTTGTCCTATATCTGGCCTGTTCAAAGTAATTCATGCTGTCTTTTAAGTTATTACCAGACTCAGCAAGCAGAGACCAAATAATCCAGTGGCATAAATCTGGATAGCACTGTTGAAGAGCAGTTCACTGTCTGGCTACAGCCTTTGAAATATGTTATATTAGCAAAGTCACATTCTGCTTTTATCCAGAGCACCTAGTGGAAATGCAAATAGCAGTGTTTAATGGTCAATGAATTAATTATGCTTATTAGTGAATTAATAGTGACATGAAGAATTAATTTCATTTTTTAGTGAAGATCATCTTAAACGTTTCATTCCCTCTTTCATTTTGCTTCACAATTTCGCACTGTGATCAAGACTTCTTTTCCAGGCACCTGAATGACTAGACAGCCCCATACCTTGAGCACAGCCTTCAAGATTTAGATAAGATCTTAATCTAAGAAAATGTTAGCTCTTCTTTTTAAACATATTTCACATTACAAGGCTCATAAAAGAGATTTGTATTGTACAGTTTAATGATATCTGGTAGGAATACTTCACAGTAGACAAGTTTTCCCTCAGGTTTTTCATCCATGTTTAGTCTATTTTTTTTCTGACATATTGCTTATGTCAATTGCATGCAGCATTTCAGTTTATTCTATCAGTAAAGGCAAACCACCCATGAGTCACCTGAAATGAAAAAGAGTAGGAAAAAAAATCAATTTATGTAATAATTAAGAAAAAAAAGAAAAACAAGGTGAGACCAAGGCATGGAATCTGAGAGGAAATACCTTCCTTTCCAGCTTGGCTGTTAATACCTAGCAGTTGCTAGTTGTGCAGAAAACGCCTTGTGTGAATCCCTGCATTTCAGTGATGTTCCCCTGCATCCTATTGACTCGTTAGGATTCTTGCGATGTCTGAAAAAGCAAAAGAATCAACATCATTTGAGCATACTAAAGACCTTCTGAGTTGCAGAAACAGATGTCTAATGTCTTGCTTCTGAAGTTCAAGTCTACTAAATCAGATTTAGTTAAACCCCAAGGCTCAGGTTACCATAGCATTTGTAAACAGAGGATACATGCAATTCTTGCAATCAGTAGATAGCCTTACTTATAAATTATCAGGATGGACAGGTAATTCTGTAAATGGCTTCCATTTATGTGTGTTTAGATGGACTTCTTTTTTTCAGACACATCAGCACTCTGACAGTGATCGCATTGTTTAGGAATGCCAATCCCATCCATAATACCCTGCACTCAGTGGTGAGATGTCACACTGTCAACATGACATAAGCTTATGAGGTAAGTTATATATTTTTTTCTTCCCTTAAAGACAAAAAGAACCCTGAAGTATTCAAGGTTTCTGAATTACATGATTGTCCATGACAGCTGTTGGAATGGTAAAAGTTAATAACCAATGCTAAGCAATGAATCTGTCAGCTTTTGGAGAAGTAAATTAAAGGAAAACAGAAGTCAGCAGCCACCGTAAGTTTTTTTGGAGGTGCAATATTCTAATGTGGTGGATATGCTGCTGGTTGTCATCCATAAACTAGGATATCTGCTTTTGTTCCTTCAGCAGCAGCACTGCACTTCCTTCAGCATCTCAAACCCAGGGTACATAGGCAGGATGTACTGTTCATTGTAGCAAATGGCATGTGCCTCTGAATGTGGAGTCTATCTTTTTTTCCCTTTCCAATTCCCCTGTGAAAAAAAAAAAAAAAAAATTCTTCCTTACACTCCTAGATTCCTGGCATAGTCAAAGCACATCATCCCATTGAAAATGTCTGACAAATTTTATCCTTTGCAGAAAAACAGATAATCTGTTAGGAAAATCGTGTGAGCCTTCAGTAAATCTTAATAGCCTGTCCTTATGAAGTAATTTCTAAATGCTTCATCTTGTCTCCTGTTTTGCTTTTATTTCTGATTTGCTGGATGAAAAATTTGGGCCTGCAGGGCAAAAGTTTTAAGCAAAACTATACATTTTTTAGCAGATAGTTGTGAGAAATAAGAATTGGATCTCTTTTTAAACTTGTTACTCTAGTATAATTCAGATTGTTAGATGTAGAAGACAAATGCTTATTAAAAACCATCATATTTTTTTACCTTCTCTTTAAAAAGCATCGTAGCTGGATCTTTGTGGCTGACTTCTCTTGTTGTCAAAAAGCACTAGTCTTCATTGCCTCTGACTTTTCTGAGTGGATGCTGCTGCTGACACCCTGTGTAGTTAGGAACTTGATCCCCTGACCTCTACCTTCCTTGACACTATTGTAACCTAGCAATCTAGCTAAGATAATGCCACTGGAAAACTGTTTAATAATTGTCCTGTGCTTTGATTTTTAATTTTCTTCTAAACCATCATTCTAGGTGTTGCTATTTTCCATATCTTCCTCCTGTCAGAGAGACGCAGAGAAGATACCCTTCTTTCAGGACAGTTGCAAACTCTAATGATGCTACCAATGGCACTTCACTGGATGGCCTTGAGGAGAAAGCTATGTATTCATGAGCTGCAGACTTCCCTCTCGAAGTAGCTGTTATGTACTCACACTTCATGTCCACAAAGAACAGGACCAAAGCCTATACCAAAATGCACTTTCCTTCTGAAGGACTGCCATTCATTCTGTAGACAAAACAGATCATTGTGGTTGGGATTATCAGCTTAACAGAAACTAATTCAGATACAAAGAGTTGCTCTAGGTAGCCCTTGTCTTTTCACAGCAGCAAAGAATCATGTTTACAGTGGATCATCTACAGGGCTAATTTTTCACAGAATCAATTTAGATAGCATAGCTAAAACATTTTTCAAATGTCAGCTGAACAAGACTTGCCATGTCTGCCCTCAGACTTCCCTCAGCTGCTGTCAATGCTCAGCATCTCTCTGCATGCAGAATTTAGCTTTTCTTATTTCATTGACATTAGAATGTATGTTCTATATGTGTATCTCTGTGCTTTATTTAAAAGACACCAATTGAAAGAGAATAAGAAATATCCACTTAGAAAATAATATAACAAAGTGATTTAATGTAAGCTGTGTCCTTTGCCCAAGGAGCCTCCCATTATCCCAGTCTCTTTAGCTTTGGAGTTTGAGACAGAGCACTGTGTTTAATTATTTACTGGTTGCTAAAGTGGTGTTAAGTGAACCTTTGAGACTGTCACGTGGTGGTTAGAGCAGTCACCTCACAAATACTAGATCAGATCTGCAGTAATTTAAGTTTTCACACATTCAAGAAGCCCCATATTCCCACATTCAGAAGGCAGACAAGAAGGGGAAAAAAAATCAAACCCTGCACTCTGCATTTCCTGATTCAGGAAGCTCACAGCAAGTGAGCTGTTTCCCTTAGAACTGTCCCCAGTTTCTCTTTTCCTGCTCCCTGCCATTTCACATTACTTCAGTGTATGAAAATGAATTTGCAGGCTTTCAGATTCTGAGGCTGTTAACTTACCAAATTTCTCCGTACTCAGACAAGTTCAATCTGTGTAAAGAACACAATGATGCATAAAACAGTTACATTGCATTATGCAGCAGTCTAATTTATTTCATGAAATATATAACAAATGAGCAAATATATTTTGATGCCACAGTCATGAGCATTGTAGACTCACAGTAATTCAGCATGATCGATTGAGTTGAAAACCATTATTTGTGAAGTGTGAGTTGATGAGTTAGCAGTGTAAGATGTTTTGGGTGTCCAGATGGGAATTTTATGGAAAGATACAAAAATTATTGAAGGAGAAAAGAGATGACAAAAAAAAAAAAAAAAAAGAAGGAAAAAAAGTATGTAAACTGAAATACTCTGTGGGGAAAATCCAAGACTTGTTTGCACTGAAGAATTCTGTGGTATCTGCTAAGAAGCAACAAATGGATTGCATTTAGAATTGTCATTCTTCTTCAAAAAACTAATGGCTTTGTTTCTTCCTAGTTTATGCAAAGTATTTTAATAAAACATTTACTTACACCTCTTTTTTAAAGTAATGCCATATGAGGTACTTGTCTAGGAAAAAATGTCAAGAGTCGACTTGCTTTCTATCCCCTTCAGAGAATATGGTTGTTGTTGAGCAGGGGAGGGAATAAGGAGAGAAGAAAACCCAAAAAGGATAAAAGATCCATATATGTGAGACTACAGGTAGGGTTCTCGTTCAAAAATATTGTCTGACAGTCAGTCACTGAGTCAAGGAGAGGTACCAATTTACTGAATACAGTAAAAAGTTTTTTCTATAGAGTTGCACTTTTAATATTGCATCCTGGCTGGTTGAAGTTCCAGTGATGTCCGTGGAAGTTTTGAAAACCAAAATAGGAGCTTTGTGACTGAAGATGATTATAGAATAACCTGTAAAGGAGGTAATTAGAGTCAAGAGTGACAAGCTGACAAGCATAATTCAGAGACAAATGTACAGACAAGCAGCTGAAGCAGCTCTACATCAGGACACAGCACTTGTGCGCTGGGGACCAGTCCCAGATCCACTAAAGCTATTAAATGAAAGGCTGGGAAGATGGGGGCAAACCTGTACTCCCGACCTAAGAAATAATGGGTTCATGTCCTGAAATATCTTCCCTTGATAAAAAATTTCATACATATTGTGGAAAAAAAAAAATGTGTAGGATTGCCAGCAACATGTCCAGTCACTGCAGTGCTGATTTTATTTATGAGTGACCTAATAGGTCTTATTCTCTTCTGTTTCAGTGGATAAAGCTCTATAGGAAGACAGGCAAATGGAAAAGAAACACTGGCTAGGTATAACCAAATAGCTGATTGGCAGCATCTGCACATTTCCTACTCACCTTTTGCATAGACCTTTTATTTTGAAAAATATACTGTGCTGCTAGCTTGAGCACTCAAACAAAAATCTAAATTAAAATCCATGTTGAGTAACATGTTTAGTGCAATTAAAGCAGTGAATTCTAGAATAAAAAATATCATTAACTCACCCTGGTGAGATGTAGTAAGCTGGAGCTTCTAGAGCATGGGACATGGCTTGCATTCCTCCAGCATCCAGAGAGTTTGTCTATGTCAGTACCTTCCATAGCACACGATGAATCTGTTCTTAGCTTTTGTAGAGACCTTCATCTTGTAGATCTGCAAATAAGTAAATCTGCAATTTACTGGAATGGACTTACTGATAGCTTTCAAGAAATTTCTATCAGGTTTCCATAGGAAAACTGTTTCAAAGGCTTTAATAAATGTGAGCTCAGGTAAAGGGAAACAAAGATGGAAAAATATTGAAGAAACAAGTTTGAAATATTTCAGCTTCTGAAGTCTCAAAGTTGCCTGGCAATGTAAATTGCGACAATGGCATTACTGAATTCTGCTTTAGGAAATAACTTAATTCCTTTTCACAGGTTACAAAAGCAACTTTTACTTCTTCTGCATATGTATAATTTCTCACATTATATAAGCATAGGTTTGTTAATATGTGGACTTCCTTTAAAGTAAAACAAATACATTTTTCAGTGGTTTTGCACTGTATCCTTTATATACAACCATCAGAAATGAATGAACATTGGGCCAATTACAGATTTATGGTATATAAATTTCTTCTATATTGATAAATTTAAAATCCCTTAGGAACCATTTAATGACCTCAGCCTAACCAATGATATTTATGGTCATGTCTCGGAATCAGCTAAATCATCTGAGTACCATTCCTTTAACCACCAGATGACCCTTTATTTTCAAAGTTCAAAATATGCTGAATAACCCTGGTAAATGATCTGTGGATAGGAAACACTGTCTTTCTTCCCTGAAATCTTTGCAATGTATTCTGGTTCATTAAAGACATCTCAGAAACTCTAAGTAACACCAAAATATTATACATCTTATTTGAACCTTCAGTGACAGTGATACAACTCTAAAATGGCATAAATAAGCCCAAAAGAGTACAAAGTAATTTAGAAGAAAAAATTTTTTGCTCAAAAATCTTAAATTTATATTGAATTCCCTTGCCTCCCCAGGAAATTCAGAGACATTGGCTACAGAAATCTTTTCTTTAGATTTTTTTCTTGACTTGTCTCTTACAGTAAAATTATTTTGAATTTTATTTATTACATTGCTGCAGATAAGAAATAGATTTGATTTAGAGTGGAAAGTCAGCTTTCTATAAAGAGAGCTCAAGGAGAGAGTCAATTACAGCATTTGGAGAGTAACTCCTCAAGAGAACAAATCTGTAAGCAATCTAATCGCTGTCATCATTTATCAGGTGGTACTGCATCAGTTGGTATTTTTGTGATGCAGGTGAGTAGAGCAAGACTTTTGAATGAAGGATTAAACTTTGTATAGCACAGAAAAATCAAGCTTTTTCAGCATATAAAACCCAAATGTATCTGTTCACAAAGACATATTTACAGGGATTAATTCTTCAACCTCCTGTGGATCTATTTTCCCCAGGCAAAATGAGGCATTGCAGGTGTAAAATGCTATTGCTCTTATTTGCACAGTGCTTGAGCAGTGTAAGCCCTCCAGCATTAGGCTCTGTGGCCCCTTGAACACTGCATTGAAGATAATGAATAGCTTCCTGTATGATATTAGTGGAGGTGTTCTCATACTGAAAATGTTAAGGTGAAGTTGGTTTTGCTATCATATACTGACAATGCATTCACAAAGACCTGCAGAGTAGAGAAGCAGTGAAGAAACTCAGTTAACAGCACCCAGTGTCACTTTGGTCCACCAGGACTGTGGAACTTCATCTCAAATATTGTTTACAGATCCAGCTGTTGTGCCGGGGTGAATAGGGATGGTAAATGTTTATAAAAGTGGCCAAAAAAGTGTAATCTCCCTCTCTTCCCATTACTGGTCCCTACAGTCATGTTGTGGTCATGTTGCAGGGTCCCAGTCTGTCTTGGCCGTTCAGACTGCCACTTCCCAGACCCAGAGCAGGGGGAATGGGAACACACATGTACAGGGTTGGGGCTGTACAACATCTCTGTGTGGTTTGACCCACTGGCGTGGAGGCAGGAGTGTACTTCATGGCATCCCAGGGATTTCCACAGGGTTTCACTGAGAGGCAAAACAACCTGAGCCAGGGCCAGGCTGCCAGGCAGAGACCTTTTAGAGAAGAGCAGTTCTCTTGTCACTTCCACTAATATGACTGTACTGGGTCTGGCTGAGCCAGAATTGGTTGTCCCCTATAGCAGGCCTCATGGTGCTGTGTTTTATGTTGGGAGCTGGCAGGGTGTTGATAGCACACTGGTGTTGTGGCTACTGCTGAGTAGTACTTACACAACACCAAGGCTCTTTCCAACATTTTTGCACCTCAGTGGGACAGGGTGGGCTAAGTGAATGGATTTTTCTGGCTGTAAAACAGCTGCATAAATGATAAGTCTGCTTTTTCTAAAACACATGACTTTTTGCTTAGTTTTAAGAGTTTCACCATTCTTAGGGTCATAGAGGGACCTGGGGGTGTTGATTGACAGCTGGCTAAACATGAGCCAGCAGTGTGCCCAGGTGGCCAAGAAGACCAATGGCATCCTGGCTTGTATCAGAAATAGCGTGGCCAGCAGGGACAGGGAAGTGATCTTACCCCTGTACTCGGCACTGGTGAGGCCGCACCTCAATTATTGTGTTCAGTTTTGGGCCCCTCACTACAAAAAGGACATTGAATTACTCGAGCGTGTCCAGAGAAGGGCAACGAAGCTGGTGAAGGGTCTGGAGCACAGGTCGTATGAGGAGCGGCTGAGGGAACTGGGATTGTTTAATCTGGAGAAGAGGAGGCAGAGGGGAGAACTCATCGCCCTCTACAACTACCTGAAAGGAGGTTGCAGAGAGCTGGGGATGAGTCTCTTCAACCAAGTAATAAGCGATAGGACAAGAGGGAATGGCCTCAAGTTGCACCAGGGAAGGTTTAGACTGGATATTAGGAAGCATTTCTTTACAGAATGAGTAGTTAGGCATTGGAATGGGCTGCCCAGGAAGGTGGTGGA
The DNA here is from genome assembly GCF_031877795.1 of Strix aluco. Taxonomy (NCBI): domain Eukaryota; kingdom Metazoa; phylum Chordata; class Aves; order Strigiformes; family Strigidae; genus Strix; species Strix aluco. Next base: position 44,371,765 of record NC_133932.1, read on the forward strand.
GTCCCCATCCCTGGAGGTGTTCAAGAGGCGGGTCGACATAGCACTTAGGGATATGGTGTAGTTGGGATCTGTCAGTGCTGGGTTGACGGTTGGACTAGATGATCTTCAGGGTCCCTTCCAACCTGGATGATTCTGTGATTCTGTGAAATTAAGAAACCACATTTCTTTCTTGTACAACGCCAGAAGTTACAACAGGGCAGTAGCCTGAAAATGTCCATTGATACAACCTCAGCACGGTGATAGAGTGCTTGTGGTACACTGTGCAGGGTCTTAATCAGGTCATACAAAAGACTTCCCTCTGTTGTCTTGTGCACTGAGGCAGGGCAGATATATTAGCGTATTTGAGTCCTGCCACAGATGGAAGCAGCAGCTCATCAAGGGAGTAGAGAAGGACACAGCTATGGCAGCTTATGCTCTGTATGGCAAGAGAGCTCAATGGAGCCACAGAGAAACAAGTGCATCCTTTCAAAGGTTACTGGGAAGGCCTTGTGATCACCCTTTCATGTTTTGAAGGCATAGATTCCCCTACAATTTTTGTAGCTTGGCTGTTTCTTTAGGTTGTATGGTATGGGGAGGCAGTAGCTGACTTTTGCTATCTGCGTGTATGGGTGGGAAAGCACCTGTCTGGAGATCCATTGGCTTTAACATATCATATCTAACAGTGAGGATTCACAAATGTAAAATACTGAGGAGATAACTATAAGGATGGACAAATTTCTCAGTCTTCAACTTTTGCAGGAAATTGTAATTTCTAAGGGTTTTTTTTGTTTGGGGTTTTGTTTGTTTGCTTTGGCTGAGGGTTGGGTATTTGTACATTTTTTTAAAACAGTAAAAGAAATCCAACAATGATTTCACTTGGAATTATTTTTTTCCAGGACTACATGGAAACTATTCATGTATTGGTAGTGCTCTAAGATGAAGGTATTTCTTCTGAAGTAGAAAAAATAAGTCTTTGGCTTTTGGAAGGATTTGACATTTTATATTCATCTGTTTCCTTTTTTGTACCCTTATCATAGGCACTGTGGAATCAAGAGATTTCTAAAAGTAGTCTTTTTTAAAAGTGCTCATAACAGAAATGGGTTCTAACCACAGACATTGTGAAAAAACACATAAGAGCTAATAATTAACAGATACTGTTTCTCCTGAAAGTTCCTTTTGCAAGTTAGGGCAGTGTCATCTTCCCTACAGTGGATAGAACAGAAGTAGAGATTTATTCAGCTAGAGCACTGGGCTATGAGACTGTAAATCTAAGGTCTATTCCCAGCTCTGTCTCAGAGTCTGACTTTGCTACCTAAGGCAAATCATAGACTCTGTACCCCAACACTAACCTGAAAAATGACAGTGATAACTTGTGTAATTTTCTGCAGCCATGCTGAGATTGAATTACAGATATTGCAGGATACATTGCAGATTCTTGTATGGATGGGTGGGTGAATGGAGTAACAGGGTGGATAGAATTTTTAATATATACAAATGTGGGGAAAGTCACTTATTTGTCTCCAGTGAGTGGACAAGGTAAAGATATTAGAAATGGTTTCCTTCTCTGGTGTATGGATACACACACATGAGATACTTGTGGACTTATTTTAACTGCTTCTGACTAAAAATCAGTGGAACTATATGGATATTGGTGAATACATGACTACAGGAGCAAGCTGTTTTACTGATCATGTTACAACAGCTAATAACCAATTCACATTTAGAATTACCCAATGTTATTAGGGAAAAATGGGAGCAGGATAAACCTTATCTTAACATGTATCTAAAATGATGAGTTTACAAGAGCAAAATGGTACAGTTTTGACAGGCAGAATAAGATGGTTGTACTGACCATTTAGCTGTATGGTAAAGTACTTTAATTTGGCTGTGCTCAGCCTGCCAGTGATCTTATTTTGCATCATGCAGGTAGGTGAAGAAGACACTTGTTTGCTAATTAGTGTTATGATTTGAGATGCACAACTGTAATGAAGCATGAAATGGCAGTCACAAGTGATACTCCTGCAACCCTTGTATGTCAGCCTGCTGAGATGGCTGCACTTTGACAATATCAGCAGGTAGAAAGTCCCAGAAGAAAAACACTAGATCAAGTGAGAAAGGGTTATTTAATAGAGGGCAATTAAAGAGAGTGATAGTCCTAATTACACATGCAAGTGCAGAAACTAGTTAGGTTTTTGGTATTGTGTTGACAAGAGTTATAGTCTATTAGGTTCTGACTGTTAAGCATGCTTCAAGGGAAACATGTTAATTCAAAGAGCATTAGAAAATCCCCACCAGATAATAACACTGGCGAGAATCTCACCAATCATATCTACTGTTGTTTAGTGTATTATAGAAAGTACTTGTGTGAGTCCACCAGGAGCTGTGAAGCCACTGCATCATAAACACATCAAGGTGGCAAACTGCACATGAGTAATTTGAGGCATCAAGAGTAACATGTCCAGGATGGTTGACCATAACACAGGCATATTTTTCATGACATTCTATTTCAGATATGAAATTTCAAAGACTTTTTAGAATAAGATTAGGTGGGAAAAATTCTGTTAGTCTAAAGAGTCTAAAACCCCATTGGGAACAAGCATGTCTTTCTCACCATGTCCATAAAACACAGCCAAAGAGTGCTTTGTGATGCTTTTACTGCTTGCCTGGGCTACATCAGACCTTCATATCCTGGAAGGCTTGACACATGCTAGCTCTTCTGCACTCTGTTTCATTCCTGTTTCCATGCAAAGGAAACAGGAGGGTATCCTCCACATGAGAACCCACTCTGGCCATGTGCTGGTTTTGATGACCAAGGGGGAAAAATCTGGGGGCATGTCATTGCAGTAATTGGTAGGTCTAGTCAAAAGCTGCTTTATTGCTAGCAGCAAAGTGCTGCTTTCAGAAAGAGTGCATCAAAAGAGCACAAAAGAGAGCATGGACTCAGGTTACAACTAGTAGTTACCTGGAAGTATATCTTTATCTCTGTACATTTTTGTTACTTCATAGAAGTGTATTTTGAAATCAGTCTTATTCATCAAGCATATATAACTGCTTTGATGAAGAACATTCTCTAAATTATTTACTATTCTTCTATGCATAGACTTCATAAGAGGTGCCAGAAACTGAAATTTATAGGCTGAGCCATGAAGGAAGTCATGCTATGCAGTGAAATGATTATTTCTCACTTTAAAACTTCATGTCTGATCTCTGACACAACAGTTATTTCCTCCTGACTTTCATTTGATTCAGTTGTACCTGATATTATCACTATTAACCTTGTCTGCTCTGAAACTCACCTGCAGCTGAAAGCCATGTCAGAACAGTTTATTCCAGTTCATTAAAAGCAGTCCTTGGTTTTTTCCTTTCTCCATTCCTTCAGTAATGGATAATTTTACAGTCCCTTTCTAAGATAGTGTTTCATTAGTAACATATAAGGGGATAGTAACATATAAGGGCATCTGTTAAACTTGTTGCAATCGTGCATGATACATGCCATATTTGACTTTTCTCTATGTGGTCTGCATCTGGAAATAACAGGAGAAATATTACTGTATTCTTATCCTGTGGAAAATCAGTAGGGTGGCATCAGTATAGTCTCAGCTAATACCTAAAAAACATTTTTAATAAGAGAAAAATTTTTTTCAATTCTTCATTAAAATTTGCCCATTACCACGGGAAATCACTACAGTGGTTTGCAATGCGTTCTTCCGCTCACCATCTCTCTTCTGCTGACCCTGGACTTGTTGGACTACCCCTGTTTAGGGCAAATTGCAGTACCTAGCTATATTGTAATCACAGTACATTATAACAGTTGTTTTTAATGCCGTATCTTTTATTTAGCTTAAAATACATAAGATGAAAAAATCAAATTGCATTTATTCCTTTTTTCTACTCCAGTTCTTAAAAGCTGTGTAAATTCAATTTTAATTCTATTATTTATATTTATTTACTTTCAAAGCATACATGAAGCACTTGTATTCCTGATCATAACTACAGAGAACAAACGATAGTTTAAAGGTACCTGTATTGATTGAATCCCTTAGTTTTGAATTTGAATTTTATCCTGGAATTAAGCTGCATTACACATTTTCCGTTTTCTCTACAATTAAATGCACAAGTTAAATTGGGACCTCAGATGTTTAGAAAATTGAGCTTGGGATCTACTCCAAACTTCATATTTTCAATGTATTTTAAGTTTAGTTTCCATTAATTTTTGAGTATGAAAATTTTGTTGTGGATATGGGTGTAGCTTTAAGTTAATTTACCACTCCACATTCCTAGCCTTCTTCCCCTTTTGTCTTCTCCAATACACCGAGGGAGCACTTGAATATCTATCATGACAAGTTATTAGTGGTATATGATACTAAACACTGTGATTTTTGGAAAAAGCAAATATACAAACTGTATAAGCCATAATTTACTAAGATATGCTAGCTACCCAGTGAAAAAGTCTGATTCAAAGGCACATAAAAAAATATTCTATGGGGAAATGAACTTGTTTTTTACAATGAGTAACATAAGGGATATAAAAGCCGCTTAAAAGCAAAGCTAAAACACAGAATTTCCAATGACACATGGGAGCATGATGATATGATGGGGGAAAAAAAAAGGGCAAAACATGATTTAAAAACTTCTATTTATAGCTGAAATGCTTCATACTATCTAGATGACAAAGGAGACCCCAAAGGAAATGTAAGAAAGAAAAGTCTGGTAAACCTCGCATTTGTTGCCTTGTGTAGGGGAAAACACATCTCAGAAAAGCTGGTCTTTACAGTTATATGAGAACTTGTAACCAAGATTGACATGAAGAAGAAATTGTTGACTGTTATCATGACTGACACAATACTATTACTTGTAATTTAGTTTTGTCTCTGTACACATCTTTCTTCCTCACTGTATATTCATTCATCAGCCAGTATTACTTACTAGCATAAGGACAAGAAAAATTAAAATTGCTCTGCAGTTGAATTCAGAAACTACATCTTGTCCAACACTAAAGAGATTTTAAAAACTTTACATTCCCAACTCAGAGTAAATTTCATATAGTTTTGGATGACAAATGCCCATAGGCTCATAATAACATTGTCACATCAGTCTTTAGTTGTACAAGGGCTAGATGACCCTATTTTTTGCTCACAAAATTTCCTAAAGATCATTAATCAAATTAAGCTTTCCAGTTCCAACACTCATCGTTGTTTCTTAGAAAACATGTATATAAGGTGCATGGTTTGTCTGATCAGGGACAAATCTCTCTAACAGTTTTCTGGTTTAAAGAGCTACATTTAATGCAGGCAAAAAAATTCTGTTCATTCTGGTTTTAAACATATTCTACCTAAACACATTTTTATTCATCCTTCTGAATATAGATATAGACAAGAAATACTGTTGCAAGTCTTGCAACAGGCAGAAAGAAACTCTAGGTGACAGGCATAAAAACACAAGTCAAGAAATAGAAATATGATTATTTCCAGGATAGCAGGGCACTAGCAATCCATATAGCACACCTTGGCTTGCAAAATTTGTGAAAAAACTCTTAGATTAACATATTGAAATTAAACACTGGCTCTACTTTTGCTACATACAACACATATTTAACATGAAAATGGAACACAACCTCAGATTCAGTTGAGATATTTTGGGGCAGTTGCCATAAAGACATAAGCTTTGCATAAGCTTTGAAGTCTGTGGTTAATCTCACATACAATTTAAGTAAGAGGCATCAAAGAATCTTTTGTAGAGTACATGCTTTAACAGTTATAAATGCGAATCCAGCAATTATGTTTGTTGCTCTGGTAAGCTAGCTCATGCAAGCTAGTGTGTTCTTCTTCCTGAAACTTAAAACCTAATCACAGGCTCCTTTTCTGAATTGTTTGTACATCTGTTTGATACCAAAAGGACAGAAAGGTGCTTTACCACAGGAACTGGTGGTTGTCTCTGGGTCCAGAGAACAGTCTTAGCTTCACAGAATGAGTGATATCATCTGGTCCAGATGATCTCCATCTCCAGACTGATCTGGAGATCGTCTGGTCCAACGCCCTGCTCAGAGCAGGGTCAGTGAGAGCAGGTTACTCAGGGCTGTGTCCTGTTGGATTTTGAGTATCTCCAAGGATGGCAACTCCACGGCCTCTCTGGGCAACCTCTTTCTGTGTTTAACTGTCAGTAAAAAAGTTTGTTCTTTTAAATGTTTAAATTGTTTAAATGGAATTTATCATACTTCAGTTTGTGCCTATTGTCTCTTGTCCTGTCACTGGATACCACTGAGAAGAATCTGGATCTGCCTTTACACCTCCCATCAAGTATTCATACACATTGACAAGATGACCCCCTGGGTGTTTCCTTCTCCAGGCTGAATAGTTCCAGTTCTCCCAGCATCCTCTCACATGAAAGATGTTCCAGTCTGTTAATCATCTCTGTAGCCCCTAGCTAGACTCACTGCAGTATGTTCACGTCTCTCTTGTACTGGGGAGACTAGCACTTGATCCAGCACTCCAGGTGTGACTCACCAGGGCTGAACAAACAGGAAAAATCACCTCTATTGACCAGCTGGTGATGCTTTGCCAAATACAGCCCAGGGTGCTCTTGGCCTTCTTTTCTGCAAGTGAACACTGCTGATTCATGATAAACTGGGTGTTCATCGGGACTTTCAAGATGTTTTTTGTAAAGCTATTTTACAGCTGGTAGAACCCAATGTGTAGTGGTGCATGGAGATATTCTTCCCCAGGTGCAAGACTTAACATTTCACTTTGTTGAACCTTGTAAGATTTGTAACCATCCATTTTTCCAGTTTGTTAAAGGATCTTTCAATGGCAGCACACTCATATGATCTGTTAAGCACTGCCCAATTTTGTGTTATCTGCAAATCTGCCTTGGGTGCACTCTGCCCTATCACTCAGGTCACTAAGATGCTAAACAATAATTGCCTCAGCATTAACCTCTGGGGTACACTGCTGGTGACAGGCTTCCATCTGGAAATGTGATGCTGATCCACCCTTTGAGCTTGGCAGTTCAGCCTCATTTCAGTCCACCTCATTGTCCATTTATCTATCCTGTACTTTATCAGTGTGTTTGAGGATGTTTTGAGACACAGTGTTGAAAGCCTTGCTAAAGATAAACTGCTCTTCCTTTGTCCACCAAGCTAGTCATCTCATTGTGGAAAACGATAAGGTTGGACAGGAATGACTTCTCTTTTGTAAATCCATGATGATTACTTCCAATCACTTTCTTGTCCTTAATTTGTTTAGCAATGTTTTCCAAGATCAGTTGCTCCATCACCTTCCCAGGCACCAAGGTGAAGCTGACCAGCCTGTAGTTCCCTCTTGAAGACAGAAATGACATTTGCTTTCTTCCAGTCCTCAGGAACCTCCCACCATCACCAGTACCTTTCCACGATTACCTATAGTGGCTTCACAATGGGATGGCTCAGCTCACTCAGCAATTATGGGTACATCCCATCTCATCAGGTCCTTGTGTTTGTCCCATCAGGACTTGTGTTTGTCCTGTCTGTTTAAATGTCCCCCAACATGATCCTCATCTACTGAGTGCAAGTCTACCTTCCACCAGACTTTCCCACTGGTCTCAAGGGCCTGGGATTGCTCACTGCCAGTCTTACCAGTAAAGACTGAGGCAAAGAAGGCACTGAGTGCCTTAGGCCCATACACATCCTTTATCACCAGGTCCCTGCTCTGTTTATTCAGCAGCAGGCCCACTTTAACCTCATCTTGCCTTTGCTGCTGATATAGAAGCCTGCAAATGCTGTAAAGGCAATTGCTTAGGCTAGAGACTGTACAGTTAGGGCTTGTTAATCAAGAGTGTGTTTTCTTGTGAGGTCCCCAAGGTCATTTGTCTTACAGCCCTTTTGCCCTAGGAGTGAGGCAGTTTCAAAGGGGAAAGTGGATTTAGATATTGGTAAGGAAAACTACAATCCACTCTAGTTTGGGTATGGTTTATGGCCTTGGCAGAAATTTTTTAAAGGGTTTTTGTGTAGTCATTAGCTATGTTTCCATTAGAGAGCTGGTCTAGAGCAGTGGTGCTGCTCAGAAATTAATCCCTTGACTGTTGCCATTTACTGAGAGCAGCCTCAGTTTCCAGAGTGGTTTCAGTATGTTGAAACTTGGTTCCTTTTGGAGGAAAATAAGCAAAAGCTGTTTTCCAAAAATGCTCCAATGCTTAATGGAGAAATTAAAATCCAAACCACAGGATGGGCTATGGCGTGACCAAACTCTCCAGTACATGCTGCTGCCTTTTCCCTTCAGAAAGCTTTGCATCATGAGTAGTTGAAATGCTGACCTCAGAAGATGAAATCCCATCTGAAGTAAACGCCCAGTGCCCCACGTAGCAGGATATGTGAGAGGCCTCAGCACAACCTGATTCGATCTACTGATCCACACATTTGCATCAAATTGCTTGCTAAATTCAGCTTAGCTGTTGTGGAAATAATAAATAAATCACAGTAATATAAAGAAGCCAGTGAGGTAGGCTGGGTCTTATTAGAGCAGAGATGTGAAATAAAGACTGCAGAATGTGTGCTATTTCTTTACTCAGCTCAGGAACAACAAATAATGAAGGAACCTTTAAAAAGTTAAGGGACATTTACCAGTTTGCTAGCTTTTGATTGCTGTTTTGCTGATTTTTTTAGAAACACGTTAATAAAAGCCACCAGGCTTATTCCATTTTTTTCCAGTCAGAGTAGAGGAATATTTTATTCAAAGATATGTATCTTTATTTGATTTGTGTAAAATGAGGAAAGTTATAGTCAGTATAAAAGATCATATGACTGGGGATACTGGCTGAAAATCAAAACTCTATTTATAAACTTTCTAGCTTGCTTTTTTTTTTCCCCAAGATGTACAGCATGAAGGCTTTGTACACTATTATTTGTGTAGTACAGGTATTTGTTTAGTACAGGAACTAAACGATGCATCAACTTGTGGCCAAAATCTCATAATGAATAAAGTTTTATGTATGTGAATTATTCACAAATCCAAACACTGATTTATATTCAGCTGGAGAAGCAGGGAGATTGAGGGGGAATGCCAGTGGAGCTACAAGTCAAGGAAATCCATCCCCTGTGACATTAGAAATATTCTTCCTCCGTGCTCATTCCCTCTACTATAAAAAGGCTATGAAATACTAATCTTTGGAGAAAAAAAAATGATTAATTTTTATTTCCATCATTTGAAAATGTAGTATATCATCCTAACATATAATTCCAGTCATCTGATATTGGGCATGTATTTTCAATAACCTAAATACTAATCTAGGTATGTAACAGGTACATTCAGAATAATTATATTTTGTAATGGTAGTAATGATAGTGTGGTATGTATAGTCCAAAAAATGGTTTGAAAGATTTTTTTTAAAAAAAGGTAAGTCAGGGTGAAAACAGGCTATACTGTCCTAAAAAAAAAAAAAAAAAAAAAAAAAAGGAAAAAGAAAAGAAAACAAAAAGAAAGATAGAAATATAGATGATTACAGATAGGAAGACCTTGCAACCAGGCACAAGCATTCAGGATTGTTTACTCAACCATTACTCGGTAGTTAATTTATCTAGTATTAACAGTCATACCATCCCCCTTCTGCATCACATACCATCATCCTTTCTTCATTAAATTCTATCCAAAACCTTCACTGCTTTAGAAAAATAGAAACTATAATTTTTAAAACCGGCCACTTCAATATTTTCATGCAGGATAATAGGATACTTACCATAGTTAATATGTCCCTGATAAATACTATCTTCTTGAGATGTAATGGCATTTTGTACTTTTTTATGTGTGCTCCAAGTTAAGTGGTATTAAGAAGTGGCTCTTCATTTCTCTATTTACTGTAATTTTAATTTTCTGTTGTTTTCCTCTGGTGTACCATATTAACTACATTTTCCCATTTCAAGTAACAATGGATATAACTTCTGTCTCATTTACTTTCTAAGCCAAGAACAGCTAGATTCTGGGAAATATTTAGGGGATGTATCACTTTATCTTTGTCCTATTACTGTACTCTTTACATTGGTCCTGTGCTATTGACTTACTCTGAATAAAGAATACTGAGTTACATGGACTTTTAGTCTCATTCAATAAATATAGTTGTTTCTAAGTTTACTGATGTTTATTTTTCCTTTAGTCTCTGTTTTTTTGTTGATCTTATTTTTGTTTATATTGCACAAGGCAGAAAAGAGATGTGAAATTTTGCCAATATTTTTGCCAATATGTCAAATTATTTCATTTCATGAAAAAAAGGCATTCTAATAATTTGTTTCCCTATGCAAAAACACTACTCCCAGTAGTTCAGGACAGAATCCCAGTTACCATTGTTAATCATATCATCCTTAATTTCTTTCCTTACGGAATCCTAATCAGATGAACATTTTCAACATCACCATGGTTGTCTTACATCATTTCCACCCTACCTTTTTTCATACCTACCCTCCTCTATCTTGGTTGTACCTTGACTGTGACCCCATTTTAGAATCTATGTGGCTTGTGCAGAGTGACTGCATTTTCTGGACTGTTCCACCCCTCTCCCTTAAATAAAGCACACCTGTAAACTCATTTTTTCAATTACACTAAAGGAAATCAGTTGAATTTATTGCCTGTGTATTAATTTTATTTCAAATATAAATGAAAGACGGGTTTAAATGTTGTAGGGGAAACTTTAAGAACATTAAAAATGAACATGGAAATTGGTGGGAGGAAAAGGGGGAGATATAAGAAACAGCTGTAACTATAGAAACCTGTGTGAGGAACTGATGTGCAATTAGTGCATCACACATGATAGTACTTGCATCAGTGTGTGTTGCTGATTAAGACCAAAGATGCAAGCAGCACCTTTGTGTAACAGGACAGGATACCCATCCTATATAGGACAGGTATAGCTATGGTCCTGTCTTCTTTCCAACATACAAGTAATGATAATGTAGGAGATGCAAGTGGTATAAAATTTGCATTTTGCTTTGCAGTCACTGTAAGTAGCTGAATAGAAAAACTGATTACAAAATAGAGTATAGGTTTGGTGCATTAATCCCTTTTCTTTTGCCTCTCCATGTATATGTATAATACAGGAAGCTTCCTGCCTTCTCCCTCTGTCTCCCAATCCCATGGATTACCCTGTTTTACTCCTCTTACTTTGCTTGATTTCTGTCTCACTTTAGTTTCAAGTGCACTTCTGCAGGTGAATAAATACAGAGAAATGTAGTTTTGTGGAAATGAGTTTGATTTAATATCTCCTTTAGTATTTCTGTTTTAACAGGCCCCTGTTCCTAAGAGCAGAGATTCTAGTTCTTCACGTCCTTCATTGATTTCAGGTTAGATAATAATATTCTGACTGTAGCTTAAAATGGATACATTCTGCCTGTAACTCTCCTAGCAGTTCCCCTTCTGCCTTAATTTTCTGTCTTAAAATACCATTGTGAAGTGTTTCTGCACTGTTAAAGAGCTGTTGTGCTCTATTACACATGTGGCTGTGTCTCAATGACTGGCTAAGTGATCCATACCTGTATATGGGCACATGTATGTATCTAAGCCTATGTGTACAAGCACAGAATGTATATAAAAATTTGTTTCTTATTTTGTATAAAGATGAAGGAAGGTTTTAATTGTGGTTGGTTTGTTTTGGTTTTTTTCTGTAAGTTTTAGCAAAGTTTGAACAAAACACACAAAATGAAAATCACATTTGTAATTTTCACTTATAGTGGCACTAAATATGTGTTTAATATCTGTCCTCAGCAAGCTAGTTCAGCATTCTCGGGGAGGGCTGAAAGATGAGAGTAATGTGCAGAGCAGTAGAGAAATGCCATGGGAGTGGATAAATCTCCATGACCCTGGACATGTTCCAGCTACCACCCTGTAATGTGCTCCAGCAGCTGCTGGCAAAGCTATGCATTGCTCCTTGAAAGTCACCTATCATAATCCTGATTCCACAGTACCACTTCATGCAGCCAGTTGCTGAAGCAGCTTGTGTGTTGGACATTCAGACTGGGACAGTTCAGGTTACCTATTTCCGTGGCTGTTTGCAAGGCAGCAAAATCACATGTAATCTGTAGTCAGGAAACAGACAATTTGGAAAACAGATTGCAAAGTTCAGAGCAGAAAGGATAAAAACTATGTAGTTTTTGACAAGCAAACAGAAAAAAGGGGGGAAAAAAATCCCACAAACCAGACCAACAACCAACCCAACAAACAGAGACAGAAAGAGATAAACAGTAAAAATAAAGAAGGCTGGAATTCTCTCAACAACAGATATAAGGAGATCGGTAGGTCTGCTAACATCTTTAAGAGCCTCAAATGAAGTAACAGTATATCCAGATTCTTCTTTTTGATCCTTCTTACAGGGCGCTCTTCATTAATTCAAATTAAACCTCCTAAAGTAAGTACAATCCCCTGGTCTGCTGCCAGTTTGTCTCACAGGAATTTGCTCTGTCAGTTGAGCATTCTCTCTCAGGCTTTCTTTTCCTAACTAGTCCCTCTCCAGATTCTAAGGAAATTGGACTATATGCTCCCTAAAAATCACAAAGCCACCACGTTACAGATCATCAATGTGGCAACCCAGCAACATGATTAATTTTGAGATCCACCAGAAAATTGTTAAGGACCACAGAGTGACCAAAAAACCTAGATGGTGGGACTTGTTCTATATACCACACTTGGGTCTTTTCCCCACCTCTTTATTAATTTTAAATGTTTTTACTTAGAAGACAAAACAACAGAAAGACATTTCATCCTAACTGAAGCTGGCATTTAAAAACATCCAGCAATATATCTGTACAAAATGCCTTAAAGAAATAAATACATGATATCTTTTAAAAATTGTTTTTCTGTTTGTTTTTGGGTTTTTTTGGTTTGTTTGTTTTGGGTTTTTTTTTAGTGTGCGTGTTTTGTTTTGTTTTTTAACTGTCCAACACTGTCTGTATTGCCAGTAAGTAAGGAAAGGAAGATAGACAGGGCTGCCAAGCTACTAACTGGAAGAAACTTGAGACTCCTGAAGGGAGAAGGGAGGTGACCTTGAAGTGCAACTATTGCTTGTGGTGAGTGGAGTTTAGCAGGGAGAAAGTTCTTATGCTATAAGAGAATATTTATCTATCTCTCAAGGTTTATTTCTTGAAAAGTAATGTGTTTAGATAATGTACTAATTTCTTTTTCTGATAATCCATAAAAATATGGTGATGCTAACAGACAGTGTATTAAAAAAGTAGACAGAAAAGCTGAAAAGACAGGTAGTTTCATATATTTGGGTGCCGGTTTTGTAAGTTTTTTTCTTTCTGAGAATGAATTTAATGGGATTTCTGAATATGTGAAGGACTTGCAGGATTTGAGCTTATCATATAACATGAAAGAAATTATAAATATTACAAAAATAACCAAATTTTATGCTTTGAAATATGAACTATTCTGCTCAGCTGTCAATGTTCTTTTCTTTCCTTTTTTTTTGCACAACAATTGGCCAAGGTTTATTTAAAAGGAATTCTCATCTCCTTCTTCAGTATTGTTATCAACCTGCTGTGATCTAACACAAAGAACATGTTAGAGAAACATGTGGTTGAGAAATATCTTGATCATTCCTTGGCAGAAGTAGTTATCCTGTAGTAAGTGGAACAAATATGGAAAACTAAAAGCTTAAGGTTTTGGAAGCAGAAAGCATAAAAAATTTGGTACTCCGCTTTTGTCACAATGCTCAGGATAACAGAGGAGATTTTTCTTTAAGTTCCACAGAAATATAGTCTATGTCCAGGCAGTGCAGAGTTGTAAAAGATGTTTCAAAGTAGTTACACTTAATTTATGTGGCAACAGGGATCCTGCAACAGCTGGACACCATTTTTCAGCCAAATCTATTTAAGGCAGCACTTCATGTTTGAGGACTATTAAGTAAGTAGGCTAAACTGGCTTTGTCTCAAACTGGTACAAAGTTCTCTTGGAAGATCTAGAGTCTGCTCTGCTGTAATGAGTAAACCTTGGTAATCTATTTAGCAGATGAAGTATCTTTAAATGGATCTTAAATTATCTCTCCTAACAGCAAAACATATTTGCTTGGAGTTTTTTGTATTACTCCTGTACACTTCTTAATATATTACAGACAAAAAAACATTTACCAAAAAGAGAGAAAATCTGCAACTGCAGATTAAAGTCTTTCTATTTGTTGAGGCCTGATTCATATCAAATTGACAGACATGCTGTGCTTCTTGTACAGTGTGATGCCTTTCAGAAACATGAGAAGGTCCACAAACCCATTAGTCATATTGGCCCAAGATGCTCGCATTACAAAGAACATTTTTTATGTCCTTGCTTTTCCTAGTTATCTCAGCCAAAGACTATAACTATATCATTTCATCCTGCTGACTGTATTTCATAAGTGCCTGTTTTCATACTGTCCTTAATAATCTTCTCAAAAAGAAGAAATTATTTTCAAATGTTGCTATGGAAGTTTTCCTTTTAAAGTTCTGAATGACTTTCACTGGTCTCTTAGCTAACACTTGAACTGAAAATCCAAGCATAAGGAATCCTCCAGGAAGAGAAAATGCTTACGGGAACCACAGATGAAAACCTTGTCAGTAGTATATTTGAACAGATGGAGGGTTCTCGGAGACTTCTTGTTTTGTCAGAATATAGATTACCATCGTCCAAGCCTAGATTTTTATTCCCTATGCCTTTTGGCTAGGAACACATTGACACAGATGATGCTTTCAGCGTACTATAGACCCTAAGTTGATACCTATAATATTTGTTCAGTGATGGATGAACAAAATGGTGATTTTGTGTTAGTATATTGGTTTTATTGCTGTCATTATGTTATTTGGGAATATTTTTCCTCTCTCCCATTTTAAGGTGGTCATTTTATGTGCAGTGTTTCATGTTTCATCTCAGGCAGTTAGATTTCTTTAGTAGTTTTCATCACTACTGCATGTCACCTGCAGTTTTAATCCACAGGGATGAAACTGAATCATGATTTACACTATCATGTTAGTCAAATGGCAGTGCAAAACATGGGGCAATCAGGTGAACGTAATATTCTGTATTACATTTAATTCTTCAATATTCTGCAATATTCAAGAGGTAACACTGAATGATCACAGAAGTTCTTTCTGGTCACCTTCCCCACAAACATACGCTGTTGGGAGGTTTTGCTTCAGTGAGCACCATTTCTTTTTTCCCTGTCAGAAAGTCAGGCATGATGGGTATTGCTGGCAAAGTGCCAGCCACTCCTCAGCCAACTAATGTCCAGTAAACTTGCATTTGAAATACTTTAAATTATTTATTCTTGGTAAGTTAAGCTTTGTAAAGGGAATGCCAGGGAACTTTGCCTCTTTAGACAGAAAGGGCCAAACACTGAATGAAGACTGGCAAGAAACCCAGAAGACAGTGTTTTTGCAGTCATGCCCTTTGCTGTTATTGGGCTAAGAAAGGCCGAGTTTGATAAGGTTTTTTTTACCTCTATTCTCTAGGGAAACCAGTGGCCTTTTTCCCATGCACCACCCAAGCCTCCCTATTATTCAGTTTCAGTTGCTGTTTCAGCATTCTGTTCAGCATTTCTTTCAGTCATTATTCAGTTTAGTTGAGTTCAGCATTTGTCCTTGATTCACAACTCAAATAGACCCTTAGGTCGTCATACAGGATATCTTTAGGTAAGTGATCTATTGAGCTACTTTATGATAAAATAGATAGATATAGAAAAAGATAGATAGCTTCTCTTGTACAATTCTATAAGTGCTGAAGAGAAATAAGAGCTAATTAAATATACCATCATGTCATGTCTGATATTCCAGAAAAATATTTCAGCCAGGAACCGTCTTCCTAGATCTCATATTCAAATAGAAACCAACAAATTATAGTAAGCACTCTGTCAGAAGAGTTCTTTCCTCTGATATTTTAAAATAATTCCATGTGATGGTAGTCAAGACACTTCCATTAGTGAAACTAACAAATATTTATGTATTTAATGTATTTTGGGATGTCTATTCCAGTTACAGTGACAGCTGTTAAAAGCGTGTTATAAAGTCAGACCTTGAACCTTGATGGGACTTTGTGTTCCGTCCTACAGTCCATGTCTGATCTCTCTTCACTGGGGATGCAATTTAAGTTCTGTTCCCCGGGTTTGCTTAGTCACGTGAAATTACTGCTCAGGAAGGCAGTGGAGAAGTGACAACTTTAAAACACCATGCTGCCAGACAGCTACTTGGCTTAAAGCTGGAACTGAGAAGAGAACAGTTATGAAAGAAAGGTCTCATCTTTACCATGGAGTGCATGAAAGCAATGTTTGACAGCACAGAAAAGGGAGCAAGGCTGCATTGGCAGAACAAGTTGAGTTGTTTTTTTAAGGCAAAGCTGCAGCACTCATTATTCAGTTAGGAACAAACTATTTCAAACACACCAGGAAAAACTGCAGTTTTTCTTCAATTCTTTCTCTGTATAAAACAGGCCAAACACAAACACACTAAAGTGAATAGAATCTGCACTCTTCAGTTAAAACATTGAATGCTTTTTGGTGTTTAAGTTTTATCTGTTATTAGTGAATAGTTTCCAATTCCTCATTATCTTCTTTCTGTTGTTTTGTAGAATAATTCTTCATAGTTAAACTGTACAAGGAGAGCCTGTCCCACTGCTTTTAGGGACAGGATAAAATAATGTGAACAGCAGGAGCAGCAGTAGTTCAATTAGCAACACTGGCAACTTCTTTGGAATGGCAACATTGCTAGAGCCAAAGAGGTTGCTGGCACTGAAATGTTTCTTGTGAGGGGGAAGTAGAGTCCTTGGCACACTTTTGTAGAATAGCATGACAGGCAACAAAATGGGTAACCAAGTTGGGAAGCTGAAAACACTGTCCAAAGCTCTTCCACACTATGGGACTGTACCGAAAGGTTTTTCTCAACAAGAACAGCAAGTTTGCTAGGCAATATATATACCGTTTCCTACTTTCAGTACATCCATTAAAGAAAGTGTGTCTTTTTGTTAGCTTTTTAGATTCATTTTTCTTTTAAATCTGTGTTCATGTAAATGTGCTTTATTTTTTGTGCTTTTTTTTTTTTTTAAGAGTAATCAAGTTTCTTGGTTTCTTTTATCTCTCTTGTCATTTCCCTGCTTATTGAATGTATGAATGAACTGTGTTTCTGGAGCAACTTCTCAATAACACATCTACATCAGATATTTTACTTTAAGAGTAAATACATTTTCAAAATGTCTTTTCCTGAAGAAATATGGTTATGAATGCTGGTCTCATGAAATAGAATTTATGTGCAGTAATCTGCATAAATACTCCTAAACTGTATGTCTTCCATAATTAATACATTGACATTTTAGAAGGAAGGAAGGATTATCTTTCTATAAAGCCACAGTCAGTGAAAACAGTTTTAAGTTCTCTTCCCAGTTCCTACTCCAGGTTCCCAGTGTGATGTCCATCTTTGTGCCTCTGGTTTTTAAGCAGTGAGTTATTAAATAATTCTTAAATTCTTTGTTGTTGGAAGGTAAAGTTCATCACATTTTTTTTTAAAGTTGTCTAAACAGTATAGCAATCAGTAACAAAGAAGAATTTTAAAACATTATCTCTCATCTCCTTAAAGGGATGAAATTACATGTAAATTCAGCTCCTCCAGGTCCTCTAAAAACTTCTGAATGCTGTGCTCAGTTCTGAAACAAAGGTCTAAAGTGTGGTCTATACCAGCATGATTTCAAATCAGAATGCCATCTGCAGAGATTCTGCAGGTTGTAGTATTTGCTTCCATAGGAAGGGGCATGTTGGTAGGGACATGAATGCACAAAGTTGTTGCTTTGGAACAGTAAGGAGTTTTGATTACTGGCAAGCTGAGACCTTAAAAGCATTTAATAAAACTTTTTTACAAATCCTAATTAGTCTTCTTTGCTTTAATTGACTATTTTCACATTTCAGCAATAAATTTAATTCTGACAAATAAGTTACTGAATAAGTCATGATCTACATCTATTTCTTAGAATATTATCTAAGACAATGAAAGCATATTTGAAGGAGAAGAGAGCAGGCTTTTTAAAAGGCTTTTCTAAATGGGATATGAGCTAGGCAGAAAATGAAGGTTTAGAGATAACATTTATGGTAGAAATTTATTTTTACAAGAAAAAGTGTATTTATTTCTGAAAATTACTTTCAGACAAGATTTGGCTCTACCTCACTGCAAGCTGGAACACAGTGTACAGTATAAAGTATGGAATTGTATTATGATTGATTCTTTCTGTACAGGATAGGATTTAACTTACCAAATTTTACAGTTCAAAGTTGCTGGAATAAAATATCTGCATTTAGCAGTAGTTACCACAAAAAGAAACTTCAGCTATGTTAGTGTTCAGAAGTATTTCCAGAAATTATTGATGTGTCTCAGATAAACATATGTTGTAACTGTGGGGTACTGTTCTGGTGATGACTACTGTACTGCTTTTGATATTGACTTTCAGGAAGTTATGAGGTTAAAAAAAAATCTAGAACAAAATGAGAATTCCTTTGCCCTGTAGGAGGTTTTGTTCATTCCTTCTAACTATGGGGCTGCAGCACATGGAGTTTTTGAGATGATCGATAGTTTGAAAACTCTGTGCTATTTTATCATCTGTGCTGAGACTCATGAAAAATTAACACTTTACCAGCACCTGAACCAAATCAATAGTTAAGGTAACAAATTCTTGCTATTTGACAGATCATTCTATTACACAGGTAAAATTTGGAGACTACATGGGTTGTAAGAGCATATTCTTGGTGAACTGAGAGTTGCAGTTAATAAAATATTTATAGTGCTTGCATGGAAAGGATTCAGGTTACTCTCTTGCTCTAGGATGAATTGAGTTGAGATGTTCAGAGTAACCCTTTGTGTCTTAATTCACTGTGACAGGGCACAACTATCCCAAAGAGATCCTATCTGTAATATAAAAAGGTATTGTCTACGGGTACATATTTACCAGGAAACCAATGCTCCATCCTTTACAATACTATGATTAGGAGAAATTAAAAAAAATTCTGTGGCTAAAGCTTGGGCCTTAGAAGCAGGAATTTTGGGTTTGAGCCCTGTTTATAGGCTCAACATTTTATCTCTTCCTCTAGATAATGGTGATATCAGGGCTTCTTGTCACACAGTTCAGTAACAGACTAGGGTTTTACTCAGTGCTTAGCATTGTAAGGCTTTCATCTGTGTTAAGTCTTATAGGTATTATTAAAATAACACTTGGTTTTAGCTGCCTTTTTTACTCGTGAAAGAGATCAAGTAGTTTGCTATGTGTGTATCACTTACAAAGAGTTATTTTGAAAGTAAGCTTGAATATGGGATAATCTGCCTCATGTTGACCTTCACTCCTTGTCTAGATGATTGCCTCATCTCCTGGGGAATTAATAAGCTGCCACTTACACTCATGTGGTTCCCCATGTTCCCAAGAGCAGGTTTCAGCAAGTTTGGTCAAGAGACACTCTTGAGTCCTCCTCAAAATGAAGTACAGATATTCCCACAGTGGTGAGGAATTCTGCATACGTGCAGAACATAGCCAGGTACCTACATCATATTGCCCTTGCATATATCGTCTAGAGTCAGTTTGGGGCAATGATTATGTCACTAGGATAATCAAAGAGAAACAAAACAAAACAAAACAAAACAACAGTTTCAAGGTTAACTGAAATACTTCCATTCTGAAACTTGGATGGTTACACCAATATAGAAGACTGATGTTTGGCCACATTTTGGAACGGTCCTTCTACAGCTGCCTAAAGTAGGAACTTGGTAGGGTTTGCTTTACTTGTTTGTTGTCTTCCTTCTGTTTTATTTAGTCTTTTAGGACCAGGAAAAATTGTAGTGACAATGTTGCCTTTGTACAAAACAACAAATTTGTATGTGAAGTAATGATCTTGACAGTGATAGCAAAAATAAATATGTATTAAAAATTAGAGATAGGACTTTTTGTGTCAAGAATTAATGAAAGTAAAACAAGTGCAAGAAATGGCAAATAAAATGGCAAATCTGGGTTTTTATTACACCAGTGAGACCTGTGAATTGACTTAAAAGCTCAAACGCAAGCACCGAGTCAATGATTTCCTAATTCTAGAAGAGATTTTAAGGTAAAGGCAAGAGGGAATTACATTAACAGGCTCATTCCCTTCAAACACATGAACAGAAGATGTTATGGTCAGGTGCATATATGGTACATATCTTAGCAGTCTGTAGTCACTTATAATGTTTCTAATATCTTTAAAATACATTGGCTAGCTTCCACTTAATAATTTTTTGTTTGGACAAAATAAAACAATTTCATTGACAAAGAAGAATCACTTTCATCATGCAACGATATTGCAATTTGGTTTTAATGTATATATCCCCCCTAAGCTTAATTTCTCTCCAGAAAAACAAGATTACTAGTAAGTGAGGGCAGCATGGGAATGTGTTTCAGCAGACTTGGGATCTGCTCTAAGTACTGCCAGGAGCTTACTAAATGCCTTTAGGGAAATCACCTTTCAGTCACTCTCCTTACGCATGAAGTACTTTCAGAAATGCTGCTGAGAAGTTCTGTATGATGCAAGTAACATTATATTAACTCACACTCTGTTCTAATCAGGGTGGAAAAATTAAATTTTGAAGGTGTTTTCTAAGCCTGTTTTCTGCCTTAACAATTCTACTACTGGCAGAGCAAAAGAATAAGACTATCCAAGCAAAACAACTGACCATAATGTCACCGTACATTAACAAATATGCCCCTTCATTACTTTAACATCAATATTATGGGAAGATCGTACAAATCATCTAATGTTTTATTTATTTTGCAGGTTTTGAATTTTGAAAATACTAAAAATATATTAATTATGCTCAATTAAAAAATGAGTAATTGCTAATGATCACAAAAGTTAGAATTAAATTCTTCAAGGAAAACCTTCAGAAGCTATTTTCTTGTTTAATCCTTTTACAAATTATGGAATATATTTATAAAGGAAACAGGTGCTGAATATAACTGATAAGAACAGAAAAGACTATATAATAAGCAGGAGTAAAGCATAAAAAAGATCATAATTTTA
The DNA here is from genome assembly GCF_031877795.1 of Strix aluco. Taxonomy (NCBI): domain Eukaryota; kingdom Metazoa; phylum Chordata; class Aves; order Strigiformes; family Strigidae; genus Strix; species Strix aluco. Next base: position 44,392,735 of record NC_133932.1, read on the forward strand.
GCATGTAGTAAACATCAATCCAGATTTAGCAATCATCAGAAGGTCACAGTGAGACTGAAAATGAGACAATAATGCTGTGTTTACTTTTAAAATGTTTTTTAATAGAGGAACATTATTAGTTCTCATTGATGCTTCTGTTATTTTTCACTGTTATGTAATTTCTTCCTGAAATTTTCATTTCCCCTACTCATTAAAAAGTTTTTATGTTTCAGTTTCATAAAAAAGTCTGTATATACCTGTTTCTACCCGATTCAATGTATTAACTGTATCTTTCCCTAACATTGTACTTAGTCATGTACTGTACAGCAACACCTTATCGTGATGATCCTGTAGTATATGCCTAAGATGAATCTGTCAGGGAGACCATTATTTTTGCTTCCCTTCTTTTGCCACTCACTTCCCCCCTCATCCCGTCTATTTTTGTTAAATATTGAAAATCCAGCTTCTTCTCAGTATACTTTACAGCATTCAAGAATGTCTTCCACAATGCACTCTTTATGTTGTGCTGCACAAACACAGGTTTTCAGGCAAAGATTTTCAAAAAGAAGCATGTGAGTCACCATGCCTCAACATACATCAAAAATCTCTACTAATCTTGGAATAATAGCTTCTAATACAGCTAGTGAAGAATCTTGGTTATATCAAGCCATAGATTTTTGACTCAAATCCATCTGGAAATGCCTGCTCTCTATTTACAATCATCCAGCAGTCTTTATTCACTTCAGTCCCTTATTCTCCTACCACCTCCTCTTTCTGGCAGGATTCCAACAGTTAAAAAAATACTACAGATTTATTTAAATCCCATTTTCCAAAATGTGATGCAGTAATAGAAGGAGTTTAATGAGGAACTTCATTATATGTTCAACAGAGAGTATTCTCAGTGATCTTGCCATAAAAAAAGAATCTTCCCCTCATTATTGATGTCTTTCTGACTCAGCCAGGCTTTCATGTAAAAATAACACTAAGCTCACAAACTTGAGATGGAATGGCAGTTATATTAGACACAGTTTTATTACCTCTTACCACTTATTTTTAGAAACCACAGATCAGCTTTTAGCATGAGTGGCAGAGTAGCAAAGACAGAAAAAATTGTTCGTAGCTGGAATTTCTCTAAGGAGGACATATTGAAGTACCAACACTTAGGGGAGATGGAAACAAAGGCTTAAAAGACAACTAGTATTAACCAAGGAGTGTGTAAAACATCTGTGCTGATTTTCTGAACAAAACTTGTCATTTTGACATTATTTTAATTTTTAAAGTGCTGATCAGAGATTTCTTGTTGTAAAAACCTGCAGAAACTGTTTTTTATTGCAGATCATGAGAGCTCAGAACAGAGTTATATATATTTGTCACTGCACATTCCTGAGTATGTGGTTTAATCACTCTGGGGCTTTCCTCAGTTTCTGAGGAAGGACCAGACTAGATTTTTGTGAGGCTGGTGCAAAACTGCAACAAAAAAATGTTGTTTCTGAAAAGTTTGAATCTTGTTTAATCCAAAGTGCTATGGCTTTGTACACAATTACTTTGCTGTTCCCTGTCAGACATAGCAAAAGTCAGAAGAAGGTAATGCTCATGTTAAGAATTTCTGTGGCAGGATTCACCAACAGACCCTTTTCTTACATTTCATTCCTAAGATCTTTTCAGGATGCCAGCAAGCTAACTCCCTGAGAAAATGAGAAGACAAGAAAGGAAGACTGTAAGTGTTTACACATAGCTAATGAAGAAGGGTAGTTGTTGGTGCTATGAGGTCAAAGAGAGGTGATTGCTTTGCTTGGCAGGGATGAAAAAACTGCAAGTACTTCTAAGGAGAAGTAAATTAAAACTATAATTAATTGAAAGCTTAAGGATCTTTTAGGTTGTAGAGACAGAATCTTCTGGTAAACTTTCCATAGTTCAGGACAGTTGGTGACATCCATGAAATACATGAGAACATTCTACACCAAAATACTGAAGATTGAATGTTAATTCATAAACTCTATTCCTTAGTATAATGTTCTTTATTTTTTTCATGGTTTACTCAACATAGTATTGTTTGAAAGTTTAACTCATATTGTTTTCCATCTCTTTGTCAAAGAAGTATCACTTTTTCTTTAATAGTAAAATCTTTAATTTCTTAGAGCTTACAGATTTACTTTTTTTTTTTTTTTTAAATTTTTGGGGTTAAAATTGAGTTCCTAAATTCATGTTTTACTCTTAATTACAAGCTGTCTGATCTGAAGGCTTTCTGAGTACCTACAAATGTTGGTAACTTGGGTTGGATTTGTGGGTTCTTAGCTATTCTGAAAAAAGAAGTTACTATTGTTTTAGTGCTTAATGACAGATTTGAGGACCCAAATAAAGACAAGGTTGTTAAATTATCTTAAAGAAATAAACTAATGTAAATATTGTACTAAGCACCAATTTGTTATATTAACAACCAGGAACCAAAAAAACCCAGCCAGATTCATCCTTGAGAAAATTATTTTAAGGGCATAAAAATAGTAGTTGCTGTGCAGCAGTCATTCTAGTTCATCAATAGGCATTTAAATATAGTACCGTAAGTTAAGATCCTGACTCAAAAAGTATCATGTCAAAAGACAAATCCCAGCAAAAAAAATTGCCCATTGCTATTATCTATCGTTGATGTAAATTTAGATTACGTTTGGGATGATATATCGGCTGGTTGATGGAATTTGGACACTTGTGGATAGAACAACTTTCTTCCTAAGAGCTTGAATATTATATAATATAAAAATAAACTAAAAAACCTCCAAACCTCCTAATCTAATGTCATCACAATAGCAGTGTTTACTCTAATAGTTACCTGTTTCATGAACACCCCTAAATAGCCCCCTATGCACAAGCCATCTCCCTTCCAGGGATATTTTTTGTATCCCTGATTTTCCTAGTTTCAGTGTAACCCAATACAGTTGTTAGCCATTTCAAACATTTTCTGTCATTTTCACATTCTCACCCTCAACTATTTATACAAGACTTCTTATCAATTTTTCCTTCCTGATATAAATCTTTATCTTAATTGATAGCATGTTTTCTCATATACCATATCTTCACAGGTTGTGCTTACTTTTCCCAGTTGATATGTCAAAAAGGAGCTGAGTCTGGAATGTGAAAGAAACAGATTTAGAGTAGCACAGGAAGAAGAAGTAGAAAGGAAGACATACTAGGGACAGAAGAGACTTGTGGAGTAGGAACATGAGGTAAAGACAAGTAGAAGCTGAATGGAATAAAAAGTGGTGCTGGTGTCTCAGAGTACATGATAACAGAAATGGGCAGCCTGACTTGGTTTCCTGCTGATACCTGTGACAGCAGCATGCAGCTGAATTAACAGGCTGATATTTTCCATTTGTCTAAATGCAAACTTCAGAATTATATCCCTCATATAAAGTTAATTTGAACAAACTTCAAAACAGTCGGGCACTGGCATAGAAAACCCTTTTACCAAGACAGAAACTTGCATTGTTAGGCTGGTGAACAAGCATTAGAAATCAGAGATCAGTCAGAAGTTTTCTTGCTGCCTTGAAACTGGAGACTACCAAATCCCAGTTTATGCTTGTTTAAAATGAAGACTATGTTACGGAAGACATGCAAAATGAGGGACTCAATTTTCAAGGCCATGTGTGAGCTCAATTTTCATGGAAGATACAGTTATGAACATGTAGAAATGAAAAGCTTGATGTCTGTAGATCAAATGTCACAAGTTTCTAGCATAGACAGTATGATTCATCCTTGGGAACCTGCTGTAAATGTGACTGCCATGACTAACAACTCAGATCGGTTGGAATTTTTTATATTGAAATCCCTTTAAGACCTTACCTGCTCCTCTAGAAAGGTCAACAATCTCCACTTCATGACAGTATTCTTAAAACTGCATTGGTGTCTCGCATGGAACAGAGAAAGCCTTTATGTAAGAAATCATGTTGTACATGATTTCTTGATGTCCTGGTGTCTCTGAGGCATCCCTGCTTGAACATGGGAGTTGGACCGGAAAACCTGTGGAGGTCTAACCTCAACCATTCTGGGATTCTGAGATATAATAGGAAGGATGTAATCCATGGTAACAAGAAGAGGTATCCGGTCTCTATTTGGGTCAGCATTTAGGCCCTGTTGTTGCAAACATCCCCAAGAAGTTCACTGAATTCAGTACCTGTCTGCATGGGCACAAGAGAGTTCTCAGAAATGATCCTTGGCCTAAGCTGAAATCTTGCCTATGGTGTGGCAGAAGCCAAAAATTGCAAGTTGGAAATTGCTTCCTTTTTCTTAATAGAAAGTAACATTAATTTCCTCTCACTAAGAAATAAGGGAATTCCGGCAGATATTTTTGAAGAAAGAAATATTTAATAGGCATGTAAAACAGATGTCCTACAAAAGTGTTTCTGCTAAGTAGTCAATGCTGGGATGTAGTTGTGTTTAACAAATAGCTGAAGATAAGCAGGGAGGAAGGGAGGAAAAGCAGGGAGAAAAAAGGAATTTTCATAATTTTGCATCAGAACTAACAGAATTACCTCAAATTCCATTTCAAACTCACCATGTCATATTTCAAGAGTACTTTTAACACCTGTCAAAACTTTCATAAAATCAGACACTTTTGTCAGAATAATTACATATTCTTTTCACATTTGTCAAGCTAAACTATATATATTTATACTATACGATAACACCATATAACAAGTCATATCAAACTCTATGTTTTCTTTATGCTTAATGTTTTTAGTAGCAGGAGAATTTCAATAAATAAAAGGGCTTGCATTTAAAAATACTAGGCCAGACCAGCAGCCTACAGAGTGAATATGAATCATGGCAACATTGTATATGGCCCAGCGACTTCTCTACTATGGATTCTTCCAGGTGTTACTGACAGTGAATAAAAGCCACCAATTTGTTGTGTATCTTGTGAGCCTGCACATGAAGTCTCTAGGTTTCTTGAATCACCTGCTGCATCCATGTTGCTGTTTGAGTCCAGAAAGTGGTCAGCCGGGCAAGATAGGGAAGAGACATAAGGAAGCACAGGCAAATTATAAGAAAGGGACATACTTTATGGAGAAGAGGCATATGGTAACGAAATTATGTGTCTAAGATCTTACAGTCTGTGCAAGTCATAAAAATAAGTGAAACCAGACTTTGTTCCTGTGCCCAGAACATAAAATATTTCTCACCTCTCCTGGTTTTTCCCCTCAAACGTTTTCCTCCAATAGATTATTTTTTCCTTCTTGAAAACATGCAGTGAATGGAAATTTTATGTTCTACCTTCAACAAATATCAGATACCTGTTAATGCTAATAAAAGCCTAGACAAACCCTTGACATTCTCCACTCTTTTGATCTACAGGAAGCCTTTTTTCACCTGCCATCAAACATCAATATAGATGTCAACATTATCAGGTACAAAATATTAATTCAATTCATTTTCCTGCAAAGTCTTACCATGACTGCCATTGTTTCTACTACAGAAAGAGTCTATATTATGATGGTGCTCTCTGTGACGTATGGCAGAATGTCAGGTAACATCAACAGGCACTGACATTATAGGTGATTAAATTAATAGTGATATGTTCATGTAGTTTGAGGTTCTGTGGTAGTGTCAGCTCTCCCTTTGACATCAGTGGTAGAACAAACCTAACCTTAGAGGATAAAAGAGACTATTCTCAGACTCAGTGTCAGCATTAATGCCACCTCCCTCTGGCAGAACAGCCTGCATCACTGTATAATTAGTTTATAAAGATACAGCAGCCTGTTTAATCACACCAAGTGTCAATGCCAGCATTTGACTTGATCATGTAGATCCCCAAAAGATTAGAGCTTGTTTTGTTCCATGGCAGGATTTCAGTGCACAGACAGCTCTATAAATATTCCCCCCAAAGCTATACTGTCTAAACAAATTGCTGTGTGCTTTCAGGTGGTGCAGTATGATGTCACAGCACTTAAAACAGGATACCAAAAGCAGGGATTGTGAGGGAGGAAAAAAGTAAACAATTTCAGTAAAAATTGCAGTTTTAAAAAGACTGCAGTTTTAAAAGCAACACATCTTCAGAAAACCTGAAGGAGCAGGAAAGATGACCTTTTCAAAAGGATGGATTGAACCAGCCCATGGGAATCTTATGTTGAGAGAGTTAATTATTACCCATTCTGCTACTCTGAGCCAAACCTAAAGTTCTTACACATTTTTTTAGAAATGCCTCCCTCAAAGAAATTCAGTAAGATCTTCAACAGAAAAGAGAGCAGACACCAGATTTCTTTTTTCTGTATGAAAGAATATAGTATTATTGGGACACAAAAAAAATAGTTTTGACATCTTACATGTGCTAGACTATACTGACATCCATCCACCCGGTTACCTTTTTTTACACATCTTTCAGAACAGCTCAATCATTTGTCAGCATTTTAAAAATACCAGAAGCCTATATAGCCAGTAATGAAACATCTTAATTGTAGGAATGCAAATTCTGCAAGCATTTGGTTGACTTTCTTAGAGGGAAAAGGATGAATAGCAAAAAAAATTTCAGAATCTGTGGACTTTTCACATTTGTAAAATTCCTATTTTCATCTAAACTTTTCAGTTTTCTTGGAAAGATTTCTTCTTCAAAGTACTTAATAGAACTAAGGTTCATATGCATTTGTTCAAGTAGGAACTCCAAAACACAAGAATGCACATGCAGACAGATAAACACGCCTGCCAAACATATGTTTATATTGGTAATTACTATTCTCTTGAATAGCATGTTCATATATTGTGTGAACATCAGAGACTACTAAATTGCCTCAGTAGTTGTTGCCAAATTTTCATCCACATCATTTTCTTTTGTCTGCTCCTAAGTAATTTTTCCAAAACGAAATTATTTCAGAAGCAAGAAATTCAATATAATAAAAGTAAAAATAAAAATGAACAGAAATATTTTCTTTGAGATTCAATTGATTTCCTAAGAGTAGCATTTTCTACTTATCATAGAATTTATTTTTTCCAAATGTCTGTTTCATTAATGTGGTCCAGAGATGAATGAAAAGAAAGTATAAAAAATCAATGTATTACAAGGCACCAATGAAGAATAACTGCACCATCTAGTTATACTGGAGCTCTCCTTTAAGTCTACAAAATGCTGTGGTGGGGGAAGTAGTCTAGTGATATATTTGCATTAAACTTTGGCTGTCTTATTGTTTTGTACATACCAGCATTAATTTTTCCTTAGTTGTTTGTACTTTCATTCTCCTTCAAGTTACATAAATCCTGAGCTTGGTGCTGACCACTTTCTTCAGAGAAAAAACATCTAAAATGCAAAGAAAATATCGTAGAGCCCAGTGAAAGGAGAAATTTATGTAAGCACTATATCCTTTTAAAACATGCTTGGGAGGATTTTTTTATTTGGATAAACACAATAAATATTGGTATGAACATTTGCTGAGAGACCTCCTCAAATCCCAGATCTCTTTGTTTTTTGTTTTCTACTGTTCTTTCCTGGCCTTTCTTTATATGGCCAGAATATATTGATATTTCTGTCTAGACAGGAGGTTGTTACATGACTACCGCAAGGAACAGAGCTCAAACATTTTAAGGCACTCTCACAGTTAAAAGGAAAAAAAAAAACACCACACCACAAAAAAACCCCTTCCAACCCTTTTTGTATAATTATTATTTATGGAAATTTAAGACCTATAAATGACTAATTGCAAGGAATTTCTAAAGCACAGCAAAGTCATGGAGACTTGCTGTTTAATTAATTCATAAATCCTTTATGGCTCCATGTGTAAGCCTCAAGAAAGATGGAAAATATGAGTAGTCCCCATGGACCTTTTGCTTTCTGACAAATGGCTTAACGATATACCTCACAAATGAGATATGTTTTGATTTTGTTGGTTTGGGCTGACTGAGAAATGAAACTTTTGAATCTACTAGCAGTTAAAATTAAGATATTTTCTTAAAATGTAGCAAAGGAGAAACACAGTACATATTCATAGGATTCTCCCTAGAAAGATCTCAGGTTATTTTCTCTGCATTCTGTTAAACAAAGAGAAAAAACATGACAGATCTTACAGCACATGTGATTTTGACAACAATATGCAGTGATTTCAGGGTGTTCATGCTTAAGTGACTATGATATGAATTGCACTAACATGAGCATTTAAGGGTCTTCTTACTTTAATGATAATGAAAAGAGAATGCTTTATCCACAAGAAACCCTGCACAATTCAAAGGTGCATGTATCTGGTATGACCCTTGGTCTTGATCGTCACAAGCTTAAAGCCTTCTTTCTCTTCTTTGTTTGGTAGTGGCAGCAGGAACTTAGCCATGGCCCATACTTCTCCCTTTCTGCCTTGAAGTCTCTCAGAACAGCAGAAGCACATATTCCCCTCTGCATGTCAGTCACTTGATTTGTCAGGCAGCAGTGTGGTCTCTTTGTGGAGATGCAGGGCAGGACGTTCCCTTGTGTCCTGTTCCTAATCCGAGTGCTTGTAGAATGGCAGTTAAAATGTAATCAAGTGTTTCTGACAAACACAGGTGAACCACAAAGTTTCAGTGCAGCTGAACCACAGAAGATGAAGTTCTACATTTCCTGCACCTATAGTTAGTTGTATTACTATCCTATAATGAGTTGTGTCAGTTATCTATGGTTCCTGCACTAAGCCAATGTTGTATGAAGTGTGCGAGGTGATCCATATTTCTGTATTTTACCTGTGGTAGCTCAAATTCAATTTTTCTTGATACCCATAAACTAAAATTCTGATGGTGACATCTTTAAAAAAAAGGACAACTCAGAAAATAAGCCAGACTTCCAAATTTCAATATTAAGATAGTAAAGCAAGATTATTAAATGATCAATTTATAGGTTTAGAGAGGAAAGTTAAGTGCTAGAAAACCAGACAGCACAGATTTGTTAAGAACAAATTATGTCAAACCAATTTTATTTCCTCCTCTGACAAGATAGCTGGCTCAGTCAATGAGGAAGAAGCTGCAATTGTGTTGTATATTGACTTCGGTAAGGATTTTGACATTGTCTGATGTGACATTCCCATAAGCAACATGCAGTCCACATGAAATTACCATACAAATGATTTTAAAACTTCACTAGAGAAGATGCTGTCAGTGATTTTTATTAAATAAAGTCACCAATTCTTATGTAGGTCTGCAGTGGTCTGTCTTAGACCTGGTTCTAATTCATATTTCCAGTAATGTTCTGTGTGATAGTGCAGATGGTGCATTTAGAAAATGCACAGATGACACCACAAGGGGTGGTGCAAATACTTTAAGAACTAGAACAGAATTTTAAAATGTCTTTGTCATTTGAAGAAATGATCCAAATCGGTGATGAGATCCAATAATGAGAAGTTCCACTGTTCAGGAGAAATCAAACACATAAATGCCAAAATACGGTTCAATTAGGTAAGAAGCAGTATCGTAGAAAAAACATCTAAAAGATCTAATGGATGACAAGATAAAAATGAATTACAAATATTGAACTGTTGGAGAAACCACATCTTATTTCACGATTATCACATGTAAGACATGGACAGAAATTGTTCTGCTCTACTTAGTGCTGATGAGGTCTCATATGAGTACACTTTAAAGTAATGTAGATGTAGGCAAATCCAGGGAAGAGTAGCAGGACAAGACTTTTAGTAAGAGTAGCATTTAAGAAAAGGAGGACAAATTTAAACAATTTTACAAATGGGCAGATAAATGAGGAGAACATGTAGTCTTTCGCTATAGGAGATAATATACTAAAAAGGGCAGTAACTAAATGCTTGTTCTCTTTGCTGTGCTTGCAGGACAGGGCAATAAAATACTGACTTAATATGTAGTAAGGGAGATTTAGGAATATGTTGTAAAGACACAAAGCAGTGAGTGGAACCAGCTGCTGATGCAGACTGTGGAAGTGTTTCATAGGAGTTTTAAAAAATGGGTTTGATATGTGCTGGGCTTTCTTACTCTTTCACTTCAACATTTCTGTGATTGTTGAAAACATGGCTCCTTTCTTGTAAATTCCATGCTTCAGATAGTTACTTCTCTTTACCATTTTTTTTATAACATTTTATGGTTTCTTACAAATAAGAGGTAGATAGATTTTTAAAGCTTCTAGAATTTTCTCTCCCTATATCAAATGCAGTTTATAAAATTCTTTGGGATACTGGGGCAAAATACAAAATATCAGCAAATTATTGTAACAAGAGAAAAATAAATCAAAAGGGCAGATTTCTGAAAGCTGTATTTTATTTACACTGTTCCAGTTTTCAGAAAAGTGATTGACTTTATTCTCCTATTCACTGCTGACCCTGTTCAGATATATGATACTGGACTATGTCTTTTCCCTCACCTCATATTATTTTACACAGTAGGGTTTCTACAGCTGGGAACTGTACATCGTAATTTGGCATACGAGTTTATAGCTTGATTCCACCTACCAAGCACAAGCGCACAGATTATCTAAAAGCACTTTGAAATCTGCAGGGTTTTGTATAATTTATGGCTATTTGGTATACTGATTAGTATAAATGTATATTGTTTTGAAAAAATGTTCTTCCACTACAGAAAGTGTGACTGGTGTTGGGCATAGTATATGTGTAAGCACAAACTTGCACTGATTTTCGGTGGAATTATGCCATTTTATACCAATGAGCAGTCCGGGTTGCCTGCTGAATGGCAGATTGCTGAAAACAAGGAGAGTCTGCCAGAGACTCATGGAGCACATGTCGTATGAGGGGCAGCTGAGGGAACTGGGGTTGTTTAGTCTGGAGAAGAGGAGGCTGAGGGGAGACCTCATCGCCCTCTACAACTACCTGAAAGGAGGTTGCAGAGAACTGGGGATGAGTCTCTTTAACCAAGTAACAAGTGATAGGACAAGAGGGAATGACCTCAAGTTGCGCCAGAGAAGGTTTAGACTAGATGTCAGGAAGTATTTCTTTACAGAACGGGTTATTAGGCAGTGGAATGGATTGCCCAGGGAGGTGGTGGAGTCCCCATCCCTGGAGGTGTTTAAGAGTAGGGTCGACATAGTGCTGAGAGATATGGTGTAGATGGGAACTGGCAGTGTTAGGTTAATGGTTGGACTAGATGATCTTCAAGGTCCTTTCCAACCTAGTTGATTGATTCTGTGATTCTGTAAAAAAAAAAAAAAAAAAAAAGAAAGAAAAAAGAAAGGATAGCCACAACCTTGCCTTGTTTCTTTTATTTTTTCTCTAGGATAGGAAACAGGCCCTACAGTTGCTGTGATCCCTCAGGGCAAGAGGACACCTCCTGGTGCTATGGATCACCAGTGAAGCCATGGTCTCACTGATTTATGGGAGCATCCTCCTGCTTATTAGGGGATAAGGAGATGAGGAGGAACATAAAATTTGGATGGGGAAAAACTGCCCATCTGTATGGAAGAATAGAGAGGGGAGAGAAAGGGTAAAGCACTGGTGGTGTAGGGCAGGGGTGAAAGGAGTATGATGGGTACTCCACTCTGTTCCATCAACTTGAAGTCTTTCTCTGCAGAAGACAGAAAGACATGTACTGGAAAATCTGGGCATGGTAAGAACTCCAGGCTTACAGGGTCATGCCCACAGAGAGGTGAGGTAATGCCCAGAGCAACCATGCCCCCAGAGTCACAGCTTCTGCCATGAGTGTTAGTGAAGGGCAGTGCCATGGGAGATGGTAACTCAGGACGGTGGTGATGTCTGGGGAAGCAGTGGTCAGGGTGATGATTTATTCCCCACTTCTGCTTCTCCCTTTCTTTGATCTAGTGCAAGGTAGGAAAAGGACAGAAAGAAAGCTCCAGGAGTAGGAACTATTGTCAACATGGCCCACTACCAAGCAGCAGAGCTTCTCTGCCTTATTGCCAGAGATGGCATACTGGCCTACAGTGGTAAGCCTGGTGTTTATCTTCTCTCTCACCTAGAGGCACAGTGAAGCCAATGCAAAAATTGTTTCTATTATTTATTATGATTTATCTTAGAACAACAATCCAGTTTGCACAACATATAAAACGTACAGTATGTAATGGAGTCAGTAATTCTTGGAAAAAACCTGTATTTGCAACACTGCCAATAACAGTTCTTCCCAACCCCATGCTTTGCTTATGTAATATTTAAAAGCACAATAGGATCCAGGTACTGTGAATCAGAATCAATATTAGTAACTATTTGCTAGTCAGGCAGATTCTTCAGTATTTAACAATCTTGTTAATCCCAGTACAGCAAAAGTCCCAGAATGACAAAAAATGCATGTAAATGGTATCCTATTCAGCCTGTGAATTGAAATGAGGATAAGGAACTTGACCAAATGAGGTTTCCTCAATGACGTCATTAAGTTCTCAAACACTTAATTGAACTGCCTGGCCAAGAAACTAAGTTTCTTCATAATATTCCTCCACAGTTTTTTAGAACTACTGGACTGTAATGAGTGGAAAGAAGAGAAAAATAGCCAGTAAAGTGTCCTTGCATGTTCCAAGATTCCTCAGAGTCTGTATGAAGTTTTTTCTGTATGAGTGATTATGAGAAATCTCTGGTATTGAAGAGTACATGAAACAAGGTTATTCACTTCACAGATCTCCTTACTGTTGCAAAAATAATCTGAGATACAAAAAAGTTTGATCCATTTTCTGGAAGTAAAAATAAAATTTCCTCTTCCATTGAACAGACATCTTATGGGAGACCTGAATCTTGCTTCTTGGTCCTGGTCAACAAGGCCACTACAAACACTGACATTTTGTTTAAAGGTTTGCCAGCTTGGTTTCTGTTTAGTCTACAGAAAGTATCATTCCAGCCAATGGGATGGAACTCAAAGGCTGCTAGAGGAAGATGACAAATAAAGATCCAGTTTGGTGCCTGAGTATGACATAAGTGATAGACATTTGTTCAAATAAGAAGGACATGGTTGTCTGAGTAAAGCCCTGATTTCTTCCAAGTTCATATTAATATAGGTTTTACCTGAATAAGAACTTCACATATGGGTATTGGGATATCTGGGTACCAAATGGTGTTATTGGACATATGCCTTCCTGTCCAAATAGGAATGCATTCTGCATTCTTGTATCTGGATTTAAATGGCTGTTAACTTCAATTATAGCATAATTATTCTCTAGAAAAAAATGAACTCTCTTCAACATTTTTATTGTAAAATATGTACTGCTTTTTTATGGAAAATATCTTTGAATATTTCCTCCCCAAGAAATTCTGCAGCTCCTAGGACCACCTGCATACAATAAAATTTCATCCCTTCCCCCGTGTACTCCCAAGACTTCAAATACAAGTGCCTGCTTTTCACACTTTGAAAGAGACTTTTACAGAGAATATTGTGTTAATATTTGACTGTAGATCACTCCACCTTTCCTCTACTTTTGATCTTGGCTCACTCAGCCTGACTGCTTATATTCCACACAAGAATTACAGATCCATTTTGGGTAACAGATGTTATGTGTTGGGCTTTTGATGTGAATTATAGGTGCAATACAGATGCTACTTTTACTTTACAGCTCCTAAGAGTGATTCCCAGTTCTTGAATCTGAAAGCTTGCTCTGGTCATATCCTTGTTCTCTGTGGGGACAAGGCACAGATTTTTCAGAATGTTCCCTTCCACAAATCCTCTTTGGTACATACAGGAGCCAGGCCACATACTCAGGATGAGTGCCATTAAATGCTCCAAACAGGTACTGGTCTTGATGATCATAAATAACTGCTTAGCAGTAAGAACACTGCTGTACACATCAAAAAGAAAGCCTACACTTAGGTAATATTTTTTGTTGCCTTCTAAAGTGCAACTGAGTTTAATATGTGAGGATGCAGAATAAAGATGTATGAATTGCTGGATGAGGAACTGCAACATCAGAATAAGAGAAGATCCTGAACTAATAGAACACACTGAATACTTATTGCCATATAGCTTAGAAATTAGTCATAGTTTCTATAAATGGAAAAGCCCTCTGAAATAATTTCTCATGGTACGTAGACTCTAAAGACATATTTGTTCCATCAATAAGAACCACTGCTTGACAATTATTTCAGAAGACAAAGATAAAACAAGTTGGACCACTGCTAATACCTGCCAGTTTATTGCAGAACCTCTGGAAATAGTTTTATCCTAATGCCAACTGAAGAAGGTGGTTTGACCTTGTGTGTTCTGTTCAGGAATATCAGAAGAGTTCTGTTCAGCTTATGAAGAGAAAACTGTGTTAAAGAGAAGTTTGGAACATTGCTTTGGCAGATTTCTAATGTAATGAGTGAAGTTAAATCATGCAGGAAGGCTGAGAATAGCATTTTGATTCCTGCTGAAAAGATAGCAGTTATGATGAGTGTGAATTTTGGCTTCTTTTATAAGTTACTCCTTCACTGATGCAGTTTTTCTTAGTGTTACTGGCTCATCTGGAGGTCAAATGCTGTGTGGCAAGCGACTTTTAGACTCACTTGATAGTCTGGAGTCTTAAAAGGGACAAGCAGTATCAACGAAGCTGGGCTGCAGCATGCACACAAGAACATTTACAGTTCCTTATAAGTTCAGCTGACTCATAGAGAGTAACTCCTTTTTCCATATTTTTTCCAGTCTTTACTGTATAAAAACATGCCTATGTGGTGCCCTCTGTGCAAAGTGGAGTGAAGAGAGACTAGAGCACACAAAACAGGAAAGCATGGGAGGGACGAAGGAACCTTTAGGCACAGAGTGACAGAGCATAAGAGCAATACTCAGGAGATAAAAGAACTGATCCAAGCACTGCAGAACCCTGATGTATCACAGATACTAGGCAGATGTTTGCAGCATTTGCTCCACTGCCAGATTCTTCTGTTGTTTCTGGGCGATCATCCATTTGCTCTGTTTCCTCAGCTACAAGGTTTTTCTTTCCTGCCTGACAGCTGCTGACATCCGTTTTGGCAACAATACTTATACTTCTGCTTTACTTGCTCAGTCTTCCTCGTTTAAACTTGTTTTTCTATATATAATTTCAAAATTTCTGTGGCTGATTAGTGTCCTCCTTGGACAATCTTCCTTTTCCTGTCAACAAATTCCAAATGTGGGATATGGAGAGATTATCAAAAGAGGTAAGGAGCAAGAATCCCTGAATAAACGCTGAACTGGAAGAGTTTTGTTAGTCTGGAGAGATCCCTTATATGGGGGCATCTATATACTATGTAATCTTATCAGTAGATAGCTATTTTCCTATAAAATCCTCTGATATCTTAAATATCAGTTTTCCTAGAAAATGTCTATTACCAAGTTTCTAAAATACCTTCCAAAAGTCAAAACTAAAATTCGCCAACTGGAAGATCTGAATTCTGAAATTTTCTTTAAATCATGAAAAACAGAACATGTAGATACTTTCTTCACATATCATGTGATTAAAAATTCAGAAATGTAATTCAGTTTCTTAATGTACAAAAGAATTTAGTGACAAAAACTAAATGTAGTCGTGGGCTTCCAAGTTATTCTTAGTTTGCAGGGTGAAGAAAGCTTCACACTCTACGCAGCATGTACTATTAACTGTGAACACAAGCAAATGAGATTGGCAAAGAGAAAAATGGAATAACCAAAAAATAAGCTCAACTTGGTACTGAAATTTTTACGTCTTTCTTAAAAGTGTTTAATAAACCTAATTAATGTAATGCAGAAACATTTGTCAACATTGGAAGAGCTTCTATTCTTTCTCTCTTATGTTTGTAAAAGAGGCAGCACAACCTTGAAAATGGATTTGCTGCACTCAAATCTGTTACAACTGGTTTGCATGCTGGATTGCTACAGTGAATTTTGCTGTAAAAATGGGTGTTTCGCATCATTCTACAGAAGGAAAAGGCATAAGGAACCTTTTTTGTTAATTTGTCATTTGGTGTTAAGGTATATTGCAGTTATGAAAAATGTAATCATATTTCATTGTTCTCTGCAGAAGAACTCTTAATCATGCCTGAAATACATGTCAGTATTGCAGATATGAAAAAGACTGTTAAAAAGTAACCCATGCAACTCTTGCAATGCTGAACATGATGCATACCAATATCACCTCTGTAACTGGTATCTATGGATTCCTGTCGACAACAACGCTTAAATGTGAGTGAGGAATGTGTTATTTTCATCCTATTCTCCTTACTTACCTCAGTCAATGTCAGGAGAAGACTTGGTCTGTATTATTTTCTGCTATGACCTTTGTGATGAAAATAAAGCATCAGGATATTCATTTCCATCAGAAGAGAGCAAGAAGGGTAGAAGCAGGGATGGAATACTGCAGACCATTTTCAGAACTTTAGATGAAACATTGCTGATATTATTATGAATGGAAATAGCAGAAATGTAGGTTACAAAATAAATGTTAATTCTTTTTTAGGAAAAGTGTATGTTAAAAATGTTCATGGCTTAAATAGTATGTCAGTTCCATGCAGAGATTTTCACAAGCTCCAAAATGATTTAGGAATACAAATTCCATAATTTGCAATAGGAATTCAGTTCCAAAGGCAAATAAATACTTATAAATAGTCGACTCACAGTCTTACTGCGTATGAAAGAATAATTATTTTTCAGTTGTGTAAACCTCCACCCCTAACACTGTAGGAGGGGTTCACATGTGACAGTTCAGATCATCAAAACCCTCATAACTAATCACAAAATGCAAAGGGCTTGTGGTACTGTGTTAATGGTGTTACTCTGTGCTGTAAGTGCCATAGGCGTTTTGATATCTTGTTTGTATGATGAGGGCGCTAATAAAGTTTGGGCACAAGAAATGGTAGCACAGCATGAATCTTTCACTTTTACAACCACAAGAATGAATACAGTGCACAAGCAGCATTGGGTTTTTTTGCTACAAGAAAGTTCTGTGATTTGTTGAAAGTCTGCAAGGTGAGGAACATTTCAAAAAAACCCAAACACGGCAACAGAGAGCTCTGTTTTTAAAATTGAATGTTAAGACCACAGCCTATCTGATAAAATTACCACCTGGTAATTTGTGGGGACTGAAAGTGCCTTCTTTTTGCTCTCCATCATTCCTCCTACTGTGCCTCTGTATCCTGATGCTGCATACAGAGTTCTAGTAAAACAGCCATTTGACTGCTTCTGGGAAAATTCACACATATGCTTTGCACTGCCCCACTTGGACTCCCTGTAGCTCCATTCTGTGATCCCCCCTGCCCTTTCCCTCTTTCCCCAAGCAGTCAGCGTGATAAACATGATGCAGTAGTCTCATCAATGATCATTATGCAAGTCCCATTGAACAGGGTTTTTTTTCCCCTCTCTGATCTCTAGAGAACCCTCCACAGTCCACTCCCTTTCCATTCCTTTGGAAGCGAGTATTGTCTTTGAAATTTCCTTTGAAATAAAGCAGGTGTGTCCAATGCCAAGCACCATGTTGTGAGAAAATGGTTCAAAACTCAGGAATTCGTATTTCCTATCCACTCACCTAATAAATAGGAATGGTTGTAGTAAAATACTATGACTTCATATAAAAAAAGTATCCTGAAATCAACTGAAAAAGTACCTAATGTCGGTATAAAAAGCCTAATAATACTTGAGGGAATAAGATCTAATGTTTCTTGGCTACTATTTTAGCAGTATAAGGAATTTAACCAATTTAGTTCTCTCACTCTGAACATCCTACTTCAAGTATTATCTTCTTTTAATCATGCACAATTGGAAGGGACTTTTGTTGGATTTAGGACATAGCATCTGAGTCTATTAACCTGAGGGGTTGGGGAAAATCAGTGATTCCTGAGATAATAATTGCTCATAGGAGAGAGAGAAGTAAAAAAGCTGGAGTCAGGACCCTGAAACATTAAGCGAACACTCCCCTTTCTCTGATGCTGGAGGAAGAGGATATCTTCCAGAGATCTGTCAAATAATTGCAAGTTAGTCCCTAGTTTGGAAGCTATAGATCTAAACCAGGAAACCCTACTGTGCATTCTGTAACCTATATTTTACTGTTCAAAGTCAGCTTTGATTTCATAATGCTGGCAAGGTCTGCTAGTACAGTAATTGAAGCTTTTGTATTTTAAAAGACTTACAAGTAATATTCCTAGGATTTCTAGGGGAAAACACTTCTTACAAAGATGCACTTTTTCCTCTTAAAGATTATGTGCATTTTTGCCAAATATTTCAGTTGAATTGGATGCGATTATAAATAGGGAAGACTTTAAAAGCATCTAAGGCTTCGATTCATTTCTCCCTTTTTGCTTGGCACTCCTCCTCCCCAGCTCTTCCAAACACTTCTTATTTGTATGAAGAAAGAGTCTGTTTATTCTGGTTGGTCTATTAGCAAGATATGTTCCATAAGCAGAGTAAAAAGTGAACTTGTGCCACCAGTTGGCAGACTTCACTCTCATTCAAATAGGAAACCACTTTGTGTGCTTTTTTGCAACTCCCCTCCCTCTAGTCCCTTAATTTCTTGGACAAAACCAAGAGAAAAACAAATTCCTTCCCCAGCTCTCTGAAGCTGTTCCTTGAAATATTTTATTTTTAAAACTAACACTTGTTGTCTTTATACCCGTTCCATGACCATTTCCAGTACAGCTCTCCCCACATCATGACAGAGACTTCCTGTTCCCATTTTCCTTCTTTAACAGTTGAGCCTGGGAAAAGTTCACTGTTCATTTAACCTTTGCTTTGCAACTTTGTGTATGCAGCCAATTAAAACCAAGTAGCCAAAGTAAATACTTGAGCTAATCCTTGTGTTTGAGGAAAAGGGAGTTGCATGAAGAAGACCACAGAGGGGCCAGCAGGAACAGCTTATAGATTAGATGTGGTTCAGACTTCTGGTATTGGAGTGTGGGTTTGATGTACAGACAACTGTCATCTTTGATGATGGACACGGTAGACCTAATTATCAAGGCTTTCTATCCCCTTATGACAGGTGTCAGAGTTGCATCAATAGCTCCTTTCTCACTTACTTATTCCTACTTTTGGACAAGATACTGTTTCACAACATTTTATTTGTGTTGATAAGCAGAATTTTTTTTTAATTCTGCACATATGGTTAGGAAGTTCTATAGGACCAAAGAAAGTTCTTTTTATAGTGACTAGCTACAGAGCCTAGAAAGTCATCATACATCCTGAGGATAGTTTATGTGGCTATCAAGCAGTTATTCAGGGTATACAGCTAAAAAAAAAAAAAAAAAAAAAAAGAAGTTTCACAAGGCAGACGACAAATATATCTCGTTATTTAGCTATGTTGCAAATCCATACAGATTTCCTTTTCCATTTCCTCAGAAATGTGAGGAAAAATTATATTGCAGGAGTATTTCAGAGTCAAATCATCAGTGGATACAAATGAGTGGGATACTGGTGAGAGTATTTTGTGTTTAATTAGCAGGGGGCATGATGTTTGTATTGATTGGGATAGGCAGATAGTAAGGTCAGATATATTATCTTCAGGAGCTTGTCTGTCAGACAACAGCAAATACAAGCACACACAAATACAAGAATACTCTATTCATGTGAAATTTAAAAGAATTTTCATCCCTAATATTTTCTGTGAAAATAACTTCGTGCACAGTCAGCAGCATTCTTGCTCACCTTAGGCTGTCTCTGAAGGACATAAAATGCCAGGGAGGTTTGCATCAAACTGTAGATGAATGTTCTGTCAGTGAAGAAAATTCTGGTGTGCCAGTTTACAAAAATACACCAAGAACCAGGTTTGGCAAGTTGCAGGTATCCAGGTGAGAGTTTTAGTAGTGACAATAATAACAATAATAATGGACCCTTCTTTGTTTTAAGCTGATAAGCAGCTGCTACATCTCAATGCTAGATTCATCAGCAGGTGGGTGACAGCAAATAAACTACAGCTGTGTTTGCTGTGACTCTCATTTTATTTTGAATTATTTATAAATAGCACTAGCAGCAATTTAGGCATTACCAAATGATATGCCCTTTAAATGATCAGTTAATTTTTTTTCTATTGAACACATTCTAACTGAGCAGGTAGGAGCTAGATGGAAGACAATCTCAGACAGGTGCACAATACAATTCTTTTTAGACCTATGACTCCCGTTGTCACTTCTACAATAATGAAGTTTCAGTGAGATTTTAAAAAGGAAATTCAGCTAGTGCTTTATTTTAACAATGTGCTGCAAAGCACCCAACCACACAAATATTCCTCAAGCAGCACCATCTGGATATGTCACAATGTTGACAGAAAAGTAACCTAAAAATTTAGTGAGATAAGTAACTTATTGTCCTGGCTCAACCTTGACCTCATGCAGAACATACTGGTATCCTGTCACACCATCCCCAAATAACAACAAATGCTAATACCATGACAATCTCCCATTTGACGTCCCATTCAACGGTGCATCGCCGATGTACCATTTGTGCTTTTGATGTTCTTCTGTTACCATGCCTGGAATACGCACAGCTGTGACATGCTCCGCTTGGAGCTGACCGTTTTGTTTAGGCAGACATTCATCTGTTGCGTCTCATTTGCTCCTCCATCCAACTCTTCATTCCAGCTAATACCTGAATATCTACACTGTTCCTGTTTGGTTGGTTTTTGGTTGGTTTTTTTTCACCTGTTCTCTTTCTCATGCTCGGAAGAGATTTCTTGTAAATATCTTCAGGGATCTGCTTTGCCTTACATTCTCTTAAAATTCACATTTCCAAGTACACATGCAAAATATTTGACAAAGAAGACAGCTGTCCTGTCATACTGCCCAAGCATGTCTTGTTCCTACCTTGTCCTCCCCTGCCTGTCTGAGAGCATCTGTTGTCCCGTCTCCTAGATTATAAGCACTTTGGCAGAATGTTGCAGAACTTCTTTTAACTGTTTGCCCATCACTGACAAGTGTCCTAGACATTGGATGGGGAGAAAGGACCTTTCTATCCCAGTGATAGGCTGAGTCTGTTGCAATACCTTATAAAAAGTAATACCTTAACTGTGAATGAGGGTTAAGGATCTAAACTTGTAACCTCCTTGTGCCCAGTTCTTTCTGTTCTTCCATGCAGGAATAAAAGGGAGCTGTATATACTGAGAAATGCTTTTAGCAAGAAAGTATCAAGAACAGATTTACTGAACTAGACCTTTCTTTCTACTGCACAGACTGACACATCAGCTGTGGAGCCAGTCCTCCTCCAACAGAGCAAAGATACCTTCTGCTCAAAAGGCAGCATGGTGCCTCAGGAACTGAGGCCTCTGACAGAAAATAGGGACGTGCAGTTAGTGTTTGGGTTGTGTGCATACTCTGATCCTACCTGTATCACTTCTGCTCCATAAGGCAGTGGGAGCTTGGATCAGGACAGAGATGGTGCAGACCCTTTGTATTTGAAGGCAAAGATTATGATTTTGTCTCTTGTGTTTGCCTACTCAATAAGGAAAGGTGCAACTGATGTTTCTCAACCCCATACAAAAGCAACATGTCACATTTTCATATCATTACAGGCCAGGGGTCACTTCCCACAGTCCCTTCACTGCAAAACACTCTGGCTCTAGAAACAACTGAGGAATAGAAACTATCTCATGGGAGTTTATTACCCATTTCCAGAGGGTGGAAAGAATTGGAAGAAAGGGAAGGAGAACAAAAGGAAGAAAAATGAAGTGCAGTGAAAGGACACCCAAATAACCCCAAAATACACTTCACAGTCCAAAAGAAATTTTACTTCTGTACTGTAATGGACAAAAAAGTTTCAAGTCCAGGAAGCTGTTTTCTGCCAGTCCAAACAAAACTTGTGATCACTTATTTGGGCACTAAGGAAAAAAGTGCACAATTACACATCCATTCACTGTACACCTATCCTCACTCCCCACTTGTCCAAACCTCCCCTGCTTTCACCATGGTTTCGCCTGCACCTGTCAAATTATTCCCAGTGAGGCAACAGGCAGAGTAAAGGCTGGAGTCTTTGTGCACATAATGCTTTTTCCACTCTTTGTTCCTCACTGATCTCCCTCCCACACTGTGCCTTAGTGTCCCTGCCCCGGTGTGGGTCACCTGCAGCCACAGTCCCTCATGGTGTCCGTGTCCTTTTTGGTTCATGTGCCCCACTCCAGCCTCTGCCCTGCAGTTGCCAGATTCTTTCTTAAATATGCTTGTGCAGGAGCACTGTATGCTCCTCAAATTTGCTCTTCCATTTTGAAAGGGTTTTTCTACCACTGTTGGCCTCAGTCTCTGAGCTGGCTGGAACCAGCTGTGACCAGCTCAGGGTAGCTGACAGCCTCCTCCTACCCAGGGCTGAACTGATTTTCCCAGCCACATCAACCCTGAAACGTGTGCCTGTTACACAGGTGCTTAGCTTTTTTCTTTTCCTGCTGGGCTCTGCATGAGAAACAAAGTTCAGGAAAAAGGGAAAAAGACTGTAAATGGAGTAAAGCCTCAGAAACCTCCAGGGAAGGGGAGAAGTGATAAGTGGGAGAAGTGATAAAAGAAAGAAAAAAAAAAATCCTTGTCTGGAAGAGGCAGGGAGCTGCTGTAGGGAGCTGCTGTGCCCTTATTTCCTTGCATCCCTTCCCATATTCCTTGTAGGCCTAGTTGTACCCCCACTTTTTTCCTGGCAGGAAGGCCTGAGGTCTGTGTAGGGCACTGGTCTCTGCCACCATCCCTGGCCTTGCCTGCCATGTGTCTCCTTCTCTGTCTGCCCATATCAGTTTAGGGCTGGGGAGGGGGCTTCTCCCCACTTCCACTTTCTTTTGGCTTTGTCAGCTCACAGGTCTGACAGAAGAGAAGGGGAGAGATGAAATCTGCTTGCTCTCCCTGCAGCTCTTAGTTCACACGCCTCTGCATGTTACTTCTGAAACAGAAATGAACACATATGCAGCACCGTTCCTTTCTTACCAACTTATCAACAGTAAATCTGTTGATTTACTAATAAGACTTATTCCTAAAGATAAACCATATATGTTTGTTTCTGTGACAAGTTTCATATTTGGAGCCTTTAGTATTACTATAATGTAAAAACTTACCAATAAATAGCATCATAAGACCAGTATCATATATAAAATGTTTAGAAAAATGCTGGGTTTTTTTTAATTTTTGAAGTAATTTACAGTTGATCTATAAGAATATTGCAAAAAATTTATTAATATATTCCAAATCACATTTAAAAAGTAGTTAATTCTCTTTCTAATCTCATCTATGTTATGAAGGCAAAAGACAGAGAAAAGATGGGGAATGATGACAGAAAAGCAGTAGTAAAAATAATGACATTTATTCTTATTACGGAAAACTGTCGTGGCTTGTAATATAGATATATATAATGGATTTTCTGCAGTCCCCAATTTGTCTTCAGATGTCTTAAGCTTTTGACAGGTTGCTAATATGTGACATGATATCCACTTTTAGTAAAGTTGAGCAAGCTGCATCTCCAATGTATGGAACACTTGTATGCATTTTAGTGACCTAACAGAAAATACTAAGCTCTTTCAAGCCTTCTCCTCACTCTTGCATTCATTTGTTAGCCTCTCAAAAAACCTTACTTGTTTTACATCCTGATCAGCTTTTTGTGGATACCCTTGGATGCACAGAAAGAAACCAGGGAATACCCTACCTAGGTTGTTTGTCAGAAATGGAAAACCCAGTCAAGTCTTATTGAAAACTTAAGTTATACTGGTACTGTGGTCCATCTTTTCAGACTGTCAGTCCTTGAAATTTTAATGCTACTCACCTCAGACACTGTTATTTCCTTTGCCTGAAAAACAACAAAGCATGCTGGCAGAGGATTATTCTCCCATTGCATTTCTCTTCTACAGTCGATGGGAAAATACTTAGAAATAAATTGCCAAAGCATAAGTGTCATTTCTCAGAATTTCATGGGCTGTAGTCTTTGGTGCTAACACAGTTAATGTACAATATGCTTTTTTACATAAATACTAAATATACATAAAATCACTACAGAACATACAAATACCTCAGATGCTCAGCAATAGATTATGCCTCAGAGCTGGCCATTTTACAGCAAAGATTTCCTTATTTTTTTCCCCTCCTGAAAGAACAATGGTCAGGGAAACACCAAGGTGAGTGTTGAGGTTGATACGCTTGAGGGAAGATTACCATTCAGAGGGGTCTTGACAGGCTTAAGAATTGAGCCAGTGTGAACCTCAGGAAGTTCAAAAAGTCCAAGTGCAAGGTCCTGCACCTGGGTTGGGGCAATCATCAGTAACGGTGCAGACTGGGTGATGAATGGATTGACAGCAGCCCTGCAGAGAAGGACCTGGGGATACTAGTGGGCAAAAAATTAGATATGAGCCAACAGTGTGAGCTTGCAGCCCAGAAAGCCAGTCATATCCTGGGCTGCATAAAAAGAAGTGTGACTGGCAGGTCGAGGAGGTGATTCTGCCCCTGTGCCCTGGTAAGACCTCACCTGTAGTACTTCACCCAGCTCTGGGGCCCCCAGCGCAAGAAAGACATGGACCTGTTAGAGGGGTCCAGAGGAGGGACACAAAAATGGCCAGAGGGCTGGAACACCTCTCCTATTAAGAAAAGCTGAGAGAGTTGGGATTGTTAAGTCTGAAGAAGAGAAGGCTCTGGGGAGACCTGATAGCAGCCTTCCAGTACTTAAAGGGGGTTTGTAAGAAAGATGGAGACACACTTTTTACCAAGGCTTGTAGTAACAGGACAAGGGGTAATGGTTTTAAATTGAAAGAAGGTAGATTTAGATTGGAAATGAGGAAGACATTTTTTAAGGTAAGGGTGTTGAGACACTGGAACAGGTTGCCCAGAGAAGTTGTGGCTGCCCCATCCCTGGAAGTGTTCAAGGTCAGGTTGGACGGGGCTTTGAGCAACTTGATCTAGTGATGGCAGTGAGGTTGGACTATATGGTCTTTAAAAGTGCCTTCTAACTTAAATCATTCTGTGATTCTATGAAACCTCACTTTTCTGAACAAAATATTGTACAAGTACTTGTTTTAAAAATTCCTTGCTAGATCCTCTGTAAATGTAATATGGGGTTTGCACTGAAGTCAGAGATAATTAACACTATGACTTTTCAAATTCTCACCTTCCTTTCTCAACTGCCTGATAATTGTTCCTTTTTCTCCTTCTTTCTAAAACTTGTTAGTTTTCAGATGCCATAGCTGGGTCCTGATCTTTGAGTGATTAAGCATAAACCTCAGGGTTCCACCCCTATAGAGTTTGCAGGACCTTACAGGCTGGATGAATTTTGTAAATCAGGCAGTGAGACATTGAGTAGGGTTGGATTTTAATGTCATTTGAGAGTTGCTGAATACTTCACCACTTCATTCCAGACCTAAGCTTCTTGACACCTAACATTTTTAACATAAAGCCATAGAGCCCTCTCTATGGATATTAACCATAAAATGAGGATAATATTTTGAGGACATTCAATGAACGTCACTGAAATGTACTTCCAAGCTTCACTTTTTATTATACACAAGCTACTGTGATAAAAAGCATTAAGGTTGCAAAGACAAGCACTCTAAAGCAATATTCACTCTGTACTTTCTTCCCTTGTGAGCTCTCTCGAGCAGAGACACTTTTTTATATTTATCCATCAAACACCAAGCTCATTCTTGGGGGTATATGAATAAATAATACTAATAATAGATGCTGCAGAGCAGCAATGCCATCATGAAATTTTGGATTTAATGTGGATGACATAAGTAGTCTATTTTCATTTTGCAATTTGAAAGCATTTTCTGCAGACTGTAACTCTCTCACTTCTTCCTATCTTATACAATAAATATTTTATCCCGCAGACCTGATTGTAAAACCTGGAATATTTTCCAGGTTAATCAGCTGATTCCCATTTCATTATATCTTAGAGCAGAATTCTTCACTACTGGTGCTCACATAGTATAAAAGACCTAGAGCATAGCAGGAAATGTCCCATTAGTAGACCATTCAAGCATCCATGTACACAAATGCTAAACTCCTACCATCCACTGCACCATACTTACACTTACATTCAGTTGCTTCATTTCTTTGGAGGAATCTGGTTAGATGTGAACCAGCTGAATTATGAAGAAATAATTGGTTCTTTTCTCTTCACTCTGATCAAGTTGCATTCAAGTAAAATAAAAAATGAATGAGCTTGAATTACCATTTTAAGCACACTCCAGTTCCTTTTTGATCAGTAGGACAAACCTTCAAGAAGTGGATATTCTTCAGTGTCTGCATGAGACATACTTCATTTTGTCAGTCAGAATTTCTTTAAGTAATAACTTCACTGAAAGCATTCGGACAGCCTGGAGAAACTAATAATTAGGCACAATGAATATCAGTATAGGCAACATGCTATTGCAGTTGATAAACTCTACAGCTGTATTTGTACTAGTGGCTTCCCAGAAAACACATTGAGGAAATGCTCTTGGGTCCAATTTTTGATTAGTGAGCCATAGTTTCAATTATTTCTTTTATACGTATGTTTTCTCTACTCTTTAGCCCCAAATCCCATAGCCTGTGTCACTGTGGAGGCCAAATCACTTACTTAGTGAACAGACAGAGGAAAGAGACATTGCTTGAAACTTGAAGGACAAGTACCCTGCCTTAACATTAATGTTATTGTAGACATGTTGGCAAATTTTATAGACGGGGCAATAGTTTTTGTTTTTAGGTTTTTGCTATATCAGCTGACACAGACAGAACTAGACAACCTCCTGATAACCCCCATAGGCTGCTTAGTAACTCCGTGGCTGCAGTTATCTTTTTTCCTCATTTATTAATCGATTTAAACTGAGAGCAATTGTTTTCCTGGTTAGTAACCTGGAAGGAGCTTGGGATGTTAACATCAGATGTTGCATGCAGTGTAGTTAAGTCATTGTTAGAAGTCATGTCACTTTTTTGAATTTATGCATTACTTCTTCCCAACCAGGAAGTACCTTCTTGAATATCACCACGTTTTATTGCATTGGAAGATGAAAAGAGGCAAACAAAATCTGTTTTCAGAATAAAATTCTAAATTTCTTCCACTGATTTTTGCTTCTTTAATTGCCATTTTTGAGGTATTGCCTCTTCCATATTGTTAAGAGATAGCTCAACAAGGGAAAAAACATGAAAGTCAGAATCATTCACTCATTTGAAATTTGGTACATCTTGTTTGTTAAAAGACAATCCCTCAACAAAAAATTAAAATAAACAAGATAGCCATCAAAACATATATTTCAAAAAGCTCTATCATGATATTTCTTTCAGTACTAAAAAACATCTACCATGTGAAAAACAGCACATCAAGTTTTTTTAGTTTCTTATACATTGCACAAGGCCATTCTATGAAATGAATATAGGAAATCATAGTGATTTCAGAGACAGAGAATGCCTCTGTTATGTGTAGAGTTCTCAAAAATACTGTTTTGAATACAGTATTCAAGGATAATACTTTTTTCTGGAACAAATCAGAAATTTTCTTCATATCCTCACATGCCTATTCAGAATTTTGAGTTGATAGCTATAAAATAACACTTCAAGTTTCACTCTCTTCTCCTATATTTCAGTAAGAAAGAAAACTCTTAATGTGTCAAAGGTTACTGAGACAACTTGCTTGACTTTTCCTGGGTTTTATATTTATGGTAATTTTCACCGAGTTCAAGAAAAAATGTCAGCAAATGGAAGACTACCGTATTAGGATTTAAGAAAAATGTGCAATATTTAGCTGGAACAATGCATAAAATAGTTCTCACACTTCATAGTAGTCTAAAATAACTAATAGGATAGCAGCAAGTATGGAAGCAATTCTGTCACCTCAAGTAATGACTATTTTAGTAAATTGTAAATAGTAATTTACTATTAAGTAAATCAAAAGCTTGAAATGGTGAGATTTATTTATTTATTCACTTGCAATTTTTTCTAAAAAAGAAAAGAAAGAAAATTTCAAATTGAATGTTGGTCTTTAATATTAAGTATTATCCCAAAATATCCGAGTTAAGTTTTTGTTTCCATTTCTTTCATAACACAACTACAGGGAAAGTAGGACTGTTCCTTGCCATTTATGCCTGTACGGAGATGTGATTTCTGTGCAGCCTGCTTGGGAACAGAGTGTGTGGCTGGACAAGCAGAAAGATTTTAATCCTCTCCTCTCTCTATTGCTTCGGACAATGGAGCTGAATCAGTGTGTGAAGGTCCAGGAGGCAAAGTGGGGGGCAGGGAAGGGGAACGGTCATAATTTGCAGCTCATATTGACTTCCCTAGCACAAAAAGAGAGGGGAAGTTTTCTGTTTTAGAGATATAACTCATACATGCTATTGCTCCAAGGATGAAATCTAATACAGAGGGTGTTGAAGTTCCTGCTACATGTTTCCTGGGGGTTATTCTCCTCTAGCAACATTTCTAATCTCTACAAATGAAATAAATAAGCCACTTGAAACAAGCTGAAGTCCTAACAGTAGCTTGATTTGATAACCTGGGGGGAATTTGGACCCTGCTGAAGGTAAGAGCAGAAGAGTTACCGTGCTTCACTTGCCATCACTGGTCTGATGTACTCTGCAAGCTGTTCTGCAAAACATCCCATTTCCTCCTAGAGTTTGTATGCTTTTAGCACCAATAAAGAATAGGAAAAATGATGATGAAAAATACAAAGAAGATTTTCATGTTTTCTCTCTGTGATTTCCCTAGTTCTGTTGTCTTTTGTTTGTTTGCCCTCCTGGGCTTAGCTCACATCACAGCTCACTGTGAGGTTGGTTTAGGGGAAGCTGAATGCTCTGCTGTTCCAACAGGGAGAGAGGCACCAAACGGTGTCCTGTGCACCCTTATATATGCAATGCCTCTATTACGAAGGGGAAAAAAATCATGAATTAGAAATAGCAGTGCAGAGAAGCCTGAGTTTAAAAAAGGAAAATATTTCATGCCATACACAACCTCTTTAGATCCATGTAGGATCCACTGGCTGCAGGTTAAGTTTCAGAATCAGTGCTCATTTGGACGCATGAAAAAGCAGAACAATGCTCTATTCTTCTAGCGAAGACTTACTCAGTACTATTTGCACCACCATCACTGTCTTTATTTTAGTGCCACCTCTGAGAAACTGATCGTTCACATTCATACCAGTCCTATGTACTTGGGCTGCATGGATGCCAGATCAATATTAATCCTCTTTCCCTGCCAAACTAGAAATCACAACTTCTGCTGTCACCAAGAGCTATACATTTGAGTGAACCTGGGACAAAACTGCAGCACCAGCTCACCATCTGATCAGAGCTTTGTGGGATGGTCTTCAGGTCTTACTGAGTCAGCTGACAGTGATAGCCCACAGTAACATAACTCTAGTGATAGCATCCTTACAGTTGTCATCTTCTGTGGCATCTGAAATCCTGAAACATTGTCTGCCTATGTGAAGTGTGTCTAGAAGTCATAAAATAAATGTGATGCCATGTTGCAATTAACAACACTGGTGTGTCAAAGCATAGAGCTGTTAGCGAGCCTTGCCTGCAGGAGTTTCTGGGAACACACTATGTATGACACAAAAAGGCTTATAGAAAGACGTGAATAAGGTTTTGTTTAGCCAGAAAGCACAAACTGAAGTCACTGACACTAAAATATAGAAGACTCTATATTAATGGTGCTTTTATTTTTTGATGTAGAGATGACTTGCCTTAAGCTTTTAGATACAGAGTGACAGTGAGCTGCTATGAATCAAACAATGCTTTTCTTCAGTCTTTAACAGCTGCTAAAAAATTTTCAGGCAATGGAAAGCAAGATGTCTAGTCCAGTGTCCCCAAGTCAGGAGTTATGAAATAAGCCTCCCTTCTAAGCTTTTAGTGGTGTTATTTTACCATGCAGCTTCTGAGGAAGAGAGAAGTAGCAGAAGATGTTGTGTAGCCAGTGATGTCCTCTCTCCAGCTCTACAGGAACAGCACTGCCTGTTTTATCTAATAAGACTGTTTCAATTGAAGCCTAATAAGAGGTCTCTGAAATAGACCTTCTGTGCTTATTCTTGAAAATATTCAGATTGACAGCTAATAAGTAATGTACATCTGGTGATATCACTGTTCCAAATAGCAAAGGACCAGCTCAGAGAAACCCAGTAATGAGGAAGTTCCTTCAGATGGAGCTCTGTGCAAGCCTGCTCTAATAGGGGAGAATATATTGTAAGGGGAAATTATAGTTCACTCTGTAAAACTCAAGGGTGTATTCAATGCGTGTGGTCCTGTAGGCTTGATCTTCACTCTCCAGGGCACTAGTTTTTTGGGTTTTTGCAAGGTGCTGTTGCATTTACAATTTCACAGTAAACTCAAGTAATCCCAGATATTTTATTTTCTTAATAAAATATTATGCTTTGAACTTGGACATTATTAATTGATTGTATTGGCCAGCAGTTTGGCTACATTCACAGTTACTTCTTTAAATATAAATAATTAATCTGGAAGTTTCCAGTGCCCTAGTGTGACTTAAAATTATAAAATAAAAAACCAGAGCAGGTGCAGGGTTCCAAGGCAGTGAACAATGAGAAAACAGCACCTTTTAAAGATCCATTTTTTCTCTGAGTTTTATTTATAACTGCTGCAGGGGGCCAACCACTTGCTTCCAACCTGCATACTCTGAGGGGGTGATCCTGTGCCAATTTTATGAACAGAGTTTATGCGAATCACTCACAAGACCCAGGGGATATAACCCTGCCCATTTTGCTGTTTCCCACTATATGGAATAGCTGTTGCATTTGTCTCTATCTGGGATTTTTGGTTTTAGTAAAGAATAAAGAATTTGAACATCCCACCTACAGAGGAGACTGCAGTTACACTTTTATGTTAGTCTGTTTGCAGCCAGAGAGCAGAGGGCAATGCACAGCATTCTGTTGTGGCAGATTGACTACCAACATGACTTTAATTATACAAGACAAAATAGCATGCTAACATGAAAACTGTAGTCTATTTATATGCATGAGTCTCTTTTGATATCTTCCTCCATTTATTTGGTAGAATAACGTGATGGAAGATTATTTGTGACTATATTTTTTATCATTTGTAGAGGAAGTGGTATATTTCTCAGAGCAGTTGCAATCTGGCTTCCATGGGTGTGGAGAGCCAAGATCAGTCTTGGTCATTCCCTCTGTCAAGCTGGTAGTGATCACTGGAGGACCAGAGAAGAACAAATGATTAAGAAGATATCAGAAGTATTGATAAATGGGAAATGGCTAATGCTAGTTTATAACTCAATAAGATAAACTTAATTAATGGGTGACTAATTATCTTTTTCTTTTTTCAATCAAAATATGAAACAGAGAGGACCCCAACTAGAATGACAAACAGATGTGCCATCTGGCTGCATGTGAAATTTGAGAAATACTGGTTTCTCCCATATATAAAAAAATACAGTGAAAACACGGATGTTCTTAAAGCTAAATAAAGTCTCAGTTTTGCAGATCGGTAAACAGCTAACAGACTGAATCTACCTGAAGGTGAGGATTAAGAGAGTTAAATAATTCACTTTACAGTAATGCTTAAAACTATATTATATGGCACCATTACTTGGAATGGAAGAAATTTAGTTCAGTATCCAGGTGTGTTTTATATTTCCTCTGCCATTTTCTACACCCATGCATATTTGTATGGCCAGATTTGCTGTGTTTCATGATTCATTGTTCCAAAGTAAGATGTCTCAATCACTGTAGTTCAGATATGCTGTGACCAGCAGATCAAGGAATGATTCTCCACTTCTACTCTGCTCTTGTGAGACCCCACCTGGAGTACTGCACCCAGCTCTAGGGCCCTCAACATCAGAAGGACATGGACCTGTTGGAGTGAGTCCAGAGGAGGACCACAAAAATGGTCAGAGGGCTGCAACACCTCTCCTATTAAGAAAAACTGAGATAGTTGGTGTTGTTCAACCTGGAGAAGAGAAGGCTCCAGGGGGTTATAAGAAAGACGGAGAGAGACTTTTTCTCAGGGCCTGTAGTGTATGAGTATGAGTAGATACGGATATGCATATTTTCCAAGTATGGTACACGATGCCTGAAATGGTTGAATACTAAAATACTGAACACCTCAGTATCAAAGGCTTTTCTATCTGTAGCTTTTGTTGAAATGTAATGGAAAGGTTTGTTTCTTACTAGATTGAAAACAAACCAACTGTAAACCCCTAAGAAAGATGTGAGACAGAAAACAATCAAGTCTCCTGGGTAAACTGAGAAAGATTAAAAGTATCACCCATGCTTTCCTCCAGGTAATCCATCCCTATGACAAGGCTATAACATGAATGGTAAGTGTCACAAACTTTACCTATCCTCTTTGGAACTTTTCACTTGCAATTTTGTGGGTCTAATCAGATGCTGTAATAAATGGGATACACTAGGCTATCTCCAGGAGAGGGTTATCTCAAGTATAATATGCTATATTGTTAAATGCAGCTGTAATTTAATTTCTGTGTTCAATATTACTTATAGGTTCTCTTACATCTTAAACAAACTATTCTCGATACATTAGTTTATTCTTTTTTCTTGTTTTTCTCCTCTTTATTTTTTAAATCATGTCTTTGAATTCTGAAAGTCATTTTAATAGCCAAGCAGTAGGTATTATTGTGCCAGGAACTCTCAGCTTCATTATAAATTCAGTATGTTATCAGAAATCCATATATTAGGCAGAGATAGTGAATGATTCTATATTTTCTTACTTAAAGAAAATCTGATTTTTTTATGCACTTAGATGTATATATTCTTCAGTAAATTATTTTTGATAGTTTCATATAATCTGCTCAAAATATGTAAACATCCACATTTAAAAAGCAAAAAAAGAGATTCGATATTCTACTGGCATTTGGTCCAAATTAAATGACATAACTGATTGATTATAGTTTAACATCAAGTTGTCTCTGTAGGTGAGTATCTTTGATTCACATTAAATCAAACACATAGTGTTTACAATACAATAGAGACATAAATTTTATTTCCCAGTTCCCTCCTTGATTTGAGTTTGAATATGTTTCTAATTGGAGATGTTTTACCATAGAACTCATTTAATTTTTTCCCCTGTATCAGCAATTAAACAAGTTACATGGTATCTACTTAAGTTGTTACCTGCTTCTGGAGCAAAATTCAGGTGGCAGTAATGAATCTGTTACATGCAAAGGAGCTGAACAGACTTGCAGCAACCTGGTGAAGCATTCAAGGAAAGGTTAACTTCAGGTTCAGTCTGTAAGCTAAAAATGCTTCTGCTAGCACTAAAAATAAGCACACCGAACAATTTTACTATTGTATTTAAATATGTTACTTAAAATGGCCTTATTTTGCTTTAAAAATACAACCCTTTGTTATTGTTCTTTCCTGCAACTGAAAGAATGTCCATCACCTGTAGACAAGGATTCATATTGATAAAGAAGTGATGCAGTAAAAACCATACAAAGATATATGACGTTGTGGCCTGAGGATATTCTCTGATCTCAAAGCAGCAACAGTGTTTATGAAGGGAACTATAAGAGAAAATTCCCTTAGAACTTAAGGCTCTGATGATACTCATCCCAGGCATTTGAGTCAGAATACATTATGCATTCATACTGAAGCTCTTTTCCTTTTGAACCAAAGCCAGTAATCACTTCTTTGGCACTCTAAATGGAAGGGTCAGCTCACCTTATCAAGTTGCCATGACTGATGGTGTGCAGTGCTGAGAACAAAATGTTGGACTACATTGGCAAAACTGTGAACTTTCCCTTGTATTTTTAGCCATGGTTGGTACAGAACAGCCCCTAGGTAGAATGTGACTTCCATCTTAGGTAAATTTATTATGCTTCATCTGTTAGCGACCAGCTTATAAACTGCCCATGCAACACACAAGGATGACTGAGAAACAAGCTACAGTGGAAACAGAAATGCCAAACCATGATAGGCTAATTTGGATGTAGGCTCTGCAACTCTCTTACATTCTCAGACTGCTTAAACATAGCCCATATGATGTTATGCACCTGGGAACATGCCCAGAACACAATCATTCTATGCTAAAAGTAGATTTGTAGGATCTCTAGGGGCAAGTGTGCAACTAGTGAGTATTTTAGTTTAGTTCAGTACTCTTCCGAAGTTAATAACCTGACTGTCCATACTTACCCTTATATGATTTGCCCTATAGAGTGGTTTCAGAGTGCCTACATGACATTTATTTTGATGAAACTAAAATGAAAAAATCTGCTGTGGGAGACCACCAAATAAGTGCTAAGCAAATGGGAGATCAGCCCATAGGATCAAACTGAAGCTAGTCTAAAGAAGGCACGTATGGTTCTCATTTGCATTTGATCCTCCATGCCCTCTGTTTTGTTCTACGGATCTACTCCTACCACATGGCAACATGTGTGAAGGTCAATACAGCTGCAGAGAAAAATGGGGCTGGAACTCTGCTAAGGAGGCATGCAGAATGTCCTTCATCCTTTCACCAGTTTGTGCACAAAACAGAGAACAAGAATAAGGCTACAGCCTACTCTTCCTTCATTCTTCACTTTCAAAGGAAGAAATTGCTGAGGAAACACAAAAATTTGGATAATAGTTAGCTACTGACATGGAGACCAAAGCAACACAGTCAAGAACTCTGGATTCAACATTTTTTGAGACCAAAAGAGCTAATAGCGCAAAAAGTAAATATTTCAATGGATGCTTCTTACAAAGAAATGTGCAGCGTAGACAGAATGTAATTACATGCAACTGTTGCTTTTTTTTTTTCAAGTAACTATAAATCACAGTAATTTGTGTTTGATTTTTAAAGAACATACTGTAGATTTGGGCATGAATCAAAGAGCATGCCTTGTCTGAACTCTTTAGCCTTTATTCATTTGTTTGCATTGATTTTTCCATGATTCTTAGTGTTTTTCTATTGTATAGAGAAAACAATATGGGAGACATCTGATGGCCACTAATTAACAAAAACTCTCTAATTTATACTAATAATTGGAAGATCTACTACTAAGCTTATAAATGAACAAATACAGTTTAAAAAGTCAGGACAATGTACCACAAAATTCACCCCTAATTTATTTGCTACTTTAGTTTTAATTATTTATGGCTATTCATAGTGTATTGGTAAAATGCAGAGAACTGTTGTAAATGCATCAGATTTATGCTCCCCAAAACCCAGTTCTGAACTTTGGAGGAGTTTGGAGCCAAATTAAGATCTTGATCAGACAACTCAGAACCTTATAGCAGCCTTCCAGTACTTAAAGGGGGCCTACAGGAAAGACAGGGAGGGACTCTTTATCAGGGAGTGTAGTGGTAGGACGAGGGGTAACAGTTTTAAACTGAAAGAGGGTAGATTTAGATTAGGTATTAGAAAGAAATTCTTTACTGTGAGGGTGGTGAGACACTGGAACAGGTTGCCCAGAGAAGCTGTGTCTGCCACCTCCCTGGAAGTGTTCAAGGCCAGGTTGGACGGGGCTTGGAGCAACCTGATCCATTGGAAGGTGTCCCTGCCCATGGCAGGGGGGTTGGAACTAGATGATCTTTAAGGTCCCTTCCAACTGAAACCATTCTGTGATTCTAGATTTCTATGATCTCTACTATAGGGTCAAAAATTTTTACATATATTTTAAATTAATTTTAAATGATTTATCTCTGTATAAAATGATATACTTAAATTATTTATTTATTTATTTTTAAATTACCAGGCTAATTGATATGAAGAGTTGATGCTACATCATTTGAATTATTAAAATAAGCATTTATCCCTCATGTCAATTTGCTACTCCTTCTCCAATTTGGGATCTTCATATGTGTGTGTGTGCATGTGTGTAAAGACAAATTTATTCACTTTTTTTTGTCAAATACGATAACATCTCACTTCATTCTTTAAGGAAGGTAGAATGTTAAAATGAGTAGGTCTTGATGAAAGAACCTTTTCCATTCAAATCATAAGAGCAGTGTTCTTTTTCTCATCCCATTATTTGACAAAACACTGAATAATAGATGTTACCATATTCATAAAATCAATGTGTCCATGACAGACAGAGAGAAGTGCAGTACATTCTTCATAATCGAGCAGTCATAGACAGGGCTTCTAACAGAGGTGCTGCTGAATTGCCCAGACTTCCCCCTGTGTAGGTCAAAACCTGCATCTGAAACTTTACCTCCAATACCAAAGTAAGACTGTGACCTCAGGAGAAGGAATGGGATCTGCACTATGCTTTTGAAGTGACTGGGAGTTGATCTCAGCAATAGAGTATCTCCCAGGGGAGGGGAATGGAAGAAGGAGAGAGAAAAAAAATATTTCTGGGAAAACCTTCTAGCTGTCTTTTTCAAATGCCATAACTTCTTCAGCTTCTCAAATGGCCATACTGTCTTGCTGGGATCAACTCCCTGTCACCCAGAAAACAAAATCTGGCTAGATGTATCTTCATGAATTTCTGTGGGATTTCTGGATGTGCCACCACCTGGCTGGAGCTATACAGTGCACATGGCCTGCCCTGGATGGCTGGGCAGAGTAGCCCACACAGGTCCTGTGTGTGCCATGGGCAGAGAAGTTGTACAGAAGCAGAGATGGACAATGTGTCACTCCCTTTGTCTTCTAAAGGTGAAATACTGGCATTCAAAAGGGTTTGCATATTACACTGAAGTTTTAAACCATCCAGATGTGGACACATAACATGAAGTAACATGCAGTCATTATTTTTGTTGTTTCCAGGTAGATTAGTGACTACCTGTGCTTTTAAAAGTGTTCTTTACAAGAAAAACCAGACCTAAACATAGATATCTATACCTTCCTAATTATGAAAATTAAGGCCACAGATTTGAAATGTTTAACGGGTATTATTTATTTTCTGAAAAGAAACATCATAACTGCAGTACAAAGAATGTATATTCTGTTTGTGATGATTCTGAGAATAGAAAGGAAAATTTACATCTCTGTGTTTGATATTTCCTGATTTTAAGGGAATATTCTTAATACAGAATTTTAGGTTAAAAACATTGCTTCTGGGAGACCCAGTGTACATTGAAAATTGAGCTATTGACCTAAATAAGAAACTAACATGATTTTATTTTGTTTAGGATCATTTGTAGATCAGGTGAAATGTTTATTTCCTCAATGCTAATAAGGTGTAATTTCTGCTAATGTTTTAATTTTTGCTGAGGTCTAGTTGTTGTGCCCAGTAATTCAATATATTGGTTTCACAAAAGTTAATGTATTCTTAATCATGTTTTCTTGTGCTCAGGTCTACTAGTCAACCTAGCAGGCTATTCCAAATCTAGTGTTATCTCAGAAGTATAAAAAAGGGAAACCTACATCAAACATTTTCCATTGATTTTTACAAAAACTGTCAAAACATGTCACAATGTTGTTCTTGTCAGCATTTCTCTGAGGCTTTGAGTGTTTACATATTAAAAATTCCTTCTTTGTGATACTGGATATGTCTGTCCAGTCAGTGCTTTTAATTTTGTCTCCATTTTAAAATGTTTTAGAGTAACTTTTGCTCTTATGTTCTGACTCTGATCTCTCACTTAATCTGTTGTTACATGTGTGATTCTGTCTACTGCTGTGACTGGGTTTATGAAAGACAGGTCCTGCTTGACTAACCTGATCTCCTTCTATGAGAAGGTGACCCGCTTAGTGGATGAGGGAAAGGCTGTGGATGTTGTCTGCCTTGACTTTAGTAAAGCCTTTGACACCATTTCCCACAGCATTCTCCTGGAGAGACTGGCTGCTCATGGCTTGGACAGGTGTACACTTCGCTGGGTAAAAGACCGGCTGGATGGCCAGGCCCAAAGAGTGGTAGTGAATAGAGTTAAATCTGGTTGGTGGCCGGTCATGAGTGGTGTTCCCCAGGGCTCAGTACTGGGGCCAGTTCTGTTTAATATCTTTATCAGTGATCTGGACAAGGGGATCAAGTGCACCCTCAGTAAGTGCAGACAACACCAAGTTGGGTGGGAATGTTGATCTACTTGAGGGTAGAAGGCTCTCCAGAGGGAACTGGACAGACTGGATCGATGGGCTGAGGCCAATTGTATGAGATTCAATGACGCAAAGTGCTGGGTCCTGCACTTGGGTCACAACAACCCCAC
Organism: Strix aluco; assembly: GCF_031877795.1. Classification (NCBI taxonomy): domain Eukaryota; kingdom Metazoa; phylum Chordata; class Aves; order Strigiformes; family Strigidae; genus Strix; species Strix aluco. Next base: position 44,430,499 of record NC_133932.1, read on the forward strand.
GCAATACTACAGTCTTGGGGAAGAGTGGCTGGAAAGCTGCCCAGCAGAAAAGGACCTGAGGATGTTGGTTGACAGCCATGAATATGAGCCAGCAGTGTGTCCAGGTGGCCAAGAAGGCTGATAGCATCCTGGCTTGTATCAGAAATGGTGTGTCCAGCAGGACTAGGGAAGGGATTGTCCCCCTGTACTCACCACTGGTGAGGCTGCACCTCGAATACTGTGTTCAGTTTTGGGCCCCTCACTACAAGAAAGACCAGAAAGACTCACTGAAGTGAGTCCAGATTAGGGCAACAAAGCTGGTGAAGGGTCTAGAGCCCAAGTCTTATGAGGAGGGGCTCAGGGACCTAGGGTTGTTTAGCCTGGAGAAAAGGAGGCCGAGGGGAGACCTTATTGCTCTCTACAACTACCTGAAAGGAGGTTGTAGCGAGGTGGGTGTCAGTCTCTTCTCCCAAGTAAGAAGGGATAGGACAATAGGAAATGACCTCAAGTTGCACCAGAGGAGGTTTAGATTGGGTATTAAGAAAAATGTCTTCACTGAAAGGGTTGTCAAAAATTGGAACAGACTGCCCAGGGAAGTGGTGGAGTCACCATCCCTGGAAGTATTTAAAAGACTGTAGACATAGCACTTAAGAACATAGTTTAGTGGGGGACTTGGCATTATTAGGTTAACTGTTGGACTCAATAATCTTAAAGGTCTTTTCCAACCTAAATGATTCTATGATTCTATGACTTGAAAAATATAGTAGTTTGGAAAATTGTGCCATTGATTTTAGCTGAACTCCAAATGATATAAATAAGTGCAGATGTTCTTTATTTAATTTCTAATGAACCTGTTCTGGTCCAGCTCCCAGTTCAGCATGTGGAAATGTGTTGTGTCAGATTCTCTTTTCACCTTGAAAAGGTTATGATTTTTAGAATTCCAGATTGTGATATTTTTTAAAGACCTCTCATAAAATTTAGAGAGCACCTACCTATTCTCTATTAAACAACCACAGTTCTTACTGCCCATAGACATAGTGCTTCAGCATTGATGGTCTGTCACAGATTTCAATATTCCAAAGCACCAAACAATAAAAATATTACAGATTTTATACATTATTATAATTACTACAATTACTGCTTCCGGCACATAACACTTTCTTCAGATGTCCTTGGGGGTTTGTGATAACTACTGATCACCTTGCTAAACTTTAACACAATGAAACACTTTGTCGCAGCATCACATTCTGGGTGAAGGAGCCATCGACACAATAAGGTGTCGATAATGCTCCTAAAAAGTAAGAGGAAGATATGCCACTTGATGACAAGGTGACTAGTTGGTCATGTGCTCTCTCTGAGGAATCATGAAGCTGTATCTGCACTTCAGTGATGGGTTTTGGACCAGGACTCTCTGGGAAGGTCAGAACAGCAGGATCTGCACACGTTGCTCCAACTGTGCAATATTTCCCTTGAAACTATGCAAAGATTTATCTCACTGTCACGTCCTCCAAACCTCTGAAGCAGCAAGTTCAAATTCCCTGTGGTCCTACTTGCATTTTTCAGTGCTGTTTTTCAATTGCAGACATTTTGTTCCCTTTCTTCTCTACATTTCCTCTCTAGTTTACTATGTACAAAGGTATAGATGTATGATATTCTAACCAAATAGAAAAATATCAGAGGTGGGGAGGTTTGAGGTAGGACAGGACTTTGTAGAGTGATAAAAAAATATTCTTGCAAAGATTGATTAGGCCATCTTTAAGTTCACTTGACTGATCTCTAGGTCCTATTTTGGCAACTCTGATTAGTTAGAAAGTAGGATTTAGCTGATTATTTCATTTTCCTAAACATCACCAGCTGGTGAAATTCCTGGTTCACAGGAAATTGATTCATAATCTTTAAAAACTTCCTTAGAACTTGCTGAGTACTTTTCCAGATAGACTTTAAGATGTGTTATTCATCAAACAGCAAAAATCCAAATTACTGGAAACTCAGGTGCTAATTAATCCAAGAAAGCAAAAAGAATTATCTTTGTGGCATCTCACATAGATGTAAATTTCACAAAGATAAATTTATACTTCTTTACACTGGATCATGTATATCAGAAGATGTTTAAACCCATGCCTATTAGGAGAAAGAGCAAGGTGTATTACATTGTATTTCATGACAATTTTTTGCATATTGTGGAAGCAAAGAGATTCCCATGTGAAAATAGCTTTCTGCTTCAGATGGACATCATGGATACTGACCAGAATGGAGGGAAAAACAAGCATTAATAAAAATTAGAAGTCAGTAAAAAAGCAAGGGATTTTAAAACTGTGATTTTTAAGAATGGTACATTCTTTTCACGTCTGCTATTTTTCTTCATCTTTGATGTTCCTTTACTTCATGTCTTCAGGGTTACTTCATGCCTTCAAGATTTCCACTACAAGGGTTAGGCATCTACTTTTCTTTATTTTTGTAAATGAAAAATGAGCTTCTCAAGCAAGATCACAATCACAGCACCTGAAACTTTAGGAAGAATGCTAAAAAGGATACCTTCCAATCATTTGCACAGAAAAATAGCAGAAGTAATACACACCTGGGTAACATATACCTGTAAATGTAAATATACATGGGTGCACACACACAGGCAGACATGCACACACATGCCTGTATAATGTATACATGGATGAATAATATATATATATGTGTATGCATGTGCACACACATCCCTGGGTAAATATACCTGACTGGTACAAATATAGCAAGCAGCAAGCATGTCTGGAAAAAACATCTCTGAGATGAAAAACATTATTGACAAATGTCCAATATCTTCCCTGTCCACTCAGGTCTATATATTTATGTGTTACTGTTAACTGTGTGGTTTTTAACATAGAAAAATGAGCAAACGTGACAAAGCTACGTGACCTTTTATAAGCACATATATAACTGGCACAAAGGGAAGAACAGTGGCTTTAACTAGTACTGCTGTATTTCAGAATTCTTGGATTTCTTGTCTGTGAAATGTTAAACAGTGGAAGCACCCTAAAGTGTGTTTGGAGGACGTGTTGGAAAAAAAGTAAAATGGAAGCAAAAGGCGCTGAGTGATCAGAAGACACTTTATGCTCTTGTGTCCCACTGATAAAGTGAGAATATCCTCTCTCAGTTGGCTTTTTGCCAATTCCTAGAGAGATTTTAAAGTTGTCACACTTAACTAGCAATATAAGCAGCTTTTAGCATTCACCATGAAGTTTCACCTGCTATTTTCTCAGACTGTAATATAAGGCACCTGTTTGTTAAAAATTTGGATCTGGGCATAATTCAGTGGGCTCAGGTGAAATGTTGCTGATGATTCCCCAGTGGAAGGCTATAATGTCAAGAGATAGTTCTCCTGAGTTCTGAGTTTTTTGATGAGAGTAGTAGCTGATAAAAATAGCCAAGCACAAGAGTCCAATAAAAAATAACAGTGCTTTTCTCATGACTGCTGCTGAAATACTGGGCAGCATTCAGCGCTATGTTAACTAGAAAGATATTGATCAATTAGAGAGAATTTAATGAAAAACAACAAATTAATTACTAGAGGGACGATGAGGATTTAGGAGATGGATTAAAGGCACTAAATTAGGTATGTGATGACTAAGCAAAGCAAGGAATGGTATTCAGATAAACCTCTTGAATTTGCTCAGGTTCAGTGTCTGAGGTGAACTATGTGGTTCTGAGGTGCTATGTTGTTCATATGAGAGAACGTGTACCAGGTAAAGATTTCACATGTGCTTATGTGAGAGCTATCCTTTCCAGGAGGAGCAGGGGACAGTGCCTGCTAGCAGGACTGAGGCAGCTGCAGGGCAGCTGGGCAGCCTTTGCAGCTGAATAGCACGCAGCTCGCTGCAACTCTGTGCTCCTGCCTCCCTCCTGCTCTGGGATGCCATGTGTCCAATGCATCTGCTCAGAGATTCATATATGGTCCTGATGCTGCATTGCAAGTAGCCCCACAGTAAGGCCTTAGCTGTATGAGAGTGTGAAGGGTGGGCAGCAATATGAGTCTTACGCTGAGTATGTAAGATTTGATGGGTGAAAAAAGTGTGAAGGTTCCTAGCTGTATGCAAAGACAGAAGTATTTAATTCTGTGAGGGAAACTATAGCTAAGAATAAAATAAATTAAAAAATTAGGATATGAAAAAACCAAACCACAACAAAAAGCACAGAAGTGAGTTCTGCTGAGGAATTTTCTTCTGAGAGAATCTGGAGAATGATTCACCACCGGTATTTTTTACATTATTCTGTATGAAACACTAGAAAGTGTACTTTTGGGAGTAAGTCTCCCTTAGCAGAGAAATGGGCTTCATGATCAACGAATCTTCTCTGATTTTAATGTCTGCAATTTTCTTTGTATATTCTAAACAATGTTCTTATTTCTGCCCTGGAAGGTGCTGCTGCTGAGTAAGAGGAATCTGTGTGCTGTTCCCATGAAAACAGTGCAGTGAAATGAAAAAGAGCTTGTGAGTAGTAATTAGAGCTATTAGCTAATAGACTAATAATATTTTTCTCATTATGTGGGGTGGGGAGGAGGAGGAAGTCAGGCCTGCCTCATGTCAGATGCTCTGAGTCACAATTAAAAGTTATGCTGCAATCTTGCAGCATTTCCCTTTTATGGTGCCTGCTGGTTGTGTCCCCATTAAGATCATGTGGATGTAACACTGCCCTGTTGCACTGTATCCTCCTCTTCTGTGCACACAGAGAGCAGCAGACGCAGCCCCTCTATACTTAAACTGTCAGCTATTAACCCTGTGTGTTCTTTCTTTCTACCTTATGCCAGAGAAGTCACAGAACTTTCTCTGCTTTTGCAACTGAGAGACAAGTCACAAACACAAATTACAGCCTTAGATGTGCCCTTTGTTCCCACAAGCAGGGAGAGAGCAATTGTAGGAGATGGGAGACAACCAAGCTCTTCAGCATTCAGAAGCTGAAGGCTTGCTGTGAAACTCCCTCATGGGCCTAGCTCACATCTCCTGCATGGATGCTAGTTCTGCAGGGAACGGGAAATCACTGGTTTGGGCTCTGCCCTTGAGTCCTTTCCTCTCTGCACTCATACACAGCCCAGGAAGAGTTTATGAGTATTATGAGCATTATGAGTATTCCCTGCTTAGTTGCTTTTTCCCAAGTATGATGCAGACAAAGTTTTCTTTCTGCTCTTTTCAAGATTCTCTGTAATTTTTTTGTTATTTGCTTTAAGCAGCCTGATCTAGGGAAAGGTGTCCCTGCCCATGGCAGGGGGGTTGGAGCTAGATGATCTATAATGTCCCTTCCAACACCAACCATTCTTCAATTCTATGATTTCCCATTCTTTTCCTGTTACTCATCCTCCAAAGAAAATCACATTGATTTTCAACCATGGTGCATGCATATATATATGTATATGCGTTAAAAGGAGAATAACATGACAGGTGACAAACATGTAGTCTTAGTGATGGTGATTATGGGACTGAGGAAGCAATAATAAGTTGTGACCAATTCTTATGATCAGAAGATGACCAGGGAAGGATATGTATCTAGTTTGCTGTAACAGCTTAAGCTGGCAATGAAGTCACAGCATGAATTGTAGCAGCACCACTGACATTGGATTCCTGGAACTATTACTTGTACAACTAGCCACCTCTTTCACATGTTTTTGGCTTTCTCAGTGGTCTAATTTTTAAACCATACTGATAGAATAAAAAAAGAGGGAGGTCTTCTTTTGTACTTATGAATATTATAAGTTCTGTAATGCTTATCTTGCTTACTAAACTCTTGGAGTGTTTATTAAATAAAAAAGAGTGATGTTCTGTGTATCAACTGGTGCAGATTTAGAGAGCTCCTGATAGACTTCAGGATGAATCTAGATGCCAATAGCAAAAAAAGACTCACTAACTTTGAATAAAAATCTTTCTGTCAACTTGAATGATAGGTGATGCATAGCTAAATCATAACTGTGCCAGCAAATCTGTCAGCTGTTTTATCTAGAAAGTACTGCCTTTTGCTCATAAAGGTTAAAATTCCACTGTGCCTTCTTAAAATCTCTGTTCTTCACAGCTGTGCTAGAAGTTAAAATCCAGCTGCCTGTGTGGTTTAACAGTTTAATAGATAACATTTATATATATATTTTTTTTCCTTCTGAGGCTTAGAAACTGAAATAATGTAAAAGATTTATATTTGACCTTCTAGGGTTTTTCTAGTAGTTCTGTGTTGTTTCTCACTCCAGTTCGCTCAGAGTTGCCTAAAAACTTTATCACAAAAATTCAGTAGTTTATATATAAACCTGGGGTTAAGGCCCAGGAGATCAAGATGGAGATAGCAGTAAGAGTTTGTTCAGTTTCATGTATTTGTCCTATTATACCAAAGAAATTCAGTCTCTGAACTGAATTTAACTTCTGCTCTATAGAAATAATTCTATACCTGCCAAGAGCTGCAATAGTGTGATAATGTCCCAATGATATGGGTCGCCACATGATTTATTTTCTTGTAGTTAAAATTCTAGGGTGATTAAGTGGGAAAGCAAAAGGGAAAGCAAAAATGTTTTAAATGTAATTATTTTGACATTATTTTTTCCATTTAACCAATACATCAAAAGTTTATTTATTTGACTGTTCACATTTCTTTTGGCATGAAGGGGTCTTTAATTTAATAAGGAAACATTATTTAGCCTATAAATTCAATGCAGACAGTAGAATTGAGTTTATTACATGAAACTGAGCAGCAAATAACTTTTAATGTGTTTTCAGTAATTTTCATCAGTAACACTAGCATATGGTGTTTTCTTATGAGAAGTGAATTGTGAAATCTTTCTTCTAGTCAAAATGTAGGAGTTAAAACTGAATAAGAAGAATTTAGGAAAAATAATCATATTAAAAATGGTTCTTCTAACCTAGACAAAGTGTAGCAAGGTGCTTCACCTGCAAATCTCCTTGAAGATAAATAAAAGTACAGTTTGAAAAGTCTGTATTTTAAAAGTAATGTTTTTGCTTCTCATCAGCTCTTAATGTTATCATCTGTCATATAAAAAGAAAGGATTTATAGTACAATCTCTTCCATGTAGAGTGTGTCTCACAATTGTAGTCCTAATTTTGTTTGCTTCTGTCAATGAGTCATTTACCAACTCTACCCTAGTGGACTTAGTAGCTTTCCAGTCATGGAGTAGCGGTGCAAAGGGTTCAATAAAAGTGGGGAAGATAAAGGGAACTACTGATGGTAGATGTTTTGAGCTACAGTAAAACTGGAGGACACAAATATTCCATCAATACTTGTTTTTAAGCTTTTGTCCTAATTGACTTTTGTCCTAATTCATAAACATGATCCCTGCATTCATTTTATTAAGCACATAAAAATGGCCGATCTTCCAAAGTGGACTGGAAGACTATTTTTTTTCTCCCTTGTTTTTCCTAACACAGTTATAGTCATTATTAGATCTCCCCTGCCAAGTTTCTATTATATTCAGACAACTGGACTTGGATTAATTTTCCCCACAAGGCAGTCTGCTGTGCTAATGGCCAAGCAACCAGGTCACCTTTTAAAACTACCAATGTAGTGTTTGATTGGCAGATATGTATATTAAAAATAATGTTCTCTTTATGGCTTTTATTTTCTGCTGTGCTCTAGTATGTCTCCTCACTGACTAGTTTATTAACTGTAGGAGTGTATGTACATGAAAATAATAGTGTCCATGATCCCTTGCCCTATTTGTAATATTCCTCACTAAGCTCTCTTTTTCAGATCCAGTTATATACTGAACTTTAAATGCTGCCTTTTCAGCTCTTTTCACTTGTACGAAGCTGTTCTGTTACCCTTTCAGCTCAATTCATAGCCTTCCTACCTGTAAGACAGTACTCTGTCAGTTCAGTTTCCATCCTCGCCCACCACTGACACAACAGAGAAACAGCAGGCTGGATATTTACCTCTTCTGGCCTCTCCTTTAGTGATACATAGCTATAACCACTAAATGGCACCCTGCCTCAGGCTGGGCGGCCACAGAATTTTCTCTGCATTGCAATATGTGGTTTGCTGAACAAGAAAGACCAGACTTCTAAAATGGCTCTGCAGGTGGTTGCCAGGAGGGGGGAATATATATCTTCTAATCAGATCTTAGGCCTGAGTCTTTTCAAGCTATACTTAAGTGCCTGAGATAGTGCTGGAATAGAATTTGATATAGATAACAACAGAAGATAACCTGTAAGTGAACACTGGGACCATAGAGATTATGGTCCTATAATTTCTTCTTAGCTTCATATATTTGAAAGCACAGTCAAACACAGCCCACTTTGTCCTGCTGTTGGTTAAAGTCAGCTGTCAGCTACTCGAGTGCAACGCTCTCAACATCATGGGGATCCCATGAGGGATCACTCCTAAGCATGGAATTGGTCCTAGATATGAAATATAGCCGTGAGTTTACTGACTGAGATCAGCACCTTATTAAAATAAGTGGTAGGAGAATGGTGCAGGAAATTGAATGCTTGCCCTTTTTTTCCAATGGGTCACCAAACAAGTAACCAGCCAAAGTTCCTTCTTACTTACAGAAGGAAATAAATTTTTTTAAGTTTTTGATAGCTACTTCCTCCACCAGTTCAGGTTCCTTCTCTATGCCATATTCTGGATTTCCCTTCAGTTTTGTTGAATCTTAACTTCTGTGTGTCTTTTTTGGTTGATTGCTGATTGTTGCTATACCTTAGCACTGATATCCTAGGATAACTTTAGTGTAGAACCTAGGCAGTTGCCATTTACTTGTTTACTACATGACAATCAACTGAAGAACAGATCACATTTAGTTTGGAAGGAAATGTTAAGAAATTACTTAAAAAATTTTGGCATATAATTTCTCTAATTTTGCATTCTTTAAATGCTTTTAATGTCAACATCTGAAATATATAATTAACATTCATTTTTTATGAGATTTTCATTGTGGTGACATAGAGCTGAGCCACAGAACCCTCTGCCCTATGTCTAGTTTGACAAAATACGATTCAAAATAAAACTCTCAATTCTACATGCTCATTAAAATGATTCTTGTCCTACTAGTCTAGATAAAGGTCAGAGAAATAATTGCTTAGAGCTTTCCCCTACACTTGCAAAGAAGATCTAAAGAAGAGTGTCTTTGTCATATGAATAAAAAATCCTCTCCCCGTTTTCTTTAAAGGCTTTAATTTCCTCATTATCAGACTAGCTTACCCCATATCTTCTTCCTATTATAAAGGCTTCAGGATACAGACTAGCAGCAATTTTAAATCATCATTTTACTTCTGTACCTCCTAAGAGAGAGATGTAGGCAATCTTCTGGTGCACAGATTCACCTTCTCTTACTACTTTTTATTGTGACTCATCCAATGCTTCTCTTCATTCAGCTGGAGAATGCATTATTTTCTTATTTTCAGCTTTCTTAGAATCATTATATTTTGCAGAAATCAGGATATTTTGTATTAAATATAACGAGTAGCATCTAAGCAAAAAAAAAAAAAAAGACTGCTTTTTCAATTTATTTCTATAGCAAAAAATGTAAAATAAGGAATAATAATGAGTAGCAGCAGTAGCAAAGTTATGTATTTGACCACTTATTCCTTCCAATACTGGCAGTTCCTTTCTGCATGGGACTTTCATATCTCAGTTTTATCTAACGGAAGCATCTCAGTACACCACAGGGTTAGTCCCTACAAACAAGGGTTGACATTTATAAATGTCTGGAAACTAAAAGGGAATAGCAAACAACCATTTTGGTAGGATTCAAGCTTCAGTGTAAACAATGTCTCATCTAGTTAAAAGCCACAATATTTAATAGACCTTTTCAAAGTGTACTGGGTCTTGGCTGGGATGGAGTTAACTTTCTTCATTGCAGCCCACAAGCTGCTGTGCTTTGGATTTGTGGCCAAAGCAGTGTTGATAACACACCGAAGCTTTGGCTGCTGCTGAACTGTGCTTGCACAGCGTCAAGGTTCTCTCTGTTTCCCATGCTGCCCTTCTGTTCCTGCTCATGTTCAATGAGGAGGCTGGGGGTGGACAAGGGGTTCGTAGGGGACACAGCTGGAACACCTGATCCAAATGGGCAAAGGGATATTCCATACCATAGGTTCTCATGCTCAATAACAAAATTTTGCTCAAGGAAATGAGAAGGAAGGGGGGACATGCATGGTTATGGTGTTCTTCATCCCAAGCAGCTGTTACACCTGCTGAAGCCCTGCTTTCCAGGAAGTGGCTAAACATCTTCCTGACAATGAGAAGTATTGACGAATTCCTCTTCTTAGTTTGCTTGTGCATATAGCTTTTGCTTTCCCTGTTACACTGTCATTATCTTGATCCACAAGTCTTCTCAACTTCCTTCTATTTTCTTCCCCATCACACCAGAGAGCGGAGTGAGAGAGTGGGTGGGTGAGCATTTGACTGTTAGCCAAGGCTAACCTACCACACCAGGTATTACTGCTAGAATCAGTTTCAGAAATTTCTGGATGTATATGTTCAAGAAACAACTCTGCAGTGTGACTTCTTCCCTCCCCCATATATGAAACATCTATGATTCAGTGATCAACACCATACCTACCATTATCACTCTGGTCTTAGTTTTGAGGTGCATGTAGAAGTTCCTGGATAAATATTTGGAATCCAGGTATAAGCGAATTCTGGAACAGTATCTTCAGCAATATTTTTAAGGCTCAGACATATGTTTTGCTGATCTTTTTAAAAGAGCCTAATAGCAACTGCTGGATCACTTTCAGTTAGCTAGAGTGTTTGGTATTTCTGGCTAAAGATGAGATTAATCACCCTGCAAGTAGCAATCATTTGTAACAATAAGGGTAAATTTTAAATTATGTTTACGTGATTGTGACTCCTACGTCCTTCTGAGAGGCTGAGACTTAACTTTAGCTCCCCAAACCACTAGCCAAAAATACATTTAGGCTCCTTAGTAACTTACACATTTTTTAAAATATTTTGCAAAAAGTATATTCAGACTTTTTTTTGCAAAGGTAATTTAAGAGGGAGTCCAGCTGTGTAGGAAGTCTGAGTAGTTGTGGACATTTGCTACTGAATTAATTTCTTAGATACCTGATCAAATACAATGATATGGTTGTAGCGTGAGTCTAGAAAACCTTCCCTATCCCCCTGCTCCCAAAAGGTTTACCAACACATGTGAAAATGGATAAACTATAAGGAATGTAAAATAAAACATTTTGGGGGGCTTAGCAGCCACAGCTCTCTTGCCTTCCACAGAAACGGAAGATGCTAAAAAGTTCTGAAAAATCAAGCCTTAAAGTGTGTTTACCTTAGTAGACCCAACTTGATAGCTTCTCAGAAAGTCTTTGCAGTTTGTTTGCTCTTGGCAAGCAGGGATCCCTACCATTCATAAAATTCATATCCTTGCAAGCACTCCTGTGTAAACTGTTATGTCTAATTGACATATTCATAAGCCACACCACCAGCCATTAACCAAAATCATAAACATTGCACGTGGTGACTATGCATGCAGGGACATGGCAGGACAAAATCCCAGCAGCATTGCTAACATTTGTATGTAGTGCCATAGGTGTGCATGACATTGTGTGAAGGCAAGACTCTTTTCCTGATATTACAGGGAGATCAGGCACTGTAATGCCATGCCTTGTACCCCATGCATGATAGGTAGAGTTTGCATTTCCAACAGGAAACAGAGGAATGGAGGGCAAGCAGAAAGTGTTTTAATTCTCATCTTGGAACCATCAGATTAAATGATAAATGGCCAGCCCCAGAACGCACAAGAAGTTTGTGGCAGAGCACAGAATTATACTCTATTTTGTTATGAACCAGATTAATAACTTTCTTCATGGATTTCTCTTCTTTTGATCAACTGAGACACCTCAGCATTGAATCAAAATCAAATGAAAGACAAGCAAATGCACCACAGTATCAGTGGTGAATAATTAATTGAATGACAAAAAGACGTCACACTTTTTCTTAAAAATTAATTCTTGCTAGTTGGTATTTTAAGCAGTTACATTGAATGCCCAAGACAATTGTATCACCTGCACAGTTGTGACAAAAAGGAGGAAAGACAAAGGATAATTATAAATGAGGAAAAAAAACCCCAAAATAATATGGTTTTATTAATAATCTTAATTTTATATACCCATAACATGATTTTTAAATTAATTATTCATTCTCAGAAAGTAAGAAAAAGAACATTCTGAACTTTTTTGCAAATACTTCAATTTTGATGAAAATCCAAAGAAAGGACAATAATTTGGAAAGTCTTCACTTAAATTTTTGCTGAATCTCTCCCATAACTGTTTCAATTCACTAGAGGTAACTTACTTCAGAAAAACCCTAAATTCTGAAATCTGAGTTAGGCTTGGAATTATACGAAGCAATTAAATGTTGAAATGCTACAGGGGCTGTCTTCAGTGCCTATAACAGGGTTTTTCCAGAGTTCAACTGTTGACTTAGGCACAACATGTAATCAGTATTTCTTCTGGTGTCTTAGTGTAGGCGTCATTCTTTTACTTGAAAATGAACATTTCAGCCATTCCAGTGTTATTCAAGTTAATGTTGTTCAGTATGTGTAGACAATGGCAGGTCCGTGCAGCTTCTGTACTTAAAAGGAGCAGTTGTGTTCCCATTGCTTGCTTTGGCACCCCTGCTATAGGGATGCAATGTATTTCTTACTCAGGGCCAGTTTTACCCTATGAGGAAATACTGAGGGTAGTAAGGACATTGCTTTTTTTCCTTCCTGGAGAGGACAAGGCTAGAGTCTCATTTTGAAATGTTCCTCATAAACAGTGTGTGAGGAAATGTGTATATCGGCTAGAGAAGACAGAGGTTTCACGGCCAGTTATTCTTGCTCCCTCAGTTCTGCAAATTTGTTTAAAAACTTGAGAACTGAGTCCCTTCATAGGTATCTCCATTCACTTTAAGGGTTGTTTCACCAAACTAATATTAAATTAATTGCTGACAAATTAATTAACTGAATTAGACCATTGAGTCAAAAACCCACATTAGCTCTCTAGAACTACAGACTTTGGAGAAGCTGATGCCTGTGTCAAAGGATGAATAGACTGAGGTCTGTCAACATACTAGACATCTTGGGAAAAGGCAGGTACTGGAAACAATTTTAATTATCCTAGGAGACCTATATACTATATAGTGGATAGCTCCTTTCCTTAATTAGTACTTTTTACAGTTACTGAGCAGATATAGTAAAACTGAACAGGTTTGCATTGTTTAGCTGGAAACACAAAGTGTATTTTTTCCTGGCATAGATGTGGGGACTAAATTAATCAAATGTCAGGCTAGAAAGTTTACTGAGGATCTTAGTGAGTACACAGCTGGAATAGCACAGAGAGCCCTAGCAAGAAAATTGTGGAGCTTTTTTATTTTTCTGACAGTTCTGTAATCCAGAAGAGCTGACTGTCCAGGCTGCTCAAGATTAATTGTGTCTGAAAGCAATAGAAAATGGATCTTTAGCTTTGCATATTACTGCTTATCAAATACAAAATGCTCAAAAGCTTCTTTCTATCTCCAAAGAGTAAGCAATTGGTAGTGACTTTTTCCTAGTTACATTTTATATTCATCAATGCTGGTATCTCAAAAAGCTTCTACTTTATATTGCACACATAAGTGGCCATATACTTGTTTGCACATTAATTTATGTAAGGGAATACAATTAAAACAACTAAAATTTGGAAACAGCAGAACACCTCCATTGACATTGTACCTCCCTGTCCCCGTGCATCCTTGACATCCTGTTTCTGAATATTATAATAAAGTTGTTAACCACAGATCGCTTACTATTTCCTCTTCAGGACTTTGGCCTCAGCTAACACACAGATGCCTTGATAATGAAATGAAGAAATAGGATTTTTTTTATAAATCCCTTTTCCTTATTCATTTCAGAAGATGACAGGTGGATAGTGACTGAGGAAGGGAACTGCAGGAACAGAAGACGTGACTTAGTTTTCCTGAGAAAATTAGTTCTATGCCTGTCCCTTCTGAAAACTCTGTGTGCAATGATTTGAAACTTGGATATGTTCTTCATCTTTGGGTGGCTGGTCTGTACCTCTAGGTCTGCTTTGCAAAATGTTGAATGGTTTCAGTTGCTAGCAAAGTCCACGGCAAATAATTTATCAATATGTAAGTTATTGTGTAATGCTAAAATATAATTTTGACAGTCTGAAGTATTTCACATTGGACACCCAATGTATTTTACTTTAGTCTGTGTCTCAGCTCCCTGTCTCCTAAACGGAGATAATGCCCTCAAATTTCACATGTGTTTTACAGCAATGAATGAATTGTCTGCGAAGTACTCAGATTCTGGGGTGATGAGCATCATAGAAAAGCCCAGGAGGAAATTAATAAATTTTTTTTTCAGAGCAGGGCTTGAACAGTGTTTTTTAAATAAGGCCCAGGGCAACACATTGAACAATGAGGCTAAAAAAATATTGAACAGATGCTAATTAAGTCTTTTCGATGCACTGAGTTAGGTAGGAGTACTCGAGAGAACCGAGTGTGTGATCCTGTAATTAAAGACTACAGTTCATATGAAAAAGTGGTCAAATTAAGGTCATACTGGTAACCTTGATTCTGTCAATTTCTAATTTTTGGCAGCTTAACTTCACAGCCATGATCATATTCCTCCAAGAGAGGAAATGGCATGTGAAAGTAATAGAAGTAAAACCAAATCAGTGGCATGGTCTTGACACCTTCTTGGTTCACTAACAGAACACCTACTTGGTTCACTAACAGAATCTGGACCTCAAAAACCACCCCACATTTCTCTTCTCCTTGGATTAAGTAAGTTACAGCAGCAGCAAGGAGTTTTCACCCTGGACCAACACCAAAAGGGGATGAGATACATGTTTTCTTAGACAGCAGATACGAGTTTTGGGAACCGTAGATTTTATTTCAGACTTTAAGGAAGAAAGTTGGCACAGTCTTTCACATCACCCCAAAACCCCTCTTGTCCCCAGTCGGTCTTGTCTCTTCTGATTCCACTCCCAGTTTTCTTGCCAAACCTGTCCTTGCTCTCTATTCAGTGCTCCTTACATAATTCATATTCTATTTCCCTCACAACAGCTGCCAGTCCTAATCTCTGTCTCGGGGAAAAATTTCTCAGTTCACATAGTTTAAATCAAATTATGATCAAAGTGATTTATTAATGACAGATCAGGAACTATACATTCAAGATCAAGGTCAACAACACGATTTACAAAATGTTCATATACACTCGCACATTTCTAAACATGCTTCCAGAGCTAGCGCCCAAAACTTATAATCACACACATGTGTGCACACACACATTGACACAAACCCTTCCGTCAGGAGAAGCTGGTTATCACTGCATACATCCCTCCTGGAGGTGTGGGTTCCCCTACTTGCACGTGTCTCCTGTTAGAGGCTGAGGGTGTTCTAGGTTTAGAGGTGCTCTAGGTTAGAGATGAGGGATGCTATAGGTTTATGTACACTCATGCCACATGCTACAGGCTGGTAATCCACACACCAGAGAGAAAGTCTTTTCTGAGGTCACCTGCACACACCTGAGGTGCAGATCTACTCATCACACCCCACAGGGACAGTCCAACACCTCAGTGCAGGATTCTCAAGGTGTCTGATGAGGAGGCTGCTCTCGTGGCCTTGACAGAAGTTGTGGTGTCAGTGGTGAGACTTCTAGCAGTGTCAAAGCTGCTCTTTTCACTTCAAGGTGTCTCTGTACTGTTACAAAATTTCACGCTTCTTTTATAATTTTTCTCAACTTCATCTTTGCTTCCAAAGTCTCTTTGTAATTTTACAGTTATTGTTTAATCTGACTGATGATTGTTTTCCTCTTTAACAGGATCAGTTTGGGACCAAATGTGCTCTTAGTCAGTTTGGAGTGTTGATTTACACGCACTCTCACACTCACGTTTCTGTCTTAACAGCTGCTGTTATTCAGGCTATGTCATCAAGGGTGGGCTGTGCAAGCAGCTTCTCATCACAACTTTTTTTTCTCTCCTAGAAACCTTCTCCCAGCCTCCTTGTACTTCCCCTACATCTATGTCTAGTCTCAGTTTTAGAACATGTCCCTCTCTGCAACCCCACTGACTCCCATCATTTCCCCATCACTTTTCCTGACCCTGCTCTCCTTCATTACCCAGGCAGATCCTCTGCTGAAAGTTATGATGATAGGCAAAGAATCCAATCTGGTGGAAAAGAAATATTTCTCTACTTCAGACAATGAATGTCCTTGCACCCACATGATAGTGAAAAAGCAGAACAGAGTTAGTATCAGCATTCTTGAAGGTACGTAATAAAATAAAGTAGGATCCAGAACAAGCTTTGGGCCCAGACTGCTAATGGCACAATGATATCATAATCTTGCCCCAAACTCAATTTAACTGGCTGCAGTTGGATCATCTGTGTGCAAAAAAATTTCTACGAAGGCACAGAGGTCATGGAGGGCCCCCTTCTGCCACTTGTTTTTCTGTACTGCTCCAGCAGAACAGAAAATAACATAAGGCGCCTTCCACTGTACCCACAGAGAAAAGATGTAGAGCCAGGTTTACCATAAGCTTTCTGTGCTGTTTCCAAACCACTCTTTTTCGTGGTCACCCATGATAAATAGCAGCAACTTGACAGCTGATTTTACGTTGTTTTTCCAAGGAGACTACCCTGTGTAGAACTGCTGGAGGATGTAAGGCACTTAAAGCAGTTTTTTCAAAGTCTTTCCATATGACTCTCAGCAAGAAATCTATGGAGTTCAGCAGTATATTATGGGCTAGCACCATTCTTGTTTGAAATGAACTAATCCTAAATCATTGATTTAAGCAGTGCTAAACCAGAGAAATCTGTACTGAAATTGTAGTTAGTGGAAGAAACTAATTTTTTTTCTACTCATTTGTTTTGTTTTCAGGAGCCACAGAAGAACACAAAGGAATGGTAATCCCCAAAATCCTTACCTACCCTCAATATAAAGCGGAGTCAAGGCCAGGGACTGCCCTTTGTATAAAGACCTGTGACCAGTTAGTTGACTCTTGGAAGATTTAGTTTCTGGTCATCTCCCTATTACCTTGCAAACTGCCCTTCCAATTAGTGCCTACTAGTCCCTGGTCCTCTCTTCCTCTTTTTTTTTTTTTTTTTTTTTTCTCTTTAAACTAAGGTGTGACACATGAAACAGTTTTTATTGCATAAATAAAAATTAATTTCACATTGCACAAAACAACTTTTCTTCTCCTGTTGGGTTGGTAACAAAGAGTTCTCATTCATTACACCAAATACCAGAACATCAAGATACTGATTAAACAAAGGGGGCAGAAAAAATAAAATACATCCTTTTCCGAACTGATCTGACACTGTGCAGTTAGCAAGATATCTTTCTTAAGTCAAAACCCTCCTGAAGGTGAAGCCTTACCTCACAGCACATACATGTTTGTAATGCCTGGGCATTTTTTTAATTTTCTTTTTTCTGAGTGATTTCTGTACAAGTGAGATTTATTGATCTGTGTTTTGAATATGTGGGGAATGTTCAGGTGTCCCTCTAGCTCTCACATTCCTTAGAGAAAGAGAGCCTATGTATTAGGAATGACTATTGAAGTCATTGAGCTTCGCTATTGTGACATTTTAACAGCATTTTATTCTTTTTAATATGGTAGATACATTAAGAAAGTGTGACAAGTTAAATGAAGCTACTGGCAGCAAAAGGGCAAATCCAGACTGTATATATGGAACAAGTAAGTGGATGACATTTTAAAAACTATACCTTTACCCAGGTTTCACTACATACCTTAGGATTAAAATTACTTACATACAAATATATTATACAACTTTAAGAATGTGTTTTGTGATGTTCCAGTACTTACTGACCTCTTATAAAGCATTGTAAATGGCTAGGAATTGAAACATCAGAAATATAAAATGGTGAATGAGACAGACTTTCATTAGCTCCTGGAAAAAGCATGCTTTTTTTTTTCCTGTAGACCATAGATAATAAGTTTGCAGACAACAAAGGACCAGCTGACGAACAGGCAGCTGAGTTGTGGGTAATAGAGCTGAGTGGTTTGAAAGATGTTGTTGTGTATTGCCTGACCTACATCTGAATTACTTGCAGCTTGGGGAGGGGGGAGAGGATTATACTGGGCATTTGAGTGTTTCTCAAACAAATCATAACTGGTACTCTTTGTTCTCATCATAAACAACGTGTAAGAAAATCTTACACAGGAATCCTGCCTTTTTAGGGAAAGTAGTGAGAGTAGGAAAATCATTTCTATTTTCTGTTCCTTATGGTGCCAATGCCAGTAAGTTAGACAAACTTTTAATAGCTGTTAGTCTTTGTGGCTGTGTTTGATGTTTGCTAATGCTGTCCTAGAGGAAGATAAATTAAAAAGTAGACAGTGTGCAGGAGCAAGCAAGACTCTCATCTGCTTCACAGAGTAAGACTATGATACGTCAGGACAAGCTATCTTGAAAAAATTTTAGGTAAAACCAGAAAATTACTGTTGGGTTAGCTGCACCATCAAATAAATAAAAACTACATAAGTCAAATGATGGAATTTAGTGAAGGTACTAAAGCTGCTAACAGGTGAAAATAGACTGCAGAAGACATTTAATGGAGTGAGACTGTGTAATCCCTTATGTTTTCATCCTCACAAGAACCATTTAAACTCAGATGAGATCACAATTGAGCTGAATCTTGTGTTTTCCAAGCATGAATGTTCAGCAATATTTGACTGTTACAGTAAACTCAACACAGAGCTGTGCATGGTTAGAAGATGTCACTGCAAAAGCAGGTTTCATGCAAGTCAGTTGAAGTAAAGTATAAACTTCCCAGTTCATTGTGTATATCAGGATTTCAGACTCCCTCCAAGGAAAAAATTAAATATATCCATACGTAGTATGGTCAATCCAGCGATTACCTCCTCTGTATTTGGTTCACCAAAGTCTAAGTTCACAGACATTTTGGTTTTATTTGGGGAGGAGGTAGTGAATCTAGTTCAGTGATTCAGTGTTATGTGACTTGAGTGCTGGAGACCTAATATTTAATGAAAGAAATGTAATGAAATCACATCCCCATTGGAAGCAAAGACTCCTTGAGTCTAGGTATCAACCAAAATCTTTATTCCCATTCTTTGCAGAAACAGACACGAAGGCTTAGATTCAGAAAACCTTTTAGGAGTTGTCCTGCTGAATGTGGTAGCACCTGAAATTAAAGGTATAGTTTAATCAGCCTCTGTTCACAGTCACATATTAAGAAACTTACATAGCTATGAACTTATGTGTAAGTATACTTGCACACTGACTGGGGAGAATTACATTCCTTTACATGGCTTTCTAACAAGCAACCTGATAGATGCAATGCTAGTCAAACAGAAATGCCAGGAGATTAAATGCCTTGTATGAATTTAGGATTTGTGACTGGAGAACCGTATTCAATTCAGTCTTTTTGCCAGATGAAACTGGATCAATCTGTTTGTTTCTTTATTTCCAAGTTATACAAAGCCCCTGAAACTGGACAGAAATCGCAGAAGTGTATCAATCACCATCACTGAACTAGCATGGCTTGCTTCTTTGGTAAGCTCTTTAGAAGACTGAGCATTCCTGGAAAGTAAGGGAACCTGAAATAATCACTTATTTTGAATCGAAATAATTGTGGCTTCTGTGCTTTGGGCTGACCTTCATGCTGTCAGGATGTATTAGGTGTACTGTGAAGCTTACCAGACCAGACCTCAGGGGACTTTGGTAGAGGGATGCCTAAGCTGTGAATTCCTGACAGCCTTAGGCACTGAGTCATACAGCTCAGCCAGCTTGGTGGCCTATCTCAGCATGCACAGTAGCAAAACTTTAGGCACCTACTTAAGCCTTGTGTTGAAAACTTTTGGTGCTTGTGCATGCTGAAACACTCTAGCAGCAAAGCAGCTTTTTCTGTGAATCCCCTCAGAGTTAAGTACATGAATGTAGCCTAAAATGAAATTGAAGTGCCACAATTCCTTTGTGAAGCTCTGCATAAGTTCTCTGAAACGAAACTGGCCTCTTTCATTAGGAATGTCTGTCAGCATGAAGAAGATTTAAAGGTCATTTGTTTGCAAAGTGGTATGAACAGAATCTCAAGGCTGGTAAAGCAAGTCTTGCTGAGGAAGCTGAAAGGAAAGGGATGAAACATCTTAATTCTCCCTTCAGGCTTCCTGAGTTCCTCCAGTGCTCTTCTGTTTTTGTCTGTGCAACTCTCTTCTGATGAATCTTACAAATAGAGCATTCCACCATGTGGTAGCACCCATACAGCAAAATGGCTATGAATGGAAAAAAAAAAGTGTGCATGTAGGAGATATTGCTTTTTTTCTCATTGGGATATTTATGTACATAGTGTAATTTTGAATACTTGTTTGATGAAAGGCCCTGCACTTTATTCTCAGTTTTATTTTTTATTTTAGACCTTTTGAGAAGGAACACACACTGAAGATTACTACAATGTATACCTGACTCACAGTTCACTGCAAAGGTACAGGGGAATCTGGGGTGGTTGATTTTCTGTGGATTATACAGACTAAAAAACAACGGTAACCTTATTGTAGATATCAAAGAAAAATTTTAAAGGCACAAATATTTAGTGGACATACCTATTCCATTGAATTTCAGTGTTAGTGGGATGTCTTCTGCAGTTTAGGAAATCTTCACTTTTTTGAGATGTTTTAAAAACAATGTGAAGAAAGTACATTAGCAATGCTTTGTAAAAATACCACATGCATAACTTCACTTCACATACCATACTACAATATGATAGCAGCTCTCTGTGAGCAAACTAAGGGCATAGAGAAAAAAGAAAGTCATTAGGAAGAAAGAATATGAATAGGAATATGGAAAACAGCTGAAGAAAATTATGATGAAAAAAGTGTTTTGCCCTCTTCATCTTTCAAACATAGATTGATGGGACTAAATCCTTCAGCTGTTGTTATAGTACAAATATTAAATAATTTACCCTAAGAGATCACACTTTATAATCATGCTATCCAAAACCAGAATTATGCAAGTAGGCCATTAAAGGACTTTTTCTCAGCTGTTAATGTCAATATAAAGAGCAGATGTGAGTATGAGTCATGTCACCTGTTACACTGAGAACTCAATTAATATGAAGATTACCATTCCAAAGTATAACTCCATATAAGGATCTCTTAAGTGTGGTCTATTTTGTGTTAAGAAAACCTATTTGTATAACTGTCGGCACTCAAAGAAGTGGCCTTTTAGCCCTAATATTTATATACTTTTAGGCACAAAAAAAAAAATAAAAAGGAAATTGCAATGTCTCCCAAATTGTGTAAATTATCAAAAGGTTGTTACATGTGTCTTCATCCTAAAATTACTAGTGTGCTACCTTGATATTAAGATGGCTTCATTGTTGTTTTTCCCCACTTTTTTCCTGACTTTGTCAGCCCTCTCTACAAGCAGTTTTGTTGCTTTAAATGAGGCAGGCAAGAGAAGTGCTGAATCCTGTGGGACTTTTATTTTTGCATTGTTTTCATGGACTTTGGTTATGAAGAAGATACATTATTTATTATTACTGTGGTAGGAATTACAAATGTTCTTCTTGATTTTTCCTTTTGATTCAAAACCAGTGGAAGAGGGAAACTTTTGTCGAGTAGTCTCTGCTTTTGGACTGTTTGTTTATGTCTTAAGTTATCATAATGCCTGTATAATTTACAATTTATTTTAATGATCCATTTGTTTCACATCCTTCTTTGAAAAGGGACCAACTAATCAGAATTATTGATGTTTTTCTCACAATGGCACCTGAAGTCCCAAATCCCAATTCATCTTATAACCAAAGGATGGATGAGGGGATTTGGATGGATTTCCTGCAAGGAAATGGGCATGTGAGCAATCCTGCATATGAGCAAGGCTGGTAAAGCCTCAGAGTTGGCAAGGATGTGACAAAATGACCCTGGAAGAATGAGGAAGAACCCAGGAAGTTAAACAACTTCAGGGTATGGGTCTGGGTGGAGAAGGAGTTTGTACAATGTCGATGTGGCAGTTCTCATCCAATCAGAAGAGAGCTTAAGGAGCATGTGCAAAGCTAACTGTCCAATCAGAAAGAATTGTACCATGTGATTGTATCATGTGATTTTCAGCTGCATTATAAAAGGCTTGCTCCACCATAATAAAATTAGCATTGCTTAATCAATCTGGTTGTCTGCATGTCCATTTCTCCCGCAGATGGAAAATTCAGAGACATCACTTTGGCCTTCCTAACTGTGCCATCTCCGTGCCTAAAAATCCTGTGCTTGGCTCTGTTCGGGTGATTCAGAAAGCTGTAATGAAGCAACTGGTCTTCTTACACAGCCAATAAGATACTCTAAGGGTCTCCAAAGAATAATTCACAGTGATTGGTAAGAAACAGGCACTTCTGAAAGCTGAGGCACAAAAAACATAGAGAAATTTGGAATCTACCTACAGCCTGTAGAAGAAGGCTGAGAACATGAGAATATGGAGCTGACTCCAAAGGCTGCATCTGTGCCCACTTATAATCCATTCTTCTTTTCTGTACAAAAAACCCCTTGTGGCATCTAATGGACTAGAAGCAGAAGAGATGAAGATCTGCTAATGACAGATAAAGAATCAGGTTATAGATTTGTCTAGGAAGCTTATCTTTCTTCCTGATGAAGCTCTTTCACAAGTCTCTAGGTATATGACCTTCATGAACCCATGAAGAGATAAGCCTTGGATTCACAGCTTCAGCAAAAGGTAACAGTTCAGCATCCTCTCTTATGCCTTTTCTATGGTTTTTTGGTGAGATGCTCAGTATATTATTACTTGGTTTTTATTACCCTTTTGAGTCACACAACTCTCACCAGTCCCTGTACATTACCCTTTGGAAACCTTTAGAGCTTAGACTTAAGAGCCATTACTAGCGTTTAGAGCACAGACGCCTGACTCTTACTCTTTGAACAATCTTACTGGGGCCAGTTCTTAATTTTTAGGCAGTCCAATGCCTAAACTCTTTGAATTGTGACCTTAGGCTTATTCAGAAGCTGTTGAAATTAAGAACAAATATTACGCCTTGTGCTTAAATCAGTTAATTTTTTGTTGTCGCTGTTTATATTGTTACATAATCTTCACTGAGGGTTTTTTTTAAGAGGTAGTTTAAACATTTTATCACAGTGCATTGCTTTCAATGTTCACCAAGTATAAGGCCTGGCTCTTTCTAAATACAAAATGATTTTGCCACTGAATGTAATGGGAACAAGATCAGGTCATATGTGAAAAATAGACGTCACCATGCAAGGAACAAAATTACTAATGTTTTCACTGCAAAAAGGTCCAGATCCTTTATGAGTTTCACAAGAAACTGTCTTCAATTAAATAAGGCACCACCAGAAGACAACAAATGAAAGAAGCTGGAAGGTCCTGAGGCTGAGACAGGCAACAGACACTGGAATGAATGATGCCTTTGGAGCAGCAGCTTCTGTTCATAAAATGAGAGCAGACATTGCAAGCTGGAGGCTAAGGTTGGCCAGAAGACGTTAGAAAAGGGAAAAAGGGCTCTTGGCAAATAGCTCTGTTGAGATTAAATAACAAAGAAGGGTTGTAGGATGGGGTGGGTTTTTTTTCTAGTATTAAATTCTGGGATTTCAAACAGAAAAGAAGGCAGAAATTCCATGTGCTAATAATAATGGCTCAGAATAGGAGAGAGGGTGTGCAACATCAGCTCTTGTTGCAACAGTGAGGGGGAGGGAGAGTTTGGTATGTGAACTCCAAGGACATTAAGTCTGCTAGAAACCAGTGCTCTGGGCTCCAGTAGCCCCTAAAATCTACCTATAATTATAAAAAATGGGGGACTTTAGGCTGTTTACTTTAACCTTCCTTATGACCATGGCTGCTTCCTGGTTAGCTTCCTTTGCATGACACTCGTTCAGCAAGGGTGTCAACATATGCTCAGCTTTAAACACATCATTGGGCTTATTCATCCCCTTGAGTCTCTTGCTGAATCATGGCTAGTACCAACTGTTACCAGGTCACTCTTACAGCAAATCTAATGAAGTTAGCTTTGGGCTAATAAAACTGCACAATTGTAATAAGGAGCAGAAAACCATACATTGACTGTATTTCAGGCTCCATCTCCTGTATCAGTCCTTATTAATTCTTCCTGATAACGGGTGGTGCAGCAGTGTCTGACAGATGGTTTTAAGCATGTGTATGTAAGTGTCATCCCTGCATTCTTTGTTACTGCTAAGAAGAATACTATTAGTGACCACCAGTTCCTGAACATCACTAATAATAAGGACAAACAGAGAGCTAAGCCCATGTAGTTCATGATGCTGTGGCAACTGATACTACCTTTGAGACCAGGGATTGCTGTTGACACTTCCTCCTTCATCAGTTCCCTGACTCATCAGAGTCTGTGAGCTTTTTTCTTTAGGTTTTTGTGTGTGTGTGTGTGTTCTGCTCATTGCTAAGTGCCTTTTAGAGTTAAAATGTGCAAAAGGAGTGCTATAATGAGAAGTTATTTTCAGCGTGCATGTGCCAGAGACTGAAAGGTTGCAAGGTTCCTAGATTAATAGTGTCTGAAACCTGAACAATTCCCGCACAAATTAGTCCAAGTAATTTTGTCTAAAAATTATTTTGTCAAGCCTAATATCTCACAGCTGAAGTAAAGGATATCTTTTTCAAAACAGACACCCAATACAACCAATAGAATCTTTTTCTGTGTTCTTTGGTAATTATTCCAATAGTTAACTGTCTACTCTTAAAAAATATACCTTAATTCAGTCTGAATTTCTCTAGCCTTAACTGCCAGTCATTGACTGTTATTGTGCTTTTTTTAAAGTAAATATCAGTATTCTTTTGTCGAGTCTACATAAAGATTGTTTCAAAATCATATCTCATCCATCTCTTTGAGAAACTATTTCACTCTGAGATACATTTTCTGGAATAATTTTTGTCTATCTTTTCTGAAACTGCTAAATTTACAGTATTCTCTTTGAAGCACACAGATCAGAACTACATCCAGCTCATCAGTGGTGGTCTCTTTAGCCCTGTATATGGGAGACTATACCTTCTGCTTCCTTTCTGCTAACAACGCTATTTCACATTCAAGGAGTGCCAGAGTCCTGCTTGTCACAGCTTTACACTGAGAGTTCATAAACAACTATTTATCCACCATGACTCCCAACCCTTTTCCACAAACACTGCTTTTCAGGACAAAGTCCCACATCCTTTAAATATGTTCTGTGTAAACAATATACTTCGCTTTACTTCAGGCAAGTTTTGTAAGAAGAAATATCTTCTATGAGATCAGCATATATAGTCAGAAAAGAAAAAAAGAGAAGCCTTGGGCACATGAGTTCTTTTTCTTTTCTGTGTGGAAACTGATCAAAATCAGACAGATACACACCTAATATTGAATAACCCAATGTTAAGGCACTCATCCATGTCAAAATCAGAAGGGATGCATCTCTCATGTCCCTGGTGACAGATCTAACTACTGGGATATTGTGTATTCTGTGTCAGCTTTCCTCTCTCTCTTTTGTTGCCGGCTTGTTCTTTTTTTTACTTTCTCTTACTGAGAGCTGTCCTTCAGCTAAAGAGGGCTTTGTGCATGAGATTTGGGGTTGGAGTGATTTTCCAGTTAAACCCATTGATCCAATAAAAAAACAGCGCCTCTTCCTACAAACCTTGCCTCACTTTTATACCATTAAGCCACTACAGCTGCAACAACAGTTCTACTTTTAGCGGCATCAAATGCTTGTTGATTTTTGGAACCAATTTACCAAATGATCTGAATAGTTTTGTCATCTGCAAGCCTTAGCAGGAATTTTTTAAGACTTTCTTCAGAATTCAATTTAATAATATCTCAATATTATTAAATATTTCAATACATCTATATTTGTTTCTCATTTCATCAATTAGAAAATGAAGATAGAGAGCAGATAACCTTTTTCAAAATCTCAAGTCATTCATGGTTTCAGAACCATTTATTTTAATTTCCCTGGTAGAAGTCAATCAAAAATAATGAGTGTTGTTAAAAAAATTAATCTGGTTTTGCAGCTCTCTAGTGTGTATTATGACATGGTGTAGAAAGGAAGTCTTTCTTAAATATGTTTCACCACTCTGAAACTATCCCTCTTCCTCCTACAGATGAAGAGAGCAATTTTCTTCAATTTACTCACCACCTCAAATTTCAGAGTTCCTAGTCCTTCAGCAACTTAGCTAATAGCTAAGAGATCACTTAATCCAATAACCAACAAATCATTTCAACATTTTCTTAACTCTAGGTACCTGATGAGTCCAGTGACTGTGTGTTGACCTGCCTTGTTGTACCAGGCATGTTGGACACTACAGAACATCTTTTACTTCAGTGTTTCTCATGGACTTAGACTCATGGGCAATTTAGTTCTTCCATCTAAGTGTAAGGTTAAACAACTTCTGTCAGCTACTTAAACCAAGATAAATGTCACAAACTGATACTGTGAGGTACAGAGAAAAAACGGTAGTATTTGTGATCATCAGTAGACATTGTCAAAGTTCAATAGTAATCAGTTCTGTGCCTTGCTTATTTCTGTACTGAAATTGCTGAGGGATACACTGGTCAAATAATACTCATATGAGGAAGAATTCACTATTAAGAAGCCAACTCTGTCTTTCCTTCCAGTGATGTCATATGATGTACTTGTGACAGCAGTGTTTTCTCTACTCTTTCTTTTGATCAAATGGTGCAATGTCTCATGCAGAGATCTAACTGTATCTGTTTGCAACCGACCTACTCATCAGTCAAGAATAAACTGAAACTGCAGATTATTAATGCCTCTGATTCACAATTTGTATAATTGTAAGCTTTATTTCGGAAGGAGCAGTTGGGGTTTTATACAATTCTTTTCACAGGATATGAAATCATTAAATTAGTGGTGAAATTTTATTTAGGAACATGCGTAAAGCATAACTAGATGGTGGATATGAATATTGCTGGTAATAAAACAGGAACAATGCTGACCTAGACAGAAAATCATTAAGTGTGATCATTAAAATATACACGCATTGTAATAATAATCCAATCTGGCCAACTTCTTTTATTTAAGGATATAGTGTGCCAATGCCAAGACTATTAGTTTAAGTAAGTGGCCACTAATGTTATTATCATTTAGTACCATCTGTATTAAAACTGAAAGAGAACAAACAAAAGACATAAAAAGCATGAATAATAAAACTTAATATCACCAGGAAAAAAAATCACAACGGAAGGAGCAAAGCACCATCACTTCTTTTTTAGCTGAAAGCTTCCTGCTGCCCCCATGTTCTGAACCAAATCTGTTCCTCAGTCACAGGTTGTTATGGTTGTTTTAAGCTGTTTCCAGCTTTGAAGTTCTATTTCCAGTAAGGAGAAGGGGAAAAAGAAAAAACCAGAAACCCTTAAAAAGAAAATGGAACTTTTAAGGACATATGTTCAAAGACTACCTGTATGTTACCTATAAAGAAAGAAAAAATTAGAGACCTCAACTTCGAGAAAGACCAGAGATCAGTTGAAGAGATGAGAGGAAAGAGAACCAAAAGAAATTAATTCATTGTCAGAGCAGAGAGCACCTAGGAGAGGATGATCAGAAAAGAAGTTGTGGGGTGGGGAAGATACGGGAGAGAACAGTATAATCTGAAAAGGAAGTATAGAGGCAAAGCAAGCACTTTTAGTAAGAGACTAAGTGTTCTTTTTCCAAAAAGTGCTTTCCAAACAGATTGCACTGTATTTCACCTTTATGCACTTCAAAATTACAAAAATAGCAACAAAAACTAGATCTCTGGGTGTAACTGGTCCTCTGATTCTTCTACGTACACATCACATTTGTTTTATAAACCAATTAGAAGTTATTTAGAGCCAGTTTCTCTCACTCATGCTGATCTACATCTAGAAAAAAAGTTATGGAGTTTGTGGAATAACTGCAGATTTTCACTGGTTTAGAGGTCTAGATCTCTTTTACTGTAGTTTCTGTATGTGCTCTAAAAATGCAAGGCTAAAGTTTAAAGCATATACAGAAAGTAAACAGATCTCAGTTTGAGGAGCTTTCAACACAAGACTGAGGAATAAACAAAACATTTATGTTGTTCACTTTCAGGACTTAGTGAATACGCACACTGGAAAACTCAGGATATTTCAAATTATGAAAGCAATAGATAGATTGAAAGAATCATAGAATCATAGAACACCAGGTTGGAAGGGACCTCAAGGATACTCTGGTCCAACCTTTCTTGGCAAAAGCACAGTCTAGACAAGATGGCCCAGCACCCTGTCCAGCTGAATCTTAAGTGTCCAATGTTGGGGAATCCACAACTTCCCTGGGGAGATTATTCCAGTGGCTGATCTCATGAAAAATTGTCCTCTTGTGTCCAGTCGGAATCTCCCCAGGAGTAACATGCACCCATTACCCCTCATCTTCTCCATGTGACTCCTTGTAAAAAGGGAGTCTCCATCTTCTTTGTAGCCACACTTTAAATACTGGAACACAGTGATAAGCTCTCTCATAAACCTTCTCTTCTCAAGGGTAAACAGACCCAATTCTCTCAGCCTTTCCTCATACGACAGGCTTCCCAGTCCCTTGATCATCTTTGTGGCCCTCCTCTGGACCCTCTCAAGCCTGTCCACATCTTTTTTGCATAGTGGGGACCAAAACTGAACACAGTATTCCAGGTGTGGCCTGACAAGCGCTGTGTAGAGTGGGATAATGGCTTCTTGATCTCTGCTGGTGATGTCCTTGTGGATGCAACCCAGCATCCCATTGGCTTTCTTTGCCACTGCAATACACTGTTCGTTCCTATTGAGTTTCTTGTCCACCAGGACCCCCAGGTCCCTTTCCACAGAGCTGCTTTCCAGCCAGGTAGAACACAGCCTGTGCTGCACTCCTGGGTTATGTCTTTCCAGGTGCAAGACCTTATAGTTGTCCTTGTTAAACTTCTTAAGGTTCTTGTTAGCCCACTCTTCCAGCCTATTCAGGTCTTCCTGCAGGGTGGCTCTCCATTCTGAAGTGTCCACTTCCCCACTCAGTTTGGTATCGTCAGCAAACCTCATCAGGGTACACTTGATCCCATCATCCAGATCACTTATGAAGATATTAAACAGTGTTGGGCCCAAGGATTGATCCCTGGTGGACCCCACTTGTGACTGGTTGCCGATTTGAAAAGGAGCTATTTACCACCACCCTCTGGGTGTGGCCTGTCAGCCAGTTCCCCATCCACCACTCAGACCACTTGTCTAGACCATAACACATCAGTTTCTCTAGGAGGAGGCTGTGGGGAACCATATTGAAAGCCTTGGAGAAATCCAGGTAGACAATGTCCACCACTCGCCCACATCAACCAAGCAGGTTACTTGGTCATAGAAGGCAATCAGGTTTGCCAAGCATAATTTGCCCTTGGTGAATCTGTGCTGACTTTTCCCAGCCATGTACTTCATTTGACTTGTGACAGCTCCCAGGAGAATTTGTTCCATAAATTTTCCAGGGCCTATAATTTCATGGATCCTCCTTTAAGCCCTTCTTGTAGATGTGGGTGACATTAGACTTCTTCCAGTTTTCTGGGATGTCCCCCAATCTCCACAATTTTTCAAAGATGATGGAGAGCAGCCTCACAATGACATCAGCCAGCTCTCTTAACACCCTTGGGTGGATAATGTCAGGGCCCATTGATTTGTAGGGGTCAAGCTCCTGTAACAGTTTGCATACCAACTGTTCCTTCAGTGATGGTGGGTCTGTGTTTGCAACAGCCTGGAATTTTGTTCCCAAGGCCTGGGTTCCAGCAGTGCTGGTAAAGACAGAGGTGAAGAAAGGATGGGTAGTGGATGAACCTGTGTCATCATTGCCCAGAGATGGACAACTAACAAGGACAAATTGAGGTGAGGGGAAAGAAAAAAAGAAAAGACTTGCATTTGATTGGATAGATAATTCAGGACTAATCTCAGGAAGGAGGCTACTTTTGCCAGTGAGAATTTTCTCAATGCTTATGCACCTATCTCTATCCTGGTCACTCTATAGCCATTCAATTTTTATGCAAAGTAGTAGCTTTTACAACCCAGCGGGGGAAAATAAGTGTCCTGGTTCAGCTAGGATAGGGTTAAGTTTCCCCAGCAGTGGGGAGGAAGCTCTAGCTGGGTTATTCATATACCATGGTGATGTCACCTCCTGGCACCCAAGCGCGGGAGCATGGGAGAATCGGTGAACGCGTGTGTTATGCGATCTCTCTGCTCTCACTGCTGTATCGGTACATATCTTGCTCTGTTCATTGTTATTACTGTTATTGTTATTGCTATTATTGTTGTTTGTTGTGTTGCTGTTGCACTGTTGTATTAAACCTCTCCTTATCTCAGCCTCAGGGTTTGTATTTCACTCCCTTTGTGGGGGAGGGGCAGAGGCCGCATGGTCTTGAACCCCAGCAGGGACTAAACCACCACAATAAGGAACATTTGAACAATGAAATCCTGATTCTGCACTACTAAAGTCCATATGAGTTTTGCTGTTGACCTTGGTGAACTTTAACATGCAGTCATATGTTTCAGCAGCAGTACAGCCCCCCATTCTTTGACTCAGTGAGACAGTTGTTTCCATATAATCAAGACTGCAATGAACAACTGTTTTCCCTTCCCACTAAAATCTGTCATGAAAAATGACTGCATCAACAGCATTTAGTATAATGGAATTAAAGTCATCATGTTGCAAAACATTGTCATAGACTCATATTTCTTGCCTTGACATCAAATGTTTTGGCTTTACTTCAATATTTTTGTATAAGGTAAGAACGCTTTAGTCTTGGGATTTTTGTAGAAGCAGACTGCTATACCATGAAAATGTCCATGTCATTAGAATGAATTACTTTGTGATAGGGTCAAATGCAGCTTTTAAAATGCAGAGTGGGACTTCCTCTGTCTGTATAGTTCATATCTGAGGCCACAGGACTTGTTTATTTGATCAGCCTGCAAAAGGGTCCTTCATAAAATACAGTAATAACAATAAATGCATCATGGAGATGAACTAATTCAAAAGAAAACTTCCCTCCACTGTTTCATGAAAAGCAAACAAAACAAAAAAAAACCTTGTTGAGGTTATTGAGTTACCAGGATATAGATGCATAAGCATCACCAGGGATTTATTGAGAAAATACAGACTCTCACTATCAAAAGTGAGCATAGATATTTGAACCTTGTCATCTAGGATGACAGTACATATTCTACCTCCAAGTGTTTGGGACTGACTATACAACTTTACAGAGTCTCCATAATGTTTCACATCACTGTGAGGGACAATTCTGTTTGAATCATTTCTAATACTAAGGCAAAAACTGTGTCAGTGCACCTCCATATATGCAGCCTTTAGAAAAAATTCAGTGGGGACTGGGAACAAGATAATATTTTTGTTTGGTTTTGTACCCCACTAACCTTTCTTTCACAATTATTTCCCTTGTGTGGCTGGGCTGTGTCCCTGAGAGACTTGTGATAGATTCTGAAACACCAAAGGGGTTTGGAAACATTTTCCTCCTTCTTTAATCCCCTGGATATGGGATAATCCTTCTGCCCTTACTCCTCTCCTGGGATCACAGACCTCCCCACTAATATGCTATAGCACATCCTTGGGAGAAGAGGAAGAAATACCAGAGTGGTGAAAAGGGGCTGGGTGTGCAGCCTTCTCTATAAGTATGCCCTGACTCTGTGAATGGGAAAGAGTAACTCTGGAAGAAGCGGAGGAGAGCTGTACAGCAGAGAAACGGATTGGAAATTATTGTGCAGGCTGTGACAGAGTGGGACACAAAGCTAGTATTGTGGCTACATGATAGTGTGAGTGCCTAAAATTTTTGATGTTTGGTATTGCACACATTTAGATTGTCATAAAATCACAGAAACTATCTGTCACTTATCATTACTGTCAATGACTCTATGTGCCCTGCCACATGAGGAAATTTGCCATAGGAATTTATGTCTGATTCTGATAGGGAAGGTCCATGTAGCCATAGTGAAGGAGGGCATCCGGACTGCTAAAATTATTTGTATAATCTGCAACCCCTTCCCTGACTATGCCCCAGTTGCCGCTGAGAAAATGAGCAGTGGTAAAACTGTGGTCTGTGTTGGTTGTTCTGATGGGATGGATGTGTCTTACAAGCTGTGAAAAAGCTGTTGACAAGAAGTAAGGTGAAAAAAGTTGTAAAAGGTGAATAATTTTGACATGCTAATATATGTCTTTAAATCCTACCTCAAATATTAATCAAATACCTATTTGGATAATTTCTCTTTCTGTTCAGTTTTTTATTTCCATGTGAGATCACTACATCTCCAGAATATCTTGAGCAAACTTGATGAAATTGTTCTGGATAGGTGATGAGAGATACATTTATGCTACCATGGTTTCATAGTTGTAATAAACATTTTACAAAGCAATCCTAGAATGATTATGCTCCATACTGTTATGAAATCCATTCCATGGTCATAGTCTGTCCTTTCCATTGTTTTTTTCTGCAGAGCAGTGATGATGATATCACAAAGGTAGAGAGTGTGGGAGGATATAGTGCCACTTTGGGCACTTTGTATTGCCTTTTATGATACAGAAATCTTCAGGGTAGGCCTTGGTGTCTCCAGATCATCACTCGGAAACAAGGAGACAAAAGAAAACTGTGCTCATTGAAAGAACAGAATTCCTACTAATAGCCCAAAGGAACTCCACCAATCCTTTCCAAAAAAAAAAATAAAAAAAAAAAATCACAATTTTTATTGGCAGTATGATAACATCTTAGTATCAGATTTATGTAAGATTCAAACTTGATATTTCTGCTTCAAACTTACATTGTCATGAATTAGAGCAGAACATATTCCTATACCTCTGTCTTTATTCCATGCAGCTCAGGGAGTTCTAGCTCACTGAATGCTTTGTGGTTTTTTCTGTTTGTCTTGCACAGACCTCCTTTCATGCATTGAAATGTTCATTTAGGGGCAAAATCCTTCTCTTCTTGCTAATGCTATGTTATGAAAATTCCTTTCTTGATCTCTTTAGCTCACCAAATCTGTGGTTCATTTCAACTTTAAATTGAAATATTTCCATTTTAACACTTTTGCTGTTACAATTTCCTTTAATTTTACAGAAATACTTTACTTCAGGTGGAATTGAAGACCCCATCTGAATGGGAGATACAAATCCAAAGTTCAAATCACATCCTCTTTGGAAGGAGACACTTTGGAAACTTCAGATCTAAGTCTGAATTCCCAGTATCATCAAGAAATTATACAAGTTAAAACCAAAATCTGGGAGCTTTTCACGTCTGTTTGTGTCTGGAGCTGTTAAGCAATAAATGACCTCAATCTCAGCTACCATTCCTCTTCTCTTAAAGGAAATATCAGCCAGAGTTTTTGTTAAGAGGTACATGACCTACTCTTCACCCTGTCAAGGAACTCTATATGGAGAAGAGTTTAGGGACTATATAGAAAAGGTTACTAGTCCTGGCAACTCAAGGACTCAAGATGTATTAGGTAATTGATACCAAACTCTGAATAAATCTTTGAACATTTATCTGTTTACTCAAATTGAATCTGAATGTTGAGCCTTCTGAAGTTCACTTGTCCCTGTTTATTTGAAAAATGGATTATGATACATTACTGAGTCATCACTAAGTGACAGGAAGAGTTCAGTGTGAGGCAAGACAGCAAAACTCCACTGGAAATACAGTATAAATTACTGACCTCTAAAATTGTCACTTTGATATCAGTTGACAGTGTCATTTTAATCAGAAGATCTGCTTTTGTGCTATCTCTCTTTGCTGCCAGTTGTAAAGCTTTCTGACACCTATATATTTCCAGTAAGATTTACTAGTCTGTATCTTCAGCAATAGGCAGAATTTGTACTGCACCTGGCTGGCGTTTCTCTTAGGCTGTCAGCAGGGATCCCTAGCTGTGTGAATAGAGTCAGTATAAAAAGAAATGTTTGATTTGATGGAGCTGTGAGGGAGTAGTTGAAGTGCTTTCCAAGGGAAGGAAAGGTGCAAACACTATAGAGTGCTCACAGGTCCTGTGGCAGGAAATATGGCAATTCAAATTGGAGAAGCAAATTCAATATATGTAATCAACTGTGATTTCTCCCTGATTATCTCAGGACTAATTAGGGAGTGTTTTTTACAGCTAATCAAAGGTATCTGGAAAGAAGTAATTTGCATAACTTCAAGTCAAATTGTGTCATGAGGACAGCTAAGCTAATGTAAACTGGCATTTACTGTAAAATTAACATGTATTGCTTTCAAACAGGGAAACAAAGAAGCAATGGAAACCTGCCGACTAGAAACTATGAAGAGCAGCATTGACAGAGTGCAGAAGCTGTGTTACATGAAGCATATCAATGCATGAAGCACAAGGAATGTAAATATGCAAAGGCCAAAACATTTGCAGAAGGGGACTCGTTTGACAAAATTGTAAATACCATGGATTCTGCTGGCTGTCTAACTGTCACTGTGTCACTGCATTTTGTCATGGTTTGTAGTTTAATATTCCAGGGAAAAAAATCCCTGTTTTCTCATTTAGGGGAAATTGTTTTTTACTTAAAGTAAATCTGGTCTAAAAATTAGCTTCTAATCCAGTATTATAACAAGTCTGGAAAAGACAACCATACATACTTTTGTTTCTCCTTCAAAAACATGAAACACACTGGAATTTCTATTCATTTATTTCTTCAAGAGAGTGATTTTGAAGTCTATTTTTATCTCTGAGGATGTAGGGGAGGTTATGGCTACCTCACTTCAGGCTGCCAGACATTTTTGCCTGTCTCAAACTGTAAATCTGACAAGTTTCCACGTAGCAAAGCACTGGAACATGTGATTTTTCACATGGGGTCAAAGGTTCAAACATATCTGTCAACCTGGTGCTTCACTCAATAGGAAGAGGATATCCTTGTGAGCTTTGACATTCATTCACAAACCATTTTATGCAGAGTTAAGGCCTGGACTTCTTATAAGGGCCTGACAGAGGATGGATGTACAGACATTTTTGTTTAACTGAACTAAATATATAAGGCAAATATTATCTTGTGGGAACTTTGAATGCTAATGCCTATTATCAACCCTGTGGAACAACAGCAACTCTAAGAATAAATTAAACTGGAGATTGATGATAGCAGTTAGATAGGATCAACCAGTGACTAACTAATCCTTGAAGTTAAGATAGTGTCCCTCCACTGTATGTACTTTTTCATAAGTTCAGACCTGTGTAACATTTTTCTTAACCAGGGTCACCCAGCTCATAAAGATTTAGTGCTTGGCATCTGGTATGAGTTTTGTTACAGATGGTATTTGGAAGATGAAGATTATCTGTTCAGATCTACACTGAGACAAAAGTCTCAGTGGTGAGGCTCTGGACCTATGAAATGGTTTTTCATCTTCAATGAAACTGATTCACAACATTTGGGTGATCGGTTGACTTCCATGTAGACTTTTTCACCAATATGGCTATTTTGTAATTACTTTTAGATTTCTTTGGAAAAAGTTAGCCCTTTTAATTTTAAAAGCTGGATAGTTGTTTATATTTAAACACATGACATTCATGATCAAACACAATTTTAATATAGGTCATTCACATACAGATTATATAATTTCCACTGTTTACTTAAATATACATTTCATTTATTGTTAGTCCCTGTATAGAATTTTGTTTGAACCTTTTATTAAGGCTAACCTGACTGACATGGAAACCAGTGAACTTGGAAAGAAAATAATTGTATTCAAACCCTGACTAAATGTTTAATCCCTAGTTATGTCCAGATGCAGAAATTGTATTTCTGCTTTTCTCTTTAATTTTATCTGTACAAAAACCCCACATTTTCTTAGAGTGAGTTTGCGCATTTTTTTTCCCTTTTTTCCTTTACCCTGAGCAGCTCTCTTATAAGCACATAAGCATGTGTACCTAACATCGCTAGGCCTAAATTCTTTGGCATGAGATTTGCTTTCTCACAGCATTTTTAAGAAAGTATGAAGAAAGTCTAAAATGGAAAAGGCTATTTCTATCTTCCTGTTTGGTCAATGGGTTATTTCCTTCTGTTGAAAATGTCTAAATTCATACGAACACCTCCAAAGAACCATTTCTACTTAAGTTTTATAAGCTAAAAAAAATATTAGTTCAAATTTCTGCTTAAAATTGATTTCTTAAATTACTTACTCTTTCCAGTTTTCACTGGAAAAAATTAAGAAAAATTGAGAGGTCCCAATTTCCACTCCATTATACTGGTTAGATAGTTGGATAATCTTATTCAAGTCAGTTGAGATGCTTTAATCTAAAATCACTTTAATAACAAGGCACTGATGCAAACTAATCAGATCCTGGATATCAGAGAAAAGGGACTAGTTATGTAAAACCAGTAGGATGTATTGAATGCTGGAGAATTGTGCCAGGGAAAAGATCAGGTTATGCTTTCCTGCTTTTTGCACTCTTCTTTAAAGCATCTGCTGCTGACCACTGTTCAAGAACAGCCACTGATCTGCATCTAATCTAATCTAACAGTGGTTGTGTTGTTATAACTCAACCTAGTGTCTAGTAAAGGCACTAGGAAAAAACGAGACCCTCAAAATAATCCCAGTGTGACTTGGAAAGATTTCTTCCAGTCTCTGCTTTTCTCTGTCCATTCGCTGCATGTGAGAAAGAAATTTGGAATGTTAAAGGTTTTTCTGTCCCAGTTATAGTCCTGTTCAGAGAAACTACACTTTCTACAGTGTGTACAGTGCATGCAGCCTTCTTTAAGACCCTAAGATACCTCCAGGCTGTGTTACACATGAATATGCAGAAAACCTTCATATCTTATTAAGACACAGATTTTGGTTTGCTATTTACCTATTTTTACCTTCCTTCTGTTTTCGCTCATTCCCGCCTATTTCAGCTACAGCCAAGCACTTTGACTCCATCTGTGAAGGTGTCAATTCCAGCTGCCTCTGCAGCTGCTGTCTTTGCTATTTCTTGGCCAGCCATCAAGGAATGACTCTTCCTTCCCTAAAGATGTGATACATTTCAGCCAGCTTCCACTTGAAAAGTGAAAGAAGCCATTTAAATACTGCATAAAGGCAGTTTCCAACCCCTGAGTCTATAGAGCAAAACATTACCTTAAGCATAGAGCTAGCCATACATTTGCTTTGGAGTCTAGTCAATATATTTATTTAGTATTTTTAAGTTTCATGTTTCAAGTCAGTGATTTTTTTTTCACTTTCAGATCTGTTTGAATGTTCATTCAGGCCTTATTTAGATGACAGGTCCTAGGAGAGCTTTGCAGGTTCCAGATCCAGGTATCTACCATAACTGCAGCCTGATACCATGGCACACATAACCCCACCTTTCTGCTCTCTAGTTTTCATGCAGTAAAAACCCACACATGCAGCCTGGCAGCTACCAGAATGCATGCAGCTTCAGTACAATTACTCTGTATTGTGGATACAACTAATTATACAGCAAAATATAGACAAATTTAAACAAGAGGAACTTTATTATTAATGTAGTAGAAAATGGATAAGATTTGCTATCTTAATAGGAGCCAGTAGAAAGCATATGACCAAATTCTGGCCACAGCTGGCAACACAATGCTAAATTATTTTGCCCCCATTAGGTTTGCCACTTGCAATTGCTTTTACCCAACACCACAGAAAATGAGAGACAAGAACTGCATTCTAAATGTCTCGTGGAAGAAAAATAAGTTTTTCTAAACCTTGTATAATACTACTTCACTCATTATTTAAAAGACACAGCTTGAGTTATTGTCTTAAAATACATCTACAATAACAAAAGGGAGCTGTGGGCTTTCTAGGCTGGGGTGATGCTTTAATTTGTGTTTTTAGATGGTGGTCAAGATTCCACAGGTGCTAAAGAAGTTTTGTCACCATTATTTCTTTGCTAAACTTACTAAAACATTTAATGATCCAATAGCACCACTATTCTATTGCAGAAATAAGCAGGGAACATTAGTTTAACATTATTTTCATCATGAACTTAATAGCTCTACTGAATTTAAAGATGTTTCTTATATCGGCTTTTTCTATGAGAAAAATAAAACAACATCATTAAAGTAGAGCATAAGTAAGGCACAGTGAGTGCCAACAGTTATGAAGCTCATACTGATATTTCTTTTTCCCATTTCCTGCTAATTTGCCAGAACAGCTTTTGACCTATCCATAAATAGGTCTATGATAAACCAGACATTAAATTGGAACTAATTCCATAATTAGTGCTGTTTCATAGTGATATGTTTGCAAGACAGTCTTGGTTAACAAAAAAAAAAACCAAACCAAACAATGAAAAAGCATCTTGAGACATCGCAGGAAAGCATGCATTCAGTAATTTAATATTTATAAAGCTGTACATTAGAAAATAAAAATCTAGAAAGCATTGGCATGGTAGAGCAAGCCTATTGCCCCCGGGATTAGTTCACAACCTGTTAAAATGTGTGCGCTGGTCAAGCTGCCAAATGGGCAGCTGTATCATGTAACAGCCACATGAAAGCCACTGCAAGTCTGGCTGCACAGGCAACTCTCTGGTTTCCCTGTCTGCTGCACAGCAGGAAGAAAATGACCAGACAGAGCTCTGCAGCTGACGTCTGCAGCACCCACAGGCAGTGAGCTACAGTTTCCAACACTTGCATTTGGCAGAGCTGAAGAAGTTGAATAAATTATAATGGAGTAAACCAAACACATGCGATGCTCTAAAGGTATGGAATATTCCTTCCTGATTCCCTAGTTGGAAGCAGTGAAATAGAAGATTTTATTACAGATATCGAATTCTAGCTTTCTTAGAGATTTAATCTATTACCATAACACTCTCCAGCCTTTCTTTAAAATCCAGTAAGAGGATCTAACCTCAACTCACACTTGTGACTTGTGATTTTTGCTAAGAAAAGAAGTGGAAGTTTTATTTATGTTGATCTTATACATATTGCTCCACATTCACATCTCCTTTGTGTATAATTAAAATTTTAAGCTAAAAAATGGCACTTCATTTTCATGTTTGTGGTCCTCAAATTATGACTGCACTCCTGAAAATAGGTATATGAAAATAAACTTTTGTGCTTATAGAGAGTGTTACTGTCTGAGAGGCCTTCCTACATTACCAGTGATTGCTGGGTCAGGGCAAATTTAAAAACCTGAAGTAGGTGTTTTTCACAAAGGCATGAGGAATATTTATGATCGAGCTTAAAACACTATTGCAGTGTTGCAGTTTGAAGCTTGTGGCAGTTTAACTTTTTGGAGGTCATTCATATTTATCCCATATATATCCAGAGGCTCATCAAAAGCCTACTGTTGTCTAGCAGAAGAATGAAGAGGACTTCGGGTCAAATCAATTGTGCAGACCATTTAGCTTTCAACAGTTCAAACATCTAGATTTTTAAGAAAGGGTAACAAATTTTTAAATACATTGTGAGCATTGCCAGCCCTAATGTCCACTTATACGTGGAATTATGACCTCTTCCAAAATGTCCATCTTTGGGGCTTCCAGTCATAGGACACATTAAGCAACACTGCTTATCATATTTTCATGCAGTGCATATAAAAATGGTGAAAAAGCACACCATCACTTTCATATTCTCTCTCCCTCAACTGCTAAGCTTAGGCTGTTCACTGAATCATTAAATACATATCTGAAAGCTAACTGGGCCCACTGGCACCAGTGACTGAGAAAGAGTGTTGCATTTATTTCCTCTGTTAATATTTCTCAATTTCAGCAAAACATCTTGCCTTTGTTATCCATCCTGCTACAGATTCCTTGACGTGACTTTCAGACTGTGGTTCTGGCAACAACGGAAAGACAGTTTTGAGAAGAAACAGCTGAAGATGAGTAGCTTGGGTGTATCCAGCTCTAAATGGGCTTCAGAGCAGTCTAGCAGTCTGTCCACACTTACAGTATATATTGCAAACCATAAAGTTATCACTAAAATAAACTGGATAGCTTCTTCTCAGAGTATGCCTTCAGCCATATATCGAGCTGGTTAAAAAACCCAACTATGTATGTAGGTAGCTGGAAAAATTCTACACTGCTGCAGCTTTGAGACAAACTGCTGTCACCTCTTCGGACTGCAGCTCAGACCCTGTCACCACAGAAGAGCACTGACTTCTGCAAGAGCCAGTTGTATCTGCTGGTTAGTCGTGGGGAAGAGGGAAGTAAGGCCATGGTTTCTATTTCGCTGCTTCTGAATGGAAGACCATGAAAGTTTAAGGGCTGTCTGTGTGGCATGGCTGCTTCTCCAGTGTCTAGAGAAAGCAGAACCAAGAAAGTATCAGAGACTCTCCTGCACATCATGTCCCCATGCTGCTGCTACTCTGCAAATAACTGGTAAGCAAAAGGATTTAAAATATGTTCAGACTATTTGTTAAGTATCTAGTATGAGTAAACTGGTAAAAAGAAGGGAAAGAAAAAGAAGGGAAAGAAATAGAAACAAAGGGAGTTCTATTGAAATAATGCCACTTTTTCCTTTGGTGATTAAAATGCAGTTTAGCATTAAAATGAGCTATTTCTTTTATTTTACCTGATTTACTTCATGCATGACTTGAACATGAATTTTTTCTTTGAAGCCATGGAAACTACCCAGAAGACAGCCAGTTTCCATAAATAAGTTTTTCCATATTCACAAATAAAATCTATTAAGTTCTCTAACAAAAATAGCCATAAGGCCATTCCATCCTTAACTCATACATTAGGGCTTCCTTCCTATAAAAGCAAACATACAAAAATAGGTATAATTATCCTACACAATATTGTTGAAATACTCTACAATACACAGCAGCTCAAAGTAAACTTCATGGAATGAGACATGAGCTCTGCCTTCTCTGAGGGTATCCTCTCACAGACCACTCCTTTGCACTCCTACCTGAGCCACACTGACAGGTAAATTTAACTACGCAGAATCATATCTACTGAACAAAGTTGTCCCAAAGAGAATGTGCAAAACCTAGGGATGGCTTATTCAGCAGTGATGTCTTTAACAAATTGTGGGAAAGAGTGGGAACTAACTTTGGGAAGGTGTGGTAATGAGAAGTAACTTTGGAATGAGAGTCATGGAAAATTATCATTACTGACAGGAGGAAAACTGTAGTTTTTTACAAGTAATTCTGGTTAAATCTCCTTGCATATAACCTGCAATAGTACTGTCAGGCTAAATGCTGATCACTGGAAGAACACTACATCCTGTGATGTTTTGTTACTTAAGATGGCATCCGAAATTTACGTTTTCTTATGTGTTATACAGAAACTGTGTGGTTAACTGTTGTTTCAGGGACTTTAACTGCTTTATATTCTCATCTTCATGCCAAATGAGTGGAAGTCTCATTTCAAAGCTGAACAAAAGTTTGAAATGCTTAAGCTTCCAGCCCTTTTATTTTTTTTGTTTTCAAGAGTGAGTAGAAGGGTGCCAAGAGACCGATCTTTGATCTGATCTTTAGAAATGTGCCCAGAAATTTAGGGGACATGCTGATTTAAGCTAGGCATGGTCTGTCTCTTGCAAGAAACCTGGCTTTTCTTCCATCTAAAGAAGGATAAAGAGAAACCAAGGAAACAACATATTGAAGGCTTTACAAAGAAGCTCTATTTTCAAGAAAAAAAACGCAATGCAGACCAGATGTGGCACATTCCACAAGGTACACATGTAGAGTGTTGCTCATATTGTACTCAACACAAGCTAACAACACCTGAAAATGTTATTGAGTTTGTAAGATAAGAGGCTAAGAAGTGCTGTAATTAAGGTTAACAGTGCACCTGTAGCTTAGCCCTTTTTTCATGAGTGCATGCTGATAAAGTTTTAATTACATACTCCATTTTCTACTAGTGTCCTGAACCATCCAGAGAACAGAGTATTTAATCATTCTTTTCTTTTTTTTACCTTAATCTTTCAATATGTCCTTATATCCCATTACTTCAAATTAGTCAAACTGCACTGAAAATGAGATTATTGCTTTCTGTAGTGGTTGTCATCACCACATCATCTAACTGCTTGAAAAAATAATCCCTGTATTTGCACAAAACATGCATGAGATTTGAATTTCTGCATTACATAGAGGCACTGAAGTAAGAATTTATACACTACTTTTAGATGAACCACACTGCAGAAATTAATATTGCAGAGTATTTCATGTCGTATTTCAACTCTCACTCAAAGTTTAGCACACAGAGGCTTCAATTACATCTGGGAAGGTTAAGCACTTCTGCTTGTTCAACCCATATAAAATCAAGCATAATGATTAGTTTTGTGAAGCAGTTGGTGAAGTGACTTGATTACCACCAGAGAGGAACTCTGTGGCTGAGACAGTGCTAGAAGCCAGCTCTTCAGTTCAGCATTTGATTTCCTTGAGAATGTCCTCACTCACTCCTCCTGAAATTTCCTACTCTTTCGTTTCAACAAAATTTTGCATGGAAAAAGGCAGAAATCCTACACAGTTAGTCTATTTGTCCAAAGGCTGCAGAACAGGAAAGATGTTTTAATAAGTGTGGAAGAGTAAACTTGAAATGCATCTTTCCTTAACTTTTGGGTGCTTGCATTTCCATATTCTAAGTGTGTTTTTCTATGTTGCCTAAAAAGAAATCTGGGTGAGAAAAAAATCTGTCACATAGCACCTGTCAAGGTACTCCATGGTCATCAGAAAGACTGAGCTCTTTGGGACCACCATGCCAAGTGGGCACAATAAGTGACAGCAGCGGTGGTTTATCCTCCTAATAGTTCCTGCAGGCATTTCCTGACAGGAACAGGCATGGTGAGACAGCTGCACTGAGCAACACAATCCAGAATCTGCAAAGGTTTGTTCTGTCTGGTCTCTTCACTCCAAATAAAATTGCCTCTGTTTTGTCCATTCTACCTTAACACTCACCTTCCTTCTGTCCTTCCATCCACCCCTTTCTGAAGCCTCTTTTCCTTACCCAACCATTCCCAGTGTTCCCCTTTCCACTCTTTATTCAGTCTATCAACCTTACTCCCCTGACACTGGAGATGGGAGTAGTGTCATCTAACTTTCTGCATAAACTATGTGGATTTCTGTATTCAAACTAAACATCCTTTAGACTCAGTTGAGAGAAATCTGCATTTCTGGGACAAGACTTGACTTATCTTAATGTCAATAACTAGCTCAGACACTGTGTAACTGACCCTGGGTATCAGATCTTTGCTTTCATTTCCAGTCTTATGATTTGTCCCAGTCCTCTGGCATGAGTTTCTTGACCAGCTGTCACTTTTCCAGCTCCTTCCCCCTTCAGATCCCTATGCAGCAATTTCCATATCCTATCTGAGACTAGTGTTATTCACCAATCCTATTGATTCCTCTTCTACTCTTGTCTTTGCTGCAATACTCCATCCTGCTGTCTCTTAGTTGCTTCATCAAGCCAATCTTTCTCTCTCAGCAGGGTGCAGCGAGGGCTGGCTGCAGTGCAGGCTGAGGTGGGGAGCAGTGGGGCAAGATAGGGCAAGAACCTCCCCCAGTGGCCCCACCCCAACATGCCAACTCTTTCAAACTGGCAGCCTGTCACAAGTGGGGTCCTTCAGGGATCGATCTTGGACCCAAAGCTGTTTAATACCTTCACAAATGATCTGGATGATGGGATCAAGTGTATTCTGATGAAGTTTGCTGACGATACCAAACTGAGTGGGGAGGTGAACTCTTTGGAAGGGAGAATCACCCTGCAGGAAGACCTGGATAGGCTGGAAGAGTGGGCTAACAAGAACCTTAAGAAGTTCAACAAGGACAACTATAAGGTCTTGCACCTGGAAAGACATAACCCAGGAGTGCAGCACAGGCTGTGTTCTACCTGGCTGGAAAGCATCTCTGTGGAAAGGGACCTGGGGGTCCTGGTGGACAAAAAACTCTATAGGAATGAACAGTGTGCTGCAGTGGCAAAGAAAGCCAATGGAATGCTGGGTTGCATCCTGCAGTAGGTCCTGCAGTTTGTACTGATTTAAGGAAGTGGAGGAGGGCAGACTTCCTTTTCTCAGTTCTTCTGCCTGCAGCATCTTGGACCCATATTTGCAGACAAAGTCCCACTTCAGTACCTCAAATCTCCAGGCTGGAGAACCTCAGTCCAGGAAAATTGTTAAGAGATTTTAGCCTTCAAGTCTCTACAAAGTATATGGTACCTGATATCCTGGCACATTTTTGAGAACTCTCATATCGATAGTATAGACCTAGGCCTTTTCTGTCCAATTTGTGATCCAGCTACAGCACAGGGGAGGCATCCAGTCCTTTTAGAGTGCAGAATAAAATTTTCCATAGCCTCATTCTCAGAAATAAATGCATTTTTGCTAGCTAAGACTTTCCAATGGCAAGGAAATGAAGCATAGGATAGACAATGGCATGGAAAATTTCAGTCCAAATAGGCAGTCTTGAAGTTTTTAAATTAAAAGTACCATGTAAAACAATGCACCAGTAAAAAGGGCTAAAAGGCAGTATTAGACAACCTTTTAATGAACCTTGTGAACAGAGTGTGGTTAGTATATTAATGTAGCTACTATTATTAGCAGCATTTGTAACATTAGATGTAGTACGTGCAGCTATTTAAACATATGTATTCTTATCTTCCCTATGTAAGTGTAC
This sequence comes from Strix aluco, assembly GCF_031877795.1. Lineage (NCBI taxonomy): Eukaryota > Metazoa > Chordata > Aves > Strigiformes > Strigidae > Strix > Strix aluco. Next base: position 44,474,935 of record NC_133932.1, read on the forward strand.
CTGAGGCAACTTCAGCATAGCACACTCTGTATCAGACTGGTTGTGGGCATAGCTTTTTTAAAGCTGCCAGAACTGCTGTGCTGCTCTTTAGGTCAGTTTCTCTACTGCCTAGCTCCTTGTTTAATCCTGCAGACTTCAGTGGATGTACAGTGCTGGTCTTCCCACTTAACAGCATTGCATATCCTCCTGGCATTTACCCTGAAAAACTGTAAGTAACTAGGCACTAAGAATGGGAAAATTGTGCTTTCCATCTACATCTGTGCCTGTCCTGTTCTCAGATTTACCTAAGGTAGGTGATACTGGGATTACAACCATGAGGTGGCTGGACACGAGGCACTTTGGCCTCATGGCAAATTATATCAAGATGGAACATACAAATTGGACAAAGGTTTTCTTCTGTTGACAAGCTGTCCCTTCTCTGCTGAGTGACATAGACTGAGCAGAGTGCCTTCCTTGAAGGCAGTAGAGTTGCATCATTTTGCACCCGCTGAAAAAGCTGATCCACTGTATGCAGAACATCACCTCAGATATATCAAAGTATATTATCAGTTAAGAATCCTGCTTAGTAGTTTTAAAGAATTATACTTTGACAATACCAAGATAAGAAAAGTGATTTTGCATATGCTTTCTTTTCAGAGCAGAAAACTGTATGGAGCTGAAAATGATCATAAAACTATTTTCAAACTTTTAATTGTAATGTCATTGAAAGTTTTAATAACTATTCTAGTTGAAGTCAGTACTAAATTATTAACTAAAATATTCTTACTTTAAAAAAAATGCCTTTTTAAAAACTAAAGCAATATTAAGTTACAAAAGAGGGCAAAAAGACATTTCTTATTTTCATGCCCATTCAGCTCCAGCAGAGAAGTGTGCATTTTAATTACATTTTGATTCAAACTAGAAGTGTGATTTTTAGACCTATAAGTGAAAATGGATTTTTTTAGACATATCAAAAAAAAAACATTTGAAAGTGAGAGAGAAAAGAATAATGATGTTGCATCTTGTTCAGACATTTTTACTACAAAGTAATAAAAATGCAATAAAATTATTCATTAAACTTGTCAATAGCTAATGTATAGTCTTTGAGATCCTTAGTATCCTAATATAACCCCTTGGAACAGTTTTGCTTTTATATTGCTTTGCTGGGATTCTAGTACACATTAGAGAGCTATGCAGAATGTAAATGCAGTGTCAAAGATTACAGAAAACCACAGGGGAAATTAAGAGCTGTTTCTTATATGGTGTTATAGGCCTTAAGCTATTTTGTTCTGGGCATCTTGTCATTATTGTTTTGTATTTAAGTCTTTGGTGGTGGTAAATCATACATTCTGAAGGTAAGAATCACTCTTGTGTAATCCCAAAGGGATTATATTTAAAAGCTTGTCTTTTTTGAGACACTCTTCCTGGAGATCTGCAGAATTACAGAGACAAAAATACGAAGATGTTCTTGGCATTTTATGTTCGCATACAACTGCATTACTTTATAAGGACGAACAAAACTCAGTTAATGTCAGTGGCAAATTTTCTATTAATTTCAGTAAGCATAGGTTGTTAGGTTCTGGTTCATCCACACCTCTATGTAAATTCATAGTCACTACAACTGAGAGTTTGCCAGTGTCATGCTATTTCTGGCAAAATTATGGCTTGGAAGACTGACATATGAATGTTTTCACATTTCACGGTCCTTTCTTTTTTGTTTTCTGTATTTTGTTTGTCTCTTTTTTTGTTTCTTTGCTTTATGGGAGTGGACTTGCTTTTCTTATTCCCTGTGAAATGATGAATGAGAGCCATTTCATGTTTCTGGTGGACATGGGAAAAGAAAATGTAGGGTGCTGTTTCTTTCTCTGTTCATCAACCATTTAAAAACAAAGTTTAGTTTCAAGATAGCTACCATTTAAGTTGAATGTCTGTTAGGGGACTTACTACCATACCAAACATACTATTCATGTTTTCCAGTCGAGGTAGCTGATTATCTTCCTGATCATAAGTTGTTACCAAACTTAGCATCTTGACTGTGCTGAATACATTCACAATTATAAAGAGCAGTGATGACTAATGCCTATTTGTGTGTGAAGGATATTTAAATGGATCTTGGGAATACCACCTGCGTCCACAAAATTGCTGTGTTACGGAGTTTATCAGGATTCCTGTAGTCAGCTTCTTACTTCTGAGGCCATGCCATGTCACTTGCAGGCTAATGCAAAGGAAAGCTGTAAACCTTCATGCTTTCTGTTCAAGTGACAGCACATGGACACAAAAAGATGGCAGTGCTGAGACCACAGCATATGGGGCTGAGGGGAATTGGAACCCAGGGGAGTTCCCAAAAAGCAGAATGAGGAGGTCAGGTGGATTTGACCTGGATCTGAAAAACTAGGTGCTTGCAGAGTACCTGAAACTTCACAGCAATAAAAGAAATATGAGCATGGTGAATAACAGAACATTGTGCTTTCATAGCAAAGAAGTGTAGTTTAATTGTGGATATAATTAGGAAACTGTGGTCTGCATAGCATAAAGAAGGTGGAGAATAGACCAGGGACACTTCCTATTTCACAGACAGAGAGGAAAGCTCCTGATCTACTCAGGTGATCCAAAAATGGTAAGACGATAAGGCAAATGGCAAATACATGCCAGAGTTGTATTGTTTTGCCTCATTTTCTTTGCTGCTTCTGGTAGCTAACACAAAGAATTCTTGGTATTTTAGACCATTATGCAAAGGTTGTGTGCCTGAAGACTGAGGTGCAAGCTCCAAAAGCCTAAAGTGAAAAATATTGTATTATATGTATATATATTGCCAGAGAATCTGTGACTCAACAAAATCTGTAGGACAAATGCATGATTTCATTTCCTTCAAGGAGTCAGAGACAAAAGTGCACATGTCCACAACATGTACTACAGAAATTATGGTAAGAAACAATTAATATTACCTACTGAAACTAAGTCTTGCAGACATTAAGGTCAAGTGTTTCAAGGCTCAAAATCATTACTGCATAAATGTCTGCCATGGGAGCTTTATTGCAGCTGGGTCAGCAGGCTTTGTCCTCAGTTCACTTTTTGTCACCTTTGTATTAGTGCATCACATATGACATAGGATCATTTAAAAAGCTTCAGTTTGCACCGTGTTCTATGCCCTGAAGCCTGCCTCAGAAGATATACAGAGGGGTGACATTGTTCTCTAGTGGTACATGTTTGTTTTTTAGTTGATGTGGCCCAGCATAATCTAGGGCTGATGCACGTAATAGCAGACTTTCACAGTCTGGTGGTAATAATATCTTCCATGTGAGGGCCTTTCAACTTAGGAACATACTGTGTCCAAAAAAACTCTTATTTGGTGACGTTCAGGGCACATAGCAAAGCCCATGTTTCCAACCTGGTTTCTGCTAGTGAGTAGCCATGCTCAGACGGCTGAGAAGTAGTGCTATTTCCACACCCTTAAATGTGAACCAGGTACTGTGTCTTCTACACCACTGTGGCAACTATAGTTCAGTATTTGCTCTAACGGTGATTATTTCCCATCCTTCTCCATCTGGCTTCTGAAGGAAGTTGGTCTCTGACACCACTTAAGCAGAAATAGTTTGTAAATCTGCTTCCCAAGTGCTTTATGATTGCTCTTGATAATAGGTGCTGTTGATGTAAATTGCTGTTATTATCATCAGTGACTCATTAATCCATTGGTTATTGATCTATTAAACCTTTTTCATTTTAAATGACAGAAATAAAGATTGTGCTGTAACCAGTATTTCAAAACGTCCATTCAAACTTTAATGAAATGTATATAATTTTGCAAGGAAATCAAGATGCATGCACTATGGGTTTGGTTTTTAACTCCCTATTTTTCAAAGTCCCTTGTTTAGATGTTGGTGGTTTCTTTTAATCTTGGCTACTTCTATCACCACTGGAAGAAGAATCAGCAAGTCCAAAAGGCAATTCATTTTTTCTGCTAACTGTAGAAGGGTTGTACATGAGTAACTTAGATGCGACAGCTAACTCACAGATGCTAAAAATTAGGTAAGATTAATGTAATTCTAAATACTTGACTTTGAAAAGTATACTCAGGTCAATTCCCAAGCCATCTTTTCTTATAAACTAATTAAATACTGAAGTGAAATAAAAATCAGATTCTCGTTAATAGGGAAAAGTTGCCTTAGTTAGAAAAATATTAGCCCAGAAGAAACTTTCAAGCCTTCTTGGGTTACCACCTATAAAAACAGGGGCAGCTTATAACAGGAATGCTGATACAGTATAACCCTGCCAGAACCAGTGAGGGAGGCTGAAATTAAGCTGTACAGAAACTGCAAACAATACAGGAAACCCTCTGAAAATCTTACAAGTTTCAGTCGGTGAGGCTGCCCTGACCTGGAACATAACCCACTGGGGTACATGTGGAGTGAGCAGGACCCACCTCTGTTAGAGATCTACCCTGTCATTAAACACAAGTAAGACAAAGGTAAATTGGGTTGAAGGCATAATGCTCTTCATTGTTAGGAAAAACGGTCGCATAAGCACAGCTTGTGTGGAATATCTATTGTTTGCTGCAAATATGCTTTAATTTGTTTCTTCCACTGAATTTGCCAATTGATGGTAAAAACAGTTCTGTAAAAGTCAACTAGGCAAAATAACAAATGGGAACAATTATTCTTTCCGAGTAGATTTTCTAAATTGAGACTCCCTGCAAAAAGGCTGAGAATGTTTGCTTTAGCTAATGCTCCTTTCTTGTTTGTTTTTCTTCTGTAAAACACACACAGTTTTGCAGTGCCACAGCTGCTAACGTGTGTCTTTCTAGTTTGCTTAAATCTCTCAATCTCTCTCTCCCCCTATACAGACAGATATGGATAGACAGATATGTTAATTGATTGAAATGTTTGTGAAAGCAAAAGTATAGTTAGGAAAAATCAGTGCTGCTACTTCTTTTAAATTAGACATTTGCCTGTTTATAGGCACACAAATGTTTAAATATAAATATATATCTCTTCAGCTTCACAGGTGCCCTTCTTCACTCAACGGCAGCATGTAAGACCTACAAGGTACTGTCTTTCCATATACTGCCATGACAGTAGATACCTTCAAGTAAATCAGAATTTGCCTGATCTGACTGTATGTAGAATAGGGCATCTGGGAAAAACTGTCAAGGAGCTGATGGTAATGAGCCTCTGACTTTCACACATGCTTTCTTGGCTATAAATTAGCAGTACTAACACACTTATCTCACAGCATTTCTCAAATCACCCGTTGTGGTGGTGGGCCTTACCCAGACAGCTTTGAAAATATAATTCTTAGAGAAGAAGGCACACGCATAATAAATTCAATTCTGTAAGATTCACAAGTCAGGAATCTCCACAGGGTCCCAGTGTTAGTTTTATGTCCAGAGCACACAAAACTTCAGTCTTAGCTGAGGACCAACTTCCTTAAGTGTTTGCAAATATCTATATAAATATATATGTTATTTGGCTGGAGTATGAAATAACTGTTTTAGTACATCATAGGGTCCATGGAGGGTAAACCTGATCAAGTTACTGTATATAGAACAAATGAAGCAAACCAAACAGTACTTACAAACACTTCTTTGTCTCCCCAAAGGGAATGTAAGAATACTAGCTCAAGAGGAGATAGTGACACTGTGAGTTGAACACCACTCTGCGATCAAAATTTAGTTTTACAAGATGTATTTCTTTTCTCAGAGCTGATTTCACTAAATGTATTAACATGAAAAATGTTTTTGAGCTTTTCTGAGTGAACACTCCTAACCTTAAAGGACTGAGTAGTCCTCGCTGGTTTAATCTTCTACCAGCAGAACCTGGGAACCGTTGTCCCAGGGAATGGCAAACAAGCATCATCACTAACACCCACCAGGGCATAGAGGACTTCAGCATCCCTGCAGTCATTGATTTCTTGGTCTCTCTATTTAGACTGCAAGGAACAGTGCTTATTACTGTAAACCATGCTGATACTTGGGAAATGCCACTAGTTCCTTCTTGTCCTGCCTGACAAACGAATGTCAGAGCACAAGCCTTTCAGGGACTTTTGAGTCTGCCTCATTTGAACTTGTTCTATATAGAAGAAAAATCCAACTATTAATCCTCTGAGAAGCTTATTTGTAAGGAGGCATTTAAAATCACAGTGGGAATAAAAATCTGTGTCGTGGCTTGTGTGGTACTGCTGTGTGATAATGAGCTGTACTTGCATCACTTGACATGGTTTCAAGTACATCCGCACCATTTGGGTGCAGACTATGATCCCTGCAGTACCCCTGTGGATAGACGGGGTAATGTGTTTACAAGAATCACTAGTTTTACAGTGTAGGTAGTGAGGTCTCATTGTCACAGCATAACACAACTTAAGAGGTCATCTTGTGCTGTGTACAAAGAAATCTCGCTTTGAGCCTGAGCTCCTGCATTTGGGTAAGATGAGCAGAGAAACTCTGCCTGAATTCTATGTTGTACAGAGCACAAAGGCTGCTTCTTAGGAATGTCAAAGTAAATAAATGCTTTTCTGCACAAATCCCTTCCATTACACAAAACCACTTGATCCTCCCCCTCTCTAAGAATTGTAGATGTCAGTGGTGAAACGTGGCTGGAGCAAAACTAATTTTTTTTTTGTTTTCCTTAGTTCTCTGTTTATTTTGCAGTAGGTATCATCATCTGGAAAAGACTTCATAGGTACAAAGAATTGTAATTTCTTCCCCAGAAAGATAACAATACCAAAAAAGGAAAGTTTTGGTTTTTTCTGAGCTAGTAATGAGGAATGTTAGAGACTGATCATAAAGTAAAGTCAAAGTGATGACAGATATGGTCTTTAAAATGTTATGTATCTTCTTTAGTTGTGCTTGCTTTATTATGTAATTTCTTTGCTGTTGCTGATTTTGGCACAATTATTGTAACTAGTCTGTAAATTTTTGTAAACTTAGTCCATGACCCTTTGAATATTAGTTGGTTTGTATTTTTTGCAAGTATTGATTTCAGCTAAAAATGCATTCCTACTCCCTCCTCCCATGCTCTCTCTCCCTTGATTTTTCCTAGTGCATTGGGATTATTTATGGCTCACTGGATAATTTCAGAGGGTGTTTGGGATTTTAAAGCTGGTTCCTAGGCTCAATTACTTCAGCCTTGCAGTGCAGAGTTTTTGATATTAAATAGGATTGCCTTTATGATGTACTGAGTTCCCATCACTTCCAGAGACATCCTGCAAATAAAATCCAGCATTTCTGAGAACCAGAGAAAATGTGTTCTTGGTCTCCTACCAAGCTGTCTAGCTTGGAAAATGCTGTTTTTATAAAGTTTGGCACCCAAAGCTATCTTCTGTGAGACAGGGATGATAACTCCAATAGATCTACATAAAAGTTGTAACGATTTAGAAATCAAAGGAACAATAAATCATATTAATTCATAGGTGGGGCTAAAATCTACTTATTATAGTTACATTCCTATTTGAACATAAATTAGCTAACTGGTATAACTGGTATAGGCTACATTCAGTCAGTGTTTTCAACAACTGCATACCTGGGCTTCTGCTTGGTTGTTTTTATATTACTTTCTTTAGAAAATATATTCACTTGATAATTTTTTTCTTGCTTACTGATTACATTCATGGTTTTCAATACCTTGGCAAATGGTAAAAACTCAATTGAGTGAAAATTAAACCAGTTACTTCTAGTTCAGTCTGAACTCTCACTTAGCTTGCAACTCCACTCAATCCTAAATCCTTGTTCTCTCTATATAATTTTCTCTAAATGTAGTCTGGGTTTTGTTTATGACAAGCACTACTACATGACGTTTTTATATGAATCTTGTCATGTGTGAAATATGAATTTGTAGATGTTGACACCAAGATTTGAAATATCTCACAAGGAAAAATGAAAAAATCATAGAATCAGAATAATAGAATGGTTTGTGTTGGAAAGGATCATCTAGTTCCAACCCCCCTGCCATGGGCAGGGACACCTTCCACTAGATCAGGTTGCTCAAAGCCCCGTCCAACCTGGCCTTGAACATTTCCAGGGAGGGGGCAGCCACAACTTCTCTGGGCAACCTGTTCCAGTGTCTCACCACTCTCACAGTGAAGAATTTCTTCTTAATATCTAATCTAAAACTACCCTCTTTCAGTTTAAAACCATCATCCCTCATCCTACCACTATGTTCCCTGCTTAAGAGTCCCTCCCCATCTTTTCTGTAGGCCCCCTTTAAGTACAGAAGGCCGCTATAAGGTCGCCCCAGAACCTTGTCTTCTCCACACTGAACAACCCCAACTCTCTCAGCCCGTCCTCATATGGGAGGTGCTTCAGCCCCCTGATCATCTTTGTGGCCTCCTCTGAACCCACTCCAACAGGTCCATGTCCTTATGTTGGGACCCCAGAACGGGACACAGCACTCCAGGTGGGGTCTCACTAGAGCAGAGTAGAGGGGGAGAAACCTCCCTCAACCTGCTGGCCACACTTCTCTTGATGCAGCCCAGGATACAGTTGGCTTTCTTAGCTGTGAGTGCACATTGCTGGCTCATATTCAGTTTTCCCTCCACTAATACCCCCAAATCCTTCTCTGCAGGGCTGCTCTCAATCCACCCATTGCCCAGCCTGTATTTGTGTTTAGGAATGTCCCAACCCAGGTGCAGGACCTTGTTCTTGGCCTTGTTGAACTTCATGAGGTTTACATGGGCCCACCTCTCAAGTCTGTCAAGGTCCCTCTGAATGACATCCCTTCCCTCCAGCGTGTCAACCACACCACACAGCTTGGTGTCATTGGTAATGTTGATGAAGATGCCCTCAATCCCACTGTCCATGTCACCAACAAAGATGTTAAACAGCAGTGGTCCCAATACTGACCTCTGAGGAGCACCACTCATTACTGTTCTCCACTTGGACATCGAGCTGTTGACTGCAGCATTTTGGGTTCGACTGTCCAGCCAATTCCTTATCCACTGAGTGGTCCATCCATCAAATCCATGTCTCTCCAATCTAGAGACAAGGATGTCATGTGGCCCAGCATCAAACGCTTTGCACAATTCCAGGTAGGTGATATCAATTGCTCTTTCCCTATCCACCAATGTCGTAACCCCATTGTAGAAGGACACCAAATTTGTAAGGCATGATTTACCCTTAGTGAAGCCTTGTTGGCTGTCACTAATCATCTCCTTACTTTCCATGTGCCTTAGCATATTTTCCAGGAGAATCCTTTTCATGATCTGCCAGGCACAGAGGTGAGACTGACTGGCCTGTAGTTCCCCAGGTCTTCCTTTTTTCCCTTTTAAAAATGGGTGTTATGTTTCCCCTTTTCCAGTCAGCAGGAACTTCAGTGGACTGCCATGACTTCACAAATATGATGGGTAGTGGCTTAGACACTTCATCTGCCAGTTCCCTCAGGATCCGCTGATGCATCTCAGGTCCCATGGACTTGTGCATGTTCAGGTTCCTTAGATGGTCTCAAATCTGATTTTCTCCTACAGTGGGTGGCTCCTCTTCTCCCAGTCCCCACCTTTGCCTTCTGCATCTTGGATGGTGAGGCTGGAGCGCTTGCTATTGAAGACAGAGGCAAAAAAGTCATTGAGTACCTCAGCCTTCTCCATATTCTGGGTAACCATGTCTCCCATTTCCTTCCAGAGAGGGCCTGCATTTTCCCTAGTCTTCCTTTTATCACTGATGTAACCCATTGAACCTTTTTTCATTGCCCTTGATGTCCCTGGCCATACTTCATTCTATCAGGGCTTTGGCCTTCCTAACCTGATCCCTGGCTGCTTGGACAGTTTCTCTGTATCCCTCCCAGGCTATCTGTCCTTGCTTTCACCCTCAGTAGGCTTCCTTTTTGTGTTTGAGCTTGCCCAGGAGCTCCTTGTTCATCCATGAAGGCCTCCTGGCATTTCTACCTGACTTCCTCTTTGTTGGGATGCATTGCTCCTGAGATTGGAGCAGGTCATCCTTGGTTATTAACCAGCTTTCTTGGGCCCCTCTTCCCTCCAGGATGTTATCCCATGGTACTCTGCCAAGTAGATCCCTGAAGAGGCCAAAGTCTGCCCTCCTGAAGTCTAGGGTAGTGAGCTTGCTGTGTGCCCTCTTTGCTGACCTAAGGATCTTGAACTCCACCATTTCATGGTGACTGCAGCCAAGTCTGCCATTGAGCTTCACATTCCTCACCAGACCCTCACTGTTGGTGAGAACAAGGTCCAGCATAGCACCTCTCCTCATTGGTTCCTCTATTATTTGGAGAAGGAAGTTTTCATCAACACATTCCGGGAACCTCCTGGATTTCTCCTTGCCAGTTTTTCCCTCGAATGTAGCGTTTAAAAAGACACTAGGCCGATAGCACAGAAGAATGACGTTTATTTATCCATGAGACCTGCCTAGCACCAGCAACAGCAGATTCTTCCTTGTTTCTGTGCCAATGCACTTCACTCTGACGTGAAGTACCCATGTCTAATGACATATCTGATTAGTCACTCTAGACATGGCTTTCTAATATTTTTGCTAGAAAAGGTACTGATGTCTTCCTAGTATGGATGTTTGACCATAGTGAAATTTACCCAGATCAAAAATACATTTTCCAAAGTAAATGAAAAACCACTGGGTTGTGGTAAGTTGCATTAGCATGAGTGATTTTGGAAAAGGGGATTTTGCATACCAGAAACATTTTTCTCATCTGTCAGGAAAATTAACTTTCTCTTGAGGTAAGCCTAACAAACTCTGCTAAAGTCAAGTCATGAATAAATGTAACTGGTAAAACTACAGTGGAAAGCTCTCAGTTAGTGGAGTATCTCTGGAACAATGCAGACATCGAAAGTTCCCACATTCAGCCTGAGCTTTAAGAAAAGTTTAAATACCTGCTCATTTTAGGTATATACTTGACACCATCCCTAGCCAACCTGCAATTGCTTGAATCCCATTACAATCAATGGGAATATTCACATACTTATATACAAACTGTAGTACTTTGGTGAACCTTAGTGAGTCTCAGTGCAGTGTGCCCCTGAGAGGGATACAACACATAATCTGATTTTGCAACAATCTTGACTATGCAATTTGAAATTGCAAACCTGAAAGAGAAGAGGAAACTTAAGTTTATTTTGTGAATTTGTTTAACAGCTTGAAGGTCACATCCTGGAAAAAAATCATTGCCCATTCAGTGGTCTGGATGATTTGATTTTTTTATTATTGGTGAGGCACTGGACTGTTAAATGAAAAACCCACTGTGGGAGGCAAGATGGAGAAACTCTTGGCTGGGGGAGAGGAGGAGAGGCAAACTCTTTAAGTATACCAGTGCAGTACACTGAACTTGTTTAACAAGTTACAACTCAAAAAATGATTCACTTCCTTATCACCACGAGTATTGATTGCTTATCAAATCTAGAGACCCTGTGGCCATCTATAATAAGACAGTCAGAGGTCATTGTTTTTCAACTGTCTTTCTACCCATTTTTGAAACTTTATAAATACTGTACTATTCTTTGCAGAAAATGAGATGGGCAGCATCTTGAGTGTCCATATGATTTTCTCCACCCATTCCCATCCTCTCACATCCGTATGTACAACATTGCAGCATGTGTAGCTTCAGAGGCTCTCATTTATAAAAAGAATACAGATATACGTGTGTGTATATGCATATGTATATGTGTGTGTGTATGTTTGACCATACAATGCATATATACATTTTTATATATATATGTGTGTGTGTATATATCCTCCTTATTGCTGGCCAGATATAAATTGGTCGGGAAACCCACTTGCTGTCACTAGATGAGTGACAGCTCCCCTCATGCATAGGACTTTGCTGCTCTAAAACCAGTGTTGCCAGCTCTGTGTAACATGGTTTGCATTCCTGCTGTGGCTTAGTGAACCTTCTGGAGACAGTGCCTCGAGGGACCATGACAAGGTATCTTCTCAAATGTTGAGAAGCTTCTAAACACAGAGGGGTCCACAAGGATCCATGGCTGCTTCTTTCCTGTGTTGAGGGCAGAGAAGTGATCCTGCCTGGGGAACACTGACATGGGAAGCAAGCACAGCACCCTGAAGTACATCAGCTTTAACTGTGTAGTTTTACAGTTCACTGCCCCTAGCTAGATTGGATACTGTCATTAGTTTTGATCTAAAGTATGAACAGTGACAGAATGTACCTAGATTAATTATGGCTTTTTAGCACTGGGATTTTTTTTTCATAATTTGGAGTTGTGTTTTGTTTTCACACAGTTAATTTGGATCAAATATTTATTAGTTTTAACTGAGGAGAATAATTTTGAGATGGTTGTATGGATACTGGTTTTACTTTATTCCCCACAGTCAAAAACCATGAAGTTGTGAGTACACAATCTTCTAGTGAAAAGGAATGGATGAGGTTAGTTTTCTCCCCTTTTTACATACCCTCCTGTGTTTATCTCTTACCATTGATAGGAATAAAACAGTTTATTAATTAGCCCAATTCTATTTTGGTTGTACTGAAATAATTTTATGTGATAAAGACATGAAGTGTAAACACTGATTGTATTTTATTAGATAGTCATAACAATCTAGTTATAAAAAATAATTGCCAGAATTTGGGATACAATTTCCACGTGTTCAAGTGACAGAGGGACTGCAGTCTACACAGACACTGGTATTCAACTCCTATTTAAGTACCAGTTCTCATTCAATCTGATAAGGAACTGACACACAGAGGGAAGCTACAAGAAGTTAGTGTCTCCAGCCCTTTCTACTAAGTGCTGGATCAAAGACGAATTGCACATGTATGGTTTAAAGCATTCATTGCAGAGTAATATTGCATCTGCTGTTCAAGACTATATTTCCCCCAAAAAATCACCTAGTTAGGGTTGGACAACTGACTATCTATTCTCCTTTTAGAACAAAAGAAGAAGACGATGGCAGCATAAACCCAGCTTTTATATTATAGCCTAGAGATTAAAGCATTTTCCAAAGAACCAGATTTATATTTTCCTGAGCATGAGATTATCAATATAAGCAGCCTGTCTTCCCAAGATGGCACCCCACTAAGAAGGCTAGAAAAGTCAGGCACTCTGTGCTTGCCATTACTGGGAAGTTTCTGGACCCTAATGATAAACCAGCTCAAAGGATGTTGTGGTTTAACCCCGGTAGGCAGCTAAGCCCCACACAGCTGCTTAATGGGGAAGAGAATCAGAAGGGCAAAAGTGAGAAACTCGTGGGTTGACATAAAGATAATTTAATAGGTAAAGCAAATCTACACACACAAGCAAAGCAAAATAAGGAATTCATTCACTACTTTTCACTAGCAGGCAGAAAAATTGGCAGGAAAGCAGGACTCCATCATACATAATGGTGACTTGGGAAGACAAACACCGTAACTCCAGATGTCCCCCCTTCCTCCTTCTTCCTGACAGCTTTTATTGCTGAGCACAAGGTCATATCATATGGGATATCCCTTTGGTCAGTTGGGGTCAACTGTCCCATTTGTGTCCCCTCCCAATTTCTTGTGCACCCCTAGCCTGATCTCTGGCAGTGCAGTCTGAGAAGCAGAAAAGGCCTTGACTCTGTCTAAGCACTGCTCGGCAATAGCTGAAACATCCCTGTGTTATCAACACTGTTTTGATCACAAATCGAAAATATAGCACCATAAAAGCTACTGCAAAGAAAATTAACTGTATCCCTGACAAAACCAGTAGAAAGGAACAGCAGTCCCTAGAGTAGAGATGAGAATAATGAGTTCAGATGGGTCAGGCTTCATTTGCCTCTTCCCAGGACTGCTTGTGCATTAATGATTTGCTGTATGAAGCATATCAGAGTTTTGGGAGGCAGGATTAGCACTTGCCCACCCAATCTTCTTTCTTCCTCCTGGCATCATGACTTTTGAGTCACCTTCTTTACAATGGCCCAAATTCAGAGCTGTGTGCTCTGGAGTCAATAAAATGAAGGTATGCCTTAAAACTCTGACACATTTTTTATTTATTGAGTGCAATTCTGATAGGTCTCAGGATCCTGGAATACTAACTGAGCTGCCTTGAATTGTGCTCTCCAATTGCAGTGTACAGTTCATACAAATCTGTTGGATAATTACTTGGTTAAAACAATACTCTTCCTTTTTCATTTGCAGTTCTCATGCTTGTGGTCCACAATTGGTTTAGCTGAGTCACATTTTACTTTTCTGCTTTTTGTGAACAGTTATGGAACTTGGAGTGAGTATTTGCATTGCAGCTCATTGTGCAATGCAAATTTCCTTGTATGTGTTAACATTAAAAATGGACATGCTGTTTTTCCAAAGCATCATTAGTTATATCAAGTAAAATGAGTCACTATGCTTAAAACAGAAATTTTGCCTTCTGAAGACATTCTCCCTTATGAGGATTTGTCAGAAATGTGTCCATGAAATCCTGTGGTGCTAAACTGGATTTCAGATGCAGCAATGTTTTCTACCTAAAATGACAATATTTCATGGAAAAATTTTTTCCTTCCCCTTGGTTCTCAGCCAGAATGCTTTAGCTTCTAAAATTATTTGTGATGAACAGTAACAGTCTGGGTGGTGTGTTCTCAGTTGCATGGTATGTTCCTTCAATAAAAGTCCCTCAATGGAAGCCTTCTGCAGGAGGACAGAGTCTGGTTGGGGAGAGAAGACTTCTGGGGCTACAAGTGAAAGGAACTTTGAGACTACCACTCTGTCCCAGCAACTGGGACACTTAATCAAGCAGACATCTAGGTTTCTGAAGCAATGGAGTGAGAAATTTTCAGAGACTAAAGGAGAGTACAGAGTTTGCTGCAACTCAGAAAGTCACTGAATTGACCAAAAGCAGGCCTGAGAGAAAAGCCCTACCCTGCAGGGATGCAGCCTGCAAGACAGAAAGCTGTTTACAAGTTTATTTGTATTTTGATTCTCCCTAGACAGACCCATCTAAACATTCTGGCTGACAGAGGTCCCATTGTACAGTATTTGGACTGTTCTAAATATGATTAGTAAAAAATTCCTGAGAATGGGAAAGTGTTTTGCAACAGACGATGGTGATAATAGTTCTAACAATTTCTGCTTGTTCAGCAAAAGTGTTTTGTTCTTCCCTATTTGCTGGCAATTCATGACCCTGTAGGTACAGCAGCTGTGTAGTATACCAAGGCAAACTGCACCAGTACAACCACCACCTGGTAGTACACATGTGTTACTGTTCACGCCCCCGTATCAGTATGGAGAGTCTGGTGCAAAAGTCTGAACTGTACCCAGGTGTTGTTCTGTTGTTCTGCAGATACTGTGGACAATCCTTTGTAATCTATGAATAACATGATTGCATATTTTCTCTTCTTTAAAAAGGCTCATGTCTTGTCAGTCCATAATTCATTTTGACACCAGACATAAACCAGATTTTGTTTCGGTTATCTCTAAGCATGCAGTAAATATACTATTCAAATGTGCAGACAGCGTGAGTTCAGACATTCAAGATTCTTCTTGGTCTTTTTTAGACTAACTGTCAGGCACCAAATTCAAGTGTAAATCAACACAGGATTTCCATCAGTGGTGGGAACCAGGATTTTAATTTAGCCTTTCCTCCATAAACTGCAAAGGTGCTTCCTGTTCTGCAACTTTAAAAGTCTCTTATTTACTTGCTTAGTTTTCATACCACATTTTAAAAGAGCAGGTCTTAGTAAGACATGAAGAGCTTGAACCTCCCTGCTATCTGAATAGCTGGTGATGGTGTTAGCACAGTCACACCATGACAGACGCGATGAGTGAGTAAATTCCTGTGCTTCTGCAAGGATAAATGGTCTATACTTAAGGCTACAGCCAGACAAAAGGGACTACTACTACTACCTGGGATAATTTTCTTCACATGTTTATTTTGCATGCAGTCACAGAGGAAACTATTTTTCTACTGGAATTTGGCTTTTTTAGCTTAATCGTGTTTGCTCTGTGTTCCAGATGAGAAATTGGGTAATGGTCACATGTTTCTTATGCATTGGTTGCAATTAGTAATGCTCTTCCTAAGTCATGTATAGTTTATTTGCTTTTTGTGTTGTAGTTATGCAAGTTGCTTGTGAGAGGTGCTGCTGTTAATGTAAGTGGATAAGCACAACTTTTTAATTCACGTCAGTGCAGCTGTGTCTCATCTAAACTGGCCTTACAGACTGGTGGAAGAAATGTTCAAAATATATTGCTCACTAGCTTCAGGAGAAATTTTGTACTGGAGTGTGCGTTAGGGAAACTTC
The DNA here is from genome assembly GCF_031877795.1 of Strix aluco. Taxonomy (NCBI): domain Eukaryota; kingdom Metazoa; phylum Chordata; class Aves; order Strigiformes; family Strigidae; genus Strix; species Strix aluco. Next base: position 44,491,064 of record NC_133932.1, read on the forward strand.
CTCGTAATTTCTTGAAATTGTTGGTATTCGAAGTATCTCCAGCCTATCTCCACCTAGTCAGTTCTTTGGGATGTATGTCTGTTTTTCTTTGCTTTAAGAAAACCCAAACACCTCAGCCCAGCCTGCAGAAGCAAAATTGCTTCAGAATTGCCACTTTATTAATGCTGGGAAAGAGGAATCTGAGTTCTCTTAAGAGTCAGATCTCCTTCCTTCTTCCTGCATTGAAAGATGACTCTCTGCATCATTGTATTTCCTTTACAGATTACTAACAGCCTTAATAAAATGCTCCCTTTTCCAGTTGGGGCACAGAGCCTTTTGTATTCTGCTGCCCTTCTCCTCTCTCCAGAGATTTGCCTTGATAGCAGGAGAGTGGCCCATCTTTGCACTGGGAGGGTCCTGACCTCCTGAAGGAAAAGCAAGGTCACCTCCCTGAGACCCAATGTTCCCCTGATTGTCTTTTTCTTTCCCCACACTGGCCCTGAGAATACCACTCTGGTCAAACAAACAGTCCTGGTATTTGAACATGATAGCTGTTATTTCATCTTTATTCCATTCCTCTTTTTTCTTCATAATCCAGTAGGGCTACGATATTGGCTCACCTCCCTGTAGATACTCCGCACCCGATCACAACAGAGATGTAGGCATATGCACGCCACAATACCATTCACGCTGTTGAATGTCGCACATTAAAACCAGCACACTGCTGTGTCTCTTCTATTTTAGCATCCAGGCAATTTAAATGTCTACTTCACTACAGTGGCAGCATCATAACTAAACATTTTAGCATCCACAGTTTCCAAATTTTTTATCATCAATGAATAGTTGGATAAATTAATCCCTGCTGAGATAGACGATGACACATTGGTGCCTTCACTGCTGGTGTGTAGGTTGGCAGCAGCCTGAATGTTCTTTTTACTTCGTTTTCTTCTTACATAGATGGCAGAGGTGTAAGAGAGGAAGGGATTTCTTTTCGTACGAAACAGTCTTTTTTCAGACCTTTGGCTTTAGGCAGAGTTAAAATCCCTGACTGCCTGCTAGTGCATTTATTTTCATGAACTCAGCTAAGATCTCAGCTCTATTGTTTTTCTGTGGGCCTAGACTGCATCTGCCTGGTAAAGGCTGGACATGTTTTTATGTATAAACTGTAAGATTTAGAATTTCAATCCACTCATTCTGTCTGTAGGTATATAGGTTCAGTAGTAACTTCCTCCTCCTGTGGGGAAGGTCCCCCTGCCTTTTTTTGCATGTACGTGGCTAAAGGATAGACATGCTGGTCATTTCTTCCTCTTTATAGTTATCTTGAAGAAAGTCAAACGGTTAATTGTTGCTTCTTGTATGGTCCCATGTATGGGCATCACCTCCTGGTGTGCGAAGAGAGAGAAAAGAGGGTTTGTACCTTTCTCTTACAGGCGTACTTTTTGTGCAGTGGGTACTGAACACAGACACTGAAACAGCTCCAAAATAATTTTTTTTTCCCCCTGAGTACTTACAGAATCCAAAAGAAGATTAAGTCTTGGTTTCTGCTTCACTGGATAGCACAGCAGCATTCCTTCACACTGGTGGCTCTAGTGCTACAGAATGACAAACAATGCAGAGGTCCTTCAGCACCTCCCACATCCATAGAATTCCTAACAGCCAAGGCTGTAGCTTTGTAACAAACACTTGAGTTTTGCTTTCAATCCATTTTCACCATTACAGTTCTTATCCTTGACCTACCATTCGTCTGTGTACCTTTCTTGCAGAAATGCCATGTGCTGACTCATATGCTTTTTATTTTTAATACACACATATGCAAATATGTGACTGGGCAGTGTGAGAAAAATACATCTGGACAGTAGAGAGCCTTTTTTTTTTTTAAGCACTCAGTGGCTTCTTCTTTTACACGAGACACAATTTTCTGCAGATTTCTGCAGAAAATTGAATTGTGAGACCCTGGCAGTGAGGATGCTGTGGTGAGAAGGCTGATGATGAAGGCTCATGAGAATATAACCTCCATAGGCATCATGAGGAATACTGGCAGTACAAATGATGAGAGTAATGCTCAAGGCATCTAGGGTTAAATCCATGTTCTACTATTCCCCTTTTGTGTGACTAGAAGAACTCACTCATGAGCTGCTCTACCTCATACATAAGAAGGATACAGTAATCTTTATTTCATCTATTTTTCAACTGTAATCCCTTTAGCACAGGGACTATCCCTAGCTCTGTACTTGTGCTGTGGCTGGTATAATCAGGAGTCCTGATTTTTAGATTGGCCTTGTGTATTTCATAAAAGAAGTACCAACTAATCCATTTTCCGCTGTGGAGGAAGAAGCCATCAAGCGAGGCTCCAAAACCAGTGAGCTGTTGCCTAAGAACAAAGCATGCACAAGGTGTCCAGGTGTCTTCATTTGGCATCCGTGACCAAAACCCACTGCCTTCTTCCACACCTGTATCTCCCTTCAGATCATGACTGCATCCACTACTAATATACTCTCTGCTTTGATTTTTTTTTTTTTTTGTGGTTTACATGTTGACACACTATCATTTCCCAAAATAATATAAAAATTATCTATCAGATTAGTGTCAAACTACATGGTTATTAACTTGAGGCCACATTTAATTTTCTTTCACTATAATATCCATCTAACTGTACTTAGGGTTGGTACTCCTGATGCAGACTGAACACCTGCAAAACTCTCATTGACTTCAGCCTTTTGTCAGCCTGGAGAATTCCAGATATATCCCAAAACTTGCAAAGCTGTCAGCTGAGGTACTTGTTTGCATCCTCCTGCTCTTCCTGCAGGAATGTGGCAGTATTGATGTTGTATAGAATTAACATGCACTTAAATGTTCCTTAAAAGACCATCAAACATGTTGTAAGAAGCCCCAAAATGTGACACAGATAACTTTTTTTTAGAGTGCATCTGTTCTGAATTGCAGGTACACAAAGCAATCTATAATAAAACAATTCTAAGAAGTTCATTATGAAGACAGCTTGCCAAATCATTTTCTCCCACAGATAAGTTGTCAATTAGAGCAAGATAAAATATGATGGTGCTGTGAATACTTGTCTTAGAAGCTATGAGAATTCTTCATCTAAATTTGTCCCTGCACACATTCAGCTAGCAAGAGGTGCTGCGACAATAGGTGTATTTTAGCCATTGCCTCTTCTACTGTCTTGCCTATCTAGAAGAGGGCTACTTTTTTCTCACCCACATAAACTTTGCATTTGCCCATGAAAAGAATGGGATTTGTCAAGTACTTGGATGTCTTCTCAAGTATTCAGGTGTCAATGTTTAAGAACAAATGACAGTGTGCAAGCTAAATGGATTTGGCTACCAAAGCACTTTAATCACAGATACATGCAATTTTGTGAATTACACAACTTCCCCATTTCACAGGAGAGATGGCACAGACCTGGAGGAAGATTGGGTAGGCCAGTTTAGTGGCTTCTGCCATGTTATGCACAGGATCGTGGGCTCTTTTCTGTTCCCTGGGTTCCCTGAGGTTGGAGAGATGGTCTCAGATCTTGATGAAGGATTGTGGGGCATTCCTCCCTGGAGCATTTTTCAGCAGCTCTCAGTTACTCCAGTATTCTTACATGCCCTTAGCTTTAGGACGGGGTAGAGAATACCTTGATGATACTTTAAGCTGTGCGACTTGAACAGCTATTTTCTTATTTGCCATCACCACAGTCTGTACACTTCTGGAGCACACCAAAATTATTCTGTTGTTTAGGATAAGCCATATTTGTGTCTACTTCTACATACAGAAAAAAAACCAGTTAAAATTCACAGATTTATACTAATAGCTATATTAACTAGGCCTAGTTTATGCTAGCTGCTACACTAGATTATAAATAGATACTCTAATGAGATGATAGATCAGACTTGCAACCAAATAAAACATGCTTTGTTCATAAGGTAAGTGCAGATGGATAAAAATTTGTGATTATTTATTTAGTTCTATTTCTTTGTGAAAAATATTTGCTTTTCTGGGTGGTCACCCTTCCATCTACAATTATGCGTTTGGCATATTTGCACCCATATATTTTGCTTGTGTATCTACTTTGAGCACTTGCTAGAGCATTTTACTAGCTGAAGGTTTAGTTCTCACACTTAATGTTCAGCAAAGTAATCAGAGTGGTGATGATCATTGTTTATAGTAAATTTCTAGACCTTCAAGCCCCACAAAACCAATTTATTTCCAGCAAAATAGATGTGAAGAGACTCCTCATAAATTCACACAAACAAAAGCATGTTATCTGAGAGGATGTTCATTTCTTTAATTGGGTATATAAGTGTTTCATTGTGTTATAAATTTTCTCACCTTCTTCTCTATCATGAAATCTAATCAGCTCCCTTTCTTTAATGTTTATACTTTTTCCTATAAATGGAAAGTCCTCATTAATGGGAACACATTTTGTTCTTCTGAGTTGTGGATCTGCATGACAGTCAAGCCTTAGTTTAAAGTCTTCAATTCTAGGTTCACACAGGTATCTTACTGACAATAAGGTTAAATCAGAGCTTATCTATAGCATTAGCATGAAAAGAACAGATCTAATTGACCTAAAGCAGAATGTTTGGAAAAAAAGCCTTTAAGGGTGCCTCAGAATGTAGTCAGCCATCTTTATTAACACAATAGAGTCAACCAGGCTTGTTGTATGATGGAAGATGATTTATCCAAGCAGTCATGTAGTTTTATTACCTTCACTCACATGCTTCCATAATTCTAAATCCTTGGTCTGCTCATTATCTCATATTGTGGCCGCTACAGAAACTCTGGTTCTGAGGAGGTAATTTCCCTGTTAGTGCCCAGCCTGCTTGAAGACCTTGAGCCTCTGAAGGTCTTTCTCAAGATCAAGATTTCACATCAACTACATTTTATCACTGGCCCTTCCAGATGGAATGACTGCTCCGATGATTGCACTGTGGTGTTAGTCTGGAGCAAGGGAGCTGATGTTAAGCACATCTCTGGACTTTGTAGTGGGTAATGTCAGGACATAACAACAAGAAAATAACTTTTATTTTCCTAGTTTATTTTGGGTGTGTTTTTTATTTATTTTCCTAATCTGTATTAAAAATTATTGAAAGCAAGAAGAGGGTAACATTAAACATGTATCAGCAAGGAACTCAATGAGATGTTGTAGCAAATTAGGTCATTACACATGATTGGATGATTATAATGATAAAATACCAGGCTTGACATTAGAACATAGAAGTTAGTCTGAATATATATGCAAGCCTGAGGGGTTGGTTTCATTATCTTTTAGGTTTAAGTGTTGTTTATGTGAATTGTAGAAACAGCATAGTGACATCTTTGCATATACGTTGAATGGTTATGAAGTTTTTTATTATTTTGCAGGGTGGGGAATTACAATATTATGAGTTCTCTCACATGTATATGGCCTTGAATAATGATTTTTTTCCCTATTTTTTTGCTATTGATATAATGTCTTTTAAGCTTGTGTTATTTTTGTATAATGTCATATATTACAGTTTGTGTCATGCAGAAATGGCCTACTCATGAAGTAAGTACATGCTTCATCAGGCTGTCACAGTGTTAAAAATCAAAATATTTTCATCTGTCCTTTTTGTAACATTTGCAAAATACTGTATGATGACACATATTGTTCAAGCTTCCCATTAAGTAAGTACCATTCTTCTTGCTCCAAATGAACTGATATTTCTGATCTGATGAAACTATGAAAGACATTTATTCTCAGTGAAGAGTGAAGTTAATGCAAGGAGTGTTTGTTGAGACTATTTGATGAAAATGTACTGCTTTCAGAGTTCATGTTGGCAGCTACTTAGATTCTTCCTTTCTTCCTGCATGAGAGTCCTGACAATTGAAATATTCTGCGTATCAAAAGTAATTTCTATTATATTAAACAATGCGGACCAAATCTTGTGGTCCATTAGGTCAGAGAAAGACAGTGTAAGTAATTTTATTTCCACAGAATTCCTTTGGATTTCTGCTAACATTAATTAGATAGGATTTAGTGACTTGAGATACAGCACAAATTTTGTCATGCATTAACATTTTTTCCAAGCTGCCAGTTTTACTCTTATTTGATTACTGAAAAAAACAAAAAAAAAAATCAACCCTTAATATATTAAAATATAGACAAAGATTCTTTTCCATCATTTACCAGCAGTCCTGGCTGACCGGGGAGGTCTCGACAGATTGGGAATTGGCCAATGTGACGCCCATATATAAGAAGGGTTGGAAGGATGATCCGGGAAATTACAGGCCTGTCAGCTTGACTTTGGTGCCCGGGGAAGCTGATGGAGCAGCTCATCCTGAGTACCATCATACAACACATGTGGGACAACCAGATGATCAGGCCCAGTCAGCGTGGGTTTATGAAAGGCAGGTCCTGCTTGACAAACCTGATCTCCTTCTACAACAGGGTGACCTGCTTATTGGATGAGGGAAGGGCTGTGGATGTTGTCTACCTTGACTTTAGTAAGGCCTTTGACACCATTTCCCACAGCATTCTCCTGGTGAAACTGGCTGCTCGTGGCATGGATGGGCACACACTTCTTTGGGTAAAAAACTGGCTGGATGACCAGGCCCAAAGAGTTGTGGTGAACAGAGTTAAATCCAGTTGGCTGCTGGTCACGAGTGGTGTCCCCCAGGGCTCGGTTTTGGGGCCACTCCTGTTTAACATCTTTATTGATGATCTAGACAAGGGGATCGAGTGCACCCTCAGTAAGTTTGCAGATGACACCAAGTTGGGTGGGAGTGTTGATCTGCTCAAGGGTAGGGAGGCTCTGCAGAGAGACCTGGACAGGCTGGAGCGATGGGCTAAGGCCAACTGTAGGACTTTCAATAAGGCTAAATGCCAGGTTCTCCATGTCAGCCACAACAACCCCCAGCAGCGCTACAGGCTTGGGGAGGAGTGGCTGGAGAGCTGTCAGTCAGAGAGAGACCTGGAGGTGTTGATTGACAGCCGGCTGAACATGAGCCAGCAGTGTGCCCAGGTGGCCAAGAAGGCCAATGGTATCCTGGCTTGTATCAGCAATAGCGTGGCCAGCAGGGACAGGGAAGTGATCTTACCCCTGTACTCAGCACTGGTGAGGCCGCACCTCGATTACTGTGTTCACTTTTGGGCCCCTCACTACAAAAAGGACATTGAATGACTTGAGCGTGTCCAAAGAAGGGTAACGAAGCTGGTGAAGGGTCTGGAGCACAGGTCTTATGAGGAGCGGCTGAGGGAACTGGGGTTGTTTAGTCTGGAGAAGAGGAGGCTGAGGGGAGACCTCATCGCCCTCTGCAACTACCTGAAAGGAGGTTGCAGAGAAGTGGGGATGAGTCTCTTTAACCAGCTAATAAGCGATAAGACAAGAGGGAATGTCCTCAAGTTGTGCCAGGGAAGGTTTAGACTAGATATTAGGAAGCATTTCTTTACAGAACGGGTAGTTAGGCATTGGAATGGGCTGCCCAGGGAGGTGGTGGAGTCCCCATCCCTGGAGGTGTTTTAAGAGTAGAGTCGACATAGCGCTTAGGGATATGGTGTAGTTGGGAACTGTCAGTGTTAGGTTAATGGTTGGACTGGATGATCTTCAAGGTCTTTTCCAACCTAGATGATTCTGTGATTCTGTCTGGGGATTCTGCTTGTTTACTGAAAGCAAAAACAATTTCTGTCAATACACCTACAGAGAACTAAAAGTTCATTTTTGCTGGGTAATTCTAAGTAAACAGAGGAGAGAACATGGCAGTGCTCTTTTATAGCCACAGTGTTTCTAATGCCACATTATTGTGCTGTAGCAGTCTAAGGAAACACCTCTTCAGCACTCAAGATAACTTGTAGATTTATTAAAGAATGTTTGTATAGTTCAGTTGCTTGTTACAATTACAAATATAAATGGTAAAAGATGTATTTATTTCTAAGACTGGAAGAATCCATTGAATGGGTTACACATTTATAGATAAATTTCTCTTCATACTTGGGGTGATTTGGAATAAGTTAATACATCTAAGAATTCAAATAAGAGTTGTTAATCATAAATATCTGAGCTTCCAGTCTGTGTTATCAGGCTCAGTGACATACTTAGTTAAAATCTAAATTCTGCCTCCTTTCAGGATGTTAGATGTCTGTATGAAGACTAAACTCACTACTCTTAGACCTACAATAAATGGACTTCACTGGGGAAGGAGATTAAATTCTTTTCTTTTACCACAAGTGTAGCAGTTGTATATGTGTTGTGGTTTGAGCTCTGAGGGCAACTGAGCACCATGCAGCTGCTCCTCCCCCTTCCCCCTCAGGACTGGGAAGGAGAGAATGAATCAAAAGGCTCAAGAATCGAGATAAGGACAGGGAGGGATCAGTCACCCATTACAGTCATGCGCAAAAGACAGACATGTTAGGGGAAGAAAAAGAACATCAATTTAATTTAAACAGTAATAACAACACCACCACTTAACAGACAGAGTAGGACAGTGAGAAGCATTACCACATCTTAAAAGCACCTTCCCCCCACCCCTCCCTTTTTCCCAGGCTCAGTTTTGCTCCTGATTTCTCTAACTCCTCCCTCTCAGAGGTGCAGGGGGCAGGGAATGGGGGGTTCGATCAGTCCTGCTGCTTCTTCCTCCTCAAGGGAGAAGACTACTTGCAGGGGACTTCTTTCTCTGCTCCAGAGTGGTTCCCCTCTCATGGCAGACAGTCCTCCATGAACTTTCTCCACAGGAGTCCTTCCCACAAGCTGCAGCCGTTCCTGTGCTGCTGGGACATGGGTTACCCCCTGTCCTGGTTTAGCTAGGATAGGGTTAAGTTTCCCCAGCAGTGGGGGGAAGCTCTAGCCGGGTTATTCATATGCCATGCTGACATCACGTCCGGGCGCTCAAGTGCGGGAGAATCATTGCGTGTGTTTTGAGATTGCTCTGCTCTCACTGCTGTATCGGTATATACTTTGCTCTGTTCATTGTTATCACTGTTATTGTTATTGTTTGTTGTGTTGCTGTTGCACTGTTGTATTAAACCTTTCCTTATCTCAGCCCCGGGGTTTTGTATTTCACTCCTTTTGTGGGGGAGGGGTAGCGGCCATGTGGTCTCAGACCCCTGCAGGGGCTAAACCACCACACCCCCGTGTGTTGCAGTCATCCCAGTGCCTAACTACAACAGTGGGGGCTTCTTCCCACAAAGTCATGGCTTCTTCAGGCACAGTCACCTGCTCCAGCGTGGGGTCCTCCACAGGTTACAGGTTGACATCTGTCCCACTGTAGACCTCCATGGGTTGTGGGGGGGGGCAGCCCTGCCATCTCACCACAGGCTGCGGGGGGGGTCTCTGCTCCAGTGCACTTCGCTCCCCTTCTTTCTCCTTGTTCCATTGACCTCAACGTTTGCATAGCTGTCCTCCTCGCAACTCCTTCTTGCAACTCCTCCTCCCAGCTCCAAGTCCTCCTCCCAGATTCCCTTTCTTAAATACGTTATCACAGAGGCACAGCCACTGTCACTAGTTGGTTTGACTTTGCCCAGAGGTGGGTCCGACTTGGAGCCAGGGAAGATTTCAAGCAGCTTCTCACAGGACCCACCAATGTAGTCCCGTCCCCCTCTACCAAAAACCCTCACCACACACAAAACCCTAGCACGATATGCTAAGCAAACACCATCCTAGGTCATAGACCTGCCAATCCACCTGCTTTAGCAGGCAGAGATGATCATGCTTAGCATTGGCTGTGCTTTGGAATGGTGGCTGTTGAGTCCATGTTTTAATGACCACCAGAAACCATTCAAACCTCCTGCAGCATACACATGCTTTTATGTATTTATTAAGAGTTAGTTGAAATCCATTATAGTATTGTAAAGACACTACAGGAATACAAACAGAGAGCAAAAAGAAGAGCACTGTGGAGTCCAGTTAGTGTAGATGTTAACCTTCCCAAGGCCACTCTGAAACTGAATGAGACTCTAACAGGCTTGTGAAAAGCATACTGGCAATCTTTGGCCCAGTCTTTATATACTGCAGGCTAGAAAGAGGGTTTCTGATACAATTCCTTCTGTGTCTCCTTTGAATGTTGTACAAAACCTTTTGTTACATGTTGGAGAAAGGTGCATTGTTCTGAATGTTGAGTCTTTTGTGATGTTTTTGTTATAATAAACTCCAGTTGCTGATTATCATGTAACTGAATGGTCTCTGCATGACAAAGGAAAATAAAAATTGAATGTATCTTAATCCATAATAAAATAGATACACCAGTGAAAATTTCTAATGCAAAAATTACAGTTCAACAATATGCAATTTCTAAAATTTAATATTTCTCCTTAATTCTCAACTATCTATAGTTACTCTTACAAAGTAAGGCATATCAATGGTAAATCACACCCCTCCCACCTTTATTTTTTTTTGTAGAAAACACAAGTGGCCAGAATGGTAACTGCAAAGAACTCAAAAAATCCCTCTTCTCCCCACCTTTTTTTAAATCTTACAGCCTGAACAATACCAGTCTCTGTTCAGTCTTTCCTTTTCCTTTCTATATCTTTTTTAGTCTTTGTCCTTCAATTCCATTACAATTTGTTGTCTCATCTCATATTCAGCTCTCCCCATTCAGTTACTTGTCCCTTGTCCCTTTATGTTTTATCTTTTTCTGATTTGTCCTGCTGTTTTGTTCTTTTGTGATTTCTAATGGAACTTATGGTAGAACATCCTTTGTCAGGTTTTTTATTTGATTCTTATCTAATTATGGATATTATTTTTAAATCTTACATAGAAACATGTTTGGTTAGTTATATTTTATGAACCAAAAGAAAAAAAAATCACTTTGCAGCATGCTGTGTGAACAGAACAAAGGAACAGTTGCAAAGATAAATGTACCAAAGGCTCTTCATAAGCACCACTTTAAAAGTCAGTTTCTCAGATGGCCCAACAGGATGTCCGAACTCAATCAAAACATGTGTCAGGCTGCATGGTTGACATTTCAACACTAAAAAGAGCTTACCCTAGTTTTAACACACAGAAAATGGATTATGTCATGTCACCAATGAAACGGTGCTGAGTGAGAGTTTATTACATGCTATTAAAAATCTGGTAGTGAACTGACTTTCAAAGTCAATACTGATGGGCAAATTAGTAAATCTTAGCCAAAGGCATGGGGGCTAGTGATATAGAAAGAGAATGTTTCTTAACTAGTTCATGTTTCTTATGCCCAAGATTGTTAGAAATAAGATATTTCCATGAGATAAATTTAACCCACTTTCTGTGAGAGGCAATAAATACTACATCTTGAGTAAATCATGGGTTCATAACAACCCATCGCATTGCAGGTGGGAGAAGAGAAACTAATTATGTTTTCTTCTCTTATAGTTCTTCCTTATAAAAGTAATATGCGTGACTGTAGTGATGAAGCACTGAAGGAATGCCTGAACTTTGACAACTTTAAATATTAGAGTTTAATTTCTTTCTGTATAAAACATTTAGTGATGTGAGGGCTCCTTTTGTATTCTAGGCAATTCCCAGACCTTCTGCTCCCCTGTTCATCAGAGCATGGAGGACTGGAGGGGAACACCTGCCTGCTCCTTAAAGCCTTCAGAGGAACTGAGCAGTAGATATGTTGATAGGCTTGTTAATCATTCTGCTCATCATTCTGTCTGTAAGTAGCCTCACATCCATGGTTAGCCACTGATCAGTCCAATAATGATGAATGTCAGCCAAGAGGAAAAACAATAAGAGCATGCTGTATCTCTCACAGACAAATCTCACTGCTGAGATGCTTTGCTGATGCCCTTTCAAAAGCACAACATTCCTCAGGGAAGATTTAAATGTTAAATACAACTAAAATACTCATGGGAATCTTAAACCAAACAAACACCATACATGCAGGTGTCTGTGGTCAGCAGCTTTACCAGATCTGCTTGTGTCTGTGATTTGAAAAACTGGAAGGCATGAAACCAGAAGCTGCTGAAGGCATAGAATCAAAGCAGAGCTACTATTAAAAGAGATTGGAGAAAGAAAGAATAGAAATAAGCTTTTCTTGGTGGAAGCAGTTGTTTCAAATGGGAATTCTCTAGAGACTTTAGCTGTAAATGTTTTATAATGTTATATCTTGGTTTTATTTGGTGGCTGGTTTTCTCCTCCATCTTCCCCATCTGCGTGCGCACACACGCGCGCGCACGCACACACACACACCCATCAGTGCTTGCACTGACATAAACACATGGCAGGAGCTGTTTAAATCAGTTGTTAACAAGGGACCAAATTGCAAATCAAAAAAAGAAGTATGGGGAAGAGATACGTGCTTGTTCTGAAAAACAAGAAAACCAAGCAATCAAAAATCTCCAGGTGTAGAGTCCACCTACACAGATTTGAAGGGTCTGTATGGAAGGTTGCTTTATAAATGTGAAGTGCCTTTAGAATTTGATGTTTCAGCTGTCGTGACTCAGGAAAAGTATGGTCTTTGTCTGCACAAAATATTTGTAATATATAAGCTACTTTAAAACCTGAATGATGAGGATAACCTTTAGATTCAACTCAGCTCTGAACTAAAGATGATGCCACCAGCACTTCTCCCAGTGCATGCTTTGAAAAAACCAACACTGCATTAGAGGGTTCACTTAGAAAAAAGCCACTTTTTTATAACAATGCTTGTTTATGATTAGTCAAGCTATGATTTATATTTACTTCAGTAACAACTATTTGAATCATCCTATTATTCTACAAAGAGGTTTAAAAGAGTCTAATACAATATTTTGCAATTGCTTAAATGGTGTGTTGTACACAATAAGTTCTGATGGAATGTTTTCTGTGCACCTTAATTAACATTTAGATTTGAAATGTGCAGGATGCAGTCTAAAAGATTTTATGCCATTTAAAGGAATATAAAATAAGATTACTAGTGAACTTATACAATTTTTATACCTTATACAACCAGGTTTGAACTTCATCTTTCTGAAAATCATAAAGCACAAAAAAATTTTTGAGCAGTACAGTGGTAAACATAGAGTTCGTTCAGGGTTCCTTTATGATGAGAAAGGACACCTGTTGTCCTTCACAAAACTTATTTCCTGTAAGTAATTTTGGAGAATGTATTTATGGGTAGTACGTGTGGGAAGTTTGGAACCAGTTGTAATTCTCATGTCTGCAAATCTGTGTCCCCTTTCAGACATTTGTGTTTGGCCACTACTTGCATGACAGTAGGAAAAAAAAAAAAAAGTATTAAATGATTCTATATATCTTAACTCTTTTTTAAAATTTGATTTGAATATTCTGCGATTTCCTCTAGTCACTGGCCTCTTCACTTTTAAACCTAACCCAGAAAAGAAATGGGGCATATGCATAAGTCCAGCTGATGGCAAAGACATGATATATCTTTAATAATTAGTGCCTATTTTGACATAGAGCTGCTTGAAACTCAAGTTTTCAATAAGATTTATTTACAATTTAAATGTATTGAAATGCCCCCCAGGTATTTTTCAGCCATTTTAACTATCTCTGATTAAGTGTATGTGATGGAGAAGGGGAGAAAGGGAGTCATTTGTATGTGAGGGCAGTTCCATGGTCCTGTGATATTCTAGGGCAATCCTTGACATGTTACTGGTGTTTACATAACTCTTCAATGTGAGGACTCTGTTTTGTCTGTTGTAATGAAATCAGCACTTTTGAACAGCTCTTGTCTTTCCACAGGGACCAGATAAATATGTACTGTAGATCTGGCTCAGAATTCCTATAACCACAAAATGATTTTGTCCTGGTACAGCTCAGCATGATCGTTCAGTGTGGTTGAAATGACTGACTCTTCTTTTGTTTTTCAGTCTCTGGAGGACGGAGTAAGAAGACTGCATTTTGGCACTTCACTATAAATGCATTCATCCAACAAGCTCCAGACAAAACCAGATTTTTTTTTCCAAATAAATAAAGATTGTAATGGATGTACATTTTCATTATTTCAATAGTATTAATACAATTATTAATATTTAAAATAGCTTAATGGATTTTTTTTAAATTGTATAATAGAAGAATGGTGAATGCAAATATCTGGGATCTTGGAGAACATTAATAACTATTATCATGCAACATATGACCCACCAAGGAATTAATATTGAAAGAGTGTCAACCACATCAAACATGGAGCATGTTAATGGGTTCCCCTCTGAATACAGTAAAACAATACACAGGGATCAGGGAGACTAGAAGATACGTGAAGGGCCATGGCAACAGGAACTTAAGTTTATGCATGGAGCTGTGCATAATTGTAAACAAACGTAAATGAAATTTGAGTTACTTCTATATGAGCTCATCTAAAACAAAACACCTGTCTCAGGAGAAACCTGAGAAGATTTTTATGTCACTTGGAATATATTTATACATACTAATTTAGAGAAAGAAATCATAAACATCTCTGTAAATTTCATACCAGTAACTGCCATTTTCCTTTCTAAACTATTCAAAAGAAATAAATTATTTCCTAAATGTATGTACAAAATATTCTGGGAATTTAATGATCAGCTGGAACTGAAACAATGGAGAACTGCAATTTCCAGTTTTAATTGAAAATCTTTTAATTTATTTTAAAGTAAAAGCATTCTATTGTTGTTTACACTTTATGTTTACAATTTGAGTAGCATGCTCTTTTCTGACACTATAACATTTTAGAGTCAGATGAAAGTAATTCAGACACTTCTGTGTAAACCTGAGGTCAGGTGTGTGTTCAGCACAGATGTTTTTTTCCAACAGAGAACTTCCCAACATCTTCCTCCTTCATTCCCACTCTGGAGCTACAAACAAGTCGCCTCTTCATCATATTCACAGGAAGAGGCTTGTCAGGTCAGGGTTTCTGTGATGTCTGCTTTCCTTCCTCAATATGTTCAATTCTTTACACAAAATGCTTTCGGGGATCCATGGCGCTGTACTTGATCCTTTTTTTTTTTTTTCTCCTAAGTGTCCCCAGAATCAGGCTTTTACTGTTAGGAGTTTAAACGTTTTCTTCTCCAAAAGGAAACTGGCAGAAATGGCATCCTATGGAGACATCATCCACAATATAATTTGTCTTGAGCATAGTAAGATTTGATGACTAGAGCCTTATAATTAACTTCTAATTAATATGTTAGGAATGAAGTCAAGTAGAGTCACTGTAGGCACCCTACATAGTCAGTGGACAGAAAGAGGGGAAATATATGAGCATGATTCTCCCCTATGGTGGGAGGATTAGGAATGGGCTTGGTCTTCTGTCTTCAGTGCTTCACAGAAAGTGCTAGCATCAGGTACATTTAATCTAGTCTAATACTCCAGAAGTATTCTCAGTCTTATTACCAGGGATAACTAATTTCAGTGCTAGAAAATTATGAATTGTCTCTGCATTAAACAACACATTTCTATGAGAACATTTGATTTGCTGTGCTAGGCAATACGGATGCCAGTTTCTTTTAAGCTGAATATATTATGGGTAATTAAACTAATGAAAGTTAATTTGGTATAACATGAAGCCAACTTGATAATAAAAGAACTCATTTATTTCAAAGCTTGCAATTCCAAAGAAGGGATGAAATATGCTTTTAATAAAACCCAATATCTCAATTAAAGTGCTCAAATACTGTAGTCATGCACCTCTTAAAAATTCTAAGCATTTTAGTATGGATGGTGTCTGTACTTAATTTTTCTGCCCTGTGTGGTCTCTTCTCCACTCTTCCAGCCTCACTTTTCCTGATTTATGACGTCCATCATGGCCTTGTCATCAATTCTGAATTAGGTCAGCTGTCAAATGTCCTATGGTCTCCCAGAATAGTGTGTCTCCTTTCTTGAGAAAGGCAGGCCTATGGCATCAAAGAGGGAAGGAAAGGATGAAATCATATTCATTTGTTTGTATGTTTGCCTATTGGAGGTTTTATCTTAGGGTAGGAATAGGCCAGAAGTATTTTTGGATGTCAGAATGCAGAATTGATTGTCTTTGAAGAAATAGGAAACTGAAGGTGAACATTCAAAATAAGTGTGGCCAGCAGGTCAAAGGAGTGATTCTCCCCATTCTACTCTGCTCTTGTGAGACTCCATGTGGAATACTCTATTCAGTTCTGGGGCCCCCAGTGTAAGAGACCTGCTTGAGAAGGTCCAGAGGAGGCCACAAAGATGATCAGGTGGCTGAAGCACCTCCCTTATGAGGACAGGCTGAGAGAGTTGGGGTTGTTCAGTGTGGAGAAGACAAGGTTCTGGGGCGACCTTATAGCGGCCTTCTGTACTTAAAGGGGGCCTACAGAAAAGATGGGGAGGGACTCTTTAGCAGGGAACATAGTGGTAGGATGAGGGATGATGGTTTTAAACTGAAAGAGGGTAGTTTTAGATTAGATATTAAGAAGAAATTCTTCACTGTGAGAGTGGTGAGACACTGGAACAGGTTGCCCAGAGAAGTTGTGGCTGCCCCCTCCCTGGAAATGTTCAAGGCCAGGTTGGATGGGGCTTTGAGCAACCTCATCTAGTGGAAGGTGTCCCTGCCTATGGCAGAAGGGTTGGAACTAGATGATCTTTAAGGTCCTTTCCAACCCAGACCATTCCATGATGCTATGATTCCCAGGCAGGAGAGGACCAAGGGGAGGCTGCTATGGCAAACAGTATGAGTACAGGACTGTGGTGTCAACATGGAAGAAAAGGAGAGCTTAGCACAAGGCTAGAGCCAAGGAAGCATGGAGCAGCTGGCTCATGGTTGAGCTTGCCCTCTGACAAACATAGGATTTTAAGAAGGGATTCTAACTTGTCTAAATGTTCATTCACTGTTTGCCTGGCTGCTGGGTGACAGATTGAGTGTGTGAATGAGGAAAGACACAGCAGGACATTCCATTGGATTCAGTCACTACAAATGCAGTATCACAGGGTGGCAAAAGGCTTTTAGAAGAGGATCTGCTTGAATATGTTGCCCTGATCCCATTTCAATTTCCATTTCCATCAAGTAGGAGGCCTGAGAGCTAAAGAAAGCCAGATTTCACTAGAACAGAAACCACTGCAACAGGGGAGGAGTGGGTGTCCTGATATTGCCAGAGCAGTGAGATCAGCATTACTAGCCCAACTAAATGAACAAGGTAATGGAGGAGCAGAAATGGAGGTGGGGATGACACAAAAGGTTTGTGATGGGTTTGTTTGTTAACATCTTATGACCAGATATTAACTTGAGCAGTAGGTGTTAAATTAGCTTATAACCCCTCAGCGTTTAAGAGAAGGTTGGGAAATATTTAAGTAGAGGAAATATATGTACAGGGTCACACTGCTGAAATATTTATTTACTTTTATATCTGGCAAAATTCCCAATTAAGTTAGCAAGTTTTGTTTCAGGATTATTAAATAATTGCTTCTAACACAAATGCATTTTACATGGTAATTATTTTTGAACTGTTGTAGGTGTAACTGTTAATGAAACTGTCTTTTGTCTTTGCAGCAGAGAAGGCAAAGGCTCTGTAGCCGCCTTCTCTCTGCTTCCCCACGAGTTTGCTATTTAAGAGCTTGCCAAGTCAAACAAATTTAATTGCAGTGCCTTTTTCTTTCTTATTTCATGCTAAGCATGGGCTCACAAAACAGTGCAGAGCTATAAGACAAGAAATCCTGTGTGTCTCTGTTTCCCTCTATGACTCGAGGGAAATGTGATAAATCCCCAGTTCACCTTTGCACCCAGGCAATGAGGATAATAGTTTTTATCCACCTGTCTTTCAGGGCTGTAATGTGAAGTAATTCAGTGTGGACAGTTTTTTCAGTTTGGAAAATTTGGGATTAATTCTTACCCCCTTACTTCTATTGAGGGTCTTCCTCCTTTGCAGGCACTCCCACTAAAAGAAAAGGGGCTACACATAAGAAAAGCAGATTATGGGGAGCTCTCCAAAAGCTATGTGTTTTATTAATAACTACAACTACAATGTTTGGTCTTGCTAAAAGAAAGGAAATTGAAGCTTCTTGGGCTTGAATTTTTCTTTATAGTCTCCTTGTGATTTTGAACATTGCTCCTCAGAGAATTAGAAGTTTTATATGGCAGGCTAGCTTTTGAAATATGCAGAACATAAACAAGTACCCAAATTGTCCAGTATGAGCCCTCCAAACTAAGAAGTTGAAACATGCAATTTTCATAGCTCCCTCTTCACTGGCATTGGACAGCACTGACAAATCTGCAGCCTCAGACATACTCTACTCTAGAGCAGGGACTGTGGGAGCATCACCAGTCACATCCTCAGACTGTCTAGGTACTCACATTGCATTGGTACTCCAAGTGCAAACTTGCCATTGCAATGCAGCTTTGTCAGCCCTTCCTCTCTTCCACAGTCTACAGTGAACAAACATACCTGTGTTGCAATATGAGCACAACCCTTCCCAAAATATGTGCATTGTAACTTTTTTTTCTGCTGGTTGACACACAGTGCTATGTCAGCACCCAGCATATGATGTGCGTATCCTGTGATTCAGACAGAAAAAACTGTTTTGATCTCGTTCCCAGCTGTTGTATAAATTGGCTACTCCTGGAATATAATGGGATTAGTTTATGTTTCGTATCATTTAACATACTGGAATTACTACCAGAAATAACTATCATAATAACTTCAAAGTAATGATAGCCATTCTTGCTTCTGTGGAAAAAGGGCTGCCAAAAAATTCACAGAAGAGTTTCATGCCCTGCGCTTATGCCCACTGAATGTATCAAGTACACAAAAACTTTGATTCCTAGTTAGTATCAGAGTAGCACTTAAGGCTTTGAACGTGGACATGCTCTGAGTATTGGGATGTCTGTTACATAAGTGCAGTGTTTGCAGTTGTGATGAGACAAAAAAACTCTCTTTATATATCATAAAATGTTATATCCTTGCAAGCCCTGAAGAAAAGTGAAAGCTAATAATCCCAAACCAACAAAACCTGCATTCTAGTCGTCAAGTTATACGCATTATTGATAGCCATGCCAACAAAATGCTAAGAGGCTTGCAGATTTCCTGATCAGCAATGTAGAGCTATAACTGAGCTAACCAAATAATCCATTCAATTGAAACAATAAGGAAAATAAGAGAAAATTCTGCTCCCCTCACTTTTTTTAAAATGGCCCTTGAGTCTTCCACAGACAGACTTCTGTGCTGTTCCCATTAAGTCACCTGAAGTTCCCAACAGCTTTCAAACTGTATATCACTTATTGTGGAATAGCTAAATGCACCCACAGAGGCTCATTCTCATGACATGGACTGTCTGTTGAAATGACTGAATTGCAGATCTGCTTCAGCATAGCACAGCATGCTACCTGGGTGCACGCACAGCGATTCAATCAACGTCCTTCCAGAATTTTCCCTTCTGCAGCTTGTGCTCTCCTCCCTCCCCCCCCAAATCCATGTGCACTGAATAGTCAAATCATGGGACTGGTCATTGAAAATACTGTTCTGCCTGACTGAATGAGAATTTCAGTAAAAGCAAACCTCTCCCAAAATACCGAACAAACATTTTTATCTAAAAGCATCACTGTGTCACTCTCAAAAAATTGACCAGTTCTTCTAATATTTTCTGAAGTTATGGCTAAACTTTCAAAATTTTACAGACTGAATGTATCCATTATCCCTTTTGAAGACCTCCTTAGCAGGTGATTTAAACTCATGTATACATTCCACTGTACAGTCTTAAATAGAACAATTACAGAAACAACCACAATAACCGTAACGGTTTGCCTACATTTTTGAAAGGGAAATCACAAGATGGTTATTCATTTGTATTTGTTTTGAAGTGCTTGAAGATTATATCTGGGTGCTTATAATGATATTGTTTTCTTAAATTCTTGACTATTTCTTTCCAAGCCTATTATCTTATGTAAATACTGTTCTGTCAATTGATGATCTTTAACAACATGTGCTTAGGATTTTAGGCTACTCTCCTATCAAGCATATGCCTGTGAGGAACTTCACAATAAGCAATCTCTGCAGAGAGAGAAATCCTGAAAATCATGAAGCCTGGTCTGGACTCGTTCACTTAAACTGTTGTGATTTTGTTCTTAACTGTGAATCAACACATTAAGTCAAATCCTCTTTCATAATTTCAAGAACGGCAATCATTACACTGGCTTCTAAGTGAATCACAGATTCCCCTATAAAAACCCCTTATTTTAACTCAATTTATATTTTAATATTAAAATAAGTATGCTCACTAAGTAGATGTAACATTACTATCCTGGTTTGCAAAAACCAGCTGTATTTTTTTTATGTATCGTTGGCCCAGTTTTAAACTGCTGTAACTTGGCATTAACCCACTGGATCAGACAGTTGAGATCTGTCTTGATAATTTGATTTTTGTCAGCTATTTCTGCTATATTTAAAGTCTTTTTAAACTTCTGTTGCCATGCCAAAAAGTAAGAGGCTTCCTGCTTCCCGCTTCCCTAGATACTTTTTAGGTGTTATTTAGATCATGTCACTCAGAAATAAAAAATTATCCATGGTATTTCTTCTGCATTGGCACAGATTTATTTTTTCTCTAACTGAAAGCAGCTGAAACAGTATTGAAAACGCAGTGGCAGTCACAGGAAAGAAGTGCTACAGAATGACCAGCCACATACATATTTCATAAAATCTCTCATCTAGTCCTTCAAGCCTTACAAAGTCAGGGTTCAGCTGAATATCAGTTTGTCTCCTCCTTTTAAGCTCAGGTGTATGTTTTCATTTGGAAGTAATGAAACCATAGCACTGTTTTTTTCCAACTAGTGATAAATTTCAGACATTTCAGGTAGAATTGCAAACAGATGGACTAGCCTGATGTCCTAGCAGTGGTGTATCCTGCTATGCAAGTTCTTCTCTCGGGGTGAAATTCAGGCCTGTGCAGAGGGACCAGGCTAGCAAGTAGCACTAAGCCTTCAGTTAAACCAAGGACGTAAGCCTTTTTCTGACTCACTGCACAGCAGGCTACATTTCATTCTGTTACCTGGGTTCACCTCCTTCTCCAAAACTAACTTGCATTTAAAAGTATGTTATCCTGAGCAGTCCCACCAAGGACAGAGCATCAGACAGATGGCAGCCTGGCCCTGGGAGATTAGGGTATAGCTGGAGAGAGAAAAGACAGACAAATGAAGACGAAAATGCTACAAGGGAAGAACTCACTAAATGTCTGTGTGGCACCTTGCACAATGGGGCCTTGATCTTTTCTCCAGTATAGATATTATAGGCACGTGAAATTTTTCTAACATTCTGCACAAATTCTGTCTGATGCAGGTGTTGTTCATAGCATTGTTGCTTTCTTTAACATTAATCCTTCCTTGTATTTAGTATCTTCTTTTTTTGTGTGTCCCTTTTTATGTTCGAGTTTTGAAGAACACCTTGAACTATAACTGAAGCTCATTCCAGATCTCTAGAGCCTGTCCACACTCTTAATGAAATAAAATTGCTGTTGGTGGGATATGTGAAATGAATTGGAATAATTTAGTCTCCCCAGTGCATGTGTGCATGTTTCAGTAGACATTTAAATTTTCCCCAAAAGGCATTTTTTTCTAAAAAAGATGTTTTTTCATAGGGGTTGCACTGGAAACTATGCACCCTGTGCTCTGCTAGCAACTACCTTTTGATGAACACATAATTCACATAAACTATATTCCTATTCTTTGAGCAAATCTGATGTAATAGACAATAAACCCCTGTTGTTTAGACAGCCTGTTTAACCTTGGTACTTGGTTTCATGGGCCATTAAGTTCCTAGGTAATGATTGCAATTCTTCATCTACTAGCACTCATGATGTTGTAAATACAGTTGAGTTAATAAGTCAAAATTTCCCCCTTTTTTCATTCCCTTCTAAACACTTGGTACAGACAACAGTTATGGCTCTTTGCTGGGTCTGTATGTAGCATTGTGTCATATCTCTTTTGCATGTACTTTAGCACAGCACATGAGTAGAGGGGCACTGGAAGGGCCTATAGTAAGTGTTTAATTATTGACATAATCAGACTGTTTAATTCTTAAAAAAAATCCAATGAAGCAAATAAAAAACCTACAACAATGGGTTAAGAAAATTGATCTTGCTATATGGTAAATTTACTTTCATTGCAAGTATATGAAAGCTGCTTCACCTTTCTGATATAGAACCTTAAAACTGAAATGAAGCACTAATATTTTGGAAGAAGGCAGCAATTTTGTTTAATCAATCTTGTTTTGTTTTGTCTGGGATTTGGAACCTAGATTTATCTAGAGATAATGTAATCTATTGCTTGAATATGTATGTTTTAAAAGTAATAACTTCTATCAGCCTTATGCATCCCAGTTAGTCAGCCCTGGTACAGATTTATTCAGTTAAAACAGGTGAAAAGAAATTGTAATATACTTAAATTATTATCATCCTCTCTTTTGTTATGGGTATTTCCAAGAAAAACTACTTTATTTAGATATCTAAATGAGCTGTTCAAACAGCATTCTTGGTAATTCCTGTGTCTATAAAAAAATGGAGCCCCATGAGATCATACAGTTGACAGTGGACACTTGTGCTTCTAGAAAATTATACAAATTATACCTGAGACAGGCAGCAACCTTTTTGTGTGCTCTTCTCTGTTTTTATCCAAACATTTGCATAATCTGAAACTTCAGCATAGCATGTCTTCCAAAAAGCTAGAACTTGCTTATGTGCTAAGAAATTTAGGCAATAATGTGAAACAGAAACACTGAGTGGCTCTTTCTGTAGTAGATTACAATGCACTGGTGGATCTAAATTCCTAGTCCTGAATTATCAGTCTGATGAATATGATCGACATTCAATGAAGTTATAATTCATACCACCTTTTGAAAAGAAAATGCTGGCGCACACTAGAGCTTCTTGCAGTAAGATACTGCTTAAGCAATATAGTCTTTAAAAGCACATATTATCAGATAATTATTCATGTTAAGTATCCTGAAGTGAGGCCAAAGGCACTCGATGTCTAAACAAGGTCAATTTCAGATAATATTCCCTATTAACCATACAAGAGAGCTGCGTAATAGCTCTGCCTATTAGCTGCCAACACAGTAAAGATTCACCTGCCTCCTTTGCCTGCAACCCAAGGAGAGAGGAGACTGACAAAGATGTGAAATGGTGAGCTGGTTATATCACTACGTATATAAACTATCCCACTTATAGAACTGTTATAATAAATATAAATTCCCACTTATAGAACAACTTTTAACTTGGGATATAGTTCACAACAGGATGTATTACAGGAAAATTAGTCTCAGTTATTTAGAGGAAATTCAGATGCTGAAGAATGGTTTTGTACAGAGTATCATGACTTAATAATGGGGAGAATAAGCAGCAGGACAAATTTTATCCTATTATTCGTGTTACTAACATCTAGAGCAAAACAAAAAGTTGAAGGGGCATTTCTATCCTATAACTGACTTCTAACACTAGTTGGAGTTACATAGTTACCCCTATATAGTGGCTTCCAACACTGCACCTGTGCCTAAACTTTTCCTGTCAACTTTGCGATTTTGCAGTCACATTCTCATATATATATATTTAAAAAAGCATATATATGAAAGAGAGATTTTAATTATGTCCCCTGCTGTTACAACCACACAAAGAAAGAGAAGTTTCAGTACCGTTATATGACAGAAAAAATAAAACTAAATAAATATTAAAAAATGCTAATGAAAACATTAAATTAAGCAGCATCACCCCAAAGTAATGTTTTGTTTGGATTTTGAGAAACATGCCTTTTTTTTTTTTTTTTTTTTTTTTTTTTTGTGGGAAAGAGAGGCAAGGAGTGCAAAAAGTTTTTCAGCTAGGACATCATATGGCAAACTTCTGAACACATCCACAGTCCATCACCATGGGATAAATTATTCTCAGGAACAAGCCACCCTAGAATTGATTGTGTCAGTGACACTTGTTTTTTTACTTCAAGACAGACCTGAAATATGGTGATATTGTCATGGAGTGCCCATGTATGTGAACACTGAGTTATTAGTTATGAGTAAGTGTTGATTGTGCTTTTTGGAGTGTGTTCTCATAAAAGGAGTTGGTGATCTGACATACTGATGATTTTAGTTTTAAGTTGCTAAAAACAGCTGCAGCCTATTACCCTGGGCCACAGCCAACAAGTGGCACAGTACTTGCTATATATGTACCACTGAGGAAAAATTGAATGACTTAGGTAATAAAAACAACTCATTGAGTCAAAAAAACCCCAAAACCTAAAAAATGCTTCTCTGTGAAATCATCTGACATTTTTTCCTTGGGCTTTAGAAACTACAGGAAGTCATGAATGAGATCTGTAAAAGGTCATATTTAATTTACTTTCACTGTTATGCAAAGTGGTGTGGTTTAAGCCTAGAGGGCAACTAAGCACCAGCAGTCACTTGCTCACTCTTTCCCCCTCAGATAAGAGGAGGAGAAAATGCAACAAAAAAGCTTGGAGATTGAGACAAGGACAGGGAGGGATGACTCACCAAATATGATCACAAACTAAAGACAGATTCGATTGGGAAAGAAAACAAATATCAATTTAATTTGAACGCCACCAACACTAATTTACCAATCAGAGTAGGACAGTAAGAAATACAACCACATCTTAAAAACACCTTCCCTCCACCCCTCGCTTATTACCAGGCTCAGCTTTACTACCCAGTGGCACAGGGATGCAGGGGATTGGGGTTGCAGTCAGTTATCACCTGTTGTCTCTGCCACTTCTTCTTCCTCAGGGGGAGGACTCCTCACACTCTTCCCCTGCTCCATCATGGGGTCCCTTCCACAGGAGACAGTCCTCCATGAACCTTCTCTGATGTGAGTCCTTCCCATGGGCTGCAGCTCTTCATGAATTGCTCCAGTGTGGGTCCCTGCCACATGCTGAAGTCCTCCCAGCAACAGACTGCTCTAGCATGGGCTTCCCTCAGTCCCAGCTTTCTCTGGGTGCAGCCACCTGATCTGGCATGGGGTCCTCCATGGGCTGCAGATGGACATCTTCTCCACCATTGACTTCCATGAGCTGCAGGGGGACAACCTGCCCTCTCACCATGGGCTGCAGGGGAGTGCCTGCCCCAAATTCTCCTCCTCCTTTCTTCCACTGACCTCGGTGTTTACATAGGTATCTCCCTCACCACTCTTCCTCCTCTCAGTTTCCCGTTCTTAAATACATTATCACAGAGGCACAGCCACTATCGCTAATTAGCTCAGCCTTGGCCAGAGGTGGGTCCGACTTGGAGGCAGGAGAGCTTCAAGAAGCTTCTCACAGGAGCCACCTCTATAGCCCCCTCTCTTGCTACCAAAGTCCCGCCACATGCAAACCCAGCACAAAAGGTATGACCTTGTGTTTTCAGAGCAGTTCATCAGTCTCCAGAGAGAGGTTAAACAAAGAGGAAACTTACCTCTGGCATCTAAATCAAGCAGTTTAGATTTTAGACCATCACACTTAACTTAGCTGCAGTACACTTAACAAGATTAATATGCAGGGTCTCCTCCCATGGCTATTCAAAGTGGA
Organism: Strix aluco; assembly: GCF_031877795.1. Lineage (NCBI taxonomy): Eukaryota > Metazoa > Chordata > Aves > Strigiformes > Strigidae > Strix > Strix aluco. The sequence goes on from NC_133932.1 coordinate 44,516,399, forward strand.
GGAAGAAAAGGGTAAAGGAGGGAATGAACTAAAATCATTAGGGCCTTCAAGAATGAAAGGCAAGAATTCCAAGTAAGCAAGTATTTCCTAGTATGTCAATCCACTTTTAAAACTAGTGAAATGACATATTTATTAGCAATATCAGAAAATTTTTTGGAAAGGACTTAGCAGTTGGAAGTAATTTTCTTCCTTAGGGCATCTTACAGCATGCTTACTTTGAACTCAGGGCAATCAATAATAAGAAACTATGGTTGACAAAAGCCCCATCTTTCCATGCCTGGTCCTAGACAGTGTTTTTCAAACAACTTAGCCAGTTTCTGTAATTACCATTATATATTGATTTCTAAAGTACTCTCTGAGTATATCAGTGCACTTGAGCAGAGTGAACATCAGGCAGGACAAACAGTATGAAATAAATAAAAAATAAAGGAAAAAGAAATTTTTTCAAAAACTGACTGCAGATGAGAATAAAACACATGGTATAAAGATCAAATGGATGGGAAACACACTACCTTTGAGGCAGAGGTATGAGCATTAGCCTGGATATCATACACATGGGATAAAAGGCAAAGGATCCAGCTCATAGTAGAATGCTTGGGCTGAAGTTTAACAAAATGAGGAAGGTAAGACAAAGACGTGCTGTACTCAAGTCTAATACAGTCTTTTGTTCTGAAAACTCCTATAGGGAACAGTCATAAGTCCAAAATTCATGGTACGTGTGTTCACGTTGGGAATGAGACTGGTGAAAGCATCCATATACTGTAAAAACATACAAAATGTCCTGCTGAGTCAGACCAATAGTCCACTTAATCCAGGAGTCTGTCTCCAACAAACAGCAAGAGGGGGTTGTTTTCCTGTCGTTCTCTTCTAGCATTCACAATTGTTATATTAGGAATATTTGAGAATGCTGTTCTCCTTAATCCTTTTCATGACTTCTTATAGACTTGCTGTCCATGAATTGATCTAATCCTTTTCTGAACCTACTGATAAAAATATCTGCCTCTGCAACCCCCTGTGGCAGTATGTTCCAGGAAATCTCTCTTTTCTCTGCAAAAAAGAAAGTACTTAATTTGGTGGTTTAAACCAATCTTTTAGTATTTTCATTGAGTGTCCCCTTAATTCTGGTATTACAAGGTTCAATGAGCAAAAGCCCCATGTTCACTTCCAAACCTAAATCTGGGAATTCATTCTTTACAGCAAAAAGAAAAAAAAAAAAAACCACCTCTTCTACTTCATCACTTCGGATAAGATGGACAGCTGAGAAAATGACTGTGGCCACTCACAAGAAGTTAATAAGAGTAGCACTTTCAGGGGGCTCCAGAATTTATTACTAAAAGGCATCCAATGTAGCTGAAAAGTGATTGTCAATATAATAGCCAAGTAAAACTTGTCACTTCTTCCCAGTTTGGGAGGCAAGCTAGGTTGAATATGGACCATGAGCCTTAGGTAAAGAACAGACACAGCACAAGTGGTGTGATGATATTCAGTCTTGGGCTTTCAGTTTGAAAAAGTAGCAAATAGTGAAACCACACAGGCATCTGAGACCTTTCAATACTGCCATGCAAGAATGAAAGATTGTAATATGTGAAGAAACTGGCCATATAAGGCACAAATAACCACCATTTCCATGTTTGAATGTTGTAGTGTCATCACAGAATCATAGAATCACAGAATGGTTTCGGATGGAAGGGACCTTAAAAATCATCTAGTTCCAACCCCCCTGCCATGGGCAGGGACACTTTCCACTAGACCAGGTTGCTCAAAGCCCCGTCCAACCTGGCCTTGAACACTTCCAGGGAGGGGGCAGCCACAGCTTCTATGGACAATCTGTTCCAGCCTCACCACCCTCACAGTGAAGAATTCCTTCCTTACACCTAATCTAAATCGACACTCTTTCAGTTTAAAACTGCTACCCCTTGTCCTATCCCTACACTCCCTGATTAAGAGTCCCTCCCCATCTTTTCTGTAGGCCCCTTTTAAGTGCTGGAAAGCCATTATAAGGTCTCCCTGGAGCCTCCTCTTCTCCAGGGAGAGAAACCCAAACTCAGCCTGTCCTCACAGGGGAGGTGCCCTAGACCCCTGATTATCTTCATGGCCTCCTCTGAACCTGCTCGAGCAGGTCCATGTCTTTCTTACAGTGGGGCCCCAGAGCTGGACACAGCACTCCACATGGGGTTTCACCAGTGCGGAGTAGAGGGGGAGAATCACCTCCCTCGACCTGCTTCCCGTACTTCTCTTGATGCAGCCCAGGATACCCTATTCTGAGATACCCACGTGTGGGAGGGCAGGCTGCCACTCTGAGGAACAATGTCATGCATTTTGGTATGTGCCAAATTATCTATGAGGTAGTCATTGCAGTTGTGCTAGCTTAATCCAGGAATACATTTTACCTTCTCTTTAATCTCATTTTGGATATAGAACATATTTGAGCTGATTACCAGTACTTTTATAAGGCTAAGCAACTCATGTGATGAATGCCCTCCCATGCATGCAGATAAGACAGCAAACACTCTGTTATAAAATTTGAACTAAATCCTGCCCCACTTTCTACTTGTGAGAGCTGAGAGTCATGTAGATTGAATTCTTCTGGTGATCAGTGTCCATTGACAGAAAGGAGGAGTAGGTGAGACGAAGCAGGACATCAGCTTTCTGTTCAGTCATACAAAGTAGGTCCCATCCCAGAGACAGAAAATGCGTGTTTATTTCATTACAACTATCTCAACTCACCACTAGGCCACCTCCTGATGCATTTCATATCCTAAATTACTAAGGAAAATGTTGATCTTGTTTTTTCTGCAAGGGTAGAATTTTCTGCAAGGGCAGAGCATTGCCTTTCAGTGTGAGAGAATACCAGATGTTTTGTCAATATAAACCAGGCAAAGTAGTACTTCTTCATGTCTTTTGGTTTTGTTCAACTTTATAACTAAACTAGCTCTTTTTCAAAACAGGTCAGTGTGTGATTAGGTAGTTGACAGTACATTTATGTTGGCAGAAAAGTTTGTACGTAATCGCATCTGGTTTATTTTATTAGTGATCAATTTCTTCAAAATATTCCTGATCCAATTATGTAATTTCTTACAGATGCTGTTTTACAACCATGAGTCTGATTCACCACTGCATCACTCCCTTTTTATACCAGTACCAGTCTAGCTGATGGATTTTCAGAAGCGTTATATCGGCATAAAACTATGACGATGGTGTTGTGAATCGGGCCAAAACAAGGGCATATACTCCAGGCTGAAAAATTATTTGAAGGAAACTAATTGTTAGAAACCTTGACAAGCCCATAGTACATCTAGATGATTTTCTATTATCTCTTGCTCAGTGAAAGTGTTTCCTGGGTCCTGCAGCTTTGCAGGCCCACTGAAACTACAGCTGCAATTCCCAGCACATGAGTTTCTCCCACCCACACCCCCTCCAACTTGGCTCATTTTTAGCCTTTTGACAGGAAGGGCTGAAAGAATGAATCTTAATAAGGTTTTTCTTAAAAAGGTTGTGTAAACTCAGAACAACCATGCTGAACTACTTCAGTTGAGGGTCTGGCCTTTCCCAAAAATTTTTGTAACTACAGTGCCCAAAGCAAAATCATTTTACTAGATACTACACAGGGCTGGCATCCTATCTTGTATTTGCAGAGAGTATAGCGCTGGTCTGGGATATCAGATTTCACTTATCATTATTTCTGCATGTGCTCTGGTCGTTGGGGGTCAGGAATCCCCTGCCTGATGTACGTGCAGGCTGAGAGGAGACCTCCACCCTGCAGGACACTGAGCTTTTTCCCCTTTCATTGTAAGAACCAAAAACTGGCTGCATTGTGGGATGTGCTTGGGGAACACGAGATCATGTGTTAGATTACAAATCACTTTCCTTCTGTTGCCAATCTCTGCTGTAGAGAGATGGATTTAAAATGTGCCAACATGATCAATCAGATGCTTTTTAAAGAGTCTAAGACTGCAAGAACAGACAGAGGCAAGGAATCACTTATGTCTCAAGCAGCAGACAATAATTATAATGACATGGGTTTTTCTCCTGTTTACCAGATTTGTTGATAACTTTGATTCACCTTTTTCTGATTCTAACACAAAGGATTAGTAAATACATTGCCATTCCAAGTCAAAACACTCTACTGAAAGCAGCATTTCCACTCAAGAAAAAAAAATAAAATCCTGCTGCTCTGTGGCTTAAGAAGCATGTAATACAAACAAAAATATTGGCCTCTTGGTTCATTTTCTGCAATGTTCTTTATATCTTCACAAGATAAAATCCTGTGTTTCTAAATTTTCTGATGGCTTTCAGCTGCTGGACATGCCAAGAGGAAGCCTTCTTGCTACCTTCATTCCAGTCTTGGGAATCAAGAGTTGATCCAGCTAATTACATGTTTCCTGTGCATAGCAATCACTACTAGTCAGTAAAGGGCAAGATACCTACTAAATAGTTTTCACTGTAAAACTATTTATCTGTTTACAGTACTTAGTTCATGTTTCCCACTTAGTCATGATTTATTTCTTTGTAAATTCTTCTGTTGTTTAAAAAGTTCAATGAACGTTTTCCTTTCATATTTAGGCTCCTCCAGCTATTCTGCTTGTCTTCTTTGTCCACACAATGAATGTATGTGGAGCTCTGACTTTCCAAGCTGGATTACACTTTAGTTGATAATGTTTTAGGAAAAGGTTTCAGTTCATCGTCACCATTTCTCAACCAGTCTATAAGAGCCCACTCAGTAAGAACTGCTGGTGTGCAAAGACAACCACCTATCTTGTAGTCCCGCATATGTCCATCTCTGTTTGCTATAGCTTGTCTTATCATAGTTTGCAAGCTTTTTGTAGGGCTCCCATATTTCTGCTTTATGTTTCTAACTGAGAAAGACATGACCCGGCACGCTGCAGTGTATGTGAAAGGAGCTTGGTGCTCAAGATCCATTGAGCGAGTGCTGCACAGTTAATCTGTGCACGAGCAGTAAACCCAGTATCAGGCAGCATGCTGGACTTACTGAACGTGGCAAGGATCAACTTTATGATCTCACTGTATACACCCTTCAGGGTTTATCTTTGTGGGTTCAGTGGTTATATGTCTGGGAATTCCAGTACCTGAAAATCCAGTAAGTGACTAATATTCTCTTGTAGTGCTCAAAGTTGGAAAAAGAGGGCTTTCTGGGAAGACTCAGATGTGTCAAAACCTATTTTCCTTGTGCTGTGATGTACAGCACCTTCAGTGAAGAGTCCAGCATCAGGACTATAGCAAATGTTAAAAAAATTAGGATCTAAAATTGTGAGCTCACAAAGACAGCGGATTACCTGTTCTGTCCTCATATGTAATGGGGCCATACCCCACCTGGCTCAGTGCCAGCCTCAGAGCCCTGGAATTGAACATACTAAATGACGTGAGTGCCAGTGGCATTTTTCAGCTTCTTTAATAAAATAACCAAGTCCTGCTTTTATGTAAAGTAGGTTGCATGGCATCTCAAGATCACCTTCAGGCAAAAGGAAAAAAAAAAAAGGCTTCACTTTTGTCACCTCCTACATTTGCAAAATCACTATTGCTTTAAGTAATCCATATTTTTCTTCCCTTTTTGGAAATAAGTTCACAGTTGTGACTGATGTCAAAGCATGCCTGACTGTATCTAGGGTATGTTTACATGAGCTTTTGCAGGCTGACATACCATGCCCTGCCCTTCCCCCTGTTCTGAACAGAAGAGCTGAACAACACCTTGCTGAAAGCCTTCATGGTGACAGAATTTATATCAACCTGAACTTCATGCTGTTCTACCCCATACAATTCCTGTTCATCTCAAAGGATGGGCATAGCAAGCTCCTGGCTTTCTGCAATTGTGTGTGAGGAACTCCCCACAGTCTATCAGTCTGATTTCCCAGCAAAAGTTCTAATTTCATCCAGGAAGGCTCAATCTAACCCAGGGAAATGGATAGAAAACTTCTAAAATAAAAAAAAAAAAACCAAACATTATTGCATATTTGTTTCAATAAGGGGGCTCAGAGAAAGACAGATCTACTGAATAGAGAGCTGTGGTTCTTCTGTGAGGTCTGAAATAGAAACTGAAAAAAATTAAATCTAACAGGTTGTCTCTGTTCAAATTTTTAGAGTAACAGATACTGCAGAATTGTGGTATGTTTCTGAAGAAAGATTTACCTGACGTCATGTGTGAGAAAGTTTTCTATTAGGAGGTTTCATATATTTATTTTGTGCCATAAGAGGGAGAAAATGATAAGACAAAACTGTAAGAAACTCTGCCCTCAGTGATCATATATAAAATTTTTAGAGGATTGTCATTGTACAAACCTCACTTTTTATGTTGATTCATAAAATCAATTTATTTTGATAAGAAAATAGAAGAATTCCCTTGTTTTACATTTATGCTTTCCTATATTCTGTGTAATCTCCTTGCAAGTGTGCTCTAAAATCTTTTGAGTATTATTATCTCAAGTACCTTGAAAATTCACAGGTTCACACATTTGTTCTTTAAACCATTGCAGTGGGATAAGAAGGAAAGAAGGACGTGAACAGAGGAAGTCACTAACTCAGAAGATGAACATTCCTTATGCTGTTAGCAAGCTCAACTAAGAAAAATACCTGAAAGTTAAAAAGGGACCTAAAAAGACTTGTGTAGCTTCTATGGCACTTTTGGACAAAGGGGTTTAAATGCCAGTAAAAAGAAACTGTGAAACCTTTGCAGCTCCCCCTCAATTATTTTCTTTCAGTTTGATGTTAACTGAAGAGAAACCAATTTGTGTTTCCCTGAGGCCTCCCCATGAGGAGACTGAGCTCAAAAGCACAATCCTGATCCAAACTATACTGCTACATAGACTCACCCTTAGTTCAGATGGGATCAGAAAAATCACAAAATCCTAGAGGGAACTAAATTCATGTTTCATTTTGAGAGCTTACCTGAAAGACTCCAACAAGACATGGCCCACAGAAAGTTCAGTTACAGCCCTTGCTTTCTTATGTAAGAGAGACAAGGTTGTGATGGTGTCAATCTCTCATTTAATAACCCAGCAGTTTAGCCCTCAGCTCTCTCACTTACCCACTGTGTTCAGCTCCCATTTCCTGAAGGGACTGAAGTCTGTATCTCCCAACAGATTGCCGATCTTGAGTATAAGAGTCATCTCAGTTTTGCCTTATCCCCTTGAGAACATTGTTATGATGCTCTCAGGCTTGAATGGGTACGGACTCAGTGATACCACAATGTTCAAGCCATCCATTCTGGCTGTACCCTTACCATCAAGAGAAGTAAGTCACTGTCTTCCACAGTCCCCCAGGCCATGGAAGCAAGCTTCACCCTTGTGGTGTGGTCAGAACAACAGGTTTGTTGTCCTGCTGTACTTGCAGGGATGAAGTGCAGGACTGCCTGGCAGGTACCCTTGAACAACAACAGTGACACCTTTTAAACATCTTGTTATCCTGCTTTCCATCTCTTCACACTTTCTTTCACCATCCTTGCCCCTCTCTTTCTTCTCCCCAATCCTCTTCCAGATAAACAACTCACCCGTAATGACTTTTTCACTATCAGTTCCAGTTTTCCTACATCTATAGCCCAATCGGTATTCCTGACCCCGTTTCTGACACAGATAATCTCGGCTATATGTCCTATTGCTGATGTGGTTATGAAGGTGCTGTTGGTCTTGGCCAAGGTCCCGAACTCCCTTGCAGGGAGATTTGGCCATCTCTCATATCACTCCCTTTGAACAAGCTGTGAAACTCAGCCATTCCTCATGGTACTACCAGTAACTCCTGTCAGCTTCTGTCATCATTATCTGTCACATCCAACAATTTTTCATGTCATAGCCAGCAGTTTCTCACATCATTTCAGTCAGCTGAACCTCAGGCCAGGGCCCAGTCAGTGGCCTACAGCCCTAACAGTCCTGGCTGCTTTCACCAGTGGGGATTATTTACCACATCCCGTCTTGGGCTGCAGGGACTTTAACCTTTTGTTAAAGGTTCATATAACACTCATCAGTCTAAAACAGAAGCCTCAAGCCATCATCACTGTTTCTCTAATGAAAAATAAGAATTCCTGGAACTCTGGACTGAATGAGCTTAGGTGAACAGGGGAAAATAGAACAGACCTTGCTTTTTGCATATATTGTATATAATAGGAATCATTTTGTATAGTCCTTATATGCATCTTTGCAAACGAAGACTGCTAAAAGATTTTTCAGTCACTAGGTTAGAGTCTCGAACCAGCTTGTTAGAGTTGGGAAGGCAATAAAACTACTTTCAAAATGATATTTCATTAGTTTCTGGAAGAGAATCATTAGTGTGCCCAAGAGATCAAGTCCTTGGCCATGATGGCCCCCTATGCCTCACTAGTCCTTTCCTTCTGTGAAAGCAGAATTGGAAAAAAGGGGAGAAAACTTTGTTTTCTGTGCCCACTTGTAATTATAGTAGAGGAACTGACACCAGGTTTGGGAGCCATGACTTCCATATGAGCATGCTTGTTGCAGGGAAGTACTCTGTCATATCCAATGACACAGCTGAGGTGAAGACTTGTGCTTCTGTCTTGAGATTCCTTTACTTCTGCTGCTGGTGAAGATATCTCCAGTAGGAGCTCACTGGCCACTGGGGTCAGATCAAAGCATAAAGTGGAATCATACCACAGAGGAGAAGATGGAAAAGGTCCGGTTGCTTTCATGGTTCATTATCAGTCAGCTGGGGCCCATTGCCAAATCATGACATAATGCAGCCACAGTTGGTCTGACCTCATTCCACCTAAACCTTGTCATCTGACAAGTATCTACAACATTGGGAATCAAACAACAATTTCTTCTGAGCCCCATTTAAAATACTCTGGATGCGAGGGTCATTCACCGGTTGTGATTAAGTTTCAGCAATGAGCGTGTGAGCTGCCTTGCTACAAGGTATAAATGAGAAAGTAGAAGCATTGAGCCAGATGACCCCACCACTTACTCAAAACCAGGACACCATCAGACACTGTTCATCTCCTACTGGCGTTGGTTCCCTTGCAGGATTGCAGATGGCATAGAGAATCATGCAGCTCTTCCAAGGTCAACTCTCACCTGCCATGATGACTTTATCAACCAGGGATCTTGCTTGGCACAGGTAATGTAACCATGTGGATAACAAGGTAGTTTAGCACAGGTCTCATTCATCCAACAAAAACTGAGTCCAAAACACATCCTCAAACAGTTTTCTAAGTGTCTTGTGCTGAATTCTCCTATTGAAATGGTAACTTGAAATGATATATATTGAAAGGGCAAAATTAATTAAATGAGTGACTTCATAGCCAAAAAGGTTGTAGCCAAAGTTCTGTATACATGTGTACAGCTTCCTTATCCTTTCAGCTAGCACCTATATGTTTGGAAACTCAAGAGGGAAGACATCTCACAGTGGAGACACATACCCAGATCCATGGAGAAGTGTTCACTCATGTAATAAAACTATTTTAAGGCACGTGTTCCAACAAGTACTAAAAAGAGAGAGGCAGAAACAGGGCTACAGCCAAAGCTTTCCATCAGTCTAATTGCAGCTTGGACTGAGGGGTGATTAATGTGGGTTCCATCTATGTTATTTTCTATAACCACACGGCTCCATGAGAACACATCCATAGTTAAACTACTTGGTAGCTGGGAGAGTGGAGAAGAGACCATGGAATTCCTTTCTTTTTATTCTTTCTCTTCTCAGTTTTCACATACCAGCAGCTAGAAGTTTTGGTTGCTGTCAGTTTTCTTAAATGCTTCTGGGTCAAGAGCCACTATTAGAAATTATTTGAATGGTCATTCATTTTAAGCAGGAAGACCCACTGCAGCTGTGATACAAAGGAAAATTTGCCTCAGAGCAGTTTACTGTGCAAATGCAGTTCTATCACAATGATTGCAACAAGAACATAACTGTATTGTCCATAATTACATCCATATTAGGAGGAAAAAAATTAGCTAAGCTGTTCAGTTACATGCCAAAACTATTTCCTGAGGGATATTTATTTTGACTAATGTTAGGGTAAAAAAATAAAACAAATCTGGCCTAGTTTAAAGCACTTGATTTTTCTTTTATGTTTGATGGAGAGAAACAAAGAAAGCCAAGAATTTATGTAAAGCCACTGTTAGGTTTTAAGGTGGCAAGAGTTTTTAGGGTGGCAAGAGTTCCTCCCCCTTGGCAAAGAGCAGGAATTCATAAATGCAGAATGAGGCAAGGTTACTGTTCTCAGGGAAAGGTATTTTTTCCCTGTCTACTGCAGCACTGTTCTGTGGTTTGACACAATGCCAGCATTCACTGGGACAAAATCCTATCTCCTGAAGTACCAACTGCTATTTGGCTCTGGGTATTTGGAAATATGCTCCTGTTGCTACAGTGATCTCAGTATAAATCTGTTTTTTTGCCTACTTTCTATTTCTTTAGTTGCTGTTGTTCTTAACTGCAGACTAAAATAACAGATCGTATTACTCCCAAATGAGATAAGTCATAGCTAGACATTCTTAGGGTAGAGGCACAGGTCTGCTAACAAACTGTTGGCTGTTTGTAATACTGGCTTGTCTTTAAACCCATGTCATCAGGTTTTGCTGTGAATTAGAGTGAGAGGTTTATGTAGACCTAAGAATGCCAGGGAGAATCACTGGCTGGCAGACTACAATTCAGATTTAGTTTCCCTGAAACCTTTCCTTGGCCTGAGGCTTTCCTCCCTGAAACATTGCTTTCTAAAAACAAAACGAAACAAAACAAAACAAAACAATCAGTCTGCCCATTGTGAACTCTGAAAGTTACTCCCATAAGTTATCACTGCATAATTGCTGTGCCTGCATGAGTTCTGCCATTAAATAGTTTAAAGCTGAAAAGCATTAGGACGGTTTGTGATAAGATTGAGGATTAATATTTCATAACATGAAGAGTAGGGATTATTCAAAATTTGGGAAGCATATTGCATGAAAAATGAGACAGTTATGTCCCCTTTCCAGAAACAGGTGTTGAAATGCCTACATTCAGATGACTTGTCTTCTACATTCTGGTAATCAAGTCCACCCTCACTACAACATATCTCATTATATGTATCACTTCCTTAATCCAAATGCATCAGTGTCATGGTTCTTTCCTTCTTTTGTTATTCCCCTCTGGCAAACAATTTTAACAGCTCTCAGTTATGGTGTCATTCTGAGGGAAAATGTAGTTTAGACAACTATGCTCAAAACCTGTTTTTTATATTTTCAGTTAACTCTTCCTTTGCAGAATGTCCTTTATTCAAGACAGTTTGTTCAGAGTAAGATGAACTAACTTATTTGTAGTAGCTATATAGCAAGTGTAGACAATATTTCAGAATCCCCGAGGACACCTATTTCAATGTCAGCCCCCCTGAAGATTTGACGCTTCACACAGTCTGTTGTGGAGTAGAGGCTTTGCCCCAGAAAGGGGCTAAGTAGAGTGTATAGTAGTGGGACCAGGTATAGAGGATGCCACATGAACGGACCAGTAAGACAACCAGTGCTTACAGGCTGCCTACGGATGAAACCTGTTTACACAGAAAAGCAAGAATCTGCCCATGTTTTCCCCAAGAGAACAACACAACAGAGGAGGGGGTATTGCTGTTTGCAGAAGAGAGATAATTTGGGGGGAATAAAAGACAACTTGACGATGGCATAAAGAGGGAGGGAAAGCTCTAGCTTTGAAGAATTTGGAAAAGCCTTGGTGGTTTTCCAAACCTTTGATGTTTGATTTGATCCAGACCCTGAAGAGGGTTCCAGAGACCACTCCATCAGCAATTGCTTTGATTCAGCCTTACAAGAGAGAGGAAGAGCTCAGAATATAGGATGTGGGCCCATTTTCACAGATCTGTTAAGCTAAATAAATGCATGTGTAAGAATAAGGGAAGTGTATCAGAAGGGCAATTATGTGACTGTTACCAGACACCAGCCTTAGCCCTGGACACAGCCTGTGACAGGTATTCATTTCTGTCCTTCTCACTCTGCAGGAGCTTAGCCAGAATCTCACTGCTCCTGGCCAGTGTTTCATCTTGGACAAGGTTGTTACACCATTTGCCAAATCCGTATCTCTCCCATTGACTTTACCACCTGTGAAGGAGCATGGTAAGCTTGGAATATATTAACTCTAGATGTTGCAGATTTTCAGAAAAAGGTTGTTTGATTTAGCGAGGTGCAGACATTAACAAAACAACCTTCTAGAAATGTATGTCTTTCCAGTGCACAGGACTAGGTAATGTCATGATTGTTACAACAGTCATGGCCAATATCTGTAAGCTGATATGTTTCCCTGACAATTGATCCTTTTGTTGAGAGCATTAGACTGAAACTCAGGAGACTGGGCCAGTTTCCAGCTTTGTCACAGATGTCCTGTATGACCTATATCAAGCTGTTTATTCTCATTGTATGTTACTTTGGAGACTGGAGGGTGATGCTTCCCTATCCCATAGGACCATTTGTCAATACACATTAATCAGTCTTGTGCAAAGTTTTTAATGGAAACTGGGAGAGGGGTTGAAAGTGAACAGACAGAACATCTCTGTTTCATTTCTCATGGCATGACTCCATGGGAGGTTTTGATTGTTTTTTCAAGTCAGCCTTCCTAAGAGGAAATTAAGCCAGGTGATGCCATGAGAGCAAGGCTGTCATGAGACAGCTTCTCCTCTTTGCTTACCTTCCTTCCCTCATCCTCCTTCCTGATTCTTTGTTTTCTTGCCTTGTCATTCCTCTGTTTCTTTTCTTATCTGTCTACTTCAGGCATTACTTTTCATTACTCTCCCATTTTCTCCCTCTGCCATTTATTCCTTTCCAATCTTTCTTTTTGTCTAATATAAATGTGCATTGGACTAGGAAATAAGGAGTTTTGCTCATCCCTTGGGCTGTCTTGTCTGCCTGCAGAATAGAAATACATGTTGAAGTACTTTCCTAATCTTCTGTTTAATGCACACTCACATTATAACAATTAGTTTAATACCAGTCCTGCTGTGTTTCAGGGATCTGTTACCTGAATGCTTATACAATAGTAGTCTATTTGTCTGGTAACATTGTAGTGATATTGTTCAGAGTTATTGCATGTACATATGCTGGAATGCTCGTTTTGGGTACATGGTCAATCCCACTGTTGGGAGACAGCTATATGAGAGATAATATGTATTTATGCTAAGAATTTGTCATGCTGAAAAGAATGTTTTAAAAAGCCTACCAGTAATACCAGAGGGAAGTCTTCCCCTTTCTCTGCACATCTTCCATATGTTATGCATGAGGTGTCCTGTCAAGGAAGAGGATTTTACATCCATGTCATGTGGGGTATAAGGGGGCAGAAAAAATAAATTATTTGATTTTGAATGTCTGTGTTTTCTTAAGTGAAAATAAAATATCTTTAGTTACTTCAGCTGTTCTTTTCTTGGTTATTGCATCTTTTAGAAGGTGCCAATGTGAAACAGCCTGCCCAGATGGAATTCCACCTTCTCAATGCTTGACTGGTTGTTTAAAGCCACTGCTGAGTCTGCAGTGCTGTGCTGGGATGATAGTGTGTCTGCAAAGAGGAGAGTGAGAGGGAAAACAGGAAAAAGATAAGTAGGTAACTGGTGTGTTCCCTTGCCTAGTGATATCTTGTATAGAAATAGAGAAACAATTATTTCATAATTAGTGACCTACAAATGGAATAGACAGGGCTACTTAGATGACTATTATTTCTTGTTGTTAAAATAAACGCAGAGATTCTCTGCATTTCTGCAGAGATGTAGTGTTTGAAGGAATATCAAAATGAAAGATGGCCCTCCCAAAAGGAACTTACTTTTCTTGTTTAATCTGTGGAATACCTTATTTAAAAAAAAAAAAAAACAAAACCACCAACAAACCCAAAGCCTGCTGTTTATTCAACAGCAGCGGGAATGCTACTGTTACTCCTAGTGTTATAGGTTATATGTACGTGTAGAAACTATGTTGGGAAGTTTATTCCAAACCTTCATCCCCTAGTAGCAGCACTATCAATTCATTCTACTCTGCCTCTGCTTTCCGCTTCAGGTAACTTATCTGAAGGCATGGGCCATGAACATGAGAATGCAGTTCTTGAAAATAATCTCAGATACTTACTTCCCAGATAGTATATTTGACTTCCTTCTGTACAAGGTATAATTTGCCAGGAATACAAGCAGAATTTGCAAGATTATGCTATCCACAATGTGTCAGAATCAGTTAAGTAACACAGTGCCCCAATTCCTATTGAAAAGCAGTAGGAGAAAAGCAAGAAAACTAAAAGAAACAGTATCAAATTTTTTCCATCATAACTTCTTATCTTCTTAAAAACTCACTGCAAATATCCTGTTCTCTGGCGTCCTAAGCAAATGTAACTGCTCTGTGCATGTTAGCGTCCAATACTTTGTATAGTGCCTGAAGAGTCTGCAGTTTGTAAACATTTGATATCAAAATAATTTATTTCTGCAAGATCTGTTTGGGATGGGAGAAAATGATTTTATTTTCACATTGTTAAATTTAATTTTGAATGTTTTGTTACAGTAGACTTCAAGCAAAAACCAAGCATAAACTGTATCAGTCTGTGGTATCAAGAATTTGTCTCTTGGGTCCAGTCCCCTGAGAGTTTCAAGGCATTCAAAATTTGCTTCCTGGCTTTGTGACTTAGCTAGTGTCTTGTTTTTAATGCTGCCAAGATCAGTGTAAGCTGTTTGACTTGCAGAATAAATGTGGCCCAGTCAAACCCATATCCTTAAGCCAACAGCAATTTTCTTCAAATGTTTTGTCTGCACAGAAGCATTATGCAAGCTTAATATTTGAGGGGTGGTTGAGACAGGGCGGGTGGGGGTGAATTGCCCTTTCTACATAAATTTTATCCAGCTTCAGCTTATAAGTCATGTTCATGTTGGATATTTGTTGCAACTGAAGTGTCACAGAAGGCAAGTCACATGGAAAGGCTCTTATGTCCTTACTGGCCGTGTCTGTATCATCTGGCCAGAAAAGGCAACAACAAAAGCATCAAATGTTTTTTTCTCCTGACTTTTCAGAGGAACAAATACCTGAGTTTCCTGAGTCAGTTTTGATGCTTAAAAAGGAAATGTGGAAAGCGGAGGAAAAAAAAAGAAAAATGAGATAGTAGTTGGTGTGCTGCTGGTGGTGGCCTTGAATATTGTTGTCATTGCCAGAGCTGGCCTTAGGGGGTCTCAACAAAGCAGTAATTGGGTCTACTCTGTCATGGAGGTTTCCAAAGAAACAAGACTAATTAGAGGAGCGTGACTGTTGCTGGGAAATATGACCTAGCAGGTACGGCACTGATGGAGGAGTTGGAAGAGCTGGGTGATATTCCTAGCTCTCACCTGTCAGAGCAGTGTGACCTTGGAAAAGTCAGTTAGCACCTCTGAAGTTGCAAGGTTTACAGTACTTGCCTTTGCTTTTGAAGTTCAGCTTGGCAGTCCTTCAGAGCAAGAAGCACTTGCTGGTATAGGGATGCACTACACTGAGTGCCTTGGGGCCACATTGTTCTGGCTGTTGTTTCTGGGTGCTACTGTAATTCAAATCATAACACGACTCTCTTCGGTACACAGATGTTGTTCAATTAGTTCTTCTGACATGACTTTTATATCCCTTTGCTGGGGACTTACAGGTCTTTGAGCCACCCAAGTCAGACCTTTACCTGTGTCTATGTGGCTAGAGATCTCGCCAGGACTTTGCTGCTCCTTTCTTACGGCATTCCTTCACAGTGTCAATCTATGGGAGACCTCTGGAGCTTCAAACCCCCCCTTCCTGGATGTAATGGTTCTCATGTCCACCTGATTCAAGGCACTTGCTCCTCCACTGCTCGTAGTGCCCATGACAGCCATCCCTAGCTGTCTCTCCTCTCATGTACCAGCAAGCTCTCTTGTAACTCAACCTCACAATCTTTGACCCAACGTTCAGGCCTGCAGCTCTTGGCCAGCAGCCAGCTGCTGGGAGCTGGCCACCTCTGCCCTTCCTCCTGCTTCGTTACAGCTTTGAGACAAATTTACCTTGCTCATAATTGTTGATGTAAAGAAATAGAGTGAGGCAGCAGCCAGCTCTCCCTAAAAGTCCATTGCCTGTGGTACTCAGTGTCTATCTCCATCACCAGCCACACAGGTGTCTGCCTGCACTGATAACCAGGTTGGCTAATAAGAGTTTCAGTACAAAAGTAAAATTCTGTCTTTTTCCTCCCAGTATGACCTTTACCCACTTGTGCTGGCACGGTAGCTGGAGCTGTCACTTACATCACTGAAATTCTTCCCTGCAGGATCCCAGCAGTTGTGACAGCTGCCTGCCTGAGTTCCAGCTAAAGGAATCCCCATTCTCAGCAACTTCAACCCCTCTGCAATCAGTGAACACAAAAGTGAGAAATATGACAGCCCTGATATTTTCCTGCCTTTCTGAGGTGGCATATTCTCAAAAATAAGAAAGAGTGTAGCTACTTCTGGCAAGATGGCAATGAAGGGGGATAAATGGACAAAGAAAAATGAGCTACTAGAGGGAAGGAGGAGGAGAAGAAAGAGAGTTAATAGCCAAGATAGAAATGGGATACTTCTAGGGAACAGGAAAGTAGAAGAGAATAAATGGAGAAATGGTTAAGTATAAAGAAATAGAGAGGACAGATGGTAGTAAGATCAATGAAGAGGAATGGAAAGTTAATATTCCCTGGCAGAGGATCAAGGGACACCTGACATGAGACTGCAACAGGCACGATGCTAAAACCGAAGTGGATAGTGTCACTCTGCTTTGTATGTCAGGCAGTTTCCTACCATACTTTATTTGCACTTACTCATTCGTGACTTTCTGTTTATTAACCTTTTCATAAATATCGGCAAGCAATGTTTTAAACTGTTTGGCTTAGAATTGCACATGATTTAACCAGTGAGTAACACTTCCCAGTCGTTTACCAGTGAATTATTGGATTTTGTTTTCATATCCTTGTCATCTACGAGACCACAGCTGTCCAGGCCTGAATAGAAGGACTTAGGTGGCAAGAAGCTGTACTTTCATATGTGCAAGTACAAAACTAAGCTTCAAAGTCATTGTGGTGTTGAGAACAAAGAGAAGGAGACCTTTACAAATTATGAAAACATAAAAAGGAGACAGGATGATTAAACCAAAACATAGACTCATAGTTCAGGACTCAGGGCAGAGATAACATTTTACCTTTTGAGCAGATAAGACCTCATTGGGTTACAGCTATCAGGGCTACAGTTACTTGCTACAACACGGACCCAAAAATTTCTGAAGGATTTGACATGAGAATCAAGCCTTTTCTGAATAACCACTTAATAATTCTATTTCTCCTTTAGCAAAAATCAAGCAAATGCAAAACTTGTTCTTTCTTAAATTTAATCTCAGTGTAATAGATCCCCTATTTTAATAGTTTACCTATAGGTGTTGCTTGTTAACCACTTCTCTGAAGGTGCTGTCTGAAAACAAGCACTTCTATATTGCTTTTTCAGACTATAAAGGTATGAAATTACAGTGTCTCTACAGATTTACAATGCCATCTCACCCCCATACTACTGATCATTATTACCATATTACATTATAACAAAATTATAATGGAATTTTTGTAGCAATGCATATGACAGTGGTGGTAATATCACAGGAATCCATTATGATTGGTATTATTATGATGAATATGAAATTATTTTACTAGGTTAAGATACTCCTTCTAGTGATTAGTTAAATTACTGCTGAGTTACAATAGAAGTCTCATGAGATTGCATATGACATCCACACAGATACAATATAAATTAATAGTGGTTAGTTCAGTGACTGATTTCAGATGAATCAAAGAGCTAAGACACCTAAAGCATTACTGTAGTGCATTGCAAGTCATTATTACTTTGTTGCAGAAACATTTATCATAATGAATTTTTCATTCTGAACTAATGCTTGGGTCCACAGGAATTCTTCAGTATGATACAAAGTTTTTTCAGGAACCTGTGAAATAATGATGTGATAAATTTCTGTCAGGAAAAAAAAGACGAACACAGATGCTGGTAGAGGTGATCAGAAACAAACTTTTCCACCACTACCACTGTTTTCATCATTTGCAGAGGGAAAAGCTTTCCTACCACCAGAAAATTGCAGAACCTGAAGAAACTGAAGTCTCTGCTATGTAAATGCTTTTACTTTAAAATTGTATTATGTTAAGATCCAGACACAATAGATATGCTTATCCTACAGGTGTAGTATGTCTACTTATAGCTCTGCTCTAACCTGGAACGTTGAAAGTAGGGTGGTAGGACCATTAATGGTAGGTGTTAACAATGCAGATAAGCAACTGTCCCCTGAGATTAATCTATTGCTGCTAAAGTCCACGTCAGTATCTGGTGAGGTCCTTTTCAGAGCCACCTGCTTTTGCTGATCCCTGATGTAACATGGGAATGGTTCAGAGTTTAGATTGCTGTCAGGGCACTCCACTAGGTTGTATGAATGACACTGTGAGGTCTTAGTCCTTCAGTTCAGTCTGGTCCTCCACCATGTTTGTCTCCTCACATGTCATGACAATAAATCTTTCAGCAGTGCTGCATGAAATCAAAATAAATAAGTAACAAATAAAAGCAGACTGTTATCCAGACTCGTTTAGCAGTTTAACTTAAAGCTGACTTAATTTTTCTCATTTAGTATTAGGATTCAACTGCATAAATAAAAGTAATGATGGAAGTATGGCATGCAGGTCTGTACCAGCTTCCCTGCAAAACAGGAACTACTACCTACAGCTGGATCAGAAAGTCAGTATAGAAGTTGCCAATGAATTTAAGATACAAGAGATGTATCACAGCCTTTCCATATTTTCCATAATTTAACCTCAAATTCTCAAGACTGTGTGCTCCTTCCTAGGCCTCTATATGGCAGAACTATTAGATAATTTGAGAAATAAGTTCACATTCTCATTTTATGATTTATTTTCCTTTCAATTTCTTTTCCTATATTTGCCATTACAGTGTCACTAAACACTGCTTGTAGTGTATTCACCATATCTCTACTGCATATGCAGGGCTTTAGGGCAATCGCTTTTAAAACCTCATTTTAAAGTTGATTGAAAACATTCAGGGCTTGTAGCAAAAACATCGTTCATGATCTTGAATGGACAGTGGGAAAAGCATGGTGTGGAAATCCCAGAAACCATTGACCATATGGATTCTCCATTGGCTGACCAGTTTTATCAAATGCGTTGAAATGATTAGAGGAAAAACTGCACTTCACTGACACAAGAATTACCTGTAAAATTAAGTTGAAAACAGTATTTTCTAAAGGATTTGTATGAATTGGTGTACTGAGTGTTTACTAAAATTACTATGAATATCGCAGCTTCACAGAGGGATGTAGTGCTGTTTTTATGAATATCAGTCTGGAGAAGACAAATAGGCCAGTTCTCATTTTGGTTACACAGGTGTAAAACTGCAATAACATGATTGCAGCAGAGAGGAACTTGATTGTATCAATGGGAGCAATATTTGTTCATTGCAACAGAATTTGCTAGATCATCTTCTGTAATGTGAAATCTGGATGCTTCTCTTTAATGTGAAAGCTTTGCTTTACTAATAGCTGTACATTTGACAGCAGTGTGTTTAGGAAAGCCTGGTCGTACTGAGATTGTTAGTCCTACAGGATATGCATTTCCTTTACAGTATTATATATCATAAGTTGTTTAAACTCAACCCCCCTGGCAAGATAACTGGAAAAAAGTAGTCTGAGTGGGTCCATTAAAAGGTTTTATTAATGCTTTTTAGATGTTAGCTATAAACAGTTCACTAGAAGACTGTACAATCCTGTGCTGGAGAAGGAGGCAGTTTGGCAACATGATTAATCAGAGGGTTCCATACAGATGATTCCATCACAACATGGCCTACATACACAGCTCCTTCCTATCTCTTACAGTCGCACTAGTATTGTTATTGCTTCTGTTTTTGACTGTTCCTTAAAAACAGCTGTAAAATAAACAAACTACTTTTGTAATACAGTATACTTAAAATAAATCAGCTTTTCTCACTAATTTACAAAACTCACCAAAGCACATTAGAAATTCCAGTCATTGGTGCAAAACACAAAGACCCTATTGCAATTAGTTTTTCTGCAATACAGTGAATGAAACTTACATGTGAGGCCTATTTTTCTACCATTTAATCTGTGATAGTTTTTCCACTAAATGAAGTGGGAACTGAAAAGGACTCACAAATATCCATCATTCTTTATGCCAGATTAAAAGACCATGAGACACAGTTCTACATATTCTGTCACACTACAAGTCTAGCAAGCTCTAGATATAAGGCCTTAATATTAATATTTGTTAGTATGCATAGAATGAAATTTGCAGCTTGTTTTGCTTAGTAGCTTGCTCATCTCCTAAATTGAAGAATCTGGAATTGGCTAACTGGTAAATGAAAAGCAACTGCTGTCTGACTAAGGGGTCCTTCCCCACCAAGCTGTGCACCCGTAGGAAGCTACAAGAACAGTCTGTATCCATTGTCTTCATCATTAACTTTTATTAAGCCACAGCACTCCGCACCTGATCTTTGCAAACCCTTAAATGACATAAATGATACCTTAAAAACTGCATGTGTAAGAAAAAATGTGCAAGTGTGCAGGGGCCAGGTGGTTTAGGTGAAGCATTTCTGACTTAGATGAGTTCTTGTTTAAAGATCTTTGCAGGAGAACACGTTACTCTTGACTTTTGGAAGTATTACTGCCTGAAACAATTCATGCTAGAAAGCATTAGCTTCTAAGCAGGGAACATCTGGATTCACACTTTACAGCTCCTGGCAAGAGAGAATCTATTGAACCCAGAATAGTATCAGGAAACAGAGTGCTCAGATCACATCGACCTCTGATCAAATACAGTGGGGGATACAGGCAGCAAAGATAAGCCTTGAATGGTATTAAAGACACTGGTTGGGTTTCTGAAGCAAAACAGCAAAATCTGCATTTGAAGTGCATTTGATTAATAGTGACCAGAGTGTTTCTGAGGTCCCATAGAATAATGAAGACAATAAAGAGGAGTTCAGCAAGCATTGGTGGTAGCTTGGGTGGCAGATATGCATCTTGCAGGTGGGATTTTTGGTTTTGGATTGAATTTGCGAAGAGGTTGAGTTCAGAACTTCACTCTTTCATACTTCTTGAGAAAATATAACTAAATGTAGAGTTCAAAACCAGACTCCAGAATATCAGACAGAAATAGGCTGATGCACATAAAAGATAGGTGCATGGAAGTGAAATGGGGGAAAATGGGCATGGAAGGGAAGGATAAGGAAGCCTGGCATGAGCAAAGGAAAGTGGAAGCGACAATGCTGCTGATATGCAGTAGAAGCAGTCATAGAGCCCTATTTAATAAACATGCCTTGAGGGAAAATCAGTGGCTCTGTCAGTGCCATGTAAGGGGCAGAAAGAGGCACAACACACCTCCTGAGAGGTGATGCAGGCATCTGCAGGTACGGAGAGGCAGGGCCCTACCATGTGGGCAGCAGCAGTGAATCCACATCTCAGAGAGTAGGTGAGCTGCTACAAACTTCCAGGGAAATGGGCTGACCTGGAGGTATCCTGTGGGATGCAACAGAAGAATGCAAGGAGCCCATCCTTGTGCCTTGAGCTAAGCCTACAGATATAAAGGCTATGCACGTCCTTGTCTATTTAAGCATTTTAGAGCTACCTCAGCACTGGGAACAGAGAAACAGCAACAAGACTTCTGATGGCTTAGTAACTTTTCTGCTCAGGAATATATTATAGTAAACTCTTCTCATGAGTCCCGGTATCTTTCTGTATACATCTTTGGGCCCCAAGGGCAGTTTTGCTCTCTCCACTAATTAAAAGAGAGGGAGGAGGAAGAGCTATGACAGTTTTTGAGGGTAGATCTCTTTCTCCTTTGGAATTTGTTTATATGATTACAGAAGAGATAGAAGATGATATCTGGCCTGAGAGTATTTTCTCTTGGTTTTCTTGTCAGTTTGTGATAGCAATTTTTCATTTGCTGGGTTTGAATCTCTGTTTGGCTTTTACTTACTGTAAAAGATAAAAATTGAGCCTCATAATTCTTCATTTCTAATGGAGCTACATTATAGCCACAGAGCTATATTGTCTTGTAGTTCTTTTGAAAAACTTTATTAAGTTCACGCAGTACATTTTTTCACAGGACAACATTTGAAGCCAGAAAAACATCTTCAATTTCAAATTTTAGATTTAGTTTGCAGAATTCATTATTAGGAAGATGGAAGACTGGTATTCTTTTGCTTGCAAACTATGAAACTTTGATCCATTAGGAAAATATGTATGGAGTCCTACAGTACCTTCTTCAGTGCCTGCTCTTAAAAGTATACCCTTTTGCTCTTTCTGAATAAGTGAATACCATTACCGCACTATTTGCCAAAGTGCTTAGGAAATATTGCTGCTAAATATAAGGAATATTATATCAATGTACAAAGGAATGTGAATTGTGTGCTAAGATTATTTACTTGCACTAAATTTCCATGGTGACCAACAACTGTACTTTAAGACAGTCACACAACTCTAGTGAGCATTATCAGTATTGTCTGTGCAACAAATGAAAACCCAGAATGTGAATAGTTTTTTCCTGAGGTATGTAAATTACAGCAGGCATGATATGAATAATACATCCTGTGCACATTAGCACATTTTTCAAATGCAAAAGAGATTTTATATGCACAGTTAAAATGGGCTTCTCTGAATATTATTTCAGAAGAAAAGCTCACTTAGGCAATGAAAAGAAAATGTGGGACCATCAATATGACTTAACTCAAATGGCTATAGAGATCAGAAAATCCTAAAGTAAGAAAATTCCCATTTCAGAAATCTGAAACTAGTTCTTCATTTGGGACATTACTCTGTAAACTCTGCTTCTGATCTCTGAGGGTCTTCATGCTTTTATATCTGTCAGAGTAAGGCCCCTATACAGGCAGGGAGACCCTTATTAGAGCAATTGTTAATAATATGGCTGCAGAAAGCATATGTCAGTGTAATATAACAATTTTTCCTTCTTCTTCTTATATTTTCTCATTTGTTTGTGCTTTTGTTTACTTTTGTCCTAATAAATATGCATGTGTTTATGCAAAATGAGAAAAAATAACATCCTTCCTGTTACATATTTTTAAAACTAGGAAAAAAATAAGAATGTTACAAATCATTAGTTTTAGATGGAAAAGGCTTAAATTGTGAGAGATCTTCCCCTTCTGGAAAAGAAGGTAAAAGAAACACAAAGAGACAGGTGCTGGTGGTGCCATTTAGTGTTCACTGGAGGGCATTCAAGTAGCAAGCAAGGGTGTGCAGTGTGATTAAGAATAGAAGAGGAACAGAGGGAAGGATCAGAATGATAGAAGTTCCCAGCAGAAGGAACCTGCAAGAGACTGTGAAAAACTAAGATATATATTTCATAGAGTCATAGAATGGATTGGGTTGGAAGGGATCTTAAAGAACAGCTAGTTCCAAGCCCCCTGCCACAGGCAGGGACACCTTCCACTAGACCAGGTTGCTCAAAGCCCCGTCCAACCTGGTCTTGAACACTTCCAGGGAGGGGGCATCCACAGCTTCTCTAGACAACCTGTTCCAGTGTCTCACCACCCTCACAGTAAAGAATTTCTTCCTTATATCTAATCTAAATTTACCATCTTTCACTTTAAAACCATTATCCATTGTCCTATCACTACATTCCCTTGTAAAAATCCCTCTCCAGATTTCTTGTAGGCCCCCTTTAAGTACTGGAAGGCCACTACAAGGTCTCCCTGGAGTCTTCTTTTCTCCAGGTGAACAACCCCAACTCTCACAGACTATCCTCAGAGAGGAGATGATCCAGTCACCTGATCATCTACGTGGCCTCCTCTGGACCCGCTCAAGCAGGTCCATGTCCTTCTTATGCTGGGGGCCCCGGAGTTGGACACAGCACTGCAGATGGGATCTCACCAGAGCAGAGTAGAGAAGGAGAATCACCTCCTTTGACCTATTCAATTTATATATTTTATCTCACTATGTTTTAAACAGTTAGTTTTCAGCTAGTACTTAGGGAAGCCATTTTGACCATTTCTGATATTTCCCCCCCCCCCCATATTATAATTTTTCACATTTCATCTAATTTCTGCTACTAGTAGAGTTGTGTTACAACTCTTTCTTCCTGGGCTCAGACCACCCTCTCTCATGCTTAGATTAGGCCCTGGAGTCCATGCAATAACCTGCAGGATTGCCGGAGAACTGTGTTAGGCCTGGTCATCATGTGACCAATCCTACATATTTCCCAGTGACTTTTCTCTCACCACTTCTGGCACCAGAGCCACGTGGCTTCATGGGGGCATATGTTCAGGATCTTGCTCTTGGACAAGTGCAGGGAACAGAGAGAATATCCCTCACAAGCCCTCACTGTCCTCTTGTTCACCATTGTTCCCTCCTTCATTGAATCCTTCTTTTCCAGGAGTGTGATTTTTTTGCTATATTATTCTGCACTAATCTTTATTATTATTACTATAATACTCTGAATTAATTAACTTCAGAGAGGTTGTACCTCTTTGAAAGCCCGGGATTTTCAGCATTAGAGGATTTTGACTCAGTGAGTTTTGTAACCATGACCCTCATGCCAAAAATCACTTTCACAACTTTTAAAAATTCCTCTGGTTCTAACATTCTTATGTATAGAATCATACTGCTTTGAAATGTAATCCATTACCACTGGTTTTGCTATGTGAAGCCACCATTTTTTAAATGGGGTATTGGGGGACTCATCATCTTTTGTTGCTAGTTCATCAAGAATAATGTCTAAAACAGATTTGTATTTGACTGTTTCTTAGGTCAGAGGTAGGACCTGACTCTGCAGTAGGCTTAGTAATCCTGTAGTAAGAGCTAGGACCAGAGTTCTTAAAATGAGTTGATGTCCATGGCTCCTTTCCAGAAGTGAATATACAAGGAAGGACAAGGCAGAATTTGACAGCTGAGGTCCACATTGACCCAGTGTAACAGGGATGTCAGAAGAGAGCTCAGGTTGGCAGCTCCCAGAGGAGAATGGGAAGATGGAGCCCAGCACTAACCCAAGAGATGCTGGCAGGAAAGATTGAGATAATGTATGTCCAAATGTTATGTGAACCTGGTATATGAAATGTACAGGAGTCTGTGAAACATGGATAGAAAAGATGAAGAAGCAGATGATGGAACATATTTCTTGGCACACACCTATACAGTGAGCAGCATGCATTTATGAAAGCAATATTTTAAAGACTAAAAATACTTTATGAAATGATTCAGGAAATATTCATTTCAGTTCTGACTTATGCTACTTGTACATAGATCATAGACAGAACTCTTCTGCCTTTGCTTTAGTTCTTGGTATCTCACCCCAAATACACCTTCTCATATTCTATTATTATTTAAAACATTTTAATTATATGAAACAAGGGTAAACTATCATTATAAGCAAAGAATTTTTAATACATGTATAGGAAGGTCTAGGGTCATGTTCTCTTTATAACAGTACAAATATCACCATCTCTTACCTTGCAATCCAGTACTACTATTCCAAAACTAACTAACTAGTCACCACATCTTTTCTTGTTGATGTACAGCTTCAGGTGTAAATCGTGCATGATTTTTAAAAAGACATGATGATAATCTGTCAGATTTAAGGTTTGTAGATTTGCTCCATCTAGGCATAAGGCATCTGGTTGTCCTTCAGCAATTTTAAATCATGTCAATACAGGAATAAATACCTAGGGCAATGAACTGTCAGGAAAGACATTGTGACTGTCTGTGCAGAAACAGTGAAAAAAGAAATTAAATAATTTCACAGAAGTGAAAAAAGAAATTAAAAACAAAGGCAGAGTTTTGGTTTGAATCTGTTGGGAATCTTCTAAATTACTTATGTTTTAAAGCTGCCACTTTCACATGGCAAATAATTCTTTAAAAAGCTCAGAAAATAGTCCTTCTACAGAGAGTTTCTACAATACTTTATAAATTTATATTACTAGGTATATGTACAGAGGTTAAATGCGTATTGGATTTTGAGGCCTTTGCCTTCTGCAATTAGAATGAGGACATAATCATTTTACAAGTGCAAGGTTTATGTGTATTTTCACATAATTTATTGAACTAGTTAAAAAGTCAGAAATCAACTTTGAAGTGTGTAGGAAAGAAGCCACATGAGAAATCTTCAAGATAAGAAACATATATGTAGAGTTAATCCACATATGGGAATCCCTGAAAATTTAAGAGTCATCCTAAATACATTATTTCCATCCATGATTTTATGATTCATATTATATTTAATGTAAAATGGCAACTCCATGTTCTGATTTGTAAAGCTGTCCCAAAGTTTAAGGTCATCATAATGTTCAGATCATGTCTGCCAAAAATAGAGTATTTTTATCTCTGCAGCATGAAGTGTGAAAATGAATGTGAAGGGTGTATATGGGTCGGGAACAGCCTCCTTTTGTCATGACAAAGGTAGAATCTTCCCATACAGAGGTTTGGTTAATGAGATTTTAGAAGCAATTTAAATCCACAAACTAAAGGAAAGATCTGAAAGTGGTTTGTGGAATTGATTTCACTTCAACAAGATTACATTTAGATGTGGTGCATGCTCCTTTCTTTTTCTGGTACAGTAGAAATGCATATTTTATTTTTTTTTTACTTAAAAAATAAAATTAAGGAGTGCTTCTAAATTTATATTTAGGTATTCACTGGATTTTACTGAAAAAACAGATTGAGAAGGATCAAGTTCTGTAATTATTAGAGATTAAGTGCATTTGCAAAGTATATTTACAGACTCAAATACAGCTCTAAATTCACACTTCATCATAAAATATAAAAGGTAAAATATAAAAATTAATAAGGTCTGTTCAGTGTCTTGTAAAACCATTAATTCCAGGCAACAATGTCAACTCTTGAAATGTAGTCAGTCTTTACAAAAAACAAAACTAATATCTCCCCCCTCATCTCCAAAGAAACTGTTAGGAGAAGTTGGTGCTGAAATATTGATTCCAGCAAAGAATTTGACTTGTAGCTATGGTTCTAGGCCAGAAATTTCATGGTGGTAAACAACATTCCGGCAGAGCTGAACTGCTGAGCCCAAATGCTGAGAGTCCAGCCAGGGATGGATGTTGCTGCTAATTAAGCTTGAGTTGGGTGATCTACTCTCTAGGCTTTTGCACACACTGTGAAGAACACTTTATCTGTTGTTAGTACATGATAATGCTGAGAAAATATTTTTGGTATCTTCCTTTATCTTCCAAATCTTCTCCCTTCCCACCCAACCCCAAAGGCAAATAAATTAAAATCCTAATTTTATTTTCACACAAAATGGGTACTCACGCTATATGCTTTAGCTTATTTTTACACATTTAACTATAGGTGCCAAAGTTAGTTTGGGGCATTGGTTATGTGTTCAATGACAGGATGTCAATGCCTCCATAAGACAATGCAATGATCTAAGTTGAGCAACTAAGTTTTCTCTCACACATGTAGATCTCTGTATAATTTGTAACAATATCTGTGGCCTTGTTACCAAAAAACCCCAAATGTTTAAACTAAGTCAAGGAGTCTAGACAACTCCTCTAGCCTTACTGAGCACTTAGAATCCACATCTGACTTAAAAAAATACCTCTGAGTTGCAAACTGTTGGAAACTGGGAGACTACACAGTGGAAATATCAAAATATGTTTTTACTCTTTCCTAGAAATCTGTAGGTACATTGTTGGAACAGTGCTGGGAGTGACCTCGGGTCTGATCCAGGACAGCTCTTCATCTGCATGACCTAGTACTATTGCCATCCTCTTACTGGAGATATGCTAAAGCTACAGAGAAAAAAAAAAAATCACATTAATTCTGCTTATACTTGGCATTTCACACTTTCAATGTAGCTAAGGTATCCTGAAATCCCACAGTTCTCCATGGGTCTAGAGAATTCCCCAGTCACCAATTTGGAGTAGTTCCGTTAGAGCAGCTGTAATTTACTCCACAACTCACCAGACAAATATGTTAATCCTGTTTTGCCCAAATCTTCAATTATAGTCCACAATGTTTGATTACATCTTTCAGCATTACTTGTTGGTGCTATGGAAGACTTGTGTTCTGCCTTGTTAGTGGAATAGTAATCTCATTAAATGTTTTAAGAACTCATTATTTGTTGCATGTTTACCATCTGTATTAACCTAAAACTGTCTGTGTAACTGTATCTAAAAATGAAGGATATGAGAATTATTTTTATATGCAATTTAATGTGAGGAAAAGACTTCAGAACTCAGAGAAATTAAATTTTGATCTACCCATCAAAATAATTTGATGAGTGTCCTTTAATTTACATTCAAAGCATAAACCATCGGTGGCTTAGAGCTAAGGAAAAATTGATGGTTTCAGAAACAAAAACAGTACATGAAAAAGAGGAAGCTCTTAAGTACCTTGAAGCTGGAAAAAACATGGGTTGGGTTCTGTTCTGCTTTAGCTTCAAAGAATTATGAGTCCTTTCCTACAATTATAAGACTGAAATTGAAAATGCACGTGTGTCACAAGTCCCTGCTGTTACCTTCTACAGCCCAGCGGAGTGCTTTGAAGGAAGCTTAGTCTGCTCCCATATCTGAAATACAGAGTTCCTTGAATAGATACTTCTCTTGAACAAAACATCCCCGTGAATTAATACTAGTTACACTCTGTGGGAAAGCTTATAAGGATCTTTCAGGGCATTTCCTCAAAAGGACCTCAGTGTGTGCAGTCATGATAAGCTCCAGTCCTCTGGGATCTTACTCTTCCTTTAAGAATACTAAGCAGCCACTCACCTTATTGTCATTTCAGATTTTATAGGCAGGAAAGCTAGTAGACATGATTAAATTTGGGATATATTCCCTCTCTCCCAAATGCTCAGCTTGCTAATGAAAATGGATGTTTGAGGATCAATACCCTGGCAAGTCCTCACAGCCTGATGCTATGGGGAGTAAGAGCGTGGCAAGTGTTGTGTGAGACAGGTGCTCAGCTCACACCCAAACTAGAGGGAGAAGAAGGGATGATTTTTTTGTTGTTGTTAGTTCCTAAAACTCTTGTAACTGCTGCAATGGTTTAATTCTTCCAACCCTATATGATCTCTTTTATTAGTGCATTATTAGAACAATAAAGAGGCATATTCAGAAAGACCCTCTGCAGCCTGCAAGCGCATGCCTACAGACATTGGAGAGGCAGATTCCTGCAGGAGGCTAGATTCAAAGCACCTAAACTTAGTCTCTTGCTCCAAATCCCTGTGCAGGAGCCTTCATTACTTTAGGCCATAAAGGGAATACAGCAGTCTTCCTTCCCAGGGCTAGTGTTAGCCTTTATGAATATCCTTCTTTGCTTCCCCAGAGAGACATCATTTTAGATCACTGCTTGGTTGTGGTGTGTTTTTATTGTTTGTTTTTTAAATGGAGGCTGATTTTATTTTGTCTTGGAATGCAATTCATGAAACACCAAAGCACCAAACTGCATGTTTTTTCCATACAATGTAAATATTTGCTTCCAAGCTATGGCTTTGTCAGTCAGATTTTAGTCTGAAGAAAATATTTGCAACCGAAATAGCAACCCCAAACATAAATAAGATTTATAATGGAAAAGACGGTCTTGACTCTAACGTTATGATCACATACCTCTACATAAAAACATACAGCCTTCCTGTTGTATAATCTACTATTGGTCCTGTTATGTGACCTAATTAAAACCCTACCTCAAGGATGTCCTTGTCATGCCTGCCAAAATATTAGGGTAATTTAGGAGTTCCCTAAGGAGGGACCTGTGAAACTGCAGACAGCAATCAAATGCCAGCTTTTGCACATTAAGAGGAATTTAAAGGAAGTTGTGAGAAGCTGATTTTCACAGTGCAATGTAGGAATTACTCCTTCTTCCATCATGGAGATAAGTTCATATCAGATGCTCCTACAAGGAATTTTGTTACAGATTGGCCTATATAATTAAGTTTATCATAAAACCTGTAATGACTGGAATCACACAGTCAAATGCCCAGGAACCTGGGTCCAGCCTTTCCAGAATGAGACAGAAGCTGACTTCTGCTCATTGGCTCTCTGTGCCACTAAACTCCCATCAATGAACAGGACCAGAGAAGGTTTTTTTTCTTTTAATGCAAAATAGTAGATCCGGCCCTCAGAATGCAGGAGACAGGGTCTACAGGCTGCCTATTTATTGCTCCCATGAGTGTGTAGGATGTCAGCTACGCATGACAGGAGGGGCAAGAGCAGGTGCAGAGCCTGGTAGGAAAGGATGGGCAGGATCCTGTGGTGGGCTGGGAGTGTGAGAGGGGAAGCTGCAGATAGAGGGAGGCAGCAAAGGGGGAGAGGTGGAGAGAAAGAGCAGGGGGACGGTGGGGGCTGCAGCAGAAGGGGAAGACAGTGACAGTATCCTCAACTCATGCTAGTTAAGTGCTATATAAATTCCCATAACACCACAAATGTCCCGTTGGCTCACTCCAAAGCACCTGCTGGAGTGGTCTGCTTTCCCCAGGTAATTCTCTGAGAAAGCAGGGGAAGCAACATGTGAATACAAACTCCAATATGCAACTACTGTTTTAAAATTTGTCAGACAAACATTTCAGTGCCACTGCTGGCTTCATCTTGTTCTCAAAAAAAGCTTTGTTAGTGAGCCAGTTAAGGCTGCTACCTCAGAAATAAAATAAATAATAAATAAAGGGGTAGCAGGAAACATGCAGGTACGTGGCCCTGTGTTAATAAGCTGTATGCATGCAGTGGCTTAGATGAGGAAAGGGCAGCTGGAAACAGGGCAGCTGTCAACCCTGTAATCACTCAAACATCAGGGACAGTGACTTGTGAGTGGGCCACTAACCCTTTAGCAGGAAAATCAAATTATAAATGGATGCATTCTTCAAGCAGTAGCTGTATTGAGCAGCAGAAGAGCTTCCCGCTTGCTGAAATACATTTGCAGAATGCATTTGTTGAATCACCTTCAATACCAAATGAGCTCAGAAAACTGAAGTTTGCTCATGCATAAGAAGCACAATTAGTTGATGTAAATAATCTGGCAGTAAATAATCTGGCTTGTTTTAAAATGTCCTCATTTCTCTCCCATCAGAAAACCTGGAGAGCTGGAAAAAAAAAGTTTTTTGTGGGTAACCACTAGATAGTACAATGTCATCAGTGCTGAATACAGAAAAGGTCAGCCTGCAGAGAGGACTTATAGGGGAAAGAATTTCAGATTTCCCAGAGCTCAGTTGCTGCTTCTTTTTGCCAAAAGGAGTTTAAAAATCAGTTTCACACTCCCCCAGCATTCTTTCAGGAAAGAGTAATGTAAAAATTAGGGTGGCAAAAGCAGCTGTACCCTCCCTCCCTTTGGGAAAAAAAAATCTAATAATTTGGCTTCTAATTCTTGAAAAGATACCAAGGGAGTTCTAAAACCTTCAGCAGCTGTGTCCTCGAAAGGTGACTGAGTCAATAATTTTTTGCAACTTCTTTGTAGATTTAGGCTTGTAATATTTTTGTAGTGCAAAATAGTGGTCAAGAAACATTATCTGTGGAAATCATGACATTCATGACATCAAATTCTCATCTAGGCTGCTGCCAGCTAACCCCTGGGATTGCAGCCTGCTGGGTTTCAGTTTGGGTTTTGTTCTTTATTATTTTGATGTGGCATTGCTAATGAGTTGTGAAATTTCTTGTGCTGAGCATTCAGCGCCTTTAGCACATTCCTGCATTTGGCAGTTGTGGGAGAGGGTTACTGCAGAATTGCCTTTTGCCATCTGGATGGTTTCCTTTTCAGAGGCCCTGCAGGGACAGGGAGATTGTAAATCTTTACTTGGCATTTTCAAAGGGTTAACAAAGGAATTAAAAGCTCCATTAGCATTGAAGAAGGATGACGGTCAGCCACTGTGCTTACATACATTGGACTTTGAGACAATTTTGGCACTAAGGGGTGGAGATTGCCTAAACAAGGCTGAAGATAAATAAAATTTAGTAGTTTTTTGTAGGCAAAGACAGTTACCTCAATAAGTACATGGACAATATTGAAGGATTGGAGTACAGTACATGATTCTTGATAAAACAATCTGGGGCAGAGATGATGGGTCAGGAGGAGGGACCCAGTTTATAATGTTGTGCAACAGTATTACAAAGTTGCTAATAGTGAATTTTGCAGCTCTGTTCAGTTTTTGGATTTGAATCCCATTATATAGTTTTTGATGTGATAGATATTCATTGAAATCCCAATCGTATTTTGGATACTTACAATTCCATGCTCAAGAGCCAGAGAAATTTAAACCATTAGTGTGCACACAAACAACATTAAAAGAATGTCATTAAGCTTGTGGAGATGAATAATGTTCTTTAATGTATTTCTGTGCATGTATGTAATTTACTTGTAGTTTTGTTTTTCAAAACTATTTTCATCTTGTGGATTCATATTGATATTTGCATAGCTCAGCAGCAGATAGGGAATCATTAAAACAGCTGAATGTGTCACTTAAGCTAATGGAGTAGTTACTGCTGTCAGCAGCAGTATTGGTGTGAGCCCGCAATAGCTTTCCTAGTGCTTTTCATAGGCATTTATTGGACAGCAAAAGAAGGGTGAGACTCTGAACTTCCGGTCCTGCCTCGACAGGGGGGATGTACTCCAAGGGACAGAGACTCTCCTCATTCTCCCTAAATTTGCTCATTTCCCAACTGACCCTTTCTAACCTGTCATGGTATATCTTTCCCAGATCTGAGTCCTGAACCGTCTCCTCAGTAGTCCATACAGGTGGATCCATCTCACCTAACTTCAGATTCTGTGGAATGGTTAATTTTCTTCATAATAGCTAGTATGAGGCTATGTTTTATATTTGTGCTGAAAACAGTGTTGATAACACAGGGATGTTTTAGCTACTGCTGAGCAGTGCTTGCACAGCATCAAGGCCTTTCCACTTCTCACCCCACCCTACCAGCGAGTAGGCTGGGGATGCACGAGAAGCTGGGAGGGGACACAGCTGGGACAGCTGACCCCAACTGACTAAAGAGGTATTCCATATCATAGGACTTCATGATCAGTATATAAACTAGGGAGAAAGCTGGCTCGGATCTGCTGCTTGGCAATTGCCTGGGCATCAGTCAGCAAGTGGCAAGCAACTGCACGCTGCATCACTTGTTTTGCATATTTTAATACTTTTAGCATCATCATTATTATTGATTGTTGTTGTTATTATTATTTTCCCTTCTTTTTCTGTTCTATTAAACAGTCTTTATCTCAAACCACAAATTTTACTTGTTTTTTCTGATTCTCTCCCCCATCCCACTGAGGGCAGGGAGTGAGGGAATGGCTGTGTGGTGTTTAGCTGTCTGCTGGGCTAAACCACCACAGTCCTTTTTGGTACCCAACGTGGGGCTCAAAGGGTTTGAGATAACGACAGATTTGATTGGAATGTGCTAGATCAAATTTATAGCTGTTATTGCTCTTTACCTATTAATTGGCAGTCTTCTGTGCTTGCCATGGGGCTTGCTTGCCTCACTGTGTATTAGCGTCTAGTGCTCATTAGTGGCTGCTTTTGGCTTTCACTGCTTGCTGTACTGCCTCACTGCTGATCATCTTACTCAGTTGTGCTCACGAACATTTTGATAACAGCAATGGCAAAGTGCCTGGTCTGGCAGATGGCCAGGGCATCGCTGCTGTTTCTGTTCTGCTGTACTGGACAGGCTGGAACTCCAGTGTGAACTTGAGTCAATGGGACTGTGACCTGTGGATGAGTCCACACAGGAGCACAATACCCTGAAGCATCTGTGGCTGTGGATAAATCCACACCAAAGCCAGTACATCTTGAAGCATCTGTGGCCATGGTTATGTCTGTGCCACAGCAACTATACCTCTGAAGGGATTGTGGCCCAAAGATAAGTCCGTGCTGAAGAAGGTACACCTCGAAGCATCTGTGGCTGTGGATAAGTCCATGCTGCAGCAGGTATACCTTGAAGCACTGTGCACTTGAAGTACTTGAACACTTGAAGGCTGTGCATGAGGTCATGCTGGAGCACCTCAAAGTGTGTGGCCATGGATAAGCCCATGACAGAGCAGGTACACCCTTGAAGGGACTAGATGCAGGAGGAAACATGGTAAAAAGTGATGAGGAAAAGGCTGAGGTGCTTAATGCCTTCTTTGCCTCAGTCTTTATAACAAGACCAGTTGTACTGAGGGAATCCAGCCTCCTCAGCCGGAAGACAGAGACTGGGAGAACGACCCTCCCACAATCCAGGAGGAGATAGTCACTGACCTGCTGCATCACATAGACACACACAAGTCTATGGCACTGGACGGGATACACCCAAGGGTGCTGAAGGAGCTGGCCGGGCTGCTCGCCAAGCCGCTTTCCAGCATTTACCAGCAGTCCTGGCTGACCGGGGAGGTCCTGACAGATTGGAAACTGGCCAATGTGATGCCCATATATAAGAAGGGTCGGGAGGATGATCCGGGAAATTACAGGCCTGTCAGCTTGACATCGGTGCCCAGGAAGCTGATGGAGCAGCTCATCCAGAGTACCATCATACAACACATGCGGGACAACCAGATGATCAGGCCCAGTCAGCGTGGGTTTATGAAAGGCAGGTCCTGCTTGACAAACCTGATCTCCTTCTACAACAGGGTGACCTGCTTACTGGATGAGGGAAAAGCTGTGGATGTTGTCTACCTTGACTTTAGTAAGGCCTTTGACACCATTTCCCACAGCATTCTCCTTGCAAAACTAGCTGATCGTGGCTTGGATGGGCACACGCTTCGCCGGGTAAATAACTGGCTGGATGGCCGGGCCCAAAGAGTTGTGGTGAACGGAGTTAAATCCGGTTGGTGGCGGGTCACGAGTGGTGTCCCCCAGGGCTCGTTTTTGGGGCCACTCCTGTTTAACATCTTTATTGATGATCTAGAGGAGGGGATCGAGTGCACCCTCAGTAAGTTTGCAGATGACACCAAGTTGGGTGGGAGTGTTGATCTGCTCAAGGGTAGGGAGGCTCTGCAGAGAGATCTGGACAGGCTGGAGCGATGGGCTAAGGTCAACTGTAGGAGTTTCAATAAGGCCAAATGCCGGGTGCTGCACTTGGGCCACAACAACCCCCACCAGCGCTAAGGGCTTGGGGAGGAGTGGCTGGAGAGCTGCCAGTCAGAGAGGGACCTGGGGGTGTTGATTGACAGCCAGCTGAACATGAGCCAGCAGTGTGCCCAGGTGGCCAAGAAGGGCAATGGTATCCTGGCTTGTATCAGAAATAGCATGGCCAGCAGGGACAGGGAAGTGATCTTACCCCTGTACCCAGCACTGGTGAGGCCGCACCTCGATTACTGTGTTCATTTTTTGGCCCCTCACTGCAAAAAGGACATTGAATGACTTGAGCGTGTCCAAAGAAGGGCAACGAAGCTGGTGAAGGGTCTGGAGCACAGGTCTTATGAGGAGCGGCTGAGGGAACTGGGGTTGTTTAATCTGGAGAAGAGGAGGCTGAGGGGAGAACTCATCGCCCTCTGCAACTACCTGAAAGGAGGCTGCAGAGAGCTGGGGATGAGTCTCTTTAACCAGCTAATAAGCGATAAGACAAGAGGGAATGTCCTCAAGTTGTGCCAGGGAAGGTTTAGACTAGATATTAGGAAGCATTTCTTTACAGAACGGGTAGTTAGGCATTGGAATGGGCTGCCCAGGGAGGTGGTGGAGTCCCCATCCCTGGAGGTGTTTAAGTGTAGGGTCGACATAGCACTGAGGGATATGGTGTAGTTGGCAACTGTCAGTTTTAGGTTAATGGTTGGACTAGATGATCTTCAAGGTTTTTTCCAACGTAGACGATTCTGTGATTCTGTGGACTATTGCCATAGGTAAGGTCATGTTGGAGCCGGTGCACTCCTGAAGGGCCTGTGGCTGTGGGTAAGGCCGTGCTGGAGCAGGTATATCTCTGAAGGCATTACGGCCCATGGAGAAGGCCATGCTGGAACAGGTGTACCTCAAAGCAACTGTGACTGTGGATAAGTCTTTGCCACAGCAGGTATACCCCTGGAGAGACTGTGGCTCATAGATAAGGCTCCTCTTGGAACAGGTACACCCCTAAGGGACTGCAGTTTGTGGGTAAGTTCAAGCCAGAACAGGGGCAAGAGGAGGAGTTCATTGCAATTTTAGATTGTAATGGAAATACTGTTAAATTGTTGTAACCCTGGATTTAAGTTGCATGTTATGGTAATTACTATAGCAGGACCCCCTTTTTGCTAGCCAGGCTAGGAGCAAAGGGAGGAGTTCACTGCAATGTTAAACCCTATAACCTGGCCCAAAGGGACCAGGGGTGGAGATTGTAATAGATATACCTTTAAATTGTTGTAACCCATGATTAGAGTTGCATGTTATAGGAATTAGTATAGCAGGAACCACCTGGACCAATGGAGGACAAGCCTTACAAGAAGCAGTGCAAGTGCAACAGTGACCTGACCTGAGCTGGCTTTAGTGCCCAGTAACTCCACACAACACACCACCTCTCTTGACCTGAGTGACCACTATAACAGATAGAGCCCAAGGTCATGGACTAAATGAACTCAGTGGACATTTCTGGACATTTTACAGGGGTGGTCCATAGACTAGGGGGATGATTTATATCTGTATTATATCAAAGGATGGGAAGGGAGTGGTGATTAATGAGGATGTATTAGATAGAGTGGGACCTGAGCATGATGTAAATAGTATGGAATAAGAGATGGAGAATGTTCTAATTTTGGCTGGGATAGAGAATTTTCTTAATAGTAGCCAGTATGAGACTGTTTTCATATTTGTGCTGAAAACAGTGTTGATAACACAAGGATGTTTTTGTTATTGCTGAACAGTGTTCACACAGCGTCAAGACCTTTTCTGCCTCTCACCCCACCCCACCAGCAATCAGGCTGGGGGTGCACAAAAAGTTGGGAGGGGGCACAGCTGGCACAGCTGATCCCAACTGACCAGAGATATTACATACCATATGACATCATACTCAGCATATAAAGCAGGAGGAAGAAGGGGAGAATATTCAGAGTGATGCCATTCATCTTCCCAGGTAACCGTTACACATGACGGAGCCCTGCTTTCCTGGAGATTGCTGAACTGCCAATAGGAAGCAGTGAACAAGTTCTTTGTTTTGCTTTGATGTGTGCATGTCTTTTGCTGTACCTATTAAACTGTCTTTATCTCAACCCACGAGTTTTCTCACTTTTACCCTTCTGATTCTCTCCCCTATCCCACTGGGGCGGAGTGAGCAAGCAGCTGTGTGGTGCTTACTTGCCCACTGGGGTTAAACCACGACATTCTGCAACACAAGTGTCTATGCCTGACATGGTCTTCTAAGTGCCTTCTGTAATCAAGTGTAGGAAGGTACATGCCTGACCTATTTTAGGTGCCTATTTTAAGTTGAGAAGAATTGTGCTTTGCTAGTGTCTTATTTCTTGACAGTGACTATAAAGGACCTACATGGCTGGCTTAATTGAAATAACTACCAGCTACCCCAATTCCAGAACTAATTTGCTCCTTTTTCTCTCTTTTTCTGCTGCATCCTCTCCAAGCAGCAGTCTTTCACTGGTTTCCTTGCTCCAATTTCTGATCAGACATAGGCTGGGATCTGACAGAATCATCTAATTGGTAGCAGATCTTCCTCCTCTCCCTGCCTTCCTCCCTCTGCCATTCTTGGTTTAATGTGGTTGTCTTTTTTGTACATCTTGCCCAGGCATCATCCAGTGATGACATTGACTATAAGGATCAAAAAGAGAAGAACCTGACTCTGAGGCCTGTCAGTCCTTCCCCAGAGTATACACTGGAAGTCATTACATCCACAGCACTTTCCTCACCTTGAGTGTGGGGTGGAAAGAGAGCACTCATGCTCTGCCTGTGGCATAAGAGTACTCTGACAGCAAGAGAAGTGTGGGAGATATGTGCCTATTCATTGAGAATGGGGATTCAGATACTGAATCCTAAGGAGGTGTTCATTACTGCACAACCCATCTTGACTATGTCTACATTGTTAAATAAAAGAGGACTGAGGACTGATTTCTGGCTCCCAAGGCTCAAGTAGTATAGGCTGCTTGGGGCCACAATGTTTAAGACCAGATCCCACTAAAGCAGATAGTTTGGGTCTCTGACCTAGCATGAGGCCACAGGTCTCCTCTGAGACTCATGTGATCCTAAAACAAAATTATTATTTTGCATGTGTTTTTTGCAGCCCAAAGATTTCCAAGGAATCGGGCTCTGTTGCAGCTCATCAGAGAGTTGCTTTATAGTGTGAATTGGAGGATATATATTGCATGCTGTAGGGCATCACAAAAGGATATATAAGTATGTTTAAGGACACAAAACCTGAAGAGGTGTTAGAAGACTTTTTTAGGTGAACAAGACCAAAGAGTGTAATCATCTGCTCAATACTATCTTTTTGGATCAGTTCTTGGAGTGAACAATGTATCAAATTTTATATCCTTGTTTGGGTGGTCATTTTAAATGAGTGGGGTGCAGTAGCCAGCCTTTCTCCTCTTTCTTCTTTTATTTAGCAGCATAGAGATACCCACAGAAACATCAAATTATTTCTAAATGTGTCAGCTCAAGCATAAGAGACTGCATAATTATTTAAGCATGGAACTGGGACTTTACTAATTTGTTGTACTACTTGACTCAGTGCTAGCTTTCCATTATATGGAGTAGCAAAGCCAAAAAAGTCTCTATTAGTCATGTACGGGGAGCTATATTTTTATATATTTATCTCTATTTTAATATTTACATAAAAATTTTCTAGCTAGGCACATACCAGATGCACAAAAGAGCACCATCCACCCTCTGCCAAATGTGAAATCCAAAAGCATAGGAACTCTATATCCTCTTAAAAGTCAGAATTTTAGGAAGAATTTTTAAATGCGGAATTATAAAGTGCAGAACAACATTTTCCTGTAGCTTCAATTAAAAAAATGGCTGGGCTACTTAAGTAAGATTCCTCCCAAACTCTTCAGACTGACCACCAACTTGAAATGTTTGAGGGTTAGTTTCTGAACTTTGTCCCAGGTTGTGTGTGAATGGAAACAGCATTTTTTAATATGAAAACTCATTAGCAATAAGAGATGCTTCCCAAACTCTCAGTGGTTTTAGTGGCTCCAAAAAATCCTTTTGTCAAGCTGAAGGGTTTTATACAAACACAAATGGAGAGATATGGATCCTGCAATGATTCAAGGGAAAGGTTTACTTTCAGAATTGCAACATTCTAATACAAAAATTCATCCAGTAATTATTTCAATGAAATGAAACATGAAATGCATTATATTTAGATGCTGAGGCTTTAAGTGAGGGTGTAAATTTGAGAGTGATTAGATTCTTTGCAATGTTATTTTGCAGGTCCTTTTTACTGATCTTAGCAACATATTGTACAAACAGCCTTTTAGTGTCACTTGAGTCCTGGTGTCATTGAAATAGAATCACAGGGAGGCAAGGCTTATTTAATAGTTTTATAATGTATTCCATATAAGAACCTGGATAGGCAATGCCGCATTTTTTCTGTGGTGCGTCTGTAAAGGTAGCCAAAACAAACCAAAATCTTTCTGCTTGATTTCTTTGGTCACTGGTGTTGTACAGATTTTGAGGACTGCAGCATTTACCCTATATTTGTTTCTTCTGCTTCTTTAAAATCCAGAGTTCAAGCACAGTAAAATCAATGGCAAAATCTATTTATTTCAATGGAACTGGGTTTTGGCCCTAGCAGAATACACAGAGAAACAGCCTTCATCTTTTTTTCTGCCAGTGGCTGTCTGTAGGCTTATTTCAAAAGAATAAGAAATCTTTCTAGAACATAATGCTTGGTAGAAAACTACCCATAAGGTCCAGCAGGTGAAAAAAGGAAGAGGAATCTTGGAAAAAAAATAAACAAAAGAATCAGCTAAATTTTGTGTAATATTTACAAGAACCATAAAATCCCTCTTGCTGAGCACAGGAGCCCTTAGAAGGTCACTACTCTGCTGAGCTAATCCCTGCCCAGTGTTCTCCAGCCTTGCCCAAGATCCCTAGAGTGGTAAGTGTCTTGCCAGAAGGCAGTAACTCAACACCCAGTAGATGAGAGCATGGTACTGATAAACACAAACCCTGCAGCAGGTGTTTGGGGAAAGAATACACAACTCCTGCTAAATCAAAAAAATACTTTGGTTATTCTCCCAAAGAAGGGAAACACTGGAGGTGCTGGTATATTGAAACCAAACTGTGTCTCAGTTCCCTAAATTGAGCCCAGTAGTCTCTATTTGTCTTAGTTCAGTCAGATCAAACACTGGAACATCAGTGCTTGTAACACTAGAATTACATGTCTGTCTCTAGCAGTTGCCAGTGCTTTAAAATCCAGAGACTTTTTATGCAGAAAGAATAAAAGAGGAAAACTTTTCTGGAAAATTCCCTCAATAGTTTCCCTAAACTTCAAGCAAAATTGTGAAAAAAGTCTACTTTATGCTCACAAGGATTATTTTTCAGTCAGATTTTTTTTTTTTTTTTAAATCTATTCCAGGGCTTTTGAAATTTATGTTTTAAAATTTAGCACATTGTATTAATAAATCAGAACTCTGTGGAAACAAATTATGAGACATAGTTATACGTCAAAAAGATAAATCAGAGCTTAATGGCCAGGATAGAAGATGTTTTCTAATCAGACAGCTAGAGGACTAATTAATGTTATCATTTGTAAACCAACCAAAGAAATACAGCCATGTTCTTAGTTGGAATGCATAAATCTGATGACAAAGATAACACTTATCATTTGGATCATTTTGTCTAATGTTTATAAATCAGTCTGTTAAATAAGATTTGAGCAAGATCTATAAATTAACACACTAAATTAAAAGTGTTTGGTTTCTGCTGATAAATAAGGACTTACAAATGTTGGAGGTAACCAAACAGACAACGAATTCACATTCCTTGATTAGATGATGGTTAACCATTATAAATCAAAGCTGTAAATAACGTTTATCTCCTCAGATGTTCCTGTTTCAGAAAGCCCATTTTAAAGAAAAAGATAAAAGCTGTGAATTCAAATTCAGTCTCCTTTTTAGCATACGAATAGAGTACACAGTAAAGAGGAGAGGAGCCTGAGTAGATTGTCCTATTTGAAATGCCACAATACTAGCTTTTGTTCTGCTTTGTTTCTAAGCTTTGCAGCAAGTGATATACTGGTATATGACTTGTTATAGCACTGCGGTTTGTACTATTAAGCACATCTGCAAATCAGAGAATGACTGTTTTTCCCCAAAAATGAACATGACCTGACAAGACGGAAGAGTATCAGACTTCCCTCTGTGGATTTTCATCCTCCACCTCCCCTGCTCTGTCTGTGCAAACAATGGGAAACTGAATACATCTCATGCCAGAAGGCAGCAGGTTACTAAAATACCCATGACATATTTATGCAAGAAACATGCTGTATAACATATGGGCCTTGGGACCCTTTCCCACCTTCTGTCTGTGACTATTTTTTTTTAACTGTGAGAAGGCCTGATGAAGAGATTTACTTCATCAGGAAAATTAGTTTTAAGGCAAGATAAGAGAACACAGCAATCAAAATGGATGACACAAGCCTGAACTTCAAAGCACTTTACTAGTTCTAGTGAAATAATTCTTGCAAACTTTAAGTCAGATGTCTAAGTGTCATCCTGGGTTAACAGGTGAAGAAACCTAGGCCATAAGGAGGATGGAGCCAAAATGTTCAGCAGGGGCCACCAATTTTGAGTGCCTGGCTGAACAAATACATACAGGGCTTCAAGCTGAATATGAGAACATGGCAGCAACATAAATCAATGGCTTCTTTTGCAAATGCAGTTGTGTATTGAGTATGGCAGAAAAGGCAGCAGTGACAGCAGTACAGCTCAGTCACTTCTGGCTCCTGGCTTACTGCTGAAACCTTACCTCTTTCTAAAGAGCTCATCCCAGAAACCTCCACTTCCATGAGAGCTTTAAGCTTTAAGACTGCAAAGAATCACAATGAAGCATTTTCATACTGCACAGTCCACAGTGTGAGGAAGAAGTTTTCTGCAAATTATTAAGCCTATATTGATTTAGAAGCAGTTACATTTGACCCACCTAGATACCTAAGAGAGGATCACTTGCTGTCACACAGAAGACCTAAATCTAATAGATGAATATCTGAGCAGGGTTATTAAGAAATGCAAGAGTGTTTAGTAGAAAACTGAAAGTTTCAATTTCTGCCAAACTTCTGCTTCTTTTACTCCTTTGCTGTATCCTAACCAACTCACAGGATATCCATCTCCTAAACTAGGATTTACTGTCTTTAATAGGATAGAGTGTAAAATGCCAACCCTGATAAACAGGTTTCCT
The DNA here is from genome assembly GCF_031877795.1 of Strix aluco. Classification (NCBI taxonomy): domain Eukaryota; kingdom Metazoa; phylum Chordata; class Aves; order Strigiformes; family Strigidae; genus Strix; species Strix aluco. Next base: position 44,558,603 of record NC_133932.1, read on the forward strand.
AGATGTCAGTCCTACAATATCACTATCTTGTATCAGTCAGCTCATTTGGGGTTTGCATGAGCACAGTTAACATGAGATAAATTGCCCTAATCACTGAAAGTAGTTTCAGTAAGTAATTTTGAACACAAACTTCAACAGGTTTTTGGACACATGAGAATGGAGTCTTGAAAAAAAAAAGACTGTACTTACACAGAGAATTATCCACTAGAAACAGAAATTAGTTAAATATCTTTATTTTATTTTTAAGAATAATATTTTTAAAATTTATTTTATTATTTAGGTGCTGTTGCCATTATTATTATTATTATTTTTATTATTATTTATTATTGTTGTTGTTGGTTTTGGTTTTGTTGTTGTTATGTTTGATTATCAGTTAGAATGTGGTAAATTAGCAAGGTCATCCATAGACAGATGTTTTTTCTTTCCTCTTTGGTGTTGATTGTGATACCATCAGTTTCTGTATTTTGCCTATGAAACTGGACAATACCATTAATTTGAAGGTTTCTGGGCAACCATGTGTGAGGAAATAGATTGGAGGAGATACCATTTACATTTATGTAACCAGCACACATGGATAAGCATCCCTATTCAGGCAGAAGGAGATGTACTGTCTACAAATGCACTAGCCTTGCTTCACTGGGAGAGCCATGCGTTCCTAATTTGGTAAACTAATGGCAGCTTTATAATCCCTACTTCTCTTGGTGAGGGGGGAAACCATGGTGACTAGTAAGAAAGTGTCTTTCATTGGTGCTATTAAATCTGTAGAGATGTGTCAGCATCTGAGCCTTTATGAAGTTTCTCTAATTCTGGTAATCGAAGTGAAAGGATAGCTTTTGGAGGAATACAGCACCTCTCTTTGGTTCCCATGTTGAAGGATCAGGAGTGAAAAGGGAAGCGAAGAAAAGTAACAACCCCAAAGTGGATGCTACACAGTTCAACACTTCAAGCAAAATATAAAAAACAAAAAAAAAAAGGAGAAGGAATGAGGCAAGAAGAGGACAGTGAACCTTGCTTCTAGCAGTCTGACAAACAGTTGCCAGATTTGCATTTGGGTAATTGCTATCTGACAAGAAAGGATGTTTGATGCACTTCTGCATCAGCCTTTGTCCATCAGAGATTGGCCAGGAAAACATAGGAGCTAATACTGCAGTAGCAACAATTAATGTACTGCTTTGAATCCTTGAAGTCAAACCATGAGTTTTACAAACACCACATGCGACTTAATAAAAGAGTAATTATGTCAATTTTAATGTAAGGTGCTACTACTTTCAAGGCTGAACCTTTAGCTGTCTGCATCGGGTTACAGTAGAGCTTCTTCAGCTAGTAGTGAAATATTGTGCCCAGTGTCTTCCATTACAGATGTAAAGTCATGTTTCCATTTATTCTTCAGTTTCTGCAAGAGAAGATGATGTGTTCAAGCTCATAAGGAGCAAATATTCATCACCAGCTTGAGGTAGAGCTATTGATTTCCATCAGAACAATATGACATGAGTAGGGAAAGCTGCTTAAAATCAATGTCACATTTGTGTCCAGTAATGTCCCCAGAGCCAGGGATTCAAATCACCATGGGTGTGGCTGAGAGTCCCTTCAACTCCCTTCTCAGGTCTCAAGGGCAGGCACAGTCCTGGGCTACACGGTGTCACATCCCATTAAGTCACTTCACATATGACATGATGCAACCTGACATAACATGTTTGGAGGGTTGAAAGAACGTTATCTCTGTGTCCACAGGTGCTGAACACCAGGCTACTAAGCTTAAGCACACAGGTAGCGATTCAAGGAATCAGTGAACAGGGCTTTGTTTTTCTTTCGGGGAGATTACATTAAGGCATAGTCATGAATCGTTTTTCACTTACTTTACATAAGTCATGCTAGGAGTCTTAACATTCAGATTTTATGTCTTTAGATATTTTTGCACCTCATAAGAATTAGCAACCATGCAGAGAACTTGAGCATACCCCAAGACTCCAATGCCAGTACAGACATCTGAGTCACTACTTTCGGTATTAGATTTATGAAGTAAATAACTTTATTAATAAATAAATAAATTTATAAAATAAGTCAGTGAATTACTAATTTAGATTTTTTACTTATGTTAGAAAGTGGTTTATGCTTACCTAGCATAGACCCAAGCAGAGGTGTAGACCTATTTGCATGAGTGAGGAGGATGCAAGGAACTGAGCAGTGACCTACCAAAATTAATAAATGTAGATTATTTAAAAAGGGAATAAAGGAAGACTTGGAGAACTACAGGCCAGTCAGTCTCACCTCTGTGCCTGGCAAGATCATGGAGAGGATCCTCCTGGAAACTATGCTAGGCACATGGAAAATAAGGAGGTGATTGGTGACAGCCAACATGGCTTCATTAAGGAAAAATCATGTCTTACAAATTTGGTGGCCTTCTACAATGGGGTTACAGTACTGGCAGATAAGGGAAGAGCAACTGATGTCATCTACCTGGACTTGTGCAAAGCATCTGACACTGTCCCACATGACATCCTTGTCTTTAGATTGGAGAGACATGGGTTTGATGGATGGACCACTCAATGGATAAAAAATTGGCTGGACAGTTGCACTCAAAGAGTTGCAGTCAACAGCTCGATGTCCAAGTGGAGACCAGTAATGAGTAGCATTCCTCAGGGACTGGTATAGGGACCAGTGCTGTTTAACACCTCTGTTGGTGACATGGACAGTGGGATTGAGGGCATCTTCATCAACATTACCAATGACACCAAGCTGTGTGGTGTGGTTGACATGCTGGAGGAAAGGGATGTCATTCAGAGGGACCTTGACAGACTTGAGAGGTGGGCCCATGTAAACCTCATGAAGTTCAGCAAGGCCAAGAACAAGGTCCTGCACCTGGGTTGAGGCAATCCAATACACAAATACAGGCTGGGTGATGAGTGGATTGAGAGCAGACCTGTGGAGAAGGACTTGGGGGTATTAGCGGATGGAAAACTGAATATGAGCCAGCACTGTGTTCTCGCAGTCCAGAAAGCCAACTGTATCCTGGGCTGCATCAAGAGAAATGTGGCCAGAAGGTCGAGGGAGGTGATTCTCCCCCTCTACTCCACTCTCGTGAGACCCCACCTGGAGTACCGTGTTCAGATCTGGGCCCCCCAATATAAGGACAGGGACCTGCTTGAGCAGGTCCAGAGGAGGGCCACAAAGATGATCAGCAGGCTGAAGAACCTCCCATATGAGGACAGGCTGAGACAGTTGGGATTGTTCAGCCTGGAGAAGACTCCAGAGAGACCTTGTAGCAGCCTTCCAGTACTTCAAGGGGGCCTACAAGAAAGATGGGGAGGGCTCTTTATATTTATGTAGTGATAGGATGAGGGGTAACAGTTTTAAACTGAAAGAGGGTAGATTTAGATTAGATGTAAGGAAGAAATTCTTTACTGTGAGGGGGGTGAGTCATTGGCACAGGTTTCCCAGAGAAGCTGTGGCTGCCCTCTCCCTGGAAGTGTTCAAGGACAGGTTGGACAGGACTTTGAGCAACCTGGTCTAGTGGGAGGTGTCCCTGCCCATGTCAGGGGGGGTTGGAACTAGATGATCTTTAAGGTCCTTTTCAACCCAAACCATTCTATGGTTCTATGATTCTGTTTCCATCTTTGCCTGTAACTGAGCATATGATCAACTGATTTTTCTCTCTGGTCCAGATATGGTGAAACAGTACCATACAACAAGATCAGTATCAATAGAATCATAGAACCATAGGATACCAGGTTCGAAGGAACTTCAAGGGTCATCTGATTCAACCTTTTTTGGCAGAAGCACGGTATAGAGAAGATGGCCCAGCACCCTGTCCAGCTGAATCTTAAAAGTGTCCAACGTTGGGGAATCCACCACTTCCTTGGGGAGATTATTCCAGTGGCTGAGTGTTGTCATTGTGAAAAATTGTCCTCTTGTGTCCAATCAGAATCTCCCCAGGAGTAACTTGTACCCACTACCCCTCATCTTCTCCATGTGACTCCTCGTAAAAAGGGAGTCTCCATCTTCTTTGTGGCGATGCCTTAAATACTGGAACACAGTGATAAGGTCTTCCCTAAGCTTTCTCTTCTCAAGGCTGAACAAACCCAATTCTCTCAGCCTTTCCTCATACGACAGGCTTCCCAGTCCCTTGATCATCTTTGTGGCCCTCCTCTGGACCCTCTCAAGCCTGTCCACACCTTTTTTGCATAGTGGGGACCTAAACTGAACACAGTATTCCAGGTGTGGCCTGACAAGCACTGAGTAGAGTGGGATAATGACTTCTTGATCTCTGCTGGTGATGCCCTTGTGGATACAACCCAGCATCCCATTGGCTTTCTTTGCCACTGCAGCACACTGTTCGTTCCTATTGAGTTTCTTGTCCACCAGGACCCCCAGGTCCCTTTCCACAGAGATGCTTTCCAGCCAGGTAGAACACTGCCTGTGCTGCACTCCTGGGTTATGTCTTTGGCCTGGTTTAACCAGGATAGGGTTAAGTTTCCCCAGCAGTGGGGGGGGAGCTCTAGCCGGGTTATTCAGACACCATGAGGATGTCACATCCTGGCAGGTCACATTTTTCCCAGGCGCGGGAGCACGGTGCACTCGTGGTTTTGTACATCGTGCTTCCCACTGCTGTATTTGGTAGCTATTTTGCTCTGTTAATTGCTATCACTATTACTGTTATTGTTATTGCTGTTGTTTGTTGTGTTGCTATTGCACTGTTGTATTAAACCTTTCCTTATTTCAGTCTTGGGGATTTGTATTTCACTCCCTTTGTGGGGGAGGGGCAGCGGCCGCGTGGTCTCAGACCCCGGCAGGGGCTAAACCACCACAGTCTTTCCAGGTGCAAGACCTTATAGTTGTCCTTGTTGAACTTCTTAAGGTTCTTGTTAGCCCACTCTTCCAGTCTATCCAGGTCTTCCTGCAGGGTGGCTCTCCATTCTGAAGTGTCCACTTCCCCACTCAGTTTGGTATCGTCAGCAAACCTCATCAGGGTACACTTGATCCCATCATCCAGATCACTTATGAAGATATTAAACAGTGTTGGGCCCAAGGATTGATCCCTGGTGAACCTCACTTGTGACCAGCTGCCAATTTGAAAAGGAGCTATTTACCACCACCCTCTGGGTGTGGCCTGTCAGCCAGTTCCCCATCCACCACTCAGACCACTTGTCTAGACCATAACACATCAGTTTCTCTAGGAGGAGGCTGTGGGGAACCATATTGAAAGCCTTGGAGAAATCCAGGTAGACAATGTCCACCACTCGCCCACATCAACCAAGCAGGTTACTTGGTCATAGAAGGCAATCAGGTTTGCCAAGCATAATTTGCCCTTGGTGAATCTGTGCTGACTTTTCCCAGCCATGTACTTCATTTGACTTGTGACAGCTCCCAGGAGAATTTGTTCCATAAATTTTCCAGGGCCTATAATTTCATGGATCCTCCTTTGAGCCCTTCTTGTAGATGTGGGTGACATTAGTCTTCTTCCAGTTTTCTGGGATGTCCCCCAATCTCCACAGTTTTTCAAAGATGATGGAGAGCAGCCTCACAATGACATCAGCCAGCTCTCTTAACACCCTTGGGAGGATAATGTCAGGGCTCATCAATTTGTAGGGGTCAAGCTCCTGTAACAGTTTGCATACCAACTATTCCTTCACTGACAGTGGGTCTGTGTTTGCATCAATCTGGATTTTTGTTCCTAAGGCCTGGGGCCCAGCAGTGCTGGTAAAGACACAGGTGAAGAAATTGTTGAGCACCTCTGCCTTTTAAGTGTTTTTGGTGACTAATTGAACCCCACTGTTTAAACCTTCTGTTTCTGCTTGTTGTTTACATACCTGAAGAACACTTTCTTGTATTTTTTGATATCTGTGTCCAATTTCAATCAGTAGATGTCTACTGATTTAAAGTATAAGGCCTTCTCGGTCATATTTTCTCTTCATTGATTTAATTCTCACTATAAATCAGCTTGAAAATAAAAGATAATTTGATTTTGAAATAATCCAAATTTTTTCCCATTTGGAAAATGATATATCAGTGTACTTTGGCAGCTTTTAAATTTTTACCAAATGGTAATTAGATTAAATCATCCCTGTCAACTCATGTATTCTGATCAAAAGAAGAAAGGAATACCAAAAGCAAAGTTACTGGTCAAGTCAACCTGCTAAATTGCTTGCAATGATTTATTTGTCTCCAATGAAAAAAGTTAGCTTTACTAACTATTGAATACATACCTCACTTGAAATTTAGTTGCTTAAATACATTTGTATTGAAAACCTGTGCAGAGACTAGAATAGGAATATCTTCATCAGCCTCCTACCTCCATCCTCTCAAATTTCTACCCTGGTAGACAGGCACTTAAAGAGCAGTTGCCGGCATTGTGATCGCTATGTCTAATCCTGTTTGGGGTGGGTCTAGTTCCGTGGCTCCAACTCAGAGGGATGAGCAAATTCCACGTGTGACACAGGTGTCAGTTGAAGGAGGCCTCACCCAAGCGAGGTCTGATGGGTGTTGCACTGGCCCAGGTATCTCCATCCAGAGCTCCTGCAACAGGCTCTGAGGCACAGCAGCCCCACAGGAAGATATGGTGGTGGGAGGATGAGGGGCTGCTGTGAGGCTCAGTTGCCCCCATATTCAGTGTGCAGTTGTCACTTTTCTGTACACAATAACATCAGAAAACTTTCCGTAGGGCTGTCCCTCCCACTTCTGTTCACTCTGCTTTTTCTGAGCCATCTGCTTAAGCACTAGTTGTAGTACCCTAATTTCTCCTGTAATCTCTATTTGCAATAAGCCTTTAATGCTTCCATATCACCTGCAAGCAACCCCTCTAGTGACATGGGATGAGAAACAAGCAGGGTCCATCACAGCCATAAGTGTCTTGATGAAAACTGATCATTTCTTTATTCTGGAACAACAGACTGGGGGGTGCAGTGCTGTGGAGCTGTGGGCAGCAACAAGCATCACTCCCTGCCTCCCAAACACTTGTTGTTCATGAAGTTGTCTCACTCAGGTGTGAATTCATAGGTTTTGAGACCCAGGCAGATTCCCTGTTTGATTTCTCCACTCTCCCTCCCTGTGTGGTATCCATGTCTTTTACAGTGGTGTACTGCTGAAAGCATCCCTTGATTCAGAATGAGATGTTTCAGTCCAGAGCATTAAGAAACTTTGAAGTGCTAAGGCTTGGACAATAAGCCCAAGCCAGAGTTGACCTATAGATGAATCCTGTACATTTTATAACTGATAACCATTGTGCTATTAGGTATTATACTAAGTTATAGCAAACCAACTGTTCTGATGTAAAAGGTGGGAATACTGAAGCCTGAGCAACAGGCCCTGAACTGAAACTGCTAACTCTGTATGTAGTCATTAGTGAAATATGCATAGAAGATGTAGTTTAAACATCATAAAACATGTCTATCCTGAATGTATCCTTATATTTCTTTATGTGTGGGCAAGATAACAAGGCCACGGAAACAGTTGTCTGGCCTTGTGACCTTGCTCATAAATTAACTAGATAAGCAGGGAAACTCCCTTAGCTTCTCCCTTAAGCCCTGGCCAGGCTCTGGGGGGAACCTAACTGAGATGAAAACCAGATATTTCCGCTTAAAACAAAGGTGTCAGCTATTCTGGCTTACTGATTTTTAGGTATATAAGGCTGGGCCCGCTCACAGCGACTTTGGAAGCCTCACCTACGGGTGGACGCACCGCGTAGGATTTCCCACTTGCAGGGAAAGGCTCTCCAAATCCTCGCTGTGACCGGGGCTCCCCAGCGACTGCGGATCTGGATGATGGTAACGTATGCAAGTGGTGATGGATCTTTCTTAATCACTATTCTCTCTCTCTCTCAAGTAGTAATGATTTGATGCATTACCCTGTATTTTCCTATTTGTTTAAGTGCACTATTCTGTCTTTTCTTACTGTATGTTTTCTGTATTATTCTGTTACATTATTTAGTTATTTCTAGTAAAATATGCCTGCTCTTTTCACTCTGGTGTCTGAGTTTAATTGATATCCCTGATCAGCAAAACATAAATTGGTGTCAGAAGTGGGATCCGACAAAAATGCCATTATTTAAAGTGACCATTGGATGTTTCAAATTGTATGAAAAGGTACCTATTGAAAAAGGAAAAGAAACTACAAATTCAAGTAAACAAGGGTGGATTTTGTTAACTGCATGTAGAAAACAACACCAGAGTAAAGAGAGGCTGTTGTTAGAGCGCTCCCAGATGGAGCGACAGATATGTGATTTGAAGAGTCAAATAGTGATGTTGCAATGCCAGAATAAGTTGTTTGCTGATAAGCTGGATACTTATCAGACAGTGGCAGAGAAAGCTGCGGTGCGAGTAGCACAATATAAGTATAGGAAAAGGAGAAAGTGTAAGAAAGTTCATGCAGTGACTGCAGAAGCGAGTGTGCAGTGGGATCCTGGTAGAGATCCTAATAGTGGGCAAGCTGTGAGGAAGGATATGATAGAGGATTATACACAGTATGAAGTAAATGATATAACTGAAAGATTTAAGCAGAGACCGGGGGAATCCTTGCTCTCTTGGATGGTGCGTTTGCAGGATCAGGGAGTGGCAGGGGTAACCCTAGACGCAGGAGATTCTAAAAAGTTTTTGATTTTAAGTTCAAATGCTTTTGTGCAGGATGCATTTCAAAACAACACTCAGGATATTAATTTGTTAGCACTGGCTGCTCTGGGATGTAATACCAAATATCCTACAGAGAATGACTGGCTGGCATCTGACCGTCAGTGGTATACTTTGCGAGATTGTATACAGCGAATGAAAGAGGAAGGGATGAAAGCAGCTATTTTTGTAGGAGACGCTGACTTTATGATGTGGCATCCTTTGCCGGTCACTATGAGAAACAGAGTGATTAAAACCATTCCACTGGCATATAAAAATGTAATTATGCCCCTTTGCATTAATGAAATGGGGGATCCCCTCGATGAAGTAATAGAAAAAGTGCAACAGTTACGTGACCTTGAAGAGTGGAGCCCCCGAGGGAGTGCAGGGAATCGAGATACTCGAGACAGCCCTAAAGGCAGTGAAAACAGGATTTCTCGTACGGAAATGTTTACGGCTTTGTTAAAAGACAGCATGTCTCATGAAAAAATTTATGGTATTCCAACTAACGAGCCGTGGCGAATATATACACAGAGAGGGCTGAATAAACCTAGCAAGAGAGTGCAGAGTGCTAAAACTAAGGATCCAGGGACAACTCAGCCTATGGCACCCCTTCTCGAACCTCAACGGGACCCTCCATCTGCCCACGGAGGGCCCCCCGTGAGTGGATCACTGGTTCCGGGGGTGAAAGAGGATTGGGCAGCATTTTCTGACTTGTACCCTTTGCAGGAGGCAAGGGAGGGGAATCAATGTTATAATCAGCACATATGAATTAATGGCCAAGCTCCAGGGCAGTGAGTGCAGAAGGACCGATGGCCCCATGTAGAACTTAAAGTTTTGGTTTTTTTATTTTTTTTTTTTTCTTTTGTTGTTGTTTGTTTGTTTTTTATCTAGAACAACCAGTTCCCACAAACTGTAAATACCCTAATTGAGGATGGAGCAGAGGCCTCCTTAATATATGGGAATCCCAGGAAATCTAAAAGACAACCTGTAATTATTACAGGTTTGGGAGAAAAATAAATTAAAACTGTACAAACACAAATGGAAATGAAAACAGGAAACCTCCCAAAATTATTATATTCTGTCATGATTGTCCCCATTCCTGAATATAAAATCAATATAGACATTCTAAGAAGACTAACTTTAAATCTTTCTGATAGTCAGTATCAATTTGGAGTTAAACCCTGTATTACTACCAGACCTGTTACGGTCAGCAAAGTAAAAAAAAAAAAAAAAAAAAGGCCTCCTGAGCAGATCCTGGCTGCAACTAAGTTAGTTACAATGAGGCAATATAGAATTCTGGGAGGACATGAAGAGATATCACAGACAATTAGAAATTTATTAGATGTAGAAGTTTTGAGGTGACAGTCCGGTGTGGCCTGTCAAGAAAAGTGATGGATCCTAGAGAATGACAGTGGATTTTAGAGAAATAAACAAACATACTGCACCGCTTGCAGCAGCTGTGCCAGACACTGTCACTTTAATAAAAGAAGTTCAGAAACATCCAGGAACTTGGTACGCTGTAATAAATTTAACTAGTGCATTTTTATTTTTTATTTTTACTATCCCAATTGCAGAAAAGCATTTGCTTTCTCAAGGGTGGCTGCAGAGCCCCACTATCTGTTATAGAATTGTAGCTGAACACTTAGATAAAATACAGCTGCCTTCTCACACACAATTAAGCCACTATATAGATGGTATTTTGATTTAAGGAAATGATGAGGAGGAAATACAACAAGTTCTTGAATTAGTGGTAGATCATATGAAACAGAAGGGTTGGGAAATTAACTCTGCAAAAATCCAAGGACCGTCTGAGACAGTGAAGTTTCTGGGAATTCAGTGGCATTGTGGGCATCAAGCCAGCCCCACATGGCCCTGACCACACCAGAAATCCATCCTATTTTACAGGACAACCTGTCTTAGTCAAACTCCCCATGGTGGGAGCAGTACTATTGGTATTGGATACCCAAATAAACAAGTATACCTGGAAAGCAAAGATGCTCATGGAAAGGAGCACGAAATTAATACAATGTGGATTATCCCATCTTTCTAATTATAACCCACTTCCGGTTCTCAAAATGAACCGAGAAGCTTTTCTTTCCTTTTTCTTGCAGGTAAACCCCCCGGAGAAAGATATCCTGAGTCACGACAGGGGATCCTTATGTGAATTTAAATTTTTGTATAGTATTGATGTTCATTGTCTTATTAATATTTCTAAGATGTATTGTCTATCATTGCAAAAATGGCTTTGGGTGACTGTTCCCCTCTCCGTTGGTTCTGGGGGAAGCACCGGCTTCCTAAGTGTTAACCAAGAATGGGAGGAAAACGAATTTGTGGATTTAAGTCAGTTACCAGTATTATGAGCAAACAACAGACACCAAATCAGGGGAAGGTCCCTTTGCTAATGGGGCCTGGGCTTTAAAAGGTCATTACTGGGCCCATGAAGGCAAGATGGAAATACCAAGACCTAAACCACACATGCACTCTGGGCTGGGGGCATGGAAATCCATTTTCCTGCTGCAAAGGCAGACCCCAGCTCCAGCGAGCCAGACCATCTTCAGCTCCACAATTGACAACAACAACCAGAATATTTTCCCTTGTGATATGTATGTATTAGTCTTATAAGTGTCCATGTAAAACATCCTGTAATTGTACTTGTTCATGCAGACAACCACCTTCTTCCCCCAATCCCCAAGGACCGGGAGTACATCCATTAGGCCCAGCGTGGGACACATTTTAGTTAAATATGTTTGGTTAAAATATTGTTAATTGACATTGTTATTGTCACTGTTACCTTTATTATATGTTTGGTTAGGATGTTGTTAACCATTGTCAGTGTTAATATTGTTTTATTTGTTATTTGTAGTGTTATTGCTCATTTACCTTTGTTTAAATCTGGGATAGAAGTTTCTAGGCCCAGATGACACATACGCTTTAGGATAAAGGGGCGTGGAAAGAGATTTTCCTGCTGTGTATGCTGACCCCAACTTCGGCAGACCAGGGCAACAGACTGCGTGGACTACCAGAGCCACAAACACTCAGTGATATATTACCAGAATCACGGAGAAATAATGGATAATATGTTAGTAATAATTTCAATTCACTTTATAGCCTGAGCCTTGATAATAATTTTCTTATTTGTTCTTATAATACAACTTTTTTGTCCCTGTGAATGTCAATCATGTAAACTGCCGTTGTGTTCTTCTACTGATTCCTTGCAACCTTAAAATCGGTTTGTAGAATGTTTTGGTTTTGTAGAGTTAGTTAATTTTGAGCATGACATGTTTGTTAGAGATGTTGTTAGCTATATGCTTGTTAACTGAAGATATTCGTATTTGTTAAAGATATTGTTAGTTACATGTTTATTAATGGAAAATTTATATATCTGTTAAAGATGTTATTAGTTATATGTTAGTCAGAAATATCGTTAGTTGTCATGTTGCACGCTATTTCTGTCCTTTCTTTCTCTTTATATCTCTATCCTTCGCACCACCACGAGGACAGCAATGTCAAGCCATGGGGCAGTGTGAGAGACTGTATTGCCTCGACATTGCTGCCACACCACTACCACTACCTGGCCTCAACATCCTGTCGCCATGAAGGAGTACGCTCTGAAGGAGATGAATTGTCCCCGAAGAAACCACCATATCTGCCTGAAGCCAGAACAACAACATCCTTGGCAGTGCCTGCCAAGCTGCGCTTGCGCACGAGCCAGGTGGAGAAGAAATCAGGGTGAGGAAGGCGTGCGGAAGCTGAAGACGCCACAGGCCGACACCCCTCCTCCAGCACGACCACTGTGAACACCTGGACATGCGCACCTGGAGGAACACGGGGCGGCACGTATGACAATGAGCTCCGTGGAAATGGGCGGACTCTTTGGAGAAACTGTGGGGACTTGGACAATAAAAAGACTGCGTACTCCTCTCTCAGGGCTCAGAGCTGAGATTTCAGGAGAGACTGAACCAACAGGACATCACTGGATTCGTGGTGGTAACTGATTTTGTTGCATCTCTTCTGTTTGCTTGCTTAGGTATTCTGACTTTTTCTTTCTTCTTCCCTCTGTCCTATCGCTATTATTGCTTGTTACAGGAAATAGAGTTTACAAGGTTGCATGGTATCTAACCTCGTTTGTGTCTTAAGATCACTACTAAGATCATTTAAGAACCCTCCCTGATATTGGATCGGGACACGCCTGACAAAACATCATCAACTGATGAACGAAAACTAATGTCACTAACCATAGAGATGGTTTGAGAGCCATGATTCACCTATAGGTCAAAGGACCGAATGAAGTGCTAAGGCTTGGACAATAAGCCCAAGCCAGAGTTGACCTATAGATGAATCCTGTACATTTTATAACTGATAACCATTGTGCTATTAGGTATTATACTAAGTTATAGCAAACCAACTGTTCTGATGTAAAAGGTGGGAATACTGAAGCCTGAGCAACAGGCCCTGAACTGAAACTGCTAACTCTGTATGTAGTCATTAGTGAAATATGCATAGAAGATGTAGTTTAAACATCATAAAACATGTCTATCCTGAATGTATCCTTATATTTCTTTATGTGTGGGCAAGATAACAAGGCCACGGAAACAGTTGTCTGGCCTTGTGACCTTGCTCATAAATTAACTAGATAAGCAGGGAAACTCCCTTAGCTTCTCCCTTAAGCCCTGGCCAGGCTCTGGGGGGAACCTAACTGAGATGAAAACCAGATATTTCCGCTTAAAACAAAGGTGTCAGCTATTCTGGCTTACTGATTTTTAGGTATATAAGGCTGGGCCCGCTCACAGCGACTTTGGAAGCCTCACCTACGGGTGGACGCACCGCGTAGGATTTCCCACTTGCAGGGAAAGGCTCTCCAAATCCTCGCTGTGACCGGGGCTCCCCAGCGACTGCGGATCTGGATGATGGTAACGTATGCAAGTGGTGATGGATCTTTCTTAATCACTATTCTCTCTCTCTCTCAAGTAGTAATGATTTGATGCATTACCCTGTATTTTCCTATTTGTTTAAGTGCACTATTCTGTCTTTTCTTACTGTATGTTTTCTGTATTATTCTGTTACATTATTTAGTTATTTCTAGTAAAATATGCCTGCTCTTTTCACTCTGGTGTCTGAGTTTAATTGATATCCCTGATCAGCAAAACAAACTTACAGTGTGTTTTGTTTAGATGCCTGCCTCTTTGATCAGCTGCAATCTCAAGCTCCTGTGTGAATCTTCTCAAATGAGCAAGTGAGTGAATGTGCCTGAGACTGCCATGTTCAGGAGAAGGTTGCATTTCCAGCTGAATCAGACCAATTTTACTGTTATCTTTTATCAAAGGCAGAAATCAAAATTTGTACAGAAAACATAGGTAAGCTATACCATGCTGAAAGCCCTTTTCTTATATACATGGGCACATTTACTACATGTAGAAATACAGAGATATACCTACAGATCAGCTTATCATAACATGTACGCATGAAATGTGTTTCTTTTTTAACTAGTTAGTTTTATTCTTCATTTAAAGACAGTTATATATTTATGAGCTCATTAATTTAACAGTTAAGTGGAAGAAAAAAAGTGTTTCTAATTTCATCTAATCATGAGTACCTTCTGGTTATTCATCTAGTGACAGGAAAGGAATTGTATTCTTTTCTTTTAAAGATGAAGGATTCGATGTATTCTGACAAAGCATGGCTAGTATTGTCACACTGAAACTATCGTTACCATATACTTTTCCAGACTGCACTTCCATAACTGACAGCTCTGAGACAACCCATATAAAGAGCAGTCATAAATAATAGTCCCAGAAAGGGTATATATAGTGTGTTACCACTGTCCTTTGTTAGCAGAGTATTCATGTTTTATGAACCAGTCGAATAAAATACCTGTTGACTGAACACTTAATATTTTTTAGAAGTGCCAAGATTTCGCTGTGTCTCTGAAAGCCAGGTGCACATGCTTCACACTTCCCTAACACCTATACTGTGTTTTCTGAGCACTTAAAAAGACAGAGGGAAGAAACGAAGACAAGTTCCCATGTACCGAGCTTCCCATCATCTGGCTAGATGAAAAGACACACTGATAGATGGAGAAATATAGTTCTCATAAATTTTTTAACAAGGAAGGCAGGAGATGCAATAGCTTTTAGACTACACTTTAACCTAACTTAGAAGCAAAATGAATAGTGCATTACTGAAGCAGTACAAGGACAGAAAATGCAAACCCCCAAAACCCCTGGATAATTAGTAACTCAGCCAGCTCTGCATTCTTTCTAAATGTTGCATTAAATATGTACATGGAATTTTGATTAACTGTTAGATTGCTACGAACATTTTTCTCCATTTGTATTGGTTTTGGACAGATTTCTGTCATGGAAAAAATGTTTCATATACCAACTATCAGTCTCAGCTATTGTAATTTTCTGCAATTATTCTAAATTGAGTGACTCCAAACTGATTTTGCTACCTGAAAAAATATCACCTCAAAGTGTGTCTAATGGTATTTTGATAGCAGGAAAACATAAAACTTAGAAATACAAGTAATCAACTTTCAACTGTAAAGGAAGTATAGCAAGTCCCACCTTTTGTGTATGAGAAAATCAATCATTGTGTCAGCAGACACCCAATTTGCCAAGGGAGCTGTTCCAGACATACCACAGTTATTTTGTTTTGGTTTGTTTTTTTAATATGCTATTGATTCTCTAAACAGTTGAGTATGGTTTATAATAGCAATAATCTCCATGAAGTCAGCAATTAAACGGGATAACACCTAGTTTATAGAATAGAAACATCAGCTTTTGCCTCTAAGTTAACTGAGAAACTAGATTGAAAGGCAGGGTGTTATTAGTAATGAGTGACATTAAGGTGAACATTACTTGCATATTTTCAGACGCTTTTGGAGTGGGGGGAAGATACTAATGATCAACCATCTTTTTTTTTTTTTTTAAGGCATTAACTGGCCTGTACTTTTGCAACTGGATCACATGCAGGCTGCACTTCATCAATTTATTTAAGCATGTGTTTACTCCCTACTGAAATTACATGCACTGAAAATTAAACATGCATTTAAGGGCTTTGGCTGAATTAGGCTGTTTAAAAGACCTTTAGTTCCTAAATGAGAGGTGACAAGGGATTATTTGTATGTATCCTAACTCGAAAAATTGGAACCTGGTCTTCATGTTTTCCCCTAAAGCAAGTAGAATACTGGCCAATTCATCATGTGCGTTAGATGTGAATAATCTGGGGTTGTTTTAAATTCTGATATTATTAAGAAGCCTGAAGAAAGTTATTCCTACCCTGTCAAAGGAGGTATGAATGTTAAAAACTATGAAGTACACAGATTATTACAAAAGCATATTTCAAGAGTACCTCACTGCAGGCTGTTGCTATCATCTTCTGATGTATTGATATCCGCCCTGAAAAACTATTTACTGGCTCCCCCTCTCTTTCTCTGTTTTACCTTCTTTTTAATAAGCATATTGTTTTTAACACATTTATCATGCAAGTTTAGTGAAATGGTCATGTTATTTATTGATTGTTGTAGCTAAGGTATTTATCTTGTTACAAAGAGTGAAAGTCAATATTTTTTAATCCTGTAACCACAAAACTATTTATGCTGTGGTGTCATCTCCTGAACTCCATCCTAATCCACTTCCACAGAGGTTTGAAGTGTTCCAGAATAATTTTGTTTGTTTATCTTCCTACTGGTTGTTCCATTTTAATATATATATATGCTAGTGTTAGTATTTTGACAAAACATATCCAGTCATTATACAAAACATAACAAAATGTTTTGGGGCACTGAGGTTTTTTGTTTGAGATAACAACAAAATGGGTAAAATGTGGATTGCCTGGCTCCTTAAGATCTTATCACCTCATTTGCAATATGTGTTTCCCATGCTGTTGCTCCTGTTCCATGAGAGTTGGGTTAAGATTCTGTTTCTGTTGTACTATATGATGTTCATCTATAATAGTGTGCATTCATCGGTCCTGGGGCTATTTACAATTGTGTTTGAGAAATTTGGGGAGTTCAAATATCTTTGGAATGTTGACATAAACATGGTTGCTGTGCTGTTAGGAGCTAGTGTGTTCCTGAATGTGGTTCAGGTTTTGTTTATGGTTAAGCAACTATTTAAGAGTATCACTTGGAAACCTACCCCAAGGTTGGGGAATTATGAGTGGCTGGGGGTGTGGAGTAGAATGGGCAAGTACCTAGAACAGTGGGCACCTCCAGTGTATTGGAACTTCACTCTTGCACAGGTGCAGAATCCTGAAGAACTAGGGAAATATTTGGAAAAAGTATGTTGTCACCCAGGTAATTCCAGAGAGGCACAGCTCACTGCAACATGATGGGGCATAGCCCATGCTTACCGGGTGCTATTAAACACTGTTCAGCACCCTCAAGGGGAAGAGAAGGGCTCTGCACCTGGTAACCAAGTAAGAGAAACTGCAGCCACTACAACCCCGAGGACAGGTGCTGCAGCTGAACCAGAGAACCAACTCATGACAGTGTCAGTTGCTCCCACACAGAAGAAGAAATACACAAGAAAATCCCCTCGTGCCATACAGGGTGATGATGAACCAGGCCCATCACGAGAACAGGAGGAGGAGGCAGAGCCAGTGATAGTCACCCAATCCTTATCCTTGAATGAGTTGCAAGACATAAGAAAAGATTTCAGCCACCATCCAGGTTAGCAACTCGTTACCTGGCTGCTCTGGTGCTGGGATAGCGGGGCCAGTAGCATGGAATTAGAAGGCAGGGAGGCCAGGCAGTGGGATCCCTGTCTAGGGAAGGAGGCATTGACAAAGCCATTGGAAAAGAGACACAAAATCTTAGTCTCTGGAAGCAACTTCTGTCAAGTGTGAGGGAGAGGTATCCCTTCAAGGATGACTTGACATGTCGGCCAAGTAAGTGGACCACTAGGGAAAGAGGCATTCAATACTCGAGGGAGCTAGCTGTGTGGGAGGTAGTTTACTATGACCCAGATAATGCATGGCTACCCACAGATCCAGATGAAGTCCGATGCACCTGGCCCATGTGGAGGACTTTTGTACGGAGCACACCCTCATCATATGCCAGTGCATTAGCACTAATGGACTGGAGAGACGAAGAGGGACCAACAGTGAATGAACTGGCTTGCCGACTACGACAATATGAAGAAAGTGTCTCTTCCCCCATCATCGCAGTTGTGAACAAATTATCTCAAGATGTCCAGCAACTTAAAGAGAACATGTCCGACTCCCCACCTGCACAGACCAGAATCTTGGCTATTAGGAGCAATCGTTTCTCTACTCGAGAGAACCGGTACACACCACGGGGGAAGCTGTGGCATTGTCTGCATGACTATGGAGAAGACATGAAGAAATGGGACGGAAAACCTACCTACCTCCTAGAAAAGCAGGTATGTGAACTGGAAGGAAGAACAAGTACAGAACGTGGTCCTTTCAGGGGAAATGCTGCTCTGGTTTCCAGTAAACAAGTGCCCAAATGGAGCAGAAAGCTCGACTTTGCTCATGATCCTATGAGAAGAACTTCTAACTTGTATTCACAAGAAGTGAGTGATCAAGATGAGGCTGAAACCCATGCTCACCACACTAACCCATTTGTTGTTAGCGAGTATTATGATCAACATTAGAGGGGTCCTGCCTCTAGCCAGGTGGAGGACAGGGACAACCGAGTTTACTGGACTGTGTGGATTCGATGGCCTGGCACATCTGACCCCCAGCAGTATAAGGCTCTAGTGGACACTGGTACGCAATGCACCCTAATGACATCAAATTTTAAAAGAGCAGAACCCGTTTGTATTTCAGGAGTGACAGCGGGGTCTCAACAGTTGACTGTATTGGACGCCGAGGTGAGCCTAAGTGGAAAAGAGTGGGAAAAACACCCCATTGTGACTGGTCCAGATGCTCCATGTATTCTTGGCATAGATTATCTCAGAAGAGGGTATTTTAAGGACCCAAAAGGGTATCGGTGGGCTTTTGGTATAGCTGCCTTAGAAACAGAAGGAATTAAACAGCTGTCTGTGTTACCTGATCTCTCAGAGGATCCTTCTGTGTGGGATTGCTGAGGGTTGAAGAACAATAGGTGCCAACTGTCACTACAACCATGCACCAACAGCAATATCACACCAACCGAGACTCTGTAATCCCTATCCATAAACTGATTCCTCAGCTAGAGAGCCAAGGAGACATCAGCAAGATGTGCTCCCCTTTTAACAGCCCCATATGGCCAGTGTGAAAGCCTAATGGAGAGTGGAAATTGACAGTGGACTATTGTGGCCTGAGTGAAGTCATGCCACTGCTGAGTGCTGCCATGCCAGACATGTTAGAACTTCAATATGAACTAGAGTCGAAGGTGGCCAAGTGGTATGCCACGACTGATATTGCCAATGCGTTCTTCTCCATCTGTCTAGCAGCAAAATGCAGGCCACAGGTTGCTTTTACCTGGAAGGGTGTCCAATACACCTGGAATCGACTGCCCCAGGGGTGGAAACACAGCCCCACCATTTGCCATGGACTGATCCAGACTGCACTGGAACAAGGTGAAGCCCCAGAACATTTACAGTACATTGATGACATCATTATATGGGGTAATACAGCAGAAGAAGTTTTTCAGAAAGGGGAGAAAATAATCCAAATCCTTCTGAGAGCCGGTTTTGCCATAAAGCGTGGTAAAGTCAAAGGACCTGCACAAGAGTTCCAGTTTTTAGGAGTAAAATGGCAAGATGGACGCTGTCAGATTGCAATGGAGGTGATTAATAAAATAACAGCTATGTCCCCACCAACTAACAGAAAGGAAACACAAGCTTTCTTAGGTGTTATGGGTTTCCGGAGACTGCACATTCCAAATTACAGTCAGATTGTCAGCCCTCTCTATCAAGTGACTTAGAAAAAGAATGATTTTGTATGGGGCCCAGAGCAGCGACAGGCTTTTGAGCAAATTAAGCAGGAAATAGTTCATGCAGTAGCCCTCGGGCCAATTTGGACAGGCCAAGATGTTAAAAATGTGCTCTACACTGCAGCCGGGAAGAACAGCCCTACCTGGAGTCTCTGGCAGAGAGCACCAGGGGAGACTCGGGGTCAACCTCTGGGGTTCTGGAGTCGGGGATACAGAAGATCCGAGGACCGCTATACTCCAACTGAAAAGGAGATACTGGCAGCATATGAAGAGGTCCAAGCTACTTCAGAGGTGATTGGGAATGAAGCACAGCTCCTCCTGGCTCCCCGACTGCCAGTGCTGGACTGGATGTTCAAAGGGAGTGTCCCCTCTACACACCATGCAGCCGATGCCACGTGGAGTAAATGGGTCACATTAATCACACAACGGGCTCGAATAGGGAGCCCCAGCCATCCGGGAATATTGGAAGTGATTACAAATTGGCCAGAAGGCAAACATTTTGGAATGGTACCAGAGGAAGAGGTAGCACGTGCTGAAGAGGCCCCACCATATACTAAACTACTGGATAACAAGAAGCAATATGCCCTGTTTACCGACGGGTCCTGTCGCATTGCGGGAAGACATCGAAGGTGGAAAGTAGCTGTATGGAGCCCCACACGACGGGTTGCTGAAGCTGCTGAAGAAGAAGGTGAATTGAGTCAGTTCGCAGAGGTGAAAGCCGTCCAGCTGGCCTTGGATATTGCTGAGCAAGAAAAGTGGCCAGTGCTCTACCTCTATACTGACTCATGGATGGTGGCAAATGCGCTGTGGGGGTGGTTACAGCAGTGGAAACGGAGCAACTGGCAGCACAGAGGCAAACTCGTCTGGGCTGCTGAATTATGGCAAGATATTGCTGCTCGAGTAGAGAATTTGGATGTGAAAGTACGCCATGTAGACACTCATGTACCCAAGAGCCAGGCCACTGAAGAACATCAAAACAACCAACAGGCAGATCAGGCTGCCAAGACTAAGGTGTCTGAAGTAGATCTGGACTGGCAACATAAGGGTGAACAATCTATGACTCGCTGGGCCCATGACTCCTCAGGCCATCAAGAAAGAAATGCAACATATAGATGGGCTCGTGACCGAGGGGTGGACTTGACCATGGATGTTATTGCACAGGCAATCCATGAATGTGAGACATGTGCTACGGTCAAGCAAGCCAAACGGTTAAAGCCCATTTGGTATGGAGGACGACGGTCAAAATATAAATATGGGGAGGCCTGGCAAATTGATTATATCAGGCTCCCACAAACTCGGCAAGGCAAACACTATGTGCTTACAATGGTGGAAGCAGCCACCGGTTGGTTGGAAACTTCTGCCGTGCCCCATGCCACTGCCTGGAACACCATTTTAGGCCTTGAGGAGAAAGTCTCATGGCGGCATGGCACACCAGCAAGAATTGAGTCAGATAATGGAACACATTTCCGAAACAACGTCATAGATGCCTGGGTCAAAGAACATGGCATTGAGTGGATATATCACATTCCCTACCATGCACCAGCCTCTGGGAAAATTGAGCGATGCAATGGATTGCTGAAAACTACACTGAGAGCAATGAGTGGTGGAACTTTCAAACACGGATGTGCATTTAGCAAAAGCCACCTGGTTAGTCAATACCAGAGGATCTGCCAAGCAAGCTGGCCCTGCTCAATCAAACCTCCTACGTACCATGGATGGGGATAAAGCCCCCGTAGTGTGCATTAGGAATATGTTTGGGAAGACCGTCTGGGTTACTCCTGCATTGAGTAAAGGTAAACCCATGTGTGGGATTACTTTTGCCCAAGGACCTGGATGCACTTGGGGGGTAATGCAGAAGGATGGAGAAGTCCGATGTGTGCCTCAGGGAGATTTGATTTTAGGTGAGAATAGCCAATGAACCGGACTGTCAAATAACCCTGTTATTGCAATTGGTGCCTCGCAACATCTCCGTGCCACATCCAAAGCCTCCTGCTCCACCGACTGAGCCAACTCTGTCTCATTCCTCAACCTTATAGACTGTCATAACAGATGGAACCCGAAGTTATGGACTAAATGAACTCAGCAAACATTGTGGAAGGATGGCCCATAGACTAAGGGAATGATATCTGTAAGACCTGGGAAAAAAAAGGGGGTGGTGGTTGCTTGAGATGTATTTGGAAACTTGAGCATAACGTTAATGGTATGGAATAAGGGGTGGAGACTGTCCTGGTTTCGACCAGGTTAGAGTTAATTTTCATTGGAGTATTTCATACCATGTGATGTCATGCCCAGGGATTTAGGTACACACGCGCGCCGTCTGCTCGTCGGGCCCCATTGTTGCTGGGCGGGGAGGGGGGGCCGTCGTCGCGCTCGGTAAGCCACTGCTGCATTTTACCCATTTTCTTTTTGGACTCACTATTGTTACTGTTGTTCTCTTGCTATATTTAGTAAATTCTTTCTTTTTATTCAACCTACGAATTCTCTTCTTTTTGTCCCTCCCCTATTTGGACCAGAGAGGGGGGAGGGAGGTGAACTGCCAGCCATGTGGCATCTGGCTGCCGACTGAGTTCAACCCTCCACAGATAGTTACTTACACGTATAGACTGTGAAAACCTCCAGGCTGGGATATGCTCTGATCCATAGATATGAATGACTACAATACTAATAAAGATCATATGCAAAAATTTGATTTCTGTACTTCAGACTGAGGTGCTTGGTTCCAATCTCTAAGCTAATTTGATTTTAATCAGTACCTGTAAAAATCTATATGTTTAAGGGAGGCAACATTCATAGAGAAGGCTGTTCTTTTTCTTAGAAGCCAGAAAATTGAAACAGCAGCCATACAATTCCCAGCATTTACAAAACTGAAATATATTGTGTATTGTTTGGGGGGAGGACTGGTTTTGGGGGTTTTGGTTTTGTTTTTACCTGAATGTATGATATATACAAGATGTACCACCCTTGTAGGATATATTGCTGAAAGAACTATGGAGCAAAGGTGCTGTAAGCTTTAAGGCTCTATCAAGTCTGATATTTTGACCACTATAAATGACACACTTCTACTTTTGGCACTATTTTTTTGCAACTTTTCAGTAATAATTCCGTGGATTTAGAAGACAGCTCTAGCATTCAAATAACAGCTTCAAGGTAGGTGAACTCTAAGCTCTAAATAAATTCATACTGGTTGTAGAACAGTTTATTACGGCATCTCAGAAGCTGTGTTTGGATGAACTTAGTAGAGCTATTAATTACTTCCTGTATTTATTACTAGCAATACCATTTCTATAAGCTTTGGAATTGAAAATGTAAATAAGATATTAAGCTGCCTAAGTATTTAAATGTTTAAAGGAAAAAAGGCTTACATCACTGTTTAGTGTTTCAGTGACCTCCAAAGGACAGATAACAGTGAAGACCAGCAAAGTCAGACATTCACTCTAAAAAAACATTAACTTTTTATTATCACATATTAACACATCATATATCTCTCACTTTTCCAAATTCTGATTATATTTCTGGAAGCTGCAAAAATATCATGCATTTCTCCATATTTTGATTAGAATACAAATATATCTACATAAAAACATGGTAAATTGTTGGTGGATGGATATCTTGATTTCTTTTAGACTGCAGAGTAAAAGCACAAATGAGAAAGACAAGAGAGATGGTACAACAGAAGCTATGGATTTGAAAACAGTAGAATGCACTAAGCAAAAGTCATATTGAGTCATCTAAATCTATAAAAGCAAGCTCTGGATAGGTCAACATCACATTAGATTTTGTTGCCAGTGTAGCATACTTTCCATATTGAATATATTTTTAAAATCTATCGTTTTCTTCATAAAAAGTGAAACTATCAGCTTCCATATAAACTGTCCTAAAAATAATAAAAACACAAATAAAACTCTGGTATGAAATTCAGCTCTGATGCAACAATGAACAAGTGCATATTCTGCACCTATTTACTTCAGCAGCACTTCATACATACCATACCATGACTTCAATGGGTTTTGCCTTGTCCTGAGGTCTATTTCTATGTTCTCCATGAGAGTTTTTAGAATTTAATATCTGAGCACAAAGTTTTAGACTTACTTGTTATCAAAAAAAAAAAAAAGTGCATGTTTCATTTTTGAACTGGAGTCTTAGTGTTCATTGTTGAAAATATTTCAGTATTTTTTAAACCTTTATTTTTTCATTAGCTTAGTTGCACAGTAGAATGTATAGGAACCTTAAAATATGATGGCAGAGGCTGTCACATGACATGGCACAGTACAGTTGCCCCTCTGGGCACTATTTCCCCTTTGAACTGTCCTGTGGTCTGGATGGTAACAGTATTATGCCCTCAAGAAATGGTTGCTTGCAGGGAAAAAACGTAGACCGAATTGTGACTGCGCTGTCCTTTGATCCCTGCCTCTGCCCAGCCTCACAGAAGAAGTAAAGTTTGCAAGCCCACTTTTTGGCACTGGGTCCTGCCCTGACATAAAGTCTGAGCTCCCCACAGGTTGCTGGCCACTGCCAGAGCCAAGCTTCTGACCACACTCTCCCCTTTCCACCACCCACCCAGGACTCAATGGATCCTGCCCACGCTGTTGTTCTCACATGCAGTAGAAAATGCAAGGAACCAAAGGACTCTCCTTTTCCCCTTTAAGCTCATGCACAGTGTGGCAAGATTTCATTTTCACCTGCTCCCAAGGCCAGGATGGCTAACAGCGTGGTGGCCTATGACGCTCTGAGCTACATATGGCAGCAGTGAGTAGCGAAGCTCACAGAACAGTAGGCAGAGTTGCTCTGTAAATCATCCTGTTCATTAGTAAATGGTACTTAAGGAGTAATTCTGCTTGCACTTCACTTTACAGCCTCATACATCAGCTGAGCATGGTGCCCACAGTGGGTGCTGGATTTCCAAGTAAGGGACATCAGCATTGTTAGATTGTAAAGTCTTCCTCTTTCTCTGACGTCTGAGGGACACAGGGCTAGCAACTCCACACTCTGATCCCCTCATGATTGACTCATGGCAATATGCAAAGTAGGAAAGTCAGGTTTCCTCTAGTCAAATAGGAATTTGAAATGTGCCTGATGTTCTCCTAACCAGTCACCAACATAAGGGATTGAAGAGTGTGTGGTTTAGAGCACCTATGTGCTGATCTAGAGCACCTATGTGCTGAACTCATATGCATAGTTCGGAAGCCTTAGCTTTCTTACCTTGATTTGGGATAGCTCAACTTTGTGTCCTGAATGGCCTCAGTTTGACCCCTGGTTTGTTACATAGGAGGGCACATGTTGCATTAAAAGGTGCTATTCTACTATTCAAGCTGGTGTGAGCTTGGAGAATTTCTGTTTGTCAGAAGAAATATATCACCAACTGATATATCAGTGCATGTGCCTGGGTGGGTCTGCCTGACAGGATCCCCTCAGCACCTGAGCTACACAGCCTGGGAGGCACAGTTACACCTGACGGATTTCATCAAAAGCCTGTGTTGGGAGAATACTAATGAGCCATACCAGTAGAGATAAGGGTTGTAGTACAGCACATTCACCCCTTTGGCATTTTCATTAGAAGCAAATAATTCTGTGACTATATCTCAGTCTCTTAGAAAATAAATTGAAGTCATAACAGCATCAATGTTTTCATTACCTGTCCTATATGGAAAGCATGCACTGAGGAAGCTCTCCAGAACTGTGTTCACACTGAAATCAAAGGTGTCCCTTATCCTGTTGTGCACCTGAAGGCTTCATGGGTGCCAAGAGAAGAGCAGTCTCTTGCAATGGCTAAACTGCATCCTAAGATTGGAGGGAAGCATTGCACAGTCCGGATAGATTAAAGCAGATTAAGTGGAAAAACAGTTGGAAGCAAATTTCAGGATAGTTCACTAGCAGCTGCAGGAATCCCTGGGTGAAGTCCATGCTACGCAAATGCAACTAAACCCATGAATTTATGGTGCGTACACAGGAATTGGCACATGGTGCTGCTATTAGGAACATGCCACCTGCTCCCTGGCTACAGTGTGGGAACTTGTATGTTCTCAGCACACCACCACCACTTCGCAAATGCACCAGGCATATCTAGAGAAGCTTTGCTGTTGCATGGAGATGGGGACCAGGAGGTCATAAGGCAGCTAAAGACTTTCTTCAGCTGAAATCACTGGCCATAAACCTGATGTGGGGTGTGGACTAGATGGTCTTTTCAACTGTCAAATCTAGGGATGGTCATGTTGAAAAGGGTATTGTGCAAAAGCTTCTAGCTCTGCAGGAACTAGAGGTCTTTGTCAGGTATCCAGCTCTCTTAACTTCACAAACACTGGTACAGTGCTATCTACATAAGTTGTTAGAGTCTTGTGGATGAATGCCTTGTTTACTTTAACAGAAATTTCCAGTAAACCACTGATTTTGAAAAACTCTTGCTTTTAAATAGGAAAATGGGAGTCTAATTTTGGATTCTTAATCTGAATGGAAAAGATGAAGAGATTTCATATCTTACTTAGCTTTTCAATTTGCAAATCACTTTTTATTTCATATATTCAAATACAGATATTGTAAAATTAGGTACTTAATTGTGATTTTAAATAGAGCTGGAATACTTATTAATTGCCACATTTGCAGCATTTGAATTCTTTTCATCTGTCAGTATATTAAGTGAAAAGGGAACATTCAAAGGCAGAATGGGAGAATTTTTACTGGGAATTATGTGCTTGTGTTGAGAAAACAGAATGCAATCTGACAGCAGGGAAGACCAAGGCTGAAGTAAATTCACTGACAAAGACCAAAAGAACTCAGTTGCAATACAGTTCTCTTTCATGAAACAAAATATTTTATCTTATTGAAACTGATACATAATATGAAAACTATAAGATTGTTCTAGTGCCTGGATGATTACGATTCTCAGCAGCCATAAGAGAGACAGGTCTTTGTCTTGATCTCATTAAGGACACTCCAAGTTTTGCTCAGCCCTTTAGAAAAGAAATGTTTTAGGCTTCTCTGCAGGGATTGTTTTATTGTCTGCAAGGAAAGTTGCCTGATGGCTCTACAGGATCTGCACATGGGGAGCCCAAAATCTACCTGAGATTGTATCTTACGCAGTCATATAAGGATATGACACAAGATACAACAAAATGTTGGAGACTTGAAGTTAAAATCTGACCATGTAAATAAATTGAAGCACATAGAGAAATATGTGAAATTAGTTATGTTTGGAAGGCCCAGGCTTAGCTGTGCATTTCTTTCCTCTCTGTTTTGTGTTAAACAGACTCTTAAAACTCTTTTCATGTACTTTGCTGTGTAAATAATAACAACAAATCAACAACAACCATCTGTTGCATATTAACAATTTTAATTTTAATGCATCTAATGACGCCTGGCTTAATGGTCTTTTTGACTTAGTTGCCAATATCAGCAGGATGAGCTTGATAATTGACAAGGGTATGTAACTGATTGTCACAGGTGGAAATGTATCACTTACTGTGTACATTGAGAGAAGTGCCTTCAGAGACTGTGGGGTTTGATCTTTAAAAGTGTAAATTGTTTTGGCTTTGAAGGTTGAAATTTGGTCTTTAAGGCACTGTTAAAGGCCAGCTGAAGGAGAAAAAAAAGGGCCTACTGTGGAAAATCAAACCTGAGCTGTAAACTAGCTATAAATTGCTGCAGACCCAGTTTTCAGCAGCAGCTTTGACAAAGGACAGAGAGCAGCAACAGAAACTCAAGAGCAGAACAGGTGCTTCCAAGAAAGTGTCAGCGCTGTCATCCAAAAGCAGTAACCAGGATCTTGTATCCAATGACAGTTGAGAATGCAGTACAGAAAAAAAAAAAAAAGTCTCGTCAACACTGGTATTGCTTTTAAACATGATGTTTGGCTTGTCCCACAAGGACAAAGGGGAAACAGACATCACTGCTCATATCCCAAACTGGACAGAAATTGGAAATTCTGCTAGTTTTTGAAGGGAAAGTGCAGGCTTTAAACTCCAGTACACAAAAAAAAAAAAAAAAAAAAAAAAAAGGAATAACTGTCCCTTATTTTTCTTGCCTTCACAAATGAAAACTTGAAAGAGCAGAGAAGTAGTTTTCTTAGAAATAAGCTGGCAGAAATTTTTGCACCCATCTATTAAAATAGTACTTTCATCTAAAAAAACCAGATATGTGCTAAACCCTTTAATGTTCAGTACACTTTGTTATGTTCAAATGGCTGAAGGAGGCCATCTTCTTGAAGATTTTCACCACAGATAGTTCACTTGTGGAAAACATCTCTCATGACTACTTGAAATTTCCCCTCACATAGCAACTTGGTATCTTCATGGTGGAATTCAGGAGCTACAAATTACAAGAGGAGATAGAAAAGGTCCAAAGATGCTAGAGAAGCATTTGTTCTGAAGCTGGGAATAAGATATATGACCTTCCTGTCATCTTCAGGAATGATAGATAAGTGAAGTGGGCTAATGGAGCGACACAAAGGTGCACTGTGAGCTATTCATCCAGCAAAATGTTATCTGCATTTTAATGTTATGGGTGGCAGCAACACTTGAAGCTGGTTTAAGAAAATAAGTTTTGGAAGTTTTGCCACTTTGTTGTAATGGATGACTATACAATACAGTTGCAGCTATAACAATATCTGGTAGTGATACTTTGTGCATAAAGTTGGGCAAATACAGCCTGCAGTTTTTTTCTGAGCTTTTTCTTTCCTAGTTTTTGTGGCACTCATCACTGAAGTATCTATGTATCCTCTGGTTAATTAGATATGCATGATGGGTTCCTCACTGGGAGCCTGCTTCCTAGTTTAGGAGGTTTTGCTTTGGGTAAACATGGCATTTTTACTCTTCTCCATCCCCCATTAATTTAATGATGGTGAGAAAGCTTCTCTCAAAGAGGCTCCTGCAGTGCACCCTGAATGTCATCATTAGTCTGGAAGTTCATTTCTCAGCTAAATATTTCAGCTGAAATTACATATTTCCTACTCTTGCATACTTTGATGTAGTCTCTTTATTTTACCTTTTCCCACAAGATTGCAACTACCTTGACAGATTACGGCCAAAGACTTGGCTAGTTGGACCCCAGCTTGCTGAAGGTATTGAAAGTGAACCTTATGTTGGCATTAAAAGTCTGCAAGAAGCTCACTGAATAATCAAAGCACAGCAGTGGCCTGGACCATTGACATGCTACCTTCATCCCTGATATGGTACATGGCATGATCCACTTTGGGACTTCTGACGCTGGGATATGGACTTGAATGGAGCTCTGTGAGGCCTTCCCAGCCACCTGAGCTAGGAGACGTTTGTCCGTGCTAAGTGAAAGACTAACAGGACCCCAGAGCTCTGCATAACTCTCACAAATATAATTCACAAAGAGCACAGGCTCAACTCTTTCAGACTATTGCCCTGCTGCAGCTTTCAGTGCTTCTGTCTTGCCTACATGAGATTTTGATCTGGTCTGTATAGGTTCTTACACTGTATTGGTGTCCTATGCTTTTAATGACAATCCAATTAATTTTTTTTCTTGGGACACTTTTGTGGCTGAAGGTTGTGAATTTGCTTTGCTGAGCTCACCACTTCAATGATTTATCTATGTATATTTATTTATCATAATCTGCATGACAACAATTTTATCAAAATATTTGTTTCCTACTGGAACTGACCTCTGACAATTGCTTTTATCTGAGAATTTTGTGAACAGTGGAGAAAGGAAAAATCCTTTCTTTTAAACTGTAAAATGCCATAAGTGGCCACATTTTTATAAAAGCTGTCAAAGTTTTGTGAATCATGTAGAAATTAGTGAGATTGCAACCTGTTTGTAGATGGCTTGTGAGGATCATTGAATACATTAGTTTTAATGGCCAATTTTACCACTGTTAGCTCAATCAGCACAAGAATTATATTTCTGAAAGCTAAGACAACTTGGACACATTACCCAAATTTCTTTCCAACATGTTGGAAGCAAAGCAAACTGCTGTGTTTACTGAAGAGGACAGCTTTGCTCTGAGAGTTTATTTTTATTCCTCTTCTTACTCAGTTACAGGGAAAGATCCTACAATTATTGACTATCTTTTAGTGGTGATTTACTTGGCGAAGATTGATTAGCACAATCAGTCACTCTAAAGCAATTTTCATCACCAAATATTAGATGGTTTCTTTTCCTACTTGATTAGCAGTCCTGCTGCAGGTTACATTGTAGATGTAATTCTATAAACACAGCTTGCAAAGTGTTGTTATATAGCAAATCCATGTCTAAATATAGAAATTCTTAAATATTTATGGGTACTAACTGTGTGCATGCGCATGTGCACACATGCGTGTGTGTGTTTGTATATATGTATATGAAGAAAATCTGAAAATGATGATTATATTCTAAATGTGGAGTTAAAGATTTGGATTCAGAGATTAATCTTCCATATATATATATGAATAATATTTTTGTTTGATTTTATCATCCTGCCCCAGCATAATCTGTGTAAAAGAAATAAAAAAATCCTTAGATATGCTTAGCAGAAAATAATTCACATTGTTCTTAAAAGTGCAGCTAGCTTAATGCATTTTAACTCAGGAATTGTGTTCAGATTGTTTTAGGTTTTTTTATTTATTTGGAATGCTTGCTTTTTGAGCTATTCTGTTTTAAGCTTTGGGCTTTAAAGGCTGCACTGTTTGGCTCTGTTCCCTAGGGCTGACCTTAAGTGAACTGCTACCCCAACTGAAGAAATCATATGTAATTCCTATCCTAAAATCTTCCTTCAGATTGAAAAGAAAGCAGAAGCAACCATGTTCAAGTACAGACTCAGCAGAGCTGCTAAAGTGTCTGCAACTCTAAGTACTGCAAGGCAATGTGTATAGATCAAATAATATAGCTCACTCTTAGAGCTATGTAAATAATACATTTGCCTATAAAAATGTATATGTGCATTTAAAAAAATGCCCCAGGTTTAATGAGTGACTGAACATTGTTGATTCTGCTTCTTGATGCAGTTTTCTGTGCTGTACAAACACAAGGGCAAGCAGGTATGTGCACAGGAAGCACAGAATAGCTATCAGATGGGGGGTTTCATTGCTTTGAGTAACTTCTTAACCTAAAGAATCTAATCGAGAAAAGAGGGAAGAGGCGTCTATCCCTGGACCATGGCCGGAGACAGCAGTCTTCCCTCAGTAAAGCAGCAGTGGTTGTGCTGCAAAAGGCTGACTGTGAAGCCTGTATAGGAGATGCAGGACTTGGAAGAGGGGAGAATTTGACAGGTAGTTGCAGTAGGTCCCCGTCTCCCACTGGGGCTAGCAGCCAGTGTGAGGACGTTCCCAGTCTCTTTTCGTGGCTGAGATGAAATTATTTCCTGAGTTCTCCAGAACTGATTTTCCTGATGGGTAAATTCAATCTTTCACTTTGTCTTGAGTTTCCTTTCAGTGACAGCTTGGCTACTCAGTTCCAACAGTGGATACAATATTTTAGACCAAAATTTTTTACATAGTGAAACAGGAGAAATTAAAGTCTTTTGGAGTTTCAGTAGACTTTCTCAGGCCTCAAATGGGACAAGTCTTCTTGGCTTGGCACAACACAGACTACAGGGCATAGGAGAACGTACACTCCCGTATCTCCTACTCTCCTGCAAGTCAGAAAGGGCAGATAAAAACAGAACAACAATCTTGCATTTAAAAATCAAAACTGAGCAAAGCTTCTGACTTTTTCTTGAGTTGCTAAATATATAGCCCCATTTTCAGTGAAAACTTAGTTCTGTTTATCTCTTATTTCTCTGTACACTAATGTTATATCTACTATAAGAATGGAGTTGTAACTTACCATACATGATGAATGAACATGAGTAAATGATGTTGTCATGCAAAGTCATGTAACTGATACCTTATAAAATACTGAAAAAAAAGTTCATATTTTTGCAAATATCTTACTCTTATATAAACACACAGTCCCAGAGATAAATGTTTAAAAACGATTCCCCTGATCTGAAGTCAAATACTACATGTTCACATGGAAGTCCAAGTTTGAATTTTTGCTTACCAAGTAGCTGCAAAGAATAAGTAACCAGGCTAGTACACACAATTCTTTTCTCTAAGCATGGTGCCAGGCAGCAAAATGTATAGATACAAAAGCCTGAGGAAAGCTTTTAGAAAGGTAACTCTTGTTGTATCACTGTAACACACAAAAAATGACACTATCATCACAAGGAAATTCTATTATTCTGTGTAAATTCTGTATTCTTTCTAACAGAGAGGCTTTAAGTCACTAATGTAGAACCTAAGTTAACAAAAATAATATTTCTTGAGTTTCCAATACTCCATTTTTCCCTTAGGTATAAATATTTAGTTCTAAATGTATGGGATATTAGCAAATATAGCACCTTTTACAACATAGGAGATCCTAATAGCAGGAATTGTCAGTATATTGAATTTAAACTGTAATCTCTTTGCAGACTTTTTTTTCAAACTCTCACCACTAGAAGCAGTGATGGTAGCAGGCAGCATCCAGTGTGGTAAGGCTTTTTATGTCAGGCCATTTTCCATTTCTGAATTTTCTCTGTACCACTAGTAGTATACACATGCAACAGTTTGGGACCCCTTAATTTATGTCAGGAATCTGGGTCAAAGCAGTGAGCTCATGTAGAAGGACTACAAAAGTTTTTACTTAGCCAAATGAGAGATGCTGAGATTATTTTAAATAGTATTTGTGGTAAATCACTATATTCCAGTTGAACAATAATGAAGAAAACTCGCTGATCTGTAATGATTTCTGATTCTTGTAAAACCTTTGATTATTCAGCTGGAGAAGATCTCTCAGATCATGTGGTATGACCTCCTGTGTGGAGCATGATGTTCCTGCACAGTAAGCCAACAAGAAATGTATCTAACTTATTTTTGAAAACTGTTAATGAAGGTGACTCAGGTTCATCAGTAGAAAGCATTTTCCCATTATCTAATTGCTTGTCTGCTAAGAAATGTTCCCTTTTATCTAATTCTGATCTTTTAATTTTACACCATTAATTCTGATTTGATTTCTAAAAAGAAAGAAAGCAGTTATTCCTTTAGTTTTCTCTTCAGATGTAAGCAACTGGTAAATAGCTTCAAAGACAATTAAGTAATGCCAGCTTAGTGCTCCATAATATATGATAATCACCTTTGCCATGGCTGTGTTTCAAATGAGACAAAAAAAAAAAAAAAAAGGCAACTTAGATAGGTACTTGGTTTAAAAGAAAAAGGCTTTAAAAAAAGAGCTCCTGTGAGTAGCCAAATCTAAAATGTTAGGCACGGGAACCAAAGCCAACATTCTATAAATAATGGATTTTCTACTGAAGTGAGGGATACATTTAGTTTTTGTTAGATCTGAGTGGATACTTTCAAAATACTCTGGCAGACAAAATATTGGAAATAATTATATATTTGCACTGAATAACATACTACTGAATTACTTTTATTAGCACAAAATCCCATGATAATCCCTCAAATGCATCTGAATGCTACCTGTCACTATTACATTTCACAAAAGCAGGAATTAGAAAATATGTAACCAACCTTTAATGCCTTTCAAATGTGTGTCGTAAATAGCAAATCATGGACGACATCAAATCAGGAAATAAGTATCTTTTATGACTGGTTTTCATTGTGATGCAAGTTCAAACTTTTGCAGGAAACCTTTTAAATGCTAGGCTAAAAATGAAGGTTTTCTGCTGAAGAACATTGCAAATTCCCATCTCAGTGAGTGATTATGAGCATTGCCTGATGTCAACAGTCAGTGTGGTTGTTTATTCTCTGCTTGGCTCTCCTTTCAAGTCCCAGGCTTATATCACATTATTTTCTCTAAACTCATTATAGTTGGGACTAAAATGTGCCGATAAGTCATAACATTTTCCTAGAGACCATCCAGTGTCCAAAGTCACAGGAATGTGGGCTGCTCTGCCTGACCTCACATGCAGTTAATCTTAAATGTGTTCCTCTTCGTTTAGTGAAGGAGAAAATGAAGTCAAGAGTGTCTCCTTCGCTTGCAAAGAAGGAAAGTTTAAAAGAAAAAAGA
This sequence comes from Strix aluco, assembly GCF_031877795.1. Classification (NCBI taxonomy): domain Eukaryota; kingdom Metazoa; phylum Chordata; class Aves; order Strigiformes; family Strigidae; genus Strix; species Strix aluco. Next base: position 44,592,068 of record NC_133932.1, read on the forward strand.
AACCTTTGAAAGAGACATCAGAACAGTAAGTGATAATACCTAACCCTGTGGAGCTGAGATTGAGAGTTTAAAAGCTCCTTTTTAATTGTCAGATGAAGGGTAATTATGACACAGCAAGGTTAAGTTCAGAAAAATAACAGTAAAAGTTGCAACACGACAATTGAGAAACAGACAAGTGACTATAGAGAAACACCCCTTTATTTTGGTCCCAGTTGTATTTTTAAAACACATCTTCCTTTCCAAGGAGCGAAAGTCTTGCCTGCTGCTGTGAGGGGTTGGACGCTGCAACCTGTGTACTGCTGGACCCCTCCCTGAGAGCTGCTTCCCCACAGGTGGTGTGCCTGCTTGCTTCAGAGCCCCGCACTGGGGACTGCACGTGAGGGACACATCTCCTCACCCTGCTGTTGCAGAATGCTCTGCACTGTCCCTCCAACAAAAAGCTGTCTCTAGGAAGAGCAAAGTGGATTTATGCCTCTTTCACACATGTGACACCCTGAGCCTCGCCAGAGGCTGCAGCTCTAGCCACCAGCTTGGATAACCAGCATCTGCATCTCCTCCTGTAAATAACAACAGTCTGTATGGCTAGATGAGGATGTCTTCACATAGTGCTATTCTCAGGACAATTTTCTTCTTTCTCTTCAACACAAGACTAAATCCATGATTTTAAAGCTGCTCAGAGGGATGGTGGAGAATTGTTTCTTCCATGCTTTAAGGAGAACCTCAACATGTAAATGATGCTCAGAGCAAATCCTTTGACCACAGTTACCCTCATCGTACAGGGAACTGAACAGAAAACTTGTCTGCCACTGTTAGGATTCATATAATCAGACATGGTTACTTTATGTGTATTTATTGTTATCTACTGAAAGAAAATAGCATTATTTTTCCAGAAGAGATTAATTTTATTTTATTTTTTCCAGCAAAAGCAGTATACCCCAGATTGGAAGATGTACATTTAAGGACATTATAACACTGGAAATAAAACAGCAACCACAAATCCAGCAAGAAGTGTGGGGACTGTTCTGAAAGGCAAATAATAAAATGACATTTTACTGGTGATGATGCCTACTCTAGACAGGCAGTGACAGCTGAGTGTCAGTGATGGATGAAGCAATTCCTGTGTACACATAGGCACTAGCAAGGCCACCAGAACTTGGTGTTCTTTCCAGTGATGTTAACTGGCATTTTCCCATTAAAATTAGCTTGAACAGACTTAGGCCTCTAATTACCATGAGTCTAACTGTACATATCTACAAGAAAAAATTTAAATAAGTAATATTTTTGAGCCTCTTCATCTATATGAATGAGTATTTGACACCCAACCGAATGATTCTAGTGAGATATCCAGAGACCTCCCGAGCTCAGGACTAGCTGGAGACCGGGAATGAATTTGCTTCCAGAGGCATTAAGCATATAATTGCAGGGTGGATTGATGCCACTTGAATAAAAGAACCCAGATGAGCTGCAGATGTCAGGTGTCCAGTCAACCTAAAAAAACCCCTCAAACCAACTGCACAGTACTGAAGATGGATATAGCATTGTCCAGCCTTGGCTTTAGACAAGGTAAATGTCCAAACAGATCATTAATGCTGGGTGACGAACCAATGAAATATTCCTCTGGTAAGTGTTTGTTTTTAATTAAATTGCAGATGTGTGAAGCTGCTAAAAGATTTAGAACATTATAAACCTTGAAAAGATATATTAAAAACCCTAACATTGGTAGTATATATAACTAACAATGGTACATAAAAACATATGCACACCCTCTTACTTGCACAAAATTACTGCCATTAAAAAAACAAGTGCTGATGAGTCAATGTTGTGACCCTTTTTACCTTTGATCGAAGCACTTCTTGTTATATCTTTGACTTACTGAATTCTAACATGGGGAAAAGCATTTAAAAAGGACTCTGGTCTGAGAGTCATAACTGCTTCAGAGACTGATGCTTAACAAAAATGACAATTCATTTTTTCTATGCCAAATATCATAGCTAAGCACTATAATCTATTTCTTTATTGTAACCATTTGATAGCAATCTATGCACAATGCTCAAGTCTAAAACTATTAGATCAACTATTAGAAAAGAAGTCTGGCTGACGAAGTCTGATAGAAGACAAAAATACAAGGATTCCTGCTAATAGTTGTACTTCATGTGGCTAAGCTTATCTGAGTGGGACTAGAGTACCAAGGTGTTCACAAGAAAATATATTAATAATGATTCGTTTAAGACACTGAAGTCCCTCTCAGCTTGCCCCATGGGATATGCTTTTCATCCCACATCTTTAAAATGAACAGGAATACTAGCAACCCAATGATAATCCCACTTGCAAGAAAACTAAATTTTACTTTAATTTCAAAGTGAGCTTAGGCATTTCGAAGTGCCTAGGGTATCCGATCTTACTTATTTTAGGAGTTCCATATTAATACACAAAGATATATAGTTTATAGTCAATCATGACAAGTTTCTCCATTTATATACAGACCCATATCTTCTAATTTATTTATCCTAAGCTATATCAAGGTTAATAGAGTTATACTAAATCTCATTGCCTGTGAATGCAATTACCACAAATATGACATATAGTTAAACAGGAGCCTTCAGCAGGTCCTGCTGCTGGATACATGTTGCTATGTTAGAACTTCCCTGCTCAAGTGCAGACATTAATTTTTACCAGTGTTTAAATGTTTGATTCTGCACCACAATAACATAAAGTGAAGGGAACAGCGGGGATCAATGCTATTATTTCTACATTATGCATACATCTGGGGCTTTACCAAGACAGTAAGATGTGAATTTCTGACAGTTACTCTTTTCTTCCTCCACTTAAAATGTGTGGCATATATATGTATTTATAGGCAGATTATATTTAAACATATTACATGTATGTTGTATGTGTTTTATATGTGTGTGTGTACATACATTTGAAGGTAAAGTAAAACCATAAGATAAGACATTTTCTCTTTATTTACACTGTTTTCCACAACCAATAGGTATGTGAAAGGGTGATTAAAAAACCATTGCAACTCAGAATAGATTATCAGGCAGTTCCCTCATCTAAATGAATGCCTATGTTTCTGGAAAAAATAGATTGCCTTTTTAAAAGGATGAAGGTACCTTCTGCTGTGACTAATCTTATCCAACCATCTGAGAAAGGCATAGCAGGAAACAATTTATTGAGTGTAATTATTCAGTATGCAGGTAGCAGTAAATAACAAACATGAGCTTCTTAGAGTATACAGTCAGTAGAAGAAATACCTAATTACTGAGGATTTTTGCAAGTCTCTTTTTAGACTAGAGTCAACATTCAGCTCTTAGGAATAGTGCATCATGATCTGCTGTGGAAAGACTTTGGACCAACAAATCAGCATTGAATATTGTGGCTGTCGATAATACAACAGAATATGGATAGTATAGCAGTCTCATTTTATGAAATATAAGGACTCATAATTATACAACCAAGTTGTTAATATAATATAAAATAATCCTAATTAAATGTTTCTGCTGCATTATTCTCTTCTCTGGCTGTATAAAATGTATATTGTTTTAATTACAGTATTTTGGAATCTATCAATTCATCATCCTCTAGATGGCTATTGTCAAAAACTATACAAGCTTGAGATATAAGATGGGTAAAAATGTCATTTAGACTTCATAGTCCCTCCAAAAGGAAATCAAGTACTCATTACATTGATCTCTTCAGCATATAGAAAGGGAACCTAAATGTGCTCTCCAGAAATTTGGCATATGCTACATACAGAATGCTAATACTAATATTCCTCCTCACTTCCTACTATTCTGCTCCCTTTTTGTCATCTTTGGCTGCTTCAAAGAGTGAGATGACTCTTCTGGTAAGAGGTTGGTCCTTATTTCTTGGAATCATTCTTGTAAGATAAGTTACTGGAAATAGTCCATAGCTGTTGTTCCCATGGGAAAGAAACTTCCTATTTTTGGAATGGGTTCCTTCCTGTCCCTCACTCTATCAGTGTTTATCAATACTAAATTATCCTCCAAGGACCTGAAGACCCTTGAATTTTATAATTTCATTTTAATTCCACATGCCTTTTTTTCTTTTTTTTAAAAGTCCTTGGGTATGTAAATGCATTAAAATAATAATTTTTAATTTTTAATTAATTATTTTTAAAGATATTTAATTTCTTAGTACTAAACTACTATTCTAAGCACCTTCATTCTAAACATCAAGAAAGTTTAAAGCAAAGACAGTGCTGGTAGCATCACCTCTGTTCTGTACTTCCTCTTTCAGAGCCTTGAAAGATTTGCAAATATATCAGCTGGATAGCTTGCTTTAAATGGTCTTTTAGATTCTTTGGTGGATATGTGAAGAATTTATATGGCTGATAATCCTATAGACAATGCCACATTGCCTTGTATTCTGAGAGCTTGACCAAAAACAATAAATCAAATGTGTTAATGGACTAGTGAATAGTCACACTGGGTTTTTGCATATTTTCTTCCTTGTGTGCTGGTATTTTTAACAGTGGCAACAGCTGTTCCAATTACAATTTTATATTTAAAATCAAATTTAATCACATTTACCTAAATGCAGACTCAATTTTGTCATCCTTCTTTATTGGTAATACCATATCAAGAAATACGGAACAATTCCCTAGTAATAGCATTTTATTCAAGACTGTTCAGTGGATTTCTAGGTGACCCAGATGCGTTATTGGATGATATTTCATCTCCTTCATTCTGCCTCTTTTGCTTGACATATATATTATTTAAACTGTAGGTTGGTGTCTTTCCATGTCTTCCGCAGTTTTCAATGTCTTTCCTCCTATAAATATTCTTTGCCCTCCCATTTTATGGCCCTTCATTGTGATGGTATGAGCTTAGTCGCATTGCTTCTCTCAGTTTTGTCATTCTCATATTTACAGTATCAGTGTTACTGGATGTGCTATCTCCTCTGATGCCAGCATATACATTCTAGTGCTGCATTTTATGGGGGTTTTTAATGCTTTGAATTGAGTTATAACTTTCACTAGTATTAGACTTTGCTCTGACAACTTAGGATGCCTTGCATCTATTATCTCTCCTAGCCTATATTCTTCTTAAAGCCCTATACTCACAGTTTGATCACACTATGAACTGCATCAAAAATAAACTCCACGTGTTTCCTTTTGCTCTTTCCATTCTCTTTTAAATGTGACTTTTTTAATACAATATGCCTATTAAATGAGCATCAATTTTTTGTGTTTTTATATGTAATCCATCTTTTCCATGTCAGTCACAGATAGCACATACACAATCAGGTATCCAAACCTTTGAATTCAGTAATACATGAGTGTATCTGAGTTTCCACAACTGATTACTCTTAATATTGTCATAGGGACTATAAATCCCATTGTATTGCATCGATATTTCAGCAGTTTCAGTTTAGCAGTTCAACCTTGCTGCTGCTTCTTGCACATTCTGAATACCTCCTTGTACATAATTACTCTTTTAATAATTTTGCAGGTATTCCTGGTGTTAATGTTAAAATTATTTTTACAATTTCTGTTCAGGATCCTTGACATTTAATCCCCACCTTTCTTCAGCTTCCACTCCAGCCTTTTTAAGTGTCCATTGCATTTCTCCCTATTACCTCCCCAACTTTTCATCAGCTTTCCTCATAGCTAGCAGTGCAAAAGTATTTGGAATGCTGTTGTATTTATTCTTTTTTAATTTCTCTGTACTCTCTTTCTGAAGAAAAAGCACACAGAAGCAAGAAAAAGGCAGAGTTCCCAGCCTCCTAAGTATGAGAGGTCATCCTGATCCAGGAGCTTTCAGAAAGCCTTATTAAACTCCTGCTAGACATTACATTGTCTTTTAAAGTTTCCAAATGTAAATGTAACAGCCACCAAAAGCAAGAACAAATGCACACGGCTCATTAATACAAGAAATAAACCAATGCATAGAGTGGAAATCAGAGTCATCATTTTAAAGTGCTTTGAGGCAGGGAGGCCGCTGAATATTTGACAGAAATTATTGACTCCAAATTGCATGGCTATTTCTAATTCTCACAATAGTCCTCTGTGTCCTCCCCCCACTGGGAAGGACTGTTCTTGCCACAGAATTCATTAATTTTAATTAAGAAATCAATTTGGAAAAAATGGCACATTTTGCTACTACATTTTGAAATTCATGTTCTTCTTGCTTCTTTCTTGGAGTGGGAAGAGGAGACAAATTCAGTATGACAAACCCTAATTTGCATAGTTGTGAAGCCAGGGACATGGAGTCACTCCAAGTCAATATGGAGATGCTAGTTTATCATGTCCACATACACTTGTTCATACAAAGCACCATCTGATGCTTATGTGCTAAACAGAAATACTGGCGTTTAGCTAAAGTTGTCACACAATTCAGCAAGGTTTGAAAATAATTATGGCACAGACAGTTTGGATCTGATCCCAATCCTCAAGGATGTCACGCAATTTCCATAAAGCTGAAACTTAACAAAACAAAACAAAACAAAACACAAAAAACCCCATAAATTTAAAACTTTGGCTAGTTATAGACAACAAAATAGAGTAACTCACTTAAAATAGCAAGGAATGGAGAATTATGGGTAAATACTTTGAAACTAATTCCTACTTTCATTGGTAATAGTCAGGCCAAATTCTGCAGTGTTTAAAAGTCTCTGCTCTTTAGTAACTTGTTTCTGGCACCCTGTGAGGCTGGTTCCAGCCCTGCTCTGTGCCAGATGGAGCGCAAAGAGGGAAACATCTACCTCTGTCTGCCAGGGCACTGATGACATGTCTAAACTAAAGTTTATGAATATCTCTTCCAGAGCGGGAATTGGTGTTATTAAGCACAAAAGAGGCCAGCAGGATACCTTTATGTCACTGCACTCTACCAAAACAATATAAAGTGAATTTCTATAGAGGAGAGTCTGACCAAACACTGCTGTAAAATCATTGACATACACATGGAGAACTTCCCTATGGGGCACACTATTTCAGTGGGGAGGCAGGGTAGTGGGATAAGAGTTGATCTAGACTAAAACTCCAACCAACTTCTGTCTTGCACCCTTTTTTCACAGTGCTGGGAATTAATTTGGTTTTGGTATAGTGCCACTGTTTCTAGTCAGTTTTTGGATCCCAAATGCCATTTTTAGAGAGCCAGACTAAAGATGCAACACATTCAGGGAATCTGTTCTCAAACCCCAGACCTGCACTGCCAACCTGCAGTTGTCTTCATGCAAAGGCAAGTGCCCAGCACATGGCTCCCCCGCTCCCTAATGCCCCTTGTGCATTCAGGCTGCATCCATTTGTGTATCGGTTCCTTCATTCTTCACCGTGATGGGGCTCTTCAAACAGTTGAATCCTACTCAAAACAGAAAGCCAAATTCTAACCCGCATTTTGGAGATGGAGGGATGCACAGTGCAAAAGGTCTACAATGGTTCATCTCAAAATGAGCAGTGTACCACAGACATCTGTTCTTAGTGTGCCTCTGCATACGCTGCCTACAGCCAAGACTCCAGCAGCAGGGCAAAACCAGCAGCACTGGTGCCAGAGGCTGGCTGTCATCCCACTGTGGTCCCAGAAGGACACAAAGCTGTGGGGATTATATAATGTTTCTGTAAGTGATAAAAGAAACAGGAAAATCTCAGCGCACCCCTGCACTCCTGAAATTGAAAAGGAACTTGAATGTTTTCATTTATTGATTTTTAAAAAGCAATACCAAAACACAAATGTTTCAAGGGGCTGCGAAGGGGAGAAAGGGGAATGAAATGATACTGCAAAAATGTACAGGACATTTATTACCAGTGCTCGTTCTGCACCTAGTCTGCATTCCTACCATATCCATCTACACAAATCAGTAAGAGTTTGGGGTATGCAAAGAATCTGGGACTGGGTTTAATTTTCATGCTAGTCAAAGTGATTTTTCTTCAATCTGTCATATACTGTATTTGACACATGGCTTTTCTCTCAATCAGTAATTGACTGGTACATGCTTTGTGCTCCAGTGAAGGTAGTTTTAATACACTGCACATTGGTGTGAGCTGTTTTTGTCTTCTGAATGACAAATTTAATTTTTCTAAGTTGTATTGTACTACTGTTTCTACTAATTTCACATTCTTCACCAGCTCTTTGGTCCCTCGTTTCATAACTAAACTAATGTTTTACTTCAAGTGAACAAGGATCTTGAAGACATCAAAGGTGCCTTGACATCTCTCAATAGACCATGACAGACTCCTTCATTCTCCATATTTCTTAATGTGGAGACAGACAGTGACGGAAGAAACACAGGACTGTGGTAAACAGACTTAGGAAAAATGACTCACTGTTTTTTCAGTGATGTTACCAGTGGATTTTCATTGACCAGATGAAGTGGACTGGGGGATTGAGCAATTTACCTAACCAGCTAGCAGAGAGAGGCACATGTTAAAAGAAAGTGTAACAGTCATCTTCCATGAGAGATTTTTAAATTTTTTTTTTTTTGGCTCAAACTGATTTTTCTGACTCAAACTAATTTTATTTTTTCTGGTTTTAAAGTAATTTTGAAACTTGATTTTGTGTGCATTTTTTCTTTATGAAAATGAAAGATTTTGATTAAAAACCTCTTTCAAATAGATCTAGACAAACATCCTAGTTAACATCCACTATTTTCTCAATCGTCTAAAAATTTGCTCTATTTGCTGAAGCTTTTTATTTGATTCTCCTAAGAATTTATTTTAAGTTCTTAAGACTGCTCACTGCAAGCCCTTCTTGGCTGTGTTTCTGACTGCAAGCTTCCCTTTACTTTTATTTTTACTACTTATATGATTGAGAGAAGCCAAATGAAAATCCTTTACTGGCAGTCTTAATATGAACAACAAAGCAACTGGAACTGTAGAGCACCACTCCTTGGCTAAAAACAAGTGGTGAGTGTACAATGTGGAGGAGGGAGCAGGAGGAAAGGGAACTGGTAGGTCTCAATTTTCTTTTTCTTAAAAGTTAAACATACATTAAGTTAATCTGAAAGAAAAGGAGATTACAATAAAGAGGATGGGTCTAAAACACATTATTGATTCTCAGGGCACCCAAAAAAACCATCCAGGAGACAGTCCTTTCCCTCATTTAGGAGAAAGAGCTGAACAATTTGCTTGAAGGCAGTGCAAAAAGTACAACTGTAATTCTCCCATATAATAATAAAACAATAACCTTGCTAGACTGCTACTAAGAAAAAAAAAAAAAAAGATATTTAGAATTAGTCTCCAGGATTGTCCTCAACAAGCATTAGCTGCCCTTCCTCATCTGCATTTCTACTTAAGGGCAACACAGAAAGAGAGGAAATATAAGGAGACGAAAGGGCTGGAGCTTAGGAGAAGGGAACTGAAGGACTGCTGCTGGCAGACGTGCCTGGTGTGTGTCATGCCAAGTGGACCACAGGAAGGTAAAAGCCTGAGGGAGCACAGTCCTAGGATTGGTCTCACACCTGGAATAGCAGTGAAACTTCCAGCCTTGGCTGTCCTTCTGACTAGCAGGGCAGCTACGTCCATAGTATGGATGCTGGGTAGGAATGGCTTTCTAGGTGACCTTCACATTAACCAAAGTAATCAAGGTGCATATATATAACACAGATCCTGACCTTGCTGTGTTTTGTAAATTTCCATATAAACATTTTTCAAATGCTGATTTTTGTCATTAATTTTAATTAGATTAGCTCTAACGTTGCAGTTAGAGACATTCTCTTAATACAGCAGAATAAAGTGAACCAGCTTGCTCTCTCTAAACACTTTGCCATTTTAAGTGGAGTACCATGAGGAAAAAACAAAACAAAACAAAACAAAAACGAACCTCACTTTACAAATGCAATGAAAAAAACATCAACATCAATCCAGCCAATGAAAAATGCATTTCTGTTGATGCTCGAGGGCATATGAGAAGTGTTAAAATATATGAGTGAGGAAATGCACTCAGTCAGATGTACAAATGACAACGATTTGGGGAAAGATTCAAAACATTGTGAAAGAAATTCCAACAGGCATCAACAATCAGAACAAATACACTTTCTCAGATGATGTCTGGGAGGTTTCACAGTAGCTCATTTGACCATATGAGGTGATGATATATCAGGAGATAACATTTTTACAATCCCTGCCTCTGCAGAAAAAAAGGATATCAAAATTTGCAGTAATGATGCTCATCATCTTAGTTTTGGATAAATCAGTCACATTGAATTTTCTGTGTGTCACAAGCTTAACCCTACATTTTCCCTTGGTATATCTACCACCTGTTGCAAAGAGTAGTTTCTACTTACCTTTTATTTTCTTTAATATGTCATATTCAGCTTCAACACAGTCTTCAAATGACATTTTGTTTTCTTGTATGGAAAGAGCACTATTTGCTGTTCCTACTTAGATAAAACTTTTCCCACGCTTTTTCAGCATCTGCATCGTTTTTTTCTCTCAGTGATTGTGCACTTTGTGACACAGTCAGTACTAAACCACTACTGAGAAACTAAAGGTTTTCTTCTGCTGCATAGTGACAGGTCCACGTTTTTAAGGAAAATGCAGTAGCTCTTAGGTGGTGATGTACTTCTCAGTTTGGGTGCTATTGGGCTTCAGAATCTAATTTAAAACCAAGCATGCTAGCAGCAGCAACCTCAACCCATGCATAATTCAGACCCTAACCCACTTCAGGGAAAGATAACTGAACTGCTGCCTCAGTACTACTGATATTATCACAGGGTCTAGTCCTAAGATACTATGCATAATGGAAGAAGTACCACAGAAATCAACATCTTGCTTGCATGGATACTTGTTGAAAGTTTGCAGGGCTGGAACCCTCTGAGGGGACTTCTGCTACACAACTCTTCCTATTGACTCTGCAAAGAATTGACAGTAGAGGTAGCAGGCAGCTTGGTACATATGGGACTGGGCTTCAACTGCTTGTTACTGCTCTCATGTAAAAGTCTTCTTTGCGACTGAAGGGGGAAAAGGCTTGTCTCCCTCAGTTTTCCTTATGCAGTGTCTATCATGTTCAGGTCAATCTCTTCAGCTTTTTGACTTGGAAGGTCCCTTGACAAGGTATACAGTCATTGCAGCTGTGACTTATGACAGCATGAGGAGTACTCTCTGCAACTTTGCAGATGACACTGAGCTGGAGGGGCAGCAGTCAATGCACTGAAGGGCAGGACTGTGATTCTGAAGGACCTGGTCATGCTGAATAGGAACCCTGGTCTGACAGGAACCTCATAAAGTTCAAGAATGCAAATGCACGTCTTGAAAGTTGCAGAGGGATTATCCCATGCACCAGTACAGGCTGGGGTATGACCAGCTAACAAGCAAGTCTGCACAAAACAAGCTGGTGGTCAAGTTGGGCAGCAGAGTAAGAGCCAGAAATGCACCCTTGCAGCAAAGAAGGCCAACAGCATCCTGGGCTGCCTTAGCAAGAATGTAACCAGCAGGTCCAGGAGGGTGATCTGCCACCTCTATTCAGCACTTACAAGACCATTTCTGGAGTGCTCTGTCCAGAACTTTGGCTCCCCAGTGCAGGAAAGATATTGACATACTAGAGTGAGTCCTGCACAGGGCAATGAGGATGGTCAGAGCACTCAATGTATGAGAAGAAGTTGAGAGACATGGGTTTGTTGAGTCCAGAGAAGTAAAGGCTCAAGGAGATCTTAATACTTTCTGACCAGAGGACACAAAAATGGTGGTGCCAGACTCTTCACAGAGGTGCATGGTGATGGGACAAGAGGCAATAGAGAAAAGTTGGAACACGGTAAGTTCTGATTAGTTATTAGAAGCTTTTTTACCAGAAGGGCACTCAAACACCATGGCACCAGGGCCCAGAGAGGGTGTAGGGTTTCGACCCTTGGAGTTGTTCAAGCCTGAGTGGACACAGCCCTGAGCAACCTGATCTGATTAGACCTGGTTTTGAGCAGCAGACTGGGCTAGATGACCACTGAAGGTCCCCTTCTAGGCTAATTCTTCTCTGAGTCTATGGTCTATGAATGCAGTGGTACAATGGAAAGAGAGGGAGAGTAACAGAAGAAAAACAGAGAAGTCAGAGAGAACAGAAAAAAAAAAAAGGAGTTATAATAGTTAAAACATAAACTGGAGAAAAAGCAATAGAGAAAGGGTAAATGCTGATGCTGTAGTGATATCCTAAGAAAAAATGCCTATGTTGAGAAATGGGGTGTCATTTTAGAAATGTAGTACAATGTTCACTTTTACAACACCCTTAAATATCTTAGAAAAGTACTACTCATTGGAAATGCTTTAAATTAGAATTATTCTATTTTAAATTATATGTAGAATAATATATTGTATTCTTAAAGATATTGTTGAACCAAAGTGTAGCATTTAGAAGTCTGGAAAAGACAAGATTTAGACTGATTTAATTCAGTGTTTCTACATATGTACTGAATAATGTTAACGGTGGCATACTAACATGAGTATGAGCTATGTTTCCAGAGGATCTCTGCCTCTCCAAGGAAATGAAGCAGGCAGTCCGTACTTCTTAGAAGCTTTGCTATTTATTTATTGCATTTTACCTCCATACTGACTTTTTATTGAATAAAACAGTATTAATTCTCTTGGGATACTTCTATGGTCTGTGTGACTTTAGCATATGGGTTCTCATAAACAGTAATGAACATCTCTGTCAGATTTGTTTCCTAAGAGGGATTTAATGTACAGACTGAGATTCACTGAAACTGCCCACTGATGATAAGAGAAATTTGGGTGCTTTGCAACTGATATTTGGGAATATTTAACAAGCTTGTAATATCTTATATGTTAAAAACATCTTTGTAAATGATTTCTTTTGTCAATAAGGACTCCAAACCTGAATCCAGGTAAGTCATTCAGACATTTCAAAAACGAATAATTTGTACAGTGGAAATGCATGTAGTGTGAAATTACACTGACCCGCAACTTACGTCATCAGCAATGATCAGGTCTTCGTAGTGACACACAGGAGATCCTTATCACCTCAACTAATAGTTTCAGTAGCTGTTCCTGCTCTGGACTGATGCCCCAGGGAGGCAGGGCAGAGACTTTTCCAGTTGATTTCATATCCATTCACTAAAGGAAAAAAGATGGTCACACTATTCCTTAAGTCAAAGACAAATTTCTGAGGCAATGGTGCTTGTTACTTTGTTATGAATTCTGCTATTTTGTGTTTTCCTTGATGTCTTCTCCCATTTTGCCTCTATTCTCTCAGTCTTTGCTTGTACATTTATGCTGTCTCTGCCTCCTTCTTTCCAGCCCTCCTTTTCCTCTGTGAAGCCCAGACTGCCTTCCTAACCCTTGAACCCTTGATGTCTGATGGGGCCTTAGGACCAAGTAGTCTCACCTCTTGGACTGTTTCTCCCGTGCTCCTTGAGCAGAACATCTCTGAGGTGGGGGGAAATCTCCCTCTTCCACTTCATGCCCCGAGTAGGCTCTTTCTGGTGCTTCAGGAGCAGTGGGTGGCCAGAAGGTGGAGGCTGGAGCATGCCCAAGCATCCATTTTCTGATACACCGTTCATTCAAACACAGAAGCCGTAAATGGATGCAGCACGCTCACTACAGATGAAATCTGTGGAGAATTTAAGATGCAAACATATCTCTCGAGCATAGCAAACTGCAGCGCAGTGTGCAGGTGGTGGTTAGGTTTGTGCTTTGGGGGGGCTGTATGTCACCCTTCTGCTTCTCACTGACAAACATGCTGAAGTCTTCGGTTTTTTGTAGACAAAGAAAATACCTATTTTTCAGACTACATATGACTCATCTTCAGCTGGAACTTTAAAAAAAAAAATCAACCTGAGGCAGGTATCTTGCAGAGGCAACTCCAGCCCAGACAGCAAAGGTTTAATAAAGTAAAAAAAAATTGTCTTGTACAGAAAGTGCTGGCAACATTAACTATAGGCGCCGGTGCTATTTTCGTATGTAATATCGCAAGTTTTCAAATATACTAGTAAACTGTTGACATTTTCTCCTCCTTTTTCTGAAATACTAGAACAGAACCATGATTCTGCATTTCAGTTTTGAGACAGTGTGTTTAGCTTGACACACCTATGATCTTTATCAATTTTTAAATGCTTTCTCATTTTTTTTAATTATATTTGCTATGTAATTCCAATAATTAACCTTTTACAATTGGGAGGCAATAGAAACATGACTCAAACTAACTGGCTAACACATTAATGTCTAGTACATACCTACTGAAGTAATAGCAGACATTAAGAAAAAACAAACCCAAAACACACAAACCCCTACACCCAAACACATAATTTCCTTTGAAGTTCTAGCAGTGACAGGTCAAGGAAATGCATTTCTTCTTCAGGATTAATGACAGACTGGTGTTAGTTGATGCACAGATACCCACGGCTAAGAGCCCTTAAGAAATACACCTAACTTCTGCCAACATCACACAGTTGGTATATGCACCCTGGTAACACCTACAACGGTACCAGGGAGCTTTGGTGGTTGTGTTTTTAACAGAGGAGGCACCTAAATATTTAAGAAATGGAGAAATTGTTGCAATACGTGAAGTGTTCTCTAACATAATACCACTAGGAAACCAGGACTAGACATCATACACTAACGCCTCTGAACGCCTGTAAGAGCAAAGTTGTTTGCGCTCTGAGGAGCTTGCAATGTACATAATATTCTTCCTCTCTGTTTCAGCCTTAAAGGACTATGAACAGACTGAAATGAAACTTGGAAGAAAGTTGTGTAAAGCATTAGGATTTAATGCTGGGAACTGAGAACATTAGTTGGATGTGAACATTAGAAAGAAAGACCAGGATCTTAGAAAGAAAACTGAAACTTTGGGGGGAAAAAAGCTAAATAATAGGGATATAATAATTAGCACTTACGGAACAGATTTTTTTTCTGTTTCTTCACTAGATGATGGGTTTCCTAGCTCGATTTTTCTCTTCTCATTTTATAGTTCTCCCTCAAATGTAAGTAGCAGCGTTCGCTTTAAAATCTGCAGGTTGAACCTTCCTCCTTTTTTAATAATCCTTGATGAACATTATACTCTGTGTCTGTGTTTCTATCTTATGAGGGAGAGCTGCTTTAGACGGCAAATTGTACTAGTGCCCATGTTTAATAACTAACCAGAACACTTGCCCTTGACATTCTCAGCACTGTAATGCTAATTAAGCAAAATAAACAGAGATGAAATGAAAACCGGGCAAAGTACTTATCCTTCCTCACGATTTAATTTGGGCTCAGAAACACCGCTAACGGGACAGGGAAGCGGGAACTGCAAGTACGGCCGCGCACGAGCGGTGAAACGCTGAATTGTTTTTTTTAAACCTTCCCCTAATAACTGGTGATTTAAAGGTCACTTCAGACGAAGAACCAAGGTCACACAGCGCCAACCCCGCTCGCCAGGCGGCCCGCGGCTCCGCCGCTTTCGCGGGTCTCGCCGCGGCGGCGCGTCACGGCGCAGCGGGCAG
This sequence comes from Strix aluco, assembly GCF_031877795.1. NCBI lineage: Eukaryota > Metazoa > Chordata > Aves > Strigiformes > Strigidae > Strix > Strix aluco. The sequence goes on from NC_133932.1 coordinate 44,607,452, forward strand.
CGGGGGCGGGGCGGAGCGCGAGGCCAGCGGCTCCCGGCGCCGCCTGCGGGAACGGGGGAAAGTTCCCCAAACTTCGCCCCGGCGGGGCGGGGCTGGCTGGGGCCGCCCCCCCACCCCGAGACCCCGGCGCGCTGGGCCCCGCCCCCTCGCCGGCGGAGCGCGGTCAGGCCGGGCCGGGCCCCTCCGCGGCCGCCGCCACCTCCCCCGGCAGGGGCGGGCAGGGGGAGGAGCGCGCTGGGCCGGGCGGCGCCGGGGGGACTAGGGGGAGCTGCTGCACCTGATACACCGGGGTGGGAGCGGCACTGTCCGCCGCCTGCGAAAGCCTCTCCCCGCCGTTAGTCAGCGCTGGTCGCGCTGCTTCTCCCTCCTCCCGCCCCTTCTGCGCGGAGCTGGGCTCTCGCTCCTGTTCCCCTCGGGGCCGGCGGTAGCGCGTCCTCCTCCTCCTCCTCCTCCTCCTCCTCCTTCCCTTTGGGCCCCATGGCTTCGGCCGCCAGTGGCATGGAGGAGGTGCGCGTCTCGGTGCTGACCCCGCTGAAGCTGGTGGGGCTGGTGTGCATCTTCCTGGCGCTGTGCCTGGACCTGGGAGCCGTGCTGAGCCCCGCCTGGGTGACGGCGGACCACCAGTACTACCTGTCCCTCTGGGAGTCCTGCCGCAAGCCCGGCAACTTGGACAGCTGGCTCTGCGAGTCGACCCTGCACAGCGGTGAGATACGGCTGCCCCGGGACCTGCCCCGGACCCCCCCCTCCCTCCCCCCGACGCCGTTCCCCTCCGCCGGCGGCACCCCGACCGTGCAGCCGCCCTCCGCCCGGTCCCTGCCCCGTCTCTCCTTCGTCTCTGTCTTCCCCCCTCCCCCCCCCCCCCGGTCCCCTCCCGCTCCCCCGGCCACTGAGACTTACCCCCGCACCCCTCCCCGTGCCCTGGCTGCCCGGCCAGCACCCCCCGAGCCGCCTCTCCTTCACCCTTGCCTCCTCCGGGACTGTGTCCCAACCCCTTCCCGGGACTGCCCCCGCCTCCCGGTCCCGTGGGTCCTGCCCCGCCACCCCCCGCCGCCCCTCCGGGCTCCCCGCTGCCGCCCCTGCCCTCCGCCTGGCTCCCCGCTTCGGCCGCCGCCGAGAAAAGTCCCCGGCACCTTTGTCCTCCCGCCCTCCGCACCCTTCCCCTTCCCGAGCCGCTTCGTCCGTCCCCATCCTCCTCATCCTCCTCCCTGCCGCCCCCGGTCCCTGCGCTTGCCCTCCCCGGGCTGCGCGGCCCCGACGTCTCCTCTCCCTGTCTGGGGCCGAGGCGGCGGCGTGTCTCTGTAAATAGCGTGTGCTAAGGGGGGAGCCCCGAGGGGCCGTGCTCGGCGAGCTGGTCCAGGGTGCAGGAGAGGTGTGAGGCTGGCTTCTGGGAACGAAGGGGGTGACGGATTCCGTATCTGCCTTGGGACTGTGTTTTCACAAGAGATGCCGAGTTTGGACTAGTTTTATTTTTCTGTGCGGCAGTTGTTCTCATACAGTGAGAAGCTGTTGGGGGTCAAGTATCTTATAATTCCGCCCCCATTCCCCGAACTCACTGTCCTGGGAATTGGGGCTCCCTAAACCAAACCCGCTTATTATTTCGTCCCGAGGGAGGACGCCTGGACCCTGGCTCTCTCCATCCCCCCTGGGTGTGCTGGTGTGTGTGTCTCTCTAGCAGGTAGTGATCTTCCCATCGTCTTTCATACTTCTTTGCCTTCTTGCCACAGTCCCTGTTTTGATTTCTTGATGCTCATTCGTTCTTCAGTTTTTTTAGGTCTTTGGTCATAGATTTCTTCTTTTTTTTTTTTTTTTTTTAATTTAATGTCATTTCACTATTGCTTGGAGTACTTAAAAACCGAGCTGTGAATGATATAAACAAGCTGCCTGTTGAGTACTGTTCAGTAAATTCTTTTGTAGTACCGTAATTGTTTCAATTTTCATGGGCCGTTTTATTTACTTTATGCCTGATAGCAACTTCTGGAGTCTCAATAGAAACATTGACAAATAAAGCCAGCCTCTCCCCGCCGTGCTCCCCCCGCTCCTCCTCCGTTTTCATCCCCATCCTTGTCCTTCACACACACACACTTGCATTGCTAAATCATCCATTTGGATCGCTGTGCTCTCCAGTTGGGTAAATCATAAGGGGACAAGATGTTTGTTTTAGGAAAGAAGGCAAGGGGCTGACTGTATCTTCTAGACGCTTTCCTTTTTCCTCGCTTCTCTGAAATCCTTGTATAGGTTCTGGGAAATAACTGATCTCTGCTTGAGTAGAAATCACACAAGTTCCTTTGCTTCTGTCCTTATTTTTTTCTGTCATTGTGTGGAGTAATATTTGATGATTTGAATGTTGTTTGGGGTTTTGTTTTAAATCACGTAATGCCAAAATGAATTGTAAAGAAATGTCAGTTTCAGTCAGTTACCAGGGTATCTACACAAACTTTGGACAGCTTTCTTTTCCTTCCTCAGTATAAATGGAAATTTATGTAGGAATGTCGGCTTCTACGTGTCTCCTTAGCAACGTGAATCCTTTGCCCCTTCTCCCTGTCTCCTGAAATAGTATCCCCTTGATTGCAGAAAGACTTTTCAGATGGCTTGAATGAGAACCTGCTTCAAATACCCCCCCCCCCCCCCCCTACACACACCTCTGCACACATTTTATTGGGCTCCCCCCTCAATCCATCTCCCTGCCACGCATGCGTGTACACACACACACACAAGTGGGACATTAAGAAAAGCAGGACAGTTTATAGAACAGCATAAAAGGACACTAATCTCTCTTGTTACTTTATTGGTCACCTGTCTGTTTATGGGAAGGTGGAAGATGAATGGGTGAGGATGGATAGGAATGAAATGTAGTTTTGTTGGATGCTATGTGTTGAAAATTTGCCCTCCCCTGGTGCTTTCTTCCATCCTGTGCAAAAACTCCTGCCTGTCCCGTTTTATTCAAGTTCCTTGAAAGAGCTTTACTTATTTTCCTCAGTTACTTTCCAGTCTAGTGGAGCCAGGTTTCACAAGCTACTGGGGAAGAAGTGAATGATTGTTTTATTTGAGGTAACTGGAACAAACCCTTTGCTTGCCTCATGTTTGGCACACAATGCTGCACTCTGAGGAGACCTGAAATACAAGAAACTGTACTGTTCTGGCTTTGCCTTCTTCTAGTCTGTTACAATTCCCATTAAAGTCAATAGGAAGGCTCCCAGTAAGTTCAGTAAGTTGGATTGGGCTCATATTTGAGACCATTTTGTGTGCTTGCCTTAATATTCTAAGTGCACTTTCCTCCCACATCGAGAATCTAGCAAGTGGTATAGTTTGGAGATAGTGCAGAGCTCCCACAGGGAAAGCTCTTTTAGCTTGATACCGGTGCAAGCAGCTTTGTAGCTAGCTAGCTGTGAAAAGCGGTAGTACACACAGGAAAAAGGCATCTTCACCCACGGTTTTAAGAGATTTACTTCATCATCCCTTGAAGGAGAGCACCTCAAGTGGCACCATCGAGGGCAAGCTCATGCTAGAAGCTGTTAAAGCATATTCGAGGTTTAATTAAAAACCTTTGCTGTAATTAGATGTAGGACCCCTGACTGCTATCAAAAGGGCAACTTAGTCGAGAGCAGAAGGAAATGTACAGAGCGTGATTACGTTGGCTGTTATATCAGGAAATAATCCCTCGGTTTTCCTTGAGCATTGCCAGTGCTGGGAGTATGTGTTCATGCATTCATTCATTCACTGCTTTGAGGGCTTTTTTTTTATAGCTTGCAAGCAATCCTTTGCTCTCATACTGCTTTTAAAGTTGTGTAAGTACTTCACAATATGGATGGTGCAAGTATGTACAATAGTGAGTCAAATTAATTTTTAGAAGTCTGAAGATTATAAAATATCTCAATTTGCTTTTCTTCTTTTTGAGTCTTTGAGGTCTATGTAAATCAGCTATTCAATTTTCTTCCTGTAGTTGCAGGTGCTAGAAAGGTGTTCTTGCATATTCCTCGTCTCCCTCTTCCCTTGATGAAATTCTAAAGTTCCCACTAATAGCAACTTCAAGAGCTGAAAAACTACCAAAGTTGCTAGTATGGAAAGCCTCGTGATAAAATCTTGAGATCCAGCAATGCTGCTTTACAGTTTCACCAGCTGTATGAGCATAAAATTATTTTCTATGATCAAAGCTTAACTTGGCTAATGTACAAGTTGTCTTTAAGTCAGATGTATTTTAAACTCATGTGCTAAACTAAAAAAAAAATCTTACAGTGTTTCAAGTGTTCCTTTGGTGTGTTTAAACAACTTTTTTTTTTAGACTTCATTTGGAGTGGATTATGTCTAATTTGTGATGGTTCATTTACAGATTTATCAAGAGTTAAGAGTTATATATGAATATTTATTTCTATCACAGCATCTGCCTAAAATTAAATACATCTTATGTGCCACTGCCTGCTGTGTCCATACCTGTACAGGTGGTTGTCTTCTGCCTGCAGAATTAATAACAGTAAATTTGAATTTGTGCAATAGACTGCAGCCTTTATAGTTTTTTACATTAAAGATACACAGATATGATATGGAAGGCATAAGTGGTTTGATAGAATCTGATCTGCAGGTAAACATTGCATATTTTGACTTCAGTACACATATATGCTGTTCATAGAAAACAATGGCTCCTTTGCAGCATTTCAGTTTACTGTGAACATAGCATATATAAAAATACATTTGAATCATTTCATACTGATTAACTGTATTCATTCTGGTGAATGGGGTATATGGCTTTGTTACTTAACAGCCTGTATATTTGTTTATGCAACGTTGAGTTTTCCTTAACAATATTATACTCTTTAAGAACTGTCCATGCATGTTTTAAAGACAAAACATTCTCAAGGAAATAAGTGCAACAGGCTCTCTGTAGATGTTTAAACTTAGTGATGAACAAACCATAAAAGTAAGCTGAATTTACAGCATAGTGCAGTAAACCAATTTGAGTCTAGTTTTATGTTTATAATTCTGTTCTTATTTGTTCTTAAAAAAAAAAAAAGCATCGAAGTCTGCTCATTTGGTAGCACTGGAAGGGATTTAACCTTAATTATATATTAGATGCAGATATATGAATTGACATGGCTCAGTAGTCTTGGATGGTATCTGCTTGTTTTGAATCTAAGGACTTGTTCTAAGGGGAAATTGCTAGCTCAAAAGCAGCTTCCTCATTAGAAGATCTGGATCATTGCTCAGAGTTGATGTTGACACATATTTGTAAAAAGCTCAGCAAGGCTGATAGTTTGCTATAGAATAACATAAGAACAACAAATATAATTTTACTAAGTCTGGAGAAGGTGGCTCATACAATCTAAGAAGGAATTAATAAAACATTCCTACTGGTTTTGAAAACTGTAGTCTGTCATTTTGCATATTACTTTCTTTCATAATGATTCCCAACACTTCATCTGAAGGTGGATATAAAATCAAAAGCCACACTACTTCAAACTCAGCATCTAAGACCCTGAGCAAACTGAGCTAACTTTGAAGTTGAGTCTGACTTGGAGATTGGCCTTGCTTTCCACTGGGAGCTGAACTAGATGACCTCCAGAGGTCCTTCCCAACCTAAATTATTCTGTGATTCTATGACAACTGATACTCTGTTTATGACTGATGTCTACCTGGCTCCTTCAGTGTGTTCAGAATGCCTTGAATTTGTTAACTACCCCTAACAGTAGCCCCAGATAGAATATGTAAAGGTATACTCCCCCTTTTACAAAAGGACTGGTTATTTTAGCCTCAGACTTGCCAGTGCCATGCTCTGTGAGGGCAGCAGATCTAAGGCTCCTGTTCAGTAGTCTGGACCTTTTAGTATGATGGAGGCTACCATTTCAGCCACCCTTCTGCAACCAGCTAAGAGACATGATTACAGCAAATTTGTGTGTAATATATGAAGATTGTATGAGTTTGACTGATCAGGTCAAGAGCACCACACACCTTATCATTGATAATACTCTTAAAAAAAAAAAAAATGAAGGAAGACTTCTAGCCTTAGTGGGTTATTGTTACTGCTGTTGTTCATTGCAATTTTAAAATCAGTAATATAGCCCGTTGCTTTAAATCTTGTTTATTAAAGAAAGAAGTCTTGCACCAGTAAGCTAAAAGATGTTCCTTGTGTTAGGGATAATATAAGTGGTTTAAATATTTGATGAGATTTTATATTTAGAATCACATAGAGAGTAACCTTGCCTCTGTTACTGATTATTGGCCAAAGATGACCGCATAAGATTTAAGGTAACAAGCAGGAGGCGGGGTAAAGTCTATCCAGCTGTATTGCTTTATGTGTTTTTACTTGTTTTAGTTCTATGATATAAAGGCCATTGTTTTGATGGGAAGTACTCCTTGAACTATTTTAAATGCTAATTATTCTTCTCAAGAAACAATGGAATGAGTTTTGAAAATTACAAAAGATTGCTGGTTTGATTGAAGAACATCGGTAACTGTGGGAAATAATTACATTCCTGTTCCAATGCGAAGCGTACTTCTTCGTTCTTCAGATTGCTAAAATGTAGTAGTATATATAAAAGAGGTCAGAAAAGGTGAGCTTTTCTTGAAAAGCTTGTATAACACATCTCCCACACTTCTCTCCTAATGACATAATTCTAAGATTTCCAGGTTTTTGTGAGGTTCTTGGAGTTGTGGGTGTGTGCATTTTGGTTTTTTATTGAATGAATGAATATCCAATAATTAAAATGGAATAGTAGTGAGCTAATCTCAGAAGGATGCTGTGTATCCAATGGAAGAAATGCCTGAGTACATGCTGTACAATTCTGTGAATGAATTATAGATTACATGATTTTCTGTAATGCTGTGCTTGTCTTAAGTCCTCTGTTGGCAAAAGTGACATGCAATGCATATTACCTTTAAATAGAAAAATAAAGATCTATATAATGGCACCACTTAACTCTTCAATTGAAGCTGCACTGCATTTAAAGGATTTTACTCTGTGATTTTAGAAACAGTCAGGTCACAGATCAGAGAACAGCTGTACAACCCCTTCCCCCCCCCCCCCCCCCCCCCCCCCCCCGAAGTGTATGTATTTTGTATATAAGAAATGTAAGCTTTAATCTTCAGGAGAGATGTGTGTCAGTAGGCAGATGAGGAAGCACTTGCTATGTTTCAAGTTGCTTATATATCTGTAACCCCTGCCCCCCAGGCATTAGACCATCTTGTCTTGCAAAATCTGTCTCCTCTGTGCAATAGCAGAGTTGCTTACTATATTTTTATTGCTTTTGTTGTTCAGCCTCATCTCCTGTAGAGAGGGGAGATAAAATTTCTGGTGGTGTGGAAGCACACAGAAAGTTTGAGTCTAGCAGTCTGAGCCACACATAGTGTGATGAACACGGCAGCTGAAATGGAAACATCAGACAGATTAATGCAGTCTGTATTTTATGCTAAACTGCTGTAGAGACCACCCTGAGAAACTGAGACCATTCCTGCTTTGTGTGCTGCTCACTTCTCTGGGAACCAAACTGTGCCCTGGATGCTCAGTGGCATCTTCAGGTGGAAGGCAGGGGAGCTTGTGCTTGCCATTAAAAGGTGAGCAGAGTCTGTGCAGTGGCTGCCTAATTATTCCCCTGACCCAGCAAGCACATCCTTCCCAGGCTGAGGAGGGTAGGTGGTAGAGCACCTACTGTCTGGAGCATCTTGCCAGCAGGCTGTTTACCTTGCCTGGAATGGAGCTGGCCTCTTCCCCTCTGATCACAGTTATCTTGCTGTGGAGTAAAGGAAAGCCATAGGAGGAGCCCAAGTGAGAGGAACGCAACTCTGTAGGTGACCGCTAAGGACTTTTTCCCTCAAAGGTGAGACAGCCCTGAATCTGGGCTGCCTTACAGTAACGCTTAGCATTTTTGTATGTCAGTGAAAGGGTGTGTCAACAGCACCGGAAAGTTGAGAGGGATCAGTTAGGTAAGAGGCACTTCAAAGCAAGACTCAGATTTATTTTCCCTTGTACCTGTTTGTTCACAGACCCTATAGATCTCATGCTTATCTTTTTCTGTCTTGGGTCTAGCAGACAGAAGAGGAGAGCCGTTTCAGTCTACCCTAGTGGTTAAGAACTACTGGGAAATGGGAGCAGAGGTTCAAGTTTGGAGCTGGAGCTGGGAAGAAAAGACCTTGCAGTTTCTGAGAAGCCCTCTAACCGCTGGTACATTGCAGATAAGGAGGTGTCTACCTTTCCTCCTTCATTAGTCAGCATTCCGTGTCTTGTCAAGACAAGACACAGGCATACCTGAGTTTGCCCCAGTTAGCTGTTTTTTGGACATGTCTCTGTGCTTGTTCTCTTTTTCTTTGGCTGGTTCGAAATGAGCTCCATCTAACGATGCTCCACTCAGCATCAGGAACACTAAATCATCCTACAAGTGTCTTGTACAGTAAATGGAAAGTGACTGATGCCTTACGTGGAGCTGCTGAATTATCCTTATGAGGCACTTAGGAATTTTGGCATCCAGCATAAAATGCTCAATTTTCTGTTTGATTGTTGTAAAAATCCTGGTGAATTAGAGCTATAAGAAAGCCTCACTGTCAAGCCCACCTGTGTTGTGCAAGACTTGAGTTATTGAGGGCTTTGTCCTACATGCTGCTGTGTGTGGATGAAGAGTAATTTCTTTGGTAATAGCTCAGTATGTAAAGCTCCTGTTGAAGAAAAAGCAGAAAATAGTTTTGTCTTTCACAAGCAGCTTCTTTTTAACATATCTGTGACCTCACATTATTTCAGGTATTCAAATTAATGGCTTCCAGAAGAAAGCCTTGGTATAGAGTTCTGTCTTAAGGAAATTACGCATTCAGCCGCAGCTGGCTGGCTCCCACAGCTCTGGTAGCGCTTTTTAAGTGTCCAAGTGACTTTAGGATCCACACACACAAATCATCTTCATACTTTAGAAAAATCTTAATCCATAAAATAAAAAGAAAATGTAAAAGCCAGAGTAGACCTGTGCAGCAGCTAGCAGTAATAAGCATACTGGCCAAACTGACAAAGAACAGAAAATACTCATTTATTGTGATTTTTTTGTACAAGGCTCCACTGTGGAAAGCTGTGTCTAGAGCAACTCACTGGAGGTATGGTATGGATCCTGCAAGAAAGCGCTTTTTTCTGCAGTGTGCAGGAGTGTATGCTACTGGGTCTCAAAAGACTGTACTTGTGGTGCTGGCTGTAGAAGAGCAGAGGAGTATGGATCGAGTAACTTATGGACACTGGGCTTCCCATCTTTAGCCAATATCCCCTTCATCCAGAGGAGAATTCATCTGAGCAGCTCCTTAAAAACCACCATTTTGGCTCAGGGGATGTTCCAAAGGACTGACTTCTCTGTGGAATAATTTTATGCGAGACCTCAATGGCCACTGCAGTACTTAGTTTACCTCAGTATTCCCACTGAATTCAATGGAGCTTGGCCTTCCACAAGAAGTCTGTGCATCTGATCGTGATGAAGGAAGAACAAATCTTACTGATCCTGTGACAAATGCACTTTTAGACAATAGATTCTACCTTTTGTGTTTTTACATACTCACTACACTTTTTAAACTTGTTGGCTGTTCGATGGCTAAGCTGATGAGTGTTTATAAACTTAGAAATAGTTTTGAATATGAAGCAATTAGGAATATGTCTAGCTATCTTATTTATCTTAGTTGATATGACATTCAGTGGGTTATATTTAATTTCTTATGTGTGGGTGCCTTAACTTTCTATGCCTTACTTGACACATTCTTTCAAATTAATTATTCTTGAATTTAAATTCTGTATTACAATTTCTAAGTATTTATTGGCTGAGGGCAGGTATGTGATAAGTGGAAGCTTTGCAATGAATGAAAAAAATTTACTTAAGAGTGGTGTTGTGTTTTGTTTCTTACCAAGGTTTTGTTAAGTGCTGGAAGAAGGTCAGTCATAACCTTCATCATGTAACAGCTGCATGCATTTTCTTACTTCAGCCTTTATGAGGAGAGGACTCCATGGAGAACCATTGTATGAAAGAGGCATACTTGATTGTTTCTTAAGAGATTAATTCAGTTCACTTGTGTTACCTGAAAGAACCCTATACACAAATGTTTCACATATTCCACAGTACGTTTTTATGTTCACCACTTCTTTTACTGTAGAATACCTTGTAGATAAAATATTTAATTTTGGGGGAACTTGCTGAAAACATTAAATCTATGACAGTGCTAGCCTTTTGTGTTGCTCTTTCTCGTGTTGAAAAATGACCTAGTTATTAAAATAAACATTTCAGAACTTTGAGATGTTTTCTCTTTCATTTATGGCTTTTCCTGATTTTATCCCAATACTGATGTATTATTTTGCCCAAGAAATAGAGCAGGTAGAGCTGCTTTTAGTTAAAAATGAATATACAGCTTAAAGCCTTAGGTTATTCCGTCTGGGGGGAAGAAGGGAGGAGAGTCACACATTTCAGTGTGCAATTAACACTGTGCTTCCATATCATTAAGAAACAGGCAGAATTTCCAAAGAGCAATGAGGCTAAGCTGTCCTTACAAAAAGACACTGACTACAAGTATGAGGAATTAACTGAAAAAGAACATTATCATCATGGTTTGCAGGTTCATTTATATTTTTTAACTGAAGATGGTAATTTTAATAAATTTTACATGATATATGTTTTGAAAATGTGTTAAGTCCCTAGGATCATATTTATATGTATTTCCAAATATTGAAACCCACATCCCTAAACTAATAGGCAGATTGTTATAATAAAAATTATGCAAACACTACCATCACCGTGAGAACTGCAGTGTGTATTTCCCATGGTTATAGACACTGTGATGCTTCTTGTGTGGTACAAAAACATGTTTGGATTTTCAGACCTAAAAATAGTATACATTAAGTGAGGCTTTTCTTAAGAAATCTGTCTCAAGTTACTTAAAGATTGTAAAAAATGTGTTAATTCTAGTTGTTTGGATGGGATAGGTGGCATTATCAGTGTAATTCTTAACATACTGCTAAAATGGAGGAACACTGAAAAGAAGTTTTGCTTTCTGTTGGCTCTACAGTTACAAACCAACAAAGCAACTTCATTTGGTGTGGATGACAGTGCATTTTAACATCTAAAAGTTTATTAAGATTTGTGGAAGTGGGATTTTACTAGTTACTAACATGTCTCTTAGTGGTTGCATAGTGTAAATAAACTGTAGTGATGTACAGTGAAAAATACTGATGTGCATTCTTAAAGTGTAACCAAATTGTGTTTTGAATCCATAAAACTAATAGATATAATCTATAAGGTCCCATTTTACTCATGTGTATGTATGTTTCTACTCTATGAGAACAAGCATTCCCACTGAACTGCCAAGGCTCCTGAACTGAGTACAGTAACTTATTTGCAAGATTGGTGCATGCCTAGAAATGATGCAAGCATATTTTGGATACTCTAAAGTAGGTTTATGATGTTTATGTTCTGTGTACCAGTAACACTGTGTAACAGAGCAATCTGCTGTTCCCATTTTGATGCTGTGTTATAAATCACTCCTGGGTAGCCTGAGGAACACTACAGATTTTTATTGTAGAAAACTGTGTTTGCTGTATGTGGTTATATTGTTGTAGCTATCTAACTTACAGGGTGTTCTTCCTTCAGAGGTAGTGATTCCGTTTTCTTTGGGTGTTTCTTTTCTATAAAGTCCAGTGGCCTAGATTTTTTTCTTAGAAAATAATTGCTATTAAGTAAGAGGCCCATGCAGAAGATTTTACTTCCTTGATCCAACATAAGCTTTATTTTGTCACCAGATCAAATGGCATTCAGAACTGAAAGTTAAGGTTTTTCCTAAGATGACAAGGAGATTTAAACATGTGGTTTCCATGGCAGGCAATATAGGAAAATTCAGACCAGTATTCTTGTGCACTAATGTCTGACCTTGGTGATGTTCTTCAGCCAGAATCCCCCTCAGCTGCAGCTCAAGGCAAAGGCTGGTGCCATTGTATGCTCCTGTGAACGAAGGCTGGATATAAAGAGGCAATTCCAGACATTGTGGCCCAGAGCACAATGTTCAATACCTAATCCTCAGCTAGTAGCGAAGAACATTAAGAGCCTCAGTTTTGTCCTACTGTCAACATCACTGAGTAGGTTCTATTACTCAAGAAATTAATTTTGTGTAACTAAGTCAGTTCTTTTTTAGTTGGGAGTGTGGGCGTCTCCCAACACTCATTTGTCCTTTTACCTCCCACATCAGTACTATAGTAAGGTAGCTTGTTTATTTTTTAACCTTTCCAAAATCCTTAGATATATCTGTCCTGGAAGTTAAACTGTATTCTAACCCCACGCTTATATCATCTTTGCTTTAGTTATTTTCATTTGTTTGGTGATCTTGCTGATGTGGGTTTGGAAAGCAATGGGATACTCAACTTTTTTTCTGTTTAGTTGCGACTCCAATGTTGCATACCTTTTGTTTGCATTAGACTTTGGTGTCTGATCAATGTGAAGATAACATTTAATATTTTATTATTTGTAGTAGCTTTCAAAAAATCTTAGTTTCTGAGTTTTCCCATCTGGTACTTTGATTTATTTCATCAATTTTGTATGGCTTTTAACTTTGGGGCGATATGGATTTATGTGTCTATTCTTTGTATCTGTGTAATTTTCTAGTGCAAGGATTGCTTTCATGTTGTTCTGAAGTGGTCCATTCTGTTTATTTATTTCTGTATTTTATATCTGTAATGCACTCTGATATTGGAAGAATACTTTCTAAATCATCAGTGCACTAGCCACTTAGTGTTTCTGAAGGATCATGTCAACATTAAAACGCACTCTTCACAGCATTCTCATCCATAACTAAAATTGTATTTCCATCCCAATAATAGTAAAGCAGTGGGACACACAACAAACTGATGTTAGAGATTGCATGCTGACGGTAGGAGAATGAAAGATTGTTCCCAGCCTTGTGTTTTTCTCCAGTAAGAAAACGGGGAGTAAAATAGCTTGGAAGGTTGAGTACTTAGTAATTAAAGTATTAGTAAACAACGTGCCTGGATTTCTAAAAAGAATGACAATAAATGTGTGTACTTGCACAAACACGCCTTTAAAATAACTTTCTTTTTTAGCAATGCTTTTATAGCTCTTCTATTGGCTTTCTTCTTTTAATCCCCTTCATCCTTTTTCATATAATATATGAAGGCTTTTTGGTGATAATAGCTGCCAGACTTCCTTTCCCAAACCCCACAGCTGCACTGTTGGTATCTTCAGCAGATTAGATCCCTCTTAAAATTGGATGTACTGTTTTTTAAAACCCTGACTTTTTCTCTTTTCAAGAAAATGTGAATTTTTATTGTCATTATTTTGGTAACCATAAGATCTCTAAATTTATTTTGGAAATAATCTTATTTTCTTTGCACTATGTAATGCATTTGGACATTTTATTCTGAATGAGTTGCTGGTATTTTCAAAGTAATGAGATGCACTGGATCCATAGGTCCTTTTCCCACAAGATGATTTTAGATCATCCTCCTTGAACTACTAAATAGTAGTGATAAAAAGTAAATAGTGATGTGATTCTTTTTCTTGATGCCTGTTATTGGAGAGACAAGGTCTGTTTTCCAAAGAAGGACAGCACAAAGCCTGTGCCTTTCTAAAATGCTACAGAAGCTCTTAAGTTAGATTTTGGATGTTGTATGGACCCATGATGGCCATCAGCTTGCAAATGAATTTTGTTTTTTGTGATTTAAGACTGCAAGGATGTTGTTTATAACTGCATCCATTATGTGTGAAAATAACTAGAAAATAGACGGGGCCAAATCCGGAAGTTGCTTTTGGGGGAGGAAAACAAAAAACTGACACTTTAGGATAACTGACGTTTTAAAATGGACTTCAGATTTGACTCAGTCTGCATCTAATGATTCGTACTGCCTTTATCAGGGCTTGACTTCCACTTTTTTTTTTAGTGTTGACTTTTTTTTTTTTATTCCTTTGAGCATCTTCTTCCTTTACGTTAGTTTTGTTATTCATATTATGTGGCTTTGGTACTTCCCAAGTGACAGATGTAGATGATGAGCCTCCATGCATTTATTTCCCTTCCTATGTCATTCTAATCAGCTCAAGTAGAGGTGTGACTTTCATTCTCTTCTGTGAGAAAGTTATGACAGACTGGGGGTCAGCTAACACATGCTAGCTAATCCTGACCCAGCCTCAATTTCTCATTGTAAATTGGACAAAAACCAGGGGACCAAATTATTCAATCGTACTCGAGCCAAAATCCCAATGAGGCCAACTAAGCCTTGAAAAAGTGTGGGAGGTTGCAGCACTTTGCTCCTGAGTTGCATCTGTTGTATAAAGGTGTTTCACTAATTAGGGGAAAAGAAATCCAAAGCACAGTTGTTTATTTACCTGAGTCTTGATGCAGCCTCTGTGTTCCTAATACTCTGCTGTTTCTGTCAGGTCTGTGAGCTTGGTTTACTGAAACTGTATTATTATTTTTTTCCCCTCCTTTTCCCCCTCCCCCCTAGACTGGCAGATAGCTACTCTTGCTTTGCTGTTGGGTGGTGCTGCCATTATTCTCATAGCTTTCCTGGTTGGGTTGATCTCTATCTGCGTGGGATCTCGGAGGCGGTTCTACAGACCAGTTGCAGTCATGCTCTTTGCTGCAGGTAAGCAGATAACCAGCACCATCACGAAAATTTCATGAGAGCTGCTCCACTTTTGTGAAGGAAGACATGCTTTGTTCTGCATACTAATTCAGAGGCATATGGTTTACTTCTGTGTTAACTCCAGTGAGATTTTTCAGGATACTGGTTCTGCAGAGCATTAATCATTTTTACAGTTGCACTATTACTAGGTCATAAACAATTATTTATTTGCATTATATTTATTATTTTGTGAAGTACATGCAGTAGGGGAAACTACAGAGGGTAAATCTCAAAGTACCATTTTTAATCTGTGACTTTGTGCTGCTGGATGTCCCCGTTTTTATTCTTCATGCAAAGCCATTTCTGTTACTTTAATATTCTTCCTTTTACAATTTTAAAACAGGAAAAATAATGCCCAGATGTGAACCCTTGAAGCCCTACATGTGAAAATAAACAGGATTATGTTTCAAGGTGTTTATATATGCCCCTGTGCCATGAGGAATTAATTTCATTGTATCAGCTTGCTTAGTTATTAATTTAACAGGCTGTCACAGTGTAGTCCCTGTTTGGTTTTAAAAATATGAAAATGGAACAGTTTATATAAACTATCACAAAATCTTAAGGGAGACCTATGAATCTGAATTGTCCATAAGACTGGTCCAGTGAGGTGTAATTACAATATCAAATCATCTCCTTTTGTACGTTCTCGTGTTTTGAGGCTTAGTCAGCATGGATGTTTCTGTTTCTCCTGAGATTCACCAAGCATGGTTTGCCTTCATCCTGTCACTCATATCTGCATTGGAGCCAGCAGCTTAAGCCCCTTCTGATAGCCCATAATGAAGAGGATGACAGAACCTAGTCTTCGGGTTGTATTAAAAAAAGCCACTGACAAGGATATGAAAAGATAAGAGCGCAGAATTTGCAGGGTATTGAGGAATGAAACAAAGCTTCGGGAAAGGCTCCTGCTGCCCCCTGCTGTTAACGTTACCTTGATTGAACCGCAGTGCTTCAAGATGCACTTTTATTTGCTCAAGAAATATCAGTAGGTTATATTTCATTTGCTTTTAGGAAATGAATGCAACCTAAGATCAGATTTCCTGAGCAGCAATCAAATCTTTTTGTTGTACGTGTCATATTGCTTGCTTGGTTGAATGGATAAGGGCACTGGTGCCATTATTTTAAAATTTAGTATTAAATCTGAGATTATAAATCATGGTGGGCAGTTAACTTTGAGAGAAATGAGATTATTGAATTTCTGTAGTGGTTTCTTATTTGACTTTTGACTTAATTCCTCATAACAATGTGTAGTAACTTAGTAATTATTCAGCCATACACTTCCTATCTTGCCATATTGTTCATTCAGTATATAGTTAAGCTTATACTAAAAGAAGAACAACTTTCCCAAGGAAGAAATTTCCCCAAATCATGCTGTTTGTCTTAAAGCTTAATCTGTTCTCCTCTACGTACAATTAGTTCTAGTCTTTACTACAAAATGTTGGTGGTAGGAGTGTGTAATGCTTACTTGCATCAAAAAGGAAAATACATTGGTGCTTTAGCTCATGAGTGGTGTTCACCTTTTTCATTTCTCTGTGTGTGTGTGTGCATGTGCATTTTAAATAGCCATGACCTGAAGCATATAAGAAGAGAGATGATGAGGCCAAGACAGCCTGCTCCATTCTTCATTATCTGGCACATCTGAGGAGAATCCTTTTGGGATTTGACACTGACATTGTTAGTGGCATTTCCTACAGCTTTTATCTTTGATGTCAGCTATTTTTAGAGGTGAATATGGACTGGCATATCTTGAAAGAATTATGGAAAGAATCACCTACTGAAGAGGGGAGAGTTAAGATTGCAGCACAGTAGAGTTTGTGCTGTATGTAACTGTCCATGGATTCAAACCTTCACCTGTGGATTTCACAGATCTTTGAGGATAAGCCCCGCCCTGACCCGTGAATCTGCTGACAAGACCAAATATTCTATATGACTCTGGTTAGGAGTCTACCAGCTGCCTCTGGAAGAAGGACATGGGGTCAATTACCCAGAGACATTTAATGATCTGTGCAGGTGTCAGGCAGAAAACTTCACTATGTGGGAGAAAGGACAAAATGGAAGAGTCGTTTCCAGGCACTTCAGAGTACAAACAGTTGGCTCCAGGCATTTTTTTCTTTTAGTTTGATTTATTTTTATTCATTTTTCTTTTTTTTTTCTCAGCTGCAGGTTTCAGTTAGCGACTCTGTAGGTAAGGGAGAAGGCTGACTGAGTAGGACTGGAAGAGATGAGAAAGCAAAGGGACAAAAAAAATAATTCAACCTAGATACTGAGAATAAGCCAGCAAGTGATCAACAGATGTGAATGTGTTTAAAATGCATACTGTCAGCTCTGTGTAATGGGGAGAGGAACAGGAATACCTCAGGTAATGGAAAAACTTGGAGCACACAGAGAGGCAGTTGCAAGGCACTCTTGCATGGAGCCACCCTGGCTCATACAGCTCTTCCCAGCATTTTTGGTCTAGTAGAGGTCACTAGCTTATGTATTTGCTGGGGTGTTTTAGGGCTCATGAACCAAACTGGCCCTCAAAGCTGCATCCTCAAAGTACAAGCTCAGAAACCTGTCAGTGTAGGAGTCTCATGATTTGCTTACCAGATAACTGAGTGCTGAGTCTTAATTTAGGGGTAGAAAGAGAAAGTGTAATTGTTGAAAGTCTATAAAAGCAAACAAAAAAGGTAATTTAAAAGATGTTTGCCTTCTGGGGCTATGCTTTAACAATTTTAACAATGTTTAGAAAAATAACATGTTGAGGTTAGTAAGCTTTTAACACGTTTCACAGGATGCTTTTACATGTAAGCTAGGGAAACAGTGGCTAAGTGAAAGCATTATAGGTGAGAGACTAAAAAAAATTATGCAGATAATATTTAGAGAATACTTTGAGGATGATCTTTCTGTTCTGCCAGAGAGTCAAAGCACAGTCTGACTGGACTGTGTCTTGAGTTCTGTGCTATTACCCATTTTCATAATGATGTGGAAGATAGAATAAAAGTCTACTTGTCAGATTTTACAGTGAAGCTAGAAAAAATTGCAGATACATTGAAGGACAGAATTTGGTTTTGAGAAATTGATGGAATGATCTGAAAAAGTAGAACTGACTTGATTGGGATGTTGTGCAAGTTGCTACAGGGTGGCAAAAAGAGTCATAGCATTAAACAGATACTGATGGGAAAGGTACTCTGTAGGTCATGTAGTGTAGTCAAACCTTCTTGTTGAGGCAGGACAATTGCTAACACTAGGTCAATCAGCTGCAGCTTTGTCTGTACTAGTCTTGAAGAACTCCAAGGATGAAAGTTCCACAGCCTCTCCAAGCATCTTGTCCTGGTGCCATACTACCCTCTTTACGGTATCTTTTCTTTCCTGATGTCCATCCTGAACCTCTGAAACTGAGATTGCCATTATCTTAGATTGCTTGGTGCTACAAAGAGGTTTTTTCTATCATTGTTGCAGCTACATTTTCAGGTAACTGTAGGCTGGTTTGAAATTGCTCCTTAGCTGCCTCTTAATGAGTCTAAACCTAGCTTCCTCATCCTCCTCTTAAGGGTTATTTGCTCAAGTATTCTGATTATATTGGCAGCCCTTTGGACCCTTGTCTTTTGATTGGTGAATTCATGTTCACTAGTGATTGCTGCTTTATTCTGCATGTGCTTGGAGGTGGAATTCAAGAGGATGTACTCCATGTTTCCAGGGATTGAGTTGAGGCTGACCAGCCTATAATTCTGTGGATTTTTCACTTCTAGCCTTTTTAAAGATGGACACAACATTAACCTTTTCCCAGTCATCTGAATGTCTCCTGATCACTGTGATTTTATAGAGGACTCATGATCACAGTGGCCAACTCTTTCATCACCCTTGGATCAATCCCATCTGTCCCCATAGATATGGATGCAACTTTAAGTCATCCCTAACTTGTTCCTGCACTGCTGACACTCTCCGAAACCATGTCACTTAGAGGTCTTGGAGAAGGCATCATGGTGCATCAGCTATTCACTAGACTGGCTTTCCTGTCCATCATTGTATGAGTATCTTTTCTGAACTTAATTTGCAACTAATGTACCTGTGGAAATTCTTCATTACCCTTTTTGCCATTTCCTGCCTTAATATTGGGTTCCAGCCGGGCTTCAGCCTTCCTGATTTTCTCTCTAGGTATCAAAAGAGTGCTTTTATACTCCTGTCATTGTCTATCCCTGTTTCCTGCTCATGTGTGCCCCTTTCTTGCACATTCATTGAGAAACTCCCTGTTTGGCCACCTGGGCCTCCTGCTGAAATTCCTGGTATTCCTGTGTAGCAGGGTGCATGTTCTTGAGCTAGCAATATTTTAAAAATTAGCATGGACCCCCTTTCTCTTCATGCTACTTCCCAATTAATTGCATAGGTTGTGTTAAGTACAAACAGCTTCCTAGAGAGCAGTTGCATGTGTGTTAATCTTTGAAACTGCAACACCCTTTGGTTATTAATGAAGTGCTTTACTTATGTGAATGAGCAGGAGGAATGGTGTAGAGATCAGAAATACAGAACTTACTAGCCAGCATCACATTTTCATAAATATAGACCAATTAGAAAGCCACACCATAAGGGTTTTTTTTGACAGCAAAACTGCTATAGTCAAACATTTGAACAAGGAAAAAAAGATGACTAAAATAATATTTTCCTAATTTTAAAGCATTTGTTGTGATTTCTGCATGTTTAATATGGTGAGTACCTATAATTGCATATATTTCTTAGAAATGGAATAAAACTAGTGTTCCTGTGCAATTGCCTTGCAAGCATCATAGTGCTAGTCATAAAAATAGGTCTAAATTTGAAGTGAAGAGTCTAGTTTGAGATGACTAGTCTTTTTTGAGTATTATTGTGAAGTGGATTTTTTTTTTTAAAGATTTCTTTTGCAGCCTTTTTTTCTACTGGAAAAGACTAGCACTTTTGAAGAAAGACAGTACACACGCTTCCCATAAGCAGGTCACCATAGCATGGAATTCCTTTAAATTCATCAGAAGCAAATCAATAGTTGCAAGCATTGGTTTCAACATCTTTTTGGCTCATACTGGTCACTTTTCATAACTTCACTAACTGTTGATTCTAGCCCACACAGGTCCCTTCCCACTCTACAGGGAGAAACAATGACAGGAGGCAAAAATAGTGCAAGGTGATGACAACGTTATGCAGTGTGGCTGTTTCCTCTGGCCAGTTGCCAGCACTTCCTTTGAGTTTTACAATAGTGTAACTGGACCAGTAGTAGCAAAAGCAGGAACCCTCACTATAAAAAAGGTCTAAAATACCTGTTGTGGGTGTTGCTGCTTCAGCAATGTGTTCCTCTTCCAAAAGAGTAACTTTTTTGTTTTGTTTTGACAAGTCCAATCTGTAGATTAAAATTCAACATACTTCATATGTTACATTGGGGGAAGGTGGAGAGCTTCCTTGATTGTCACTTGGCACACACACACCAGTTTCTGTACTGAGTCAGCAGAGGTACTTCATCCCCAGTTCAGGAAGCTACTAAAAAACTTGCTTATTTCCATTCATGTTAGGAAATCCTTTTTGACTTTGAATGGTCTTAAAGATGTGTCTGAAAGCTGAGCATATGTTCAGGTGTTTTGGGATATAATGATGCTCTCATTGTACAGAAATGGAATGTATAATCTTTTCATAAGAGTAGGTGCTTCCCCTAGTGTATCCTGTCAAAATTTTTCCAGTGTTGCACAGTGTTTTGTGAGCTGGCAGAAAAAAATTATATTAAAATGGAATAACACAAAGTAACAATTCAATAACTTTAGGATTAAAAAAATCCTGGGGATTTTGGTATCCACATCAGAAAATCCTCTATCCAAACATTATTCAGATTGTCAGCCTCAAGTAAGAGTCCAAAGACTAGTCTGTAGGCTGGGGGGCTGGGGTGGAGAAATTTCCAATGCATGTTTTGTAAAGTGTTATCACCGAGGGTGTAATGAACATTGGAAATCATCTCCACATGCCAATCCCATCCAAAGGGCGGGTGAGCGTTAGTCTCCAGGGCTAATGAAAGGTGCCGGTTTGACAACACTAAACAGTGCGTGTGGGAATGAAAAGGCAAATGACAGATTTTGAGTGTGCAAAGTGTTCGAGCAGTAAGAGAATATAATTAGTGTTATTTATTTTCCTGCAGTTTCTTAGTGGCATTTCAGAAGGGCTTCTGTAGTCCAAAGTAGTATTCCTCTCTGTTATTCACTGGCTTTTTGTGTTGGCGCTGGCTTTGTAACAATTCTCTAAATAGTGGTCGTTCTTCTTACAATACCTAATAAACTGTAAAAAACCACCCAGTCAGTGTTAAAGAAAGTAGTTACGGCATTACATTGCACACCATTGAACTTTTATCAGAGTGTGTCTCAGGCCTGCATATACTTAAGCATGTGCTTAACTGTGTGGATGTGCCTACCCTGCCTGTAACCAGGGGGCTGGGGTAGTTTGCAGAGGCAGTCACGTGGTGAAGTCTTTAAAAATTTCTAGTGTTAAATGCTGGAAGGGAGCATTGCGATAAGACCATATCATATATTTGAGGGGCAAAAAGGATGTTTTGTACATTCCTGTGGTGTTTAGTATTTTGTGGGTGGCAGAACTAGAGGCCTGAAGAATCATCATGTAGCTTGTTCTTGTCTTCATGTGTAATTTTCACCTGCTAACCTTGGAAACTGTTGTCCCAATTTTCTGTTAACAGTGCACCTGAATTTAAAAGAGAATGGATGACAATGAAACTGAAATCTTTTTGTGAAAATGGGGGTTCTTCATCTGTGTATTTTCCTTTTCAGGTTACTGTATGTGGGTTTTTTTGATGTAGCACAATAACTAGCAGGTTTGCTGAATTCCACTGCAGACATGTGGATCAGGCTGCAGGAGATCTGGCTCTCTTAGAGACAGTGCTGTAGAAAGTAATGATTTTTATGCTTTTTATGGCCTTGGATTTGATCTGTTTTATTAGCTTGTTTTTTATCATGAAGCATTTCTGACCCACCCCCTAAATTCATAATACAAGGCAATGTCTTACCAGTTGGAAGTTTAGTGGCTGATCAAACTTTATAGATTCCTTGGTATTCTGTGTAACAATATCATTAATTCTGATTACAGTACACAGTAATGCATATGAAATATGTAGTTCAGTGAGTCTCTACTGAACATAAATATGTATCACCTACTACAATGAATTATTTCTAGGCTAAGTAAATGATTTGATTCTGAGCTATATTTCTTAATATTCATTCTTGTTTCTCATTTTGACTTATTTATAATAGGTATAGAACAAGTGATTTTAGTTTTGTTATTATGGAAGGAATAATGACTGCAAACTAAAATACAAAGAAGTGGGAAAAGATTGCTTTCACTGTTTATTTCATGGACATGTGAAGGATCATCGTTATACCATAGCAATAACATTTGTTCATCCATGAGGGAATATGGAGGAACTACTCTGTTCTCTGTGAATGAAATGAAGGTGATCTGTTTTTCAAAAAGAGCAGTACTTAGAAGCCAAAAATGCACCAAGAGCATTTTAAATGTGAATTTCAATTATGTGATGTTTTCCTTGTTTTATGGAAATTAAGGCTTCTTCTGACATTTGTGTTTTTTTCCTCTTTCAGTTGTTCTTCAGGTGTGCAGCTTAGTCCTTTACCCAATCAAGTTCATCGAAACGGTCAGCTTGAAAATATACCATGAGTTCAACTGGGGCTATGGCCTGGCTTGGGGTGCAACTATATTTTCATTTGGGGGTGCCATTCTTTATTGTCTGAACCCTAAGAACTATGAAGACTATTACTAGAATCATTTAATGAAAAGAAAAAATAACAAAAGGATTACCCCATCTTTTCTAACTCACAGTTTTTTTAGAACACTCGTGGAGCACCAAACAGTCTGCTCTGTTGATAAAACAGCCTTTGCCTTTTGGGTGTGAACACTATAACCCGCTTTTACAACCATTTAAAAGAACTGCAAACACTAGGATTGCTGATCTTACATAGGCAGATGCTGCAAGCTGCTGATACATAAGCTTCATTTTTCCTGACAACAAGCAAAAGGATCTATGTGACAGCGATCATTGTGAGAAAACTAGTTGGAATGAGAATGCAATGCCAGCATCTGCTATTGCCTTCAGGGGGGCAGCTGGTATAGTCTCCATTTAGAAGTTTCCCTGTATCATAGAGGATTCAGATGTCTGATAAGCAGGCAGTGGCATCTTGTACAATAGGCTGTGTTGGCCCCTTGTTACTTGCTCAAAAAAGCTCTTAAGGAATTAGTTGCAAGTGACTGTGTTGAGGGCAGTGAATGTAACTGGTTAATGACTTGTCTAATATCTGCATTCAACAGTCTTCTGGGAGAATAATTTAAAAAAACAAAACCAAGCCACCAACCACACAGGATTTCATGAATTGGTAATCGACATCACTGTGCCAGCTGTAGCAGATTGTTGAAGGAAGTCCAAACACGGAGACATGTGCTTCTGACTGTGTAGTTGGAAGTTGTCTCAGCATTGAGTATTTTGCTGGGAGGGTGGAAATAAGGGGGAGTAGAAAAAGACCTCATCTCTCCCTGAGGCATCTAAAATGTATGAATGAATTGCAGTTGTCCTAAGTACCCATTTAACTTCCGAACATTGTCATGAAAAGAATGCATATGGAACAAGTTCAGTTATATTTTTGAAAAGTATTTGTTAGTATAAATGAATATATAGAGAGTACAAATATAAATGCAGAGGAAGAGAGATAATTCGTCTTAAAATTGTAGTATGAGCTGTGATGCAGGGGTTAAAATACTAACTTTGTACGCATTCTTGAAAGTCTTGGATTGGTACCCCGAATTTTGGTTGGTGTTACAAAATAAATATGAAATGGTTTGTCTTCTGTATATGCCCTTGTACAGACTCTGTGTTATGGGAAATGCTTAAAAGTTCACATCAAGTTAAGGTAGAACTGGACAAAACTACTTGCTATTCCATGTGTAATCTAGTACTTACTAAAAATCCTTTTCTAAGGCTGTTACAAAGAAAAAATGGCCATTTTTAAAAAATCTAGTTAGGTTGTGAGTGTCCCTGATCATCAAGAATACAGCTGAGACCCCATCATGTCCATATTAAAACACTAGCACTGCAGGAGGTAATCTCTTGTTTTTAAACACTGAGTTTATAATGGACTGGCTGATGATTATGTACATCTAATTACTCCTTGCTTAGTATGTTTCCCACTTAAAACATCGAGAGACTGTACTTGTGAAATGAAACCCAAGATAAAATAGGGAAAACTTTCACATGAATTTAATCTGCATCACGTTTATTTTTGTTTACAATTTGCTTATTTGGATATTTTCAATTAATTATGAACATATTTTTATACAATTCTAATCTTTAGAAATAACTATTTTTTTTAATGGAGGAATTTAAAATATATTCTGTGTGGACCTCTGCAAAAGCAGATATGCTGGGGTTGCACATCCACCTCTACACAAATGGTTTTGCTGGTTCCACGGAAAAGACTGCTGAATTACTCGATGTTAAGACCGCATCTACAGTGTTAATGCTTGTGCCACTGTTTGCAGGGCACAGAGGTTCTACAATGACTGTGGGACCACAGAGCTGCCTTTAGGAGGTTGTTGTGAAAGTATTGCTGACGTACAGAGATGGTTTATAAAACTCTGGGGCTCTCTGGAGTTAGTATAAAACTCTGGGGCTCTCTGGAGTTAAATCTTTACTACCATGGCAGAATATTCCATATCAGCAGTCTTTCCATGACCGGTTGTGATTAATTAGATTAGATGGAGCAAAACGATAGCTTGACTTGGAAGGGATTGTATGTAATGGCTGGAGAACAAAAAGTATGGGAGAAAAAATTATGACCACTTGTTTCACAGGCACCACAAAGCATTTGTAACCCTGCTTTTTTTTTTCCTGAGACTGACTTAAGGCGGATATTCAGTATATAGTTAACTCTGTATCTTTCTGAACAGCTATGTAGTTCTGCTTTTATTTAGCAGCATGGAGAACATTGTAGTTTGGCATGGGAATTAGGTGAACATAGAAGAACCCACTGTGAGAAGATGTCTGTACCTTTCTGGGAGGACAGTGTTTTGGTGCTGACATTGCATGGCATTTAGCCTATGCTGACAAGAAGGTACAGTGCTGAACCAATATCGTATCCACAAATTCACCAAATATTTTCTTTATGTAGAGTTTGAGCGAAAACAACTGTCAGGCCTAAGGCATATGCAAATTAATGGCATGCACTCTGAAAGTCACCCGGCTGTTAATATGAAAGGTGTTCAGGCAAAAAATTTACAAACGTCAATGCCTGAAGATAAGGTTCTTCATTCATATTTGAGCCGAAGATATGATTTTCAGTCTCAACAGCTGCTTTTCCTGTTGAAGATAATGCAGTCTATTAGGACCCACCTCTCAAACTCCTCAGGTCCTTTGTGTTTGGGCATCCAGTACATGGGTTTAGGTACCTACCTTTAGCTTATGTTGCTACTACTATTTCTTTTTTTCCCCCCCTTAACAAGGCCTATTTTGGCAAGCATTCTGTTTCTCAGCACTGAATTAAAAGTAAATACAACATAATGCTGATTTTTTGTTTCTAGACACAAAAAGGATACGTATCGGTGTCTTGAGTGTACATATGACAAATTAATCATTTTGTATGTGGTGTTTGTGTCATGCCACCGTTATTTCAGTTGTTTCACTTTATCTCACTGGGAGGATGATTTACTCATGCAACAAATCCATTGTTTTTCTTCCAAATATATATGAATAAATATATATATAGCAAACTTGCAAGCAGGGCTAGTTATTTGTATTTTTTAAGCTTAAAGTATACCGTCCGGTGCTGACAAGTACCTAGCACCTCTTCTGGATTTCTTGCACAACTTCGTTTAGCTTTTGTAAATTTTAAAAATAAATATAGAGAACCTATGTGTTTGAAATATAAATGATATATATGGATTAGCATGTAACTGTATATTATTAAACATGCAATGAACTGACTGGTAAGTGAAGTCTAATCTTATGGCTAGCAATGTAATTTATTCAGACTGTATTTTTGTACAGAGCAGTGCACACTAACCTATTGCCTCTGTGTCCTCTATAATGCCTAAAACTGTGCCTAGAAATTTCATTTCTGTCTTTGAAGGAAAAAAAAGACAATGCTTCATGTTGTTGATGGTATTGGTTTTTCTGATGTTGTTCTTTATTTATTTTTGAGAAGTGTATGGTATGTTTATTAAATGAATCCATCAAAATACGGTTCATTTTAAATGGTCATTGTTAGCAGGGAAAGACACTTTTTTTATCAAAACTTTTAAGTTTGCAGTTTTAATACCATTTCTGCATTTCACAATTTTTGTAGCTTACATGGTTTTATGTGAAAAAGTAACTGAAATAAAAAAATTGTTACACTAACCAAATGTGCCTGTTTTGCTCTGAGTAGAATATGTACGCAGGTGAAATTACGTGGTTTTCTGTTGAGCAGGCTGGGAAGGAACAGTTGGCTTAGGCTAATGAATATGCCTGGTATGCAGTTACCATACTAAAGAAGTCTTATCAAAATACACACGGGGAGAGAGGGAGAGGTGCAAGATCTTGCTGATGTGACCCCTCCATCTCACCTGGCCATAGAACAGGTAGCACAGGCTAGGTGTCTCGGTGTCACAGAGCCCATACTGCCTTTATAAAAATGTAAGTATTGTAACATCAGAAAACCAAATTGCTTTTAATGTGGTAAACAACAAGGCCATGTGTTGAAATGGGAATCTGTACTGAGCACCTACTTCCAGTGGGGGAGTTTATTCATTATATACTGGTTTCTTTTTCACGTTTCCAATAACTTAGTACTTTTTTCCATTTTGATTCTGAAAGCCAGGTTCCTTTTCACCCCGCCAAAAACCCCATGCTGTGTTTGAACCTGAAATGTTGTGTTGCAAAAATGGAAAAGCATATTTAAAACACTAAAGACATGACACTGTGTTGTTTCTACCATTTGGTAATGTACTCTCATCCTCTGCATTGCTGGGTACCTCTCACGTCAGCAGGCAGCAGTGTGAAGAAGAGGCTACCAGCAGAAAGTGACAGGAGAATGGAGGGCAGGAGCCTTGGCTTCAGTGGACTATTGCAATGAGTGAGTACAGGCAGGAGGGTGGGGTGCACAGAGTGGAAATCAAGTCATAAAAAAGGAATTCAGAGCAAGGAGCAAGTATGATGGGGATGGAGGACAAGGGGTGGCTGAAGATTTGTTTTCTTTTGAAATGCAAGTGCAATGAGGGAGGAAGTTGATGGGGAACTATGAATCCACAGCCACTGGGGTGTGAGGCAGCAAGCCAGAGGTGATGGAAAGTGTATTTCTTGAAGTCTGCATTAAAATTCTGGTTGTAGTGGGTGTGGCTTTAGGGGGCATATTCCCCAAGGTTTTGACTTGGGTTCAATGCCCAAATTTTAGGTCATCTGTGTGCCTACATGTTGGCACAAAGTCAGAGGGGCCCACTGACTTACCAGAGGAAGAAATTAAGTGTAGGG
Organism: Strix aluco; assembly: GCF_031877795.1. NCBI lineage: Eukaryota > Metazoa > Chordata > Aves > Strigiformes > Strigidae > Strix > Strix aluco. Next base: position 44,634,577 of record NC_133932.1, read on the forward strand.
TGAGGGTGCCTTACTCAAACCTTGTCTATCCAAACATGCTGAATGATAGGAGCACTGGCCTGGCATGAGCTGGCGTGTCTTTGGCGTACCAAAGATATTCCAGCAGACTTTACAGTCTTGAGTGGCATCTCACAATGTGTTTGGTATCTGGGTTTGGTAACAAGGGTTGCACTCTGCTGCTTGAACCATGTAAAGTGTGGCTGGATGTACAGCATGTTGTGAACAAGAGAAAATGTGTGGAAGATGGAGTACAAGTCCAAGTTTGTTCCTGCCAAAATGCAGTTTCAGGATGAGCAAGCCACAGAGCACTTGGTGGAAACAAATGGTTTGAGGTCTGCAAGTGGCACTGGAAAATCCAGCATACAAACTCAGGCAAGCATAGGCAAAGCAAAACTTTTCGGGACTTCACAAAATCTTCTTTTAAGTTGATATTTTAGTGCTTTGTCTGTGAACAGGGAATTGTAATGCTTGCTTCTTTCACTACCTTGAAGGAGTACTTCCCAAGTCAATGTTTTTGTGTTAAATGTATTGGTGCAGTAGGATTTTGGAGATACAGAAGATTCTTCTGCTTTGTTACTGACTTCCTGGCACTCTCTTGATGGAGAGCAGTATTCCTGGGCTTTTCCAACAGGCAGTAGCTTCGAAGAGGACTTTAAATCTTCCAGCTATCCAAAAAAGCCAAGTGTTTGTCTGGAATTTAACATGCAAGCATTGCAACCTCCAGGAAGGATGAGTTTTGTGATTTTTCTTTTGTTCAGTTAATATGTACACCAAGTTTTTTGCTTTGTCAGGAGAAACACTGAATGCAGACAACCAGGTGGAAAACAGTAGTTCAGTGTCTTATTAACAGCATGGTTTGTACATAGTTCCCCCACAATAAACTGGGTCTGCAGTCCAGTAGGGCATTGCCTACTCTTACAGCGACTGCTTTGATTGGTGTATAGAAACTTGTAATTTCTGTGAAGAATGTATGAATCGTTAGTGAGTGAAATACAGGTATTCAACTAAGTTTTGAATTGTAATAGCAAAATCACAAAAGTTATATTCACCAATATCTGCTATTGCTTATTTTACTTCTCCCACGTTCTATTCAACTATAAGATTTGATACATAAATGAATGACTATGTTAGGCCTGCCACTGCAAGAGAATATCTAAATGCACACAGCTAGACAGCAGGTGTTCATGGTGGACAGGATCCTGTTATTGCTGATGATGGAGCAGGTCATCTTGAGAGCCATCACGTGGCATGTACAGGACAACCAGATGATTGGGCCTAGTCAGCATGGGTTTCTGAAAGGCAAGTCCTGCTTGACTACCTGATCTCCTTCTATGACAAGGTGACAACCTGCTTAGTGGATGAGGGAAAGGCTGTGGATGTTGTCTACCGAGACTTTAGTAAAGCCTTTGACCCCTGTTTCCCACTACATTCTCCTGGAGAAGCTGGCAGCTCATGGCTTGGACAGGTGTACACTTTGCTGGGTAAAATACTGGCTGGATGGCCAGGCCCAAAGAGTGGTGGTGAATGGAGTTAAATCCAGTTTACAGTGGCTGGTGGCCGGTCACAAGTGGTGTTCCCCAGGGTTCAGTATTGGGGCCAGTTCTGTTTAATATCTTCATCAGTGATCTGGACGAGGGGATCAAGTGCACCCTGAGTAAGTTTGCAGATGACACCAAGCTGGGTGGGAGTGTTGATCTTGCGGGTAGGAAGGCTCTACAGAGGGATCTGGACAGGCTGGATTGATGGGCTGAGGCCAATTGTATGAGGTTCAACAAGGCTAAGTGCCGGTTCTGGCACTTGGGTCAAAACAACCCCATGCAATGCTACGCACTTGGGGAAGAGTGGCTGGAAAGCTGCCCAGCAGAAAAGGACCTGGGGGTGTTGGTTGACAGCCAGCTGGATATGAGCCGGCAGCGAGCCCAGGAGGCCAAAAAGCCAGTAACATGCTGGTTTGTATCAGAAATAGTGTGGCCAGCAGGACTAGGGAAGTGATCGTCCCCCTTTACTTAGCACTGGTCAGGCTGCACCTCAAATACCATGTTCAGTTTTGGGCCCCTCACTACAAGAAGACATTAAGGTGCTGGAGCATGTCCAAAGAAGGGCAACGAAGCTGGTGAAGGGTCTAGAGCACAAGTCTTATGCGGAGCCACTGAGGGAACTGGGGTTGTTAAGTCTGGAGAAAAGTCTCAGGGGAGACCTTATCACTCCCTACAACTGCCTGAAAGGAGGTTGTATCGAGGTGGGTGTAGTCTCTTCTCCCAATTAACAAGGGATAGGACAAGAAGAAATGGCCTCAAGTTGCACTAGGGGAGATTTATATTGGCTATTAGGAAAACTTTCTTCACCGAAATGGTTGTCAAGCATTGGAACAGGCTGCCCAGGGAAGTGGTTGAATCACCATCCCTGAAGGTATTTAAAGGATGTGTGGATGTGACATAAGAGGACATGGTTTAGTGGTGGACTTGGCAGTGCTAGGTTAACAGTTGGACTCGATTTTTAAAGGTCTTTTCCAACCTAAATGATGCTATGATTCTATGAGTTTGGTGGAAGCAGTGTATCCTAGGACAGATGAATGGTGACTTCTGTATTTCACGAACAGTATCTGAGTTGGGTTCAGTTCCTGACTGCATTGTAGATCCTCTGCCTTGCAGCCTCCTCCCCCTCACCTATGAGAGGGAAGGTAATAATTTGGCACTTTTTTGTCGAAGATGCTGAAGAGTGATATGGCTGAAATACCTGAAGTGTGAGTATTGGGACAGGCAGCAGAACTGTATTGTGTATCTGATTGTGTTTACTGTAGTGGTACCATGTATGTTATGTCACACTGAAGAAGTAGTACAACAGGGCAGCAGGGAAAGGAGTTGTCTGTTTATGTTTTGCACTCTGGATGGGATCTAATTCTCTTCTGAAAGGAGACTGCCCTTCCCTGGGTTGACCAGGCATGCTTGACATGGGTAAGGTTTTGCAGTTCAGGGTAAAACAGAGCGAGAGCATGAGTGAGCAGTAAACAGAGCCTGTTGCCCCATGCCAGTATGAGAGACACCTGGGAGGAGTGACCAACCTTCTTGCTCGCAGAAGAAACAGACCCAGAGCCAAGCTTGAAGGGTGACAAATATTACAAGACTCCCAAAAGATCTGTAGAGTTAATTTCAATTCCCTGAGAGGTGCTAGACTCCAAAGCAGGTTTGGAGGCTTTTGTCAGCTCAAACCCTGAACACATTCCCACTGAACGTAAGCTTCCTGTGATGCTTTTGCCCTTGTAGGTGTCTTTGGTCACTACATACCTTCTGAGCATCTCTGCACTGTACTGTGCACCATAACTAAAACCCTGTCCTGAAGGGAGGTGTGGCCCACTGTGCAATGAAGCTTAAGCTGGGCAGGACATGGTGGGATTTGGGATGGTCCTCAGTCCTGCCACAGTTCAAGGTTAGATGCAGACAGCTGTGTTTCTTGGTGAATATGAAACTATCTGTAACTGAAATAAATTGTAGCAGTACAGCGGGGTATGAAAGAATTTCTGCAGTAGCAGACAAGCCTTGGTATATAACAATGATGAATGGATTCATAAATGCCTTCCTAAATAACAGGAATATTTTCTGAGTGACTCAGAGCCGCTGTGGCCCTAAACACTTACCTTTGTCTTCAGGTTGCTGTTCTAAGAGCTATCACAAGAGGCAGAATCAGAACCATTATCTTAAATTCTTTTCATTGAGAACAAGTCATGTTTTTTCTCAGGTAACTTTATAATATTAGATTTATTTAAAATGCTTAAATGTATTCAGGTTGTGAAACTTCAACTTTTTAAAAATAATTTCTTAGCTGCTATGTCTGTTTTAGGTTTTGGTTTCTTTTTTTTTCCTCCAACTGCTTATCTATTTTTCTCATCAGTAGGAAAAAGCTAAAATATTTGAGCCACTTGGAAGTTAAGAGAATAGGAGAGCAAGGCTGAACATTATACTTATCTTGGAATAACAGGACTGAGGGGACTAATTTCAGCTCTATCAGCTGATAGCTCAGTAATGAAAATGTCTGAGAAAAAGTGAAATGAATAGCAACTAAGAAATACGGCCCCTCTTTCCCACGCACACCAACTTTGTTTCTATCTGTTCCCATTTCTTCCCTTCATGCTACAAGAAAAGAAACATTTATTTCGGGATTTGTCCTGGTTATCAACTTTTGAAGTACGCCTGCTATAAAACTGTATAACAAAGTACTTGTTAAACTAATATCAAGCATTTCTAATGAAAATGTTTAGAATACCTAATTTCCAAGGCCTAATTGGAAGCAACTTAAATTATTACATCAATAAAATTTTCATGAGGGAAAACCAAAAGGAATTCATGTAATGAAACAAGAAGCCCTAGCTGCAGATTATTTTAACTGCAGAACATCTGAAAAGCTTTGCAGCTGTTGGATTAAAAAAAAACGTACTGAATTATTCTGCATTTTTTAACACATGGACATTTTAACATAAAAGATCATGCAACTTGCAAAAGAAACAGGCAAAGAGAAGCTGAGAAGCCTGTGTGAACAGATTGCACTTCATTTGTTTGAAAACAATCCTTACCTGACTGAAGTGCAATGCCATTATACTCCCTACCAAACATCTTGTAATTCTAACACACTTATTTTTATGGCTGTTTTTAAAGCTGTAAGAGTGTGACAACATGGTTTAGGCCTCAGGTTTTAAAATGTCAGTTCTCTTGGGGACGGTGCAAATACAAACTAGACTCAGCTCATGCCTTCATCCTGCCAAAGTGCATTTGATACTATTTGCAGCTTGCGATTCTTGAGTCTTGTGGACAAAAGCTAAACCACCAAAATTTTGACTGCTCTGTGCCTATACAAAAGAAGTCTTTGCAGCAGATGTGGGAAGGGGGGCTGGGAGGGAGCCATTTCAATTTTCTTACAAATTCTCTCTCCCTGCAGTTAGACGTGTCCATGTCTGTGGGCAACGACTCTCCAAATCAGTGGGGTGTGCAGTCCAACACCACTGCTGCTGAAGGGCTTTGGGCTAGCTGCTCTCACATGGTCAAAGCCACTGTGAACTAAGAAGTATCTGATTTTTCCCTGCTTGAGTTGGTGAAGATTTTTGTACACAAAATGTGAATAAGTAAACGTGTAACCAGCTATCCTGGTGGTGACTGACCAAGTCTTTTTAAGTCTCTTTAAAGAACGTTGAAATTGTCACTAAGTGGGCAGTGCTCTGGTGCACATGTGTATCTGTAATAAACAAAAGATCTACACTCATACACTGAGGATGATGAAGCTTTTTGCACAGGCAGAATCTTCTCAGAAAATAAAATATATTATAATGTTGGCAGGGAAGGATATATAACTCATATCCTAGACTTATACTATATGCAGAGAAATGGAATACCATCAAACACACATACATGCTTTCAGTGTGTAAACTTAAGAAATCAGAATATGTATCAATGGAAACTATAGGGACACCATTCTAGGATGCTGTTCACACTGTTACTTTTTATCAGTCTAACAGAAGACAAAGTAGGTGGCCATCTTAGTAAGAAATTAAGAGGAGAAACAGGGAATAAAAAATGAGAACCTCACAAAAAACTAGCAAGTGTGAAAGTTTCATTATTCATATTCATGGGCTACACATCTTTCCCACAAAAACTGGCAACTGGAGAAGAGTTTTCTCAAATACGTATTTTGATGAGGAAGTTTTCTTGCTCATCAGGTAAAGTTTAAAGCTAGTGCTGCTTTTCAAACCTTGTTTTCTGAGAGATCTGAATAGATACAGGTTAATTATTTGCTTAAAGTAAAGCTCTTCACACCTCTGATTCAATTTTGTGGGTCTCCTGCAGCTGAAGCTCCTGAGAATAGTTACACTAGTTTTTTTTAAGATCCCATTTTTAGTATTGCAGCAAAAGTTTACAAAAAAAGTCAGATCAGCAGCCTCTGCCTCCCAATGCAGTCACCTATCTGTGGAATTCAAAGCACGGTTCTCTAGAAGCTGCTAATTGCCTGTCAATCATCTGGCACACTAGCAGTTCACACATTTTTGCTATCGACCTAGCAGATTAATAGTATAACCCAAACAAAGGAACAAAGGCTAAACTGTTCAATTGGGAAGGGTAATGTGTGGTCTTTTCAGGCCAAGATTAACAGAGAAACAGAAAAATGGTGTTCTTTGTAAAACTAAAGCTGCACTGACCTTAACTCTGGCAAACAGACTGAATGAGTTCAGCAGTATTTGCCATCAAAACCTGAAACAGCAGTGCTTTAAAAAAAATAATTTAAAAAAAAATAAAATAAAAAGAACCCCCCAACCTTATATTGAAAAATCTTTCCAAGCAAAATGAAGTAAAAATAAAATTAGTTTGGTTTCACTTCTAGGAGACAACAGCATAGCTAAAATGATTCACAAAGCAATGCTAAAAACTGTTGACCATTATGCCACAGCCTTATGCTGAATGTATTTTTAGTATCTGTGAGAGTCTATTTTCAGGACAAAACAGCACTGTTTGAAAAAGAGTGTTTAAATTTTCTACTGGCATCTTTGGGACTTGTATTCTTGGATTGAGGTCAATCAGAATAAGGGTACTATTATTACTGAAATTAATATTTTTATAGTTACTTGTATATTCATCATAGTTAGGAATTCCAACCAAGACTAGGACTTCAGTGTGCTAACATTGAGTCAACACCAGAGGAGGCTCCTTGAAAATTTCCAGTCCCTCTATACTGTGGAGTTTCCAGTTGTATTTGCTTTTTAAGTAGAGCAGTGCTGGATGCAGACGAAAGGGTGACTCGTCTGTGAATTTTCTGCTCCAAAAATCATTTTAACTACCTTTATTGACATTTACTTGGTATTAATTAGTTCCCATCTGGAGAGAAAAATTCCTTTCAGGCTAAAGGAGAAAATATATAAAATGGGCCTCTGGTCTTCCTTTGATTTCTTGAGGCAGATTTTGTTTCTAATGGTATAATGACATACAGTTCTCCCTTTACCTTTGGCTTCTTGTTCCTGCTCACCATACTCACATCCACAACCTCAGTTGTTCTAATACAATATTTTTCCAGGATTGCATAATAAATTTGAGCCACTGAAGTGATTCACTACACAATGAAGGTGTTAGGAAGTGAGTATTCCCAGCTCAGACCGTTTAAGCAACAGACTGGCAGGGATGAGCACCCGCAAGCGGGCAGGGGAGAACTGGCACCAGTTGCATTGCTGCGGCCAACGCACCACATTATCACACCCTCAGTCTCCATATTGCAACCCCTTACTTAAGAGAACAGGTATTCTCTTAATTTCTGCTGTTGATTGTTCCAAAGAATATCTCCTTTCCAGGTCAGATGAATCAGAAGCCCTGGAAAATGTTAAATAACAAAAATCAGAGAGTCTGAAGTAAGAATCAGCTATTTCGATATAACCAGACCTCCCAACAGACTTAGGAGGCTCCCCCAATAATTTTTGCAGCAATTGCTTAAATTCTGTTTGAGCAGTACATCCAGCCTCTGCATGGCTTTGGCTCAACCTTGTAACGTCTGTCTTGCTAGTAGTCTCATGATGAGCTTAAATCTTCATTTGCTGCCAAAAGGTCAGTTCCCACCAAGCAGAGGCCACGTGTTCAGTCACCTCCTCACGTGCCCACATTTTCGCATCCATGCTGCTGTGCACTTGGGACGTTGCGGCAGCTAATCCCAGAGAGGATGAAACCCACAGTCATTAGATTTCAGCAGGGCTTCTGTTTAGGACGAGGCAAGGCCTGGAGTCAGTGTGAAACCACATCCCAAGTGTCTTAAAAATTTGAGTTTTTTCACAGCTAAAGGATAGGAGGACCAGGAGTGACAGCATACAGCTGGGTGAGGAGCCCAGCGTTTTGCAGGTAGTTCCCTCAGGTGCACTCTCTGCACTCCTGGGAGGACGACTGGCTGAAACACAATCTTCAGCAAGCAGCAGCATTGGGAGTTTGTAAAATGCCTGCAGATATTTCAACTCGTGGCAGGATCGGCTGTGTGAGCCTCATGTTTGGAGATCTGTCATGACTGTCTTAACTATCTGCAGGCCACCACATACTCTCCCATACTTCATACGGAAACATGTAATTTTCCTTACTGTTATCTTATTGCATCAGTGGCCTCCACAAACTGTACAGTAGATGAAAATGTGGAAACTAGCTTATCTTTCAAAATAATTAATAATTCTTGCAACTAAATGTTGGTCTGAAAAGCACAAGTCAGATAGTCATCCTGAATGTTTGGCTTTGAAATGTCAAGATAATTTAAATTATCTGTGTGACTTGTAGTGCTGCCATTTTCATTCCTTGATTCAATGAACGTAATTCATAGAAAGGGATTTATAAAATGCTGCCCTAGGGTTGAATTCCAGTTTTGTTTTCTGGGAATATTCTGTAATATTAATTTGAAATTTTTTGTTGCTAGAGATATGCAATTCAGTAAACTCATTCATTGGCCTATAAATGATGAGTTATAAGGTATCCACCCTTCTTTAATGAAGGATGCAATTAGCACTGTTTCATCTTATAGTCATAAAAAAATAGGGAACTTTCAGCCTGGAATCAGAGCCAGGAGACTTTCAATTGCAGTCAAAGAAACTAAAGTAAGGGCATATATTAAATGCAGGTAGAATATTTCAGACCTTAGAAAATCAATTGAGAAGTAATGAACATTGATGAACATATAAAACTTGCAGAAAGTCTCATTTATTCATTGTGAGCTTCAATAAACGGCATCTTATTTGTCTGTTACAGAGCTGGAACACGATGGATTACACTACATAGTTAATATTTTGGTTTGTGTTTTATTGATCTGAGGGGGAAATACAGATTTTGCTGTAGAGTATGAACTAGATTCAAAGCCACTAAAGTCAATGGAAAGATTTCTTTTGACTTTGGGGGTTTTAGAGCAGCTTGCATCTGTGAAGTATAAGTTGCACGATCAATGTAAATTGTTTACACAATTCTGGACCAAAGTGAGTAATATTCTCTGTCTGGCCCAAATGAACTGTAGCTGCTTCCTAGCCTTTTCTTCTATGAGTCTAATTACATAGAACAAAACTACAATCTTTAATTTAACAGCTCACCTCAGATAGAAGAGGTTACATCCAGTCTGCATGTGTGCCCACAGAGGCATGCGCATGCATGTATCCTCTCACCTTGACATTCAGGGCTGCCTATAGAATATGGGCTTAAAAATCTAAATTTTGGGCATGTTTTGCTGATTAGGGATACCAGTTAAACTTGGACACCAGAGTGAAAAGAGTAGGTGTATTTTACTGGTGATAACTAAATAATGTAACAGAGTAATACAAAAAACGTGCAGTAAGAAAAGACAGAATAATGCCTTAAAGCAAACAAATAGGAAAATATAGGGTAATGCATCAAATCATTACTACATGAGAGAGAATAGTGATTAAGAAAGATACATCACCACTTACATATGTTACCATCATCCAGATCCACAGTCAGTGGGGAGCCCCGGTTACAGCGAGGATTTGGAGAGCCTGTCCCGGCAAGTGGGAAGTCCTATGCAATGCGTCCATCCGTAGGTGAGTCATCCAAAGTTGCTGTGAGCGGGTCCAGCCTTATATACTAAAAATCAGCAAGCCAGAATAGCTGGCACCTTTGTTTTGAGCAGAAGATATCTGGCTTCATTCTCCTGTTGGATTCCACCCAAAGCCTGGCCAGGGTTCAGGGCGGGAAAACCAAGGGAGTTTCTAACAAGGCCGAATACTTGGGTTCTCAGCCTTGAACAAGGGTGAGAAAGGAAAGCTGGATACATTCTCTCAGCATTTCATCCTCACTACTGGTTATATTCTGTCTAAGCTGCATCTTTCACTAGTGAGCATACATACTTTGTTAATGACTACATGCTAAGTTAGCAGCTTCAGCTCGGGGCCTGTTGTTCAGGCTTCAGTACTTCAACACTTGAGCACTTTTTACATCAGCATAGGTGGTTTTTTATAACCTATCACAATACCTACTAGCACAATGGTAATCAGTTATAAAATATACAGGATTCATCTATAGGTCAAGTCTGGCTTGGGCCTGTTGTCCAAGCCTTAGCACTTCAGGGCTGAAATGGTTAGCTGCTAGATGTGAATTTTGTCCACCATCTTAGAATGACACTTCACAGATATGGGTGTAACCCTAAATTACTGTAAATTGAAATGCTAATCTGAAATATACTCAATAGGTTGTGCCTTGGAGTGGCAGCACTCAGGGGTATAGTTGAAGAGAAAAACATCCTTTTTGGGAGTCCAAGCACTGGATGCTGGGAAAGAGATGAGAGACATCAGAAGGGGTATCCAGGCCCTATGACTGAGTCTGGTTGGAACATCTCCAACAGGCAGAAATTTCTTCTTCTCAGCCTCCTCCAACAGTGTTTGAAGAGTCTAAAGGTAACTAAAACTGAAGGAAGACAGAGACCTCCCGTGTCAAAGTATAGACAATGGGGAATGGATGCTGACTCTGTGGAGACACTGATTTTAAATATGTGTGTTCTATATCTTCTTGTTCCATTGATATTTTAAGGTAGATTTTTTTAAAGAACTAATGCAGAGTAGGTAACATTTGGAAGAGCTACTGAGCTTCACTTCCATTTGCATCTCATTCTGTCAGGCAGTAACTTGAATCAAAATTACAAATTCTTCTTTGCAATACATGCACAAAGCCCATAAGATAGCTCTTTTCCTCTTTATCCTTTTTACACTTTTATTTCAAGGTACTGGAGAATTCTTTGTACCCCAGAATAGCAGGACAGATTTCTCCTGATACTTGAAGGGGCACAAAGAATGACAGTGGAAATCAGCTCCTAAATGGTACAATTTGGCCTGAAATATCAGAAAGATAAGATAGATATAATATGCTATGTGCTACTGACAAATTTATCATAAAACATTAATATATCACAAAGATGTTCTTTGTTCTCTGATTTTGACAACTGCAGTTTGTCTTTAGGTACTCATGATGAAATATGCTAGTTAAAGGTGTCCATATGCATATTTCAAAAAAAAACACCTTTAAACAGGCATTAGAAATCTCTCACTATACTATTTAGTCTTTGCTGAGAATTGATGAGTCCTGCTGAGCTTTGCTTCAATTTTGATACAAGTCAGAAGTGATGTGTAATTTGTTTTAGAAACTGATGAGGTTTCAGATATGTGCTATTTTCAGAGGGAGTGTAAATTAAGATGGTTGATGAACATGTGGCTACTTGTACTTCTGCTGTATAACTCAGTAGTAGAAATGTGCTTCTGGGAACAACAGAAAGTGCTGAATGTGCTTGTAATGCTCGCTTAATGACAAGGAGAGAGAGAAGGAAGGTTTGGACTACTGCGGAGAAAAGGATGCTTTAGCAAGACAAGTGCTTATGTTTCAGAGCTGGTTTTCAGTGGGACTGTGGGTGGCACTGGCAAAGGTTTTCACAGGAAGACTGGGCAATATCCTCTATTCAGATGCTGATGCTGCTCCCTGTGCCAGGGCTGTTAAGAAATTAGGAATATGATTAGATTTATACAAACTATCACAGAACTGCATTTTATCACTTCCTTTTCTCCACACAGAAACCCTTTGTCTCTGCAGGCTTGTACCTTTCTTCAAGCACAGTGCCATCAGTTGTGCAGGGGGAAGACTGAGCTCTTGGTGTGCTAGATGCTGGACAGCCTCATCAGTCAAGAAGAGAGTCAATGAAAGCCCCTCAAGACTTAATTTGGGGTTCAAACATAAGCACTTGAAACCAATATAAAATCAATCACCTTAATTGTCAGTGTAGGCTACAGTCTGGCCCTAGATTTGCTTTCTTTTCAGTGTCTCTTCAACAATGACAAAGAATAGACCAAAACTTCAATTTCCTTTTATGCTATGTATCAGAAAAGTCAACCTTAAATAGTTCTTGAGTATTTCATTGTGTCATAGGCTGTATCTTTGAATCTATATCTACTTTTAAAATTTGCCACTACTACAGCAAACGATAGCTTTCTTGCACTTCAAATCTTGAAAAAAGGCAAATCCTACTTCTGCTTAGAATGTTATAGAACATTATTATAATGTACTTAGCATTTACATAAGTACCAGGTGAGAAGAAAGCTACTATGGCTTAACCACCTTTTAGTCATAGATGAAACAGAATCACAAAATCACAGAATCATCTAGGTTGGAAAAGACCTTGAACATCATCTAGTCCAACCATTAACCCAACATTGACAGTTCCCAACTACACCATATCCCTCAGCGCTATGTCAACCCGATTCTTAAACACCTCCAGGGATGGGGACTCCACCACCTCCCTGGGCAGCCCATTCCAATGCCTAACAACCCATTCTGTAAAGAAATACTTCCTAATATCCAGTCTAAACCTTCCCTGGCACAACTTGAGGCCATTCCCTCTTGTCCTATTGCTTGTTACTTGGTTAAAGAGACTCATCCCCAGCTCTCTGCAACCTCCTTTCAGGTAGCTGTAGAGGGCGATGAGGTCTCCCCTCAGCCTCCTCTTCTCCAGACTAAACAACCCCAGTTCCCTCAGCCGCTCCTCATAAGACCTGTGCTCCAGACCCTTCACCAGCTTCCTTGCCCTTCTTTGGACATGCTTGAGTCATTCAATGTCCTTTTTGTAGTGAGGGGCCCAAAACTGAACACAGTAATTGAGGTGTGGTCTCACCAGTGCCGAGTACAGGGGTAGGATCACTTCCCTGTCCCTGCTGGCCACGCTATTGCTGATACAAGCCAGGATACCATTGGCCTTCTTGGCCACCTGGGCACACTGCTGGCTCATGTTCAGCCGGCTGTCAATCAACACCCCCAGGTCCCTCTCTGACTGGCAGCTCTCCAGCCACTCCTCCTCAAGCCTGTAGCGCTGCTGGGGGTTGTTGTGGCCCAAGTGCAGCACCCGGCATTTAGCCTTATTGAAACTCCTACAGTTGGCCTTAGCCCATCGCTCCAGCCTGTCCACATCTCTCTGCAGAGCCTCCCCACCCTTGAGCAGATCAACACTTCCACCCACTTGGTGTCGTCTGCAAACTTACTGAGGGTGCACTCGATCCCCTCCTCTAGATCATCAATAAAGATGTTAAACAGGAGTGGCCCCAAAACCGAGCCCTGGGGGACACCACTCGTGACCGGCCGCCAACCGGATTTAACTCCGTTCACCACAACTCTTTGGGCCCGGCCATCCAGCCAGTTTTTTACCCAGCAAAGCGTGTGCCCATCCAAGCCACGATCAGCCAGTTTCGCCAGGAGAATGCTGTGGGAAACGGTGTCAAAGGCCTTACTAAAGTCAAGGTAGACAACATCCACAGCCTTTCCCTCATCCAGTAAGCAGGTCGCCCTGTTGTAGAAGGAGATCAGGTTTGTCAAGCAGGACCTGCTTTTCATAAACCCACGCTGACTGGGCCTGATCATCTGGTTGTCCTGCATGTGTTGTATGATGGTACTCAGGATGAGCTGCTCCATCAGCTTCCCGGGCACCAAAGTCAAGCTGACACGTCTGTAATTTCCCAGATCATCCTTCCAACCCTTCTTATATATGGGCGTCACACTGGCCAATTTCCAATCTGTCGGGACCTCCCCGGTCAGCCAGGACTGCTGGTAAATGCTGGAAAGCGGCTTGGCGAGCAGCCCGGCCAGCTCCTTCAGCACCCTCGGGTGTATCCCGTCCAGTGCCATAGACTTGTGTGTGTCTATGTGATGCAGCAGGTCACTGACTATCTCCTCCTGGATTGTGGGAGGGTCGTTCTCCCAGTCTCTGTCTTCCGGCTGAGGAGGCTGGATTCCCTCAGTACAACTGGTCTTGTTATAAAGACTGAGGCGAAGCAGGCATTAAGCACCTCAGCCTTTTCCTCAGCACTTGTTGCCATGTTTCCTCCTGTGTCTAGCAGGGGATGGAGGCTCTCCATGGTCTTTCTTTTGCTGTTGACGTACTCATAGAAACAATTATCTTTGACTGCTGAAGCCAGATTCATTTTATCTCGGCTTTAGAGCTCCTGATTTCCACCCTGCATAGCCTCAGAGTGTCTTTGAAACATTGTGAGTGGCTAGCCCCTTCTGCCAAAGGCCGTAAACCCTCCTTTTCTCCCTGAGTTGCAGCCAAAGCTTCCTGTTTAGCCAGGGTGGCCTTCTCTGCCACCGGCTTCTCTTACAGCACCTGGGGACCGCCTGCTCCTGTGCCACTAAGACTTCCTTCTTAAAGAGTGTCCAGCCTTCCTGGACTCCTATACCCTTCAGGACCATCTCCCAAGGGATTCTGTCAAGCAGTTGCCTAAACAAATCAAAGTCAGCCCTTTGGAAGTCCAGGATGGCAGTTCTGCTGCCCCCTCTCCTGGCCTCTCTAATAAAGAACTCTATTATTTCATGATCGCTGTGCCCTAGTTGGCCTACAACCGCCACATCATCCACCAGTCAAGAGACCTGGGAAGGATTATATTTGATCCCAGATATTGTGAATACCTATAGTAAACTCAAACCAAGATGGGGGCAGCTGCTCAGAATATCTATTCCTGGTGTAGTCTGCACATTCATTTTCTGGGAATGGGAAAGGAAGTTGTCTTATCCATAGCTTTTTATGGTGGTAGAGTGATTTATCCACTTTTCTTTCAAAAGGCTAGAAGACTGTGAGATCTTGAAACACCCTGAAAAGAGTGTTAATGAACAATGTGTACAATGGAGCAGTAAAAGCAAGGAAAGCAGGGAAAGCAAAGGTGGTAATAATAATAATAATAATGATAATAATGATGATGATAATAATAATAACAATAATAATAATAATACTTTTTATAACGATGATGATAATTGCCAGAGCTAGTTACTGGTCTTTAGTACAGAACCTGTCCACACCCTTCCCACAATTTTCTCATATCCTAAATGTGGAGAATCATTATGTCTGCATCTTTTCTCAGCATATAGCAGTAGTATCTTTCAGACAACAGGGATACTACAGGGATACTGGATTCCATTCCATACAGTCACATCCTGGAAATGAGATTAAATGGACTAGGTAAAACATTAATTTCCATGAATTCACTACTTCATTACCATCCCAAACTGCTGCAAGATCATCAAGCATGACGAAGAATGAGAAGAAAAAAGTTGTCTTCTGTATTTTACATTCAGC
Organism: Strix aluco; assembly: GCF_031877795.1. Classification (NCBI taxonomy): domain Eukaryota; kingdom Metazoa; phylum Chordata; class Aves; order Strigiformes; family Strigidae; genus Strix; species Strix aluco. The sequence continues at coordinate 44,649,676 of NC_133932.1, forward strand.
AGCAGCCACACTGCATTTATCTACAGTAAAAATGCTTGTGCATCTGCTTTCTTCCCAAGGCTTCAATGCATACTAATTATTGTCTCATGTATATTAACTAGGATTTTATAAGTTTTGCTGCTTTGTGCACTGTTTCAAATCTTTATCCCATGGATTTTCTGCTATCTTGCTTGCTTAGAGCTGAAAATATATTTTCATAAAAGTCTGGTGCAAATTCCTTTTTGTACATGGGCAGAGTCTTGTAAGCTTACTAATACTGCATAGTACAAAGACCACACTCTTCAGAGGAGCCTTATGTTTCCTGGGTGAAGTGAAGCACTGAAGTATACTTTAAAAGGTGAATTGCTTTGCTTTATGATGTTCCATTTGTCTCCAATGACCAGCTGGACAAGTCAAGTCCCTCTGAAAATGTCAAGGGACTCATTACAAACCCCCACACTGATGACTAACCTTAACATCACACATACTTGGTACATATGGCTTACAGATGCTACAGGTATTTAAATGAAAATACAGCTCTAAGATTTGTCCTCATTGTCCTGGTTCCACTTCCCACCATTTCTTGTCTCTGATTTGCTTTACTTGAATTCCTAGAAAAACATCATCTTATTTGAAACAATTCACCAGTCTTTGATATATCACCCTGATATTTATTGAGATCTTGGTCTGCCTTCTTCACATGGAGAAGTTTGAGAAATGTGTATTTTTTCCTGTTGTTCATAGAAAGAGAAACATTCCTTCATCATACCAAGTCATGATTAAAGTCAGCAATTTCCTCCTCTCTCCCCTCATTTAGCCACCACTAGAAATATCCTTTTCTATATTACTGTTTGGCCTAAATAATATGTAATTCACAATTGGTATTAATACTGCATCTGGCCATTACACCTTGCTCTGCTTCAATAGTTCTCTCCATGGTCCAGGGTTGACTTTATTAGCAGGTCAGCCTGAGGAGTGATCCTGCTGGAGAAGAACTGCAAATAGGATTCCCAATCCCCTCCTAACTGTTCTGACATATTATCTAATCTTTGCAAGCCCATAAAACTTTAAGATGAGAACTACCTACACATTTAACTTTACAATACAGTCACACTTTGTTGAATTTGAGCTTTCTCCCCACACACATACAATTAAAACAGATCCAGTTTTTAACTTATTGTGGGAATCAGAGGGTGAGGATAATATATTCCAGGTAATGCACTCAAAACATTTATCAGTGCTAGTTAACCACTAGAAGCTTATCATATTATATGTTAAAGAGCTTTTCACATTATCTTGTGTGGTGAAAGGAACATGGCCTTGTGCATTTGGCTAGGCCAGCTCATCCCTTTAAAAGGCAGAACTAAAAAGCATGGCTTCTGTTTTAAAAGAGTTACACTCAGTCCACGGCACCCGTGACTGGTTGGCTGATTCAACATATAATGCTTAAAATGAGGCTAGACTTGGGAAATTAATTCTATATAAGTAAAGTATGGAGACTTTCCACAGTGATATATTGCATTTCTTTCACTTTGCTTATGCATTACTTTTATTTACATTATCTTCCATTTTCTAGCCCTGCACCCTGGCCATGGCAGTCACACGCTGTCACCTGCAATAATCAGCCATCAAATTAACTCTTCTTGGGTAATTTGAGAGGGCTGTGGGTTTTTCAGAAGTTGCTTGACCTTTGTAAAATTATGTCTGCTTCCCTCACTACAAAGAAGAAACATCACTTTAAAGTTTAGGGTTACCCTAAGATTCAGGGAGCATATGTGGAATTCCCAGGTCTCCCCAAAACTTCTTGTGTGCTTCTGGGAGCATCTCTGAATCTTTTCATAATAGTCTTCCTCATTCTTATGATGGGGTGATGGTTTGGTACCTTTCTACTTAATAGGGTTAGGAGCCAACAATAAGGAGATATATACCACATGATCAGATAAGCATACTAAAGAGGATCCAATGATCATTTCAGTAGACAGAGTTCATTTCTAAGGGTGAAAACAACCAGAATTTTAGAAAACAGTTCTGTAGATCGTTTAGGTGGAAACACTGAGGCACTTGGGAGATCCGCAGAGAGATACCTCATTTACCTCTTTTATGTTTGCTGAATCTGCAGAGCTAGAATCACAGACTCATAGTCATCATGTAGTTTGGAGAGTCCTCTGGAGGCCAGCTGGTCCAGTCCTTACTCAGAAAAAGGGTCAGCTAGACAAGGTTGCCCACTTAGGATTTGAGTAAGTCCATGGATGGAGTTCCCACAGCCTCTCTGGACCTCTGTCTGTTCCAGTGTCTCACTACCCACTATCCTTGCATCTCATTTCCTGTGTTCCAACTTATTCCTGGTGCCTCTCATCTTTCCACAGTGCATCTTTGAGAAGAGTCTGTCTTCTCTACATCCTGCCATTAAATAGCTGTAGACTGAGTGACCTATCAAGTGACCCTTGACCTATCTTCTCTCTGGGCTTAACAAACCCAGATCTCTCAACTTGTCCCCATATGACAAGTGCTTCAGCCCCTGGACCACACTGGTTGTCCTGTGCTGGACTTGCTCCAGTATGTCAATGTCTTTCTTGTACTGGGGATCCCAAAACTGCAGAGTCTTCCACACATGGTCTCACAGTTGCCAAGCAGAGGTGAAGGATCACCCTTCTGGACCTGCTGGTTGTACTTCCACTAGCCCAGGAGGCCGTTGGCCTTCAAGGGTCCATTTCTGGTTCGTGTTGAATTTGTTCACCAGGATCCAAAGGTCTTTTTCAGCAAAGCTACTCCCAGATCAGTCATTCCCCATCCTGTAAGCCTGTGCAGCGGGCTGTGTCATCCCAGATGCAGGGCTTTGCTTTGATTTTGAAGAACTTTTTGGTGAGATTCCTAGCCTATTGAGATCCTTCTGAATTGAAGCCCTGTCCTCCAATATATTTTACTGTTCTTCCCAGTTTGTTGTCATCTGCAAACTTGCTGAGAGTGCTTTCTGTCCTGTAGTCCAGCTAATTAATAAAACCACCAAACATTATTGGTTCCAGTGGTGGTCCCTGAGGGGTACCACTAGTTACTGGCCACTAAATGGACTTTGTAGTACTAACTGTGGTGGTGAACCTTTGAGACAGGCTGTCCAGCCAATTTTCAATCGTATTTACTGTCTGTTTTTCTAGTCTATATTTCCATAATTTGGCTATAAGGCTGCTGTAGGAAAACACATCAAAGATGTTATTAAAGCCAAGTTCAACAACATTCACAGCTCTCCTGTCATCCATGTTACTAGTCCTCACAACTGGTAGGTGACTGGTAGAAGGCAGTCAGGTTGGTCAAGCATCTTGATAACTCCATCCAGCTCTTCCCAGTCACCTTCTTCATCTTGATGTGGTTGGAAAACCCAAGAAAATAAAGCTTTAGGCCTTAATTTTAATGAAATCTGAGAAACTGCTATCAAAGTGACAAAATCTCGCTGAACATTGACGGAGCAAATCTACTGAGCTATTTCAGAGTAGAACCATATTTTGCTTTTAGCATTGCCCAGGCTTATCCAGTTAGTTTACAAAAACCAAAACAACACTGCATGCTGTCTTGTGGTGGAAGGAGTCATATAACCACAAATGTAGCTGAAGGCTTTCGTAACAACTCCATTGTGAATAAGTTTGGGCTCCTTATACACACACAGTTACTACTATCTTATGAATTGATCTGAACAGATTACATTAGCTGAGATCTGATAACTTGAATTCAAAACTTATTATATCTGTACAGCTCTTGAACTTTCTGAAGTGTAGGAACTGAAGATAATTTCATTTAGAATGACAATCCATGCTTAATCTTAACCGTTTTCTTAGGCTGTTATATTTAAATTCATATTCCAGAACCTCATGTTCCTTACATGAATGTTTCTTTTAATTAAACAGGATAAGTGTTTGCTACTGTGAGTGAAATTCTGAACCAAATAGAAATTGGATAGTGTTATCTCTGGGTGACTGTCTTTTGAGATAATTCCTGTTTGCGCTGCCTCATTAAAGTTGTCTAGCACATATTTAGCTCTTTTAAAAAAAGAAAAGAAAAAGACCTTATAAGTATTCCACTTAAACCCATTTGCTTGGTAGGGTTTGCTCACCTTGTTTATAATTATCTCTACTTTTTAAATGTCAGTGTTATAAGGTTAACAAGTCCCACTTTCTGCAGCAAGTATATTTGAAGGAGACTGAGTGGAAGGAAAAACCCTTCCTTTCCCTTTCAGTTGCTAAGGTGGTACCAGCTGCTGTCAGCTGTACCTTACCAAGTACTAAGAACACCTTATTAATTCCTTCAGTTTTTGCACTCTGTGACTTATGCTATTTATTATATTCCTGCTTAATCTATTTTTTAAGGCTAATTCACAAGAATCAGTGGGATTTATTTCTGTTTATACAATTGTTACCTAGGAAATAGCAGTGAACAGTCTCACTGCTCTTTCATAAGAAAGGCATGTGTAGTTAGTGAGCAATTGTCTCCTTTCATTATTGGAAATTTTTTTTTTTTTAGATCACTGTTTCTTTTCTCCTAATGTATTTTTAGAATTTCTCTTAAGTATAAATAACTAGTCTGCTACTATCTCTCTAAGCATCTCCAGGTAGAAAATCTTTAATCTTCTCTGACAACTTTGTTATCATAAATGAATGCCACTGTGAATACAAATGCTCACATAAGGAATTGCTGCTTAGTGGAAAGAAATGCAGGCATGAGGTGTCTGTATGTTTCAGAGGTTTGTTAATGGAAAGCAGAGTCATTCTATTCTAGGTCACCCGTTTATACCAGACCCAAGTCAGAAGTGGTAAAAATTCTTTATATTCAGACGGTTGTGCAGTGGCCTCAGCAAAACGAATACATCTGCTGTCTAGTTTGATGTGAACAGGTGTTAAATTATTAAGTTGTTGCCACAACTTCAAATCCTATCTCCTTGGTTTCCCCTCCCCTTCTTTAGCTGCAACAAGAGACATTTCAGTGAAGAGAGTAATCCAGGAGTATGGACCATGCACCCTCCTCTCAGAGGTGCAGCTGATATTTCTTGGTCACTGTTGAGCTATGCTGGCTAGTGTGATGGTCTGCTCCTGTAGGAGAGTGAGTTTTCTTTGTGTCTAAGGAATTAACAACAGAGTTCCTAGATTTGCTCATCTAGATCTGTTAATATGGGTAGATTCTTTCTGTAGGTACCCATTCTTGAAAATTTGGGATGAAAATTTTTCGTGACTCCAGGTATAAAAGCTTAGAAGCTGAACTGAGGAGATCTGAAGAAACCCCATTCTTTAGAAAGTGATGGTTTTCTCTGAAAATCTCTGACCTATCTCAAGCCGAGTATCAAAAAAAGCATAAGCGTATTAGGACTAGTCACTGTGAAAACTCTTTGTTTTGGTGTAAAGTATTTTATAGAAGCAGTGATATATAGAAGGGCTACTGTTGATGTAATACCCAAGAATAACACTCTGGCTTGACAAACCATTAGCAAAGCTCTAGTGTGGAAAGAGAAAGCTCCTCTAATGAGCTGAAACTTAAAACAGCTGGCTATTATTCATTAAGAGCTTCTCTATGCATCAGGTAATGTTTTACACAGCTGCCTCAATAATTACAAGGATTCATTCTTATATTTATGACTGCTGGCAGAGGTTTTCTGGTCATTCTGCAGTGTTTTAACACTGAATTCTGGGACCTTTTTGAAAGATCAGAACTAAGTAAGGCATACTTATATGTATTGCTAGAAGGATGTGCGTTGTCTGGACAATCAGATTAAAACCACAAACAAAACTGCGTAGCTGCTTGTGAGACAACTTGATAAAGTACTCTATGTAAATTTATTTAAATGTGTAGTCTCCGACTCTTTTTTTGTTTGTTTTAAGATGAACATAGTAACATAGGTGTAGAGGCATCTTTGCTAGCTAGTATAGATTTCCACTGTGAACATCTTTATATGTCACTTTTAGTTATACTCTATCACATACCCTCCCTGTGCTTCCCTCCACTGTAGTCCTTAGAATCCCTCCAGCATTCTCTGTCATCTCAGTCGTAGGAAATGTGTTGACTGTGGTTTTCCAGTGTGTTCTCAGAGTAGTGCAGGAGTCCTTCTTTCACACCACGGGACAGACTTGCTTCTGATTTCCTTAAAGACAATGATAAAGATTCCATTGTCTCAGACAAGATTCCCCAGGCAGAGCTTTTTTTTAAGGGTGTATTTTCCTTTTGCCAGCTTTTTTGCTTTTGCCATGAGGCTGCAGGGATAAAATTTCATTCTTAAGACCTTTATTTGAATCTATGGAAGCCAGATCCTATCTGATGCAGTCTTTGTAAATGCTGAACAAACATCACTTGCCTGAAACAAATGTGCTTGCTTAATTTTCCTCCTTTTAATCCCAAAACAGAGGAGATCATGTTGAAGGACTACAGCCAGTGGCTGTGAAACACAATAAAGTCAGCTTTGCCCAGCTTTCTTTTTGTCTAACTCTTGTTTTAAAAGAAACTCTCTTCTGCCTCCCTCTTTTAAAAATTAATTATTTTCTTGCATGCCCTTGAATATTTTGATCTTCCAGTCATCCTGTAAAACCTATCTACTTAACGGGATTTAGTAGAGAATGTGGAAATGTATTCCAGAATTATAGTGTAGTCTTTTGTGGCTTGTCAGATGAAGTGAGTTATTTGTCCCTACTGAATGTTTGTTCCTTAATGATGCTAGAATTATGATTTGTTGTAAATTAATGTCTCATAGTGAATGATCTTGAAAAGACCATCTTTACTATTCAAGTCTTCTGGCTTATGGGTGATTTGTGATAACTTCTCAGAAGTTTTCTATGCAGTACAGTTCACTTAATTGGGAGCATTACAGATCTCACATAGGGGAATATGTCTGCTACAGTGCAGTCTGGTGCCCTTAGTAGCTAAGTGGCATGTCAGCATGTAAAAATCAATTGAAACCTAATACTGGTATTGCCTGCAAGTTGGAGTACTCTACAGAAACAAAATGGTATTGTAAAATGTAATTCTGGTTGTGTAGTCCTCCATTTGTCTAACTCATTCTTTTTTCCTGCTCTGCTGTGGTCATTAAACAAATCAATCCTAATTCAGTGTAGATCCTAAAGCATTTTGTGCAAAGCTTCTTTTAAACTGGCTCATAAAACAAAAGGTAATGTATAGGATATCATCACAATGTTGTCCAAGACAGTGGTACTTGTGATCACTTAATAGGCTTTTTTTTCATCCCCCCCCCCACTGATGTGTGTTGGTTCTCCTGCATTTAAAAAACAACAATTAAAAAAACACCCCAAAAACTGTTTTCCCTGGGAATCCCCTTTTCACTATTGATTGCCTTAATTTGATTTTTATCCAGCAATTCTTGAAAAATTCACTGTGTTAGACTATCAGTCTTGTATTTCTGCAAGCAAGGCTTAATGGGCTCTTAGTTAGACAGCCAGCCTAATCATGGATACCTGCCTCACCTCACTCTATTCCCAAGTACTACTTAAAAGTAAATGTAGTGATTTCTCCCTATTGTTATCGTTTTTCCTTAGGCTGTGCAAAGTAACCCACAAAGTTATTGATTCATTGGTTTAATCCTTGCATTTACTGTAGTGTGTTATAGTTTCTGTCTGGATGGTTCAACTCTTCTGTTGCTGCTGGTTTATTGTTGTCATGCACAACAATTTTGGTGTCTGGTACTGTTGTGCTTTAAACAAATGCCACAAAATCCCACTTGCAATTTCCCTATATACTCCTCTTGTTTATTGGGGTCCTAATATGGGGTTTTTTTGAAACACTCCAGGTTTTTGAGAGCTGATTTGGAGCTCCTGAAAGGTCTCCAATTTTCACAGTACTTCGCTGAACACCCTTTGCAGCCAAGCTTCTCTCAGGTTACCTCTCTGAAGCAATGATGACAGTACAAGGGAATATAGCTAAGCTAGCTTTAAACTAGTTTCCCTGCTTCTGATAGCACTGTGCTGCTAGATCAAGAAGCACAGTTAGGTGTAAAACCCACCTGAGAAACTGGGTAAATGCTAAGGAGATTAGCTCATGCTGAGCTCTGTGCTTCTGTGGTTACAATGTCAAGAAGTGCCCAGACTGTCTAGTTTAAAGTGTGCCTACACAATCTCTGTCACTACAGTAGCTGTGGGACCACCATGCCCCACAGAAGGACAAGAAAGCCTGGCCTGAAAACAGATGTAATCACTGCCTGCTTTGAGCATGTTAATGCATTTGTTTCTCACGTGAGAGCTTAGGTCTTCTTTCTATTATGTCCACAGTTGAATCCTTTTGTTTGGGGTAGCTTTAGGCATATAATTCACTACAATTCAGATGCTAACACTTGTAAACAACCCCCACCCCTACATCCAGAGTCCCCTGAACAGTTAGTTTTGTAGGAAAAAGAGGTCCAAGTCCCAGAATAAATTTATCCCCCAGTAGTATCTGTCCAGGTCTTAAAAGACACATTATTTATGTGGAGAACTATGGATATGGTGTTACAGTGTAAGCCAGAAAAGATTTTGATCTCTACCTGAGCTTACTGCATTGTTTTAGCTAATTGATTAGGGTAAGGTTTATATGGAAAAACCTGCATATATATACACAAATAGATTTTATTAAACAGAAAAGGGGCAAACTGACCCTACAAGTGTTTGCTTGTGTCTAAAACAAAAACAACAAGCTTAAAATATATTGGGAATGTGAGAAACTGTGGACTAAGGACAACACTGTTCCTACTTCCTTGCTTAAATCACTTCACCTCTCTCTACATCTTTTTATTTTCCCTGTCTTTGTCTTGGCTATTTAGGTCATAAGCTTTTCAGGAAGAAGATGTGTTCTTTCCCTATATGTTTGTATAACCTATGGCAAGGAAGTGCTGTTCTTGAATGGTGACAGAGGATGTGGGCACCTCCCTATGCTACATTTTTCTCTTTGTCATTTTGTTCTCTGTGAACAGGAGCTTGTTTTGCATGTCTGCAGCTGGTGTCAGAGGCTAGGAGGAAATATAAAATATCCGAGTCTTGCTCAGAGCATCAGTTGTAATCAGGCTCTTTTGGGTGAAATTTCCATCTGTCTGTGCTGGTCAAATGGTCAGTTTGGGATCATGGTGTGTGGTCAGAAGAACTGCTGGCCATTTCTTGCTCCTGACTGCATCATTTCTGATCCTGGATTGCAGAGCATGGTGAAAAGACAAAGGCATGTGTACATTACAATCACAACAGTTGATATGCCCAAATTTAAATGAGTTGGTTGGATATAGTAATAATCCTTGCACTGACAAAAAGAGGTTTATTGCTGCCTGATTTAACACTTTTTTCCAAGCAGATATAGCAGCCGGTTCCAAGTTCCATATTACTGGGGCTCACGGGAGACCAGTGGCAGTGTTAGCTGCAGTCATGGCTGTGATGGCTGTACTAGGTACATCCACTGTCCCTGTGATGAGACTGAAGTTGGTCCTGCAGCATTAAGAACAGGGTAGCTTATTTCTTAATCAGTATTTCAAATAACATTGGTATCCCTTCAGCAAACATTCCTAAATATGGCCCAATTATTTTTGTAACACTGTGAGAATTCATAGAATCAAAGACTGGTTTGGGTTGGAAGAGACCTTAAAGATCATCTAATTCCAACCCCCCTGCCATGGGCAGGGACACCTTCCGCTACACCAGGTTGCTCAAAGCCCCATCCAACTTGGCCTTGAACACTTCCAGGGAGGGGGCAGCCACAGCTTCTATGGACAACCTGTTCCAGTGTCTCACCACCCTCACAGTAAAGAATTTCTTCCTTACATCTAATCTAAACCTAACTTCTTTCAGTTTAAAACCTTTAACCCTTGTCCTGTCACTGCATGCCCTTGTAAAAAGTCCCTCCCCATCTTTCCTGTAGGCCCCCTTTAAGTACTGGAAGGCTGCTACAAGGTCTCCCTGGAACCTTGTCTTCTCTACACTAAACAACCCCAACTCTCTCAGCCTGTCCTCATAAGGGAGGTGCTTCAGCCCCCTGATCATCTTTGTGGCCTCCTCTGGACCCGCTCAAGCAGGTCCATGTCCTTCTTATATTGGGGGCCCCAGAGCTGGACATAGAACCCCAGATGGGATATCATGAGAGCAGAGTAGAGGGGGAGAATCAGCTCCCTTGACCTGCTGGTCATGCTTCTTTTGATGCAGCCCAGGATACAGTTGGCTTTCTGGGCTTTCAGTGCACATTACTGGCTCATAGTCAGTTTTCCATCCCCTAATACCCCCAAGTCCTTCTCCACAGGGCTGCTCTCAACCCACTCATCACCCAGCCTGTATTTGTACTTGGGATTGCCTCGAACAATGTGCAGGACCTTGCATTTGGCCTTGTTGAACTTCATGAGGTTCACGTGGGCTTGCCTGTAAAGGTCCCTCTGGATGTCATCCCTTCCCTCCAGTGTGTTGACAGCACCACACAGCTTGGTGTTGTCAGCAAACTTGCTGAGGGTGCACTCAGTCCTGCTGTCCATGTCACCAACAAAGATGTTAAACAGCACTGGTCCCAATACTGACCCCTGAGGAATGCCACTCGTCACCACTATTCACTTGGACATCAAGCTGTTGACTGCAACTCTTTTGAGTGCAACCATCCATCTCTCCAATTTAGAGACAAGGATGTCATGTGGGACAGTGTCAAATGCTTTGCACAAGTCCAGGTAGATGATGTCAGTTGCGCTTCCCTTATCCACCAATGCTGTAACCCCATCATGGAAGGCCACCAAAGGCCATCAGGCATGATTTGCCCTTAATGAAGCCATGTTGGCTGTCACCAATCACTCCCTTGTTTTCCATGTGCCCTAGTATAGTTTCCAGGATGATCCTCTCCATGATCTTGCCAGGCACAGAGGTGAGACTGACTGGCCTGTAGTTCACCAGGTCTTCTTTGTTTCCCTTTTTAAAAATGAGTGTTATGTTTCCTCTTTTCCAGTCAGTGGGAACTTCACTGGATTGCCATGACTTTGCAAATATGATGGATAGTGACTTAGCCACTTCATCCGCCAGTTTCCTCAGGACCCGCAGATGCATCCCATCAGGTCCCATGGACTTGAACACCTTCAGGTTCCTTAGATGGTCTTGAGCTTGATCTTCTCCTACAATGGGCAGTTCTTCATTCTCCCAGTCCCAGCCTTTGCCTTCTGTATCTGGACAGTGTGGCTGGCGCCCTTGTTAGTGAAGACTGAGGCAAAAAGTCACTGAGTATCTCAGCCTTCTCCATATCCCGAGTAAACAGGTGCCCCATTTCCTTTGGGAGAGGGCCCACATTTTCCCTAGTCATCCTTTTATCACTGACATACAGAAACTTTTCTTGTTGCCCTTGATGTCCCTGGCCAGATTTAAATCTTATCAGGGCTTTGGCCTTTCTAACCTGATCCCTGTCTTTTCGGACAATTTCTCTGTATCCCTCCCAGGCTACATGTGCTTGCTTCTGCCCTCTGTAGGTTTCTTTTTTGTGTTTGAGCTTGCCCAGGAGCTCCTTATTCATCCATGCAGACCTCCTGGCATTTCTACCTGACTTCCTCTTTGTTGGGATGCATCACTCCTGAGCTTGGAGGAAGTGATCCTTGAATATTAACCAGATTCCTTGGGCCCCTCTTCCCTCCAGGGGTTTATCCCATGCTGCTCTGCCAAGCAGATCCCTGAAGAGACCAAAGTCTGCTCTCCTGAAGCCCACGGTAGTGAGATTGCTGTGTGCCCTCTTCGCTGCCCTAAGGATCTTGAACTCCACCATTTCACTGTCACTGCAGATCATCTAGTTCCAAACTGCAGATCATCTAGTTCCAACTCCCCTGCCATTAGCAGGGACACCTTCCACTAGATCAGGTTGCTCAAAGACCCATCCAACCTGGCCTTAAACACTTCCAGGGGGGAGGCATCCACAACTTCTCTGGGCAACCTGTTCTGGTGCCTTACCACCCTCACAGTGAAGAATTTCTTCCTTACATCTAATCTAATTCCACTCTCTTTCAGTTTAAAGCAACTACCTCTTGTCTTATCACTACATGCCCTTGTAAAAAGTCCTTCCCCAGCTCTCTTGTAGGCTCCCTTTAGGTACTGGAAGGCCATTATAAAGTCTCCCTGAAGCCTTCTTTTTGCCAGGGTGAACAACCCCAACTCTCTCAGCCTGTTTTCAAAGGAGAGGTGCTCAGCCCCCTGATCATCTTTGTGGCCTCCTCTGGCATTACTCCTACAAGTCTGTGTCTTTCTTATGTTGGGGGCCCAGAGATGGACACAGTACTCCAGGTGGGGTCCCATGAGAGCAGAGTAGAGGGGGAGAATCACCTCCCTCGACCTGTTAGTCATGCTTCTCTTGATGCAGCCCAGGATACAGCTGGCTTTCTGGGCTGCAGATGCACAGTGCTGGCTCATGTTGAGCTTCTCATCAACCAACACTCCCAAGTCCTTCTCCTCAGGGCTGCTCTCAATCCATGCTTCGCCCAGCCTATATTTGTTTTCTGAACATCTTCTGAGGTAAGAAGAAGAAACAGGCTCACATACTTAGCCTCACCAACTTATTGCTTGACTACTTGACCCATGGAAAAAGACTACCATAGTGCAAAGTTGTCTGAGTGTAGGCAAGTTCCTTACCTGCCATTCTGGAGCACAAAAGGCTCTTGGAGTTATCATTCAACTGTTTTGTACCTGTGTCATGTGACTGAAAAATTCAGAGTCAATGCCTTGAGCATTTTTGGTTTGCTCTTGAAGGATATGATATAACAGAAGAAGCTTTGTCCATTTTAAAGGAAACTTCATATAAACTCCAGGTCTGGAAGGCCAAGTACTGTATCTGAGTACCTAGGGAATAATTTTATTTGGTCATAGAAGATAAAAGTATGTATGATCCATGGTTAAAAGCCTCCATAATTCTCAACAATAAGACTTTCCATTTTAACACAGAAAAGGAATGTCTTGTGCTGGACTATCCTATGCTGCCCTGTGTTCAAACAGCCTCTGTATTATGGGGGAAAGGAAAGAAAAATTAAAAGTAACATTTATTTTGGGATTATCCATGCTATTTTGACAACATACTAACATTATATGGGATACTCCTACCTTGTCCTACCCTTGCACAGAATTACAAATAGGACATCAGGAAACTTAAGGGAAGTTAATGCTATTAACTCTTTTGTATTCTTGACTGCAGATTAAATGGGATAGTATAAGGCATCTAAAAGTATTTTCAAGGAACATTGCCTGTAGATGTTCATTTGCAGACATTATTTATAGCCTTGGAGGTAAGCTGTAACTTTGTTTCTTACTTGTTTATCTTAATCAGATATTTTTTCTGGGTGCAAAAATAAGCCAGTACCCATTGTAACTGCTGCACTATTCCTTCTCATAGAAGAGTTGTGCTGAATCACTGATAAATAATTCATTTGCACCTGAAATCATCCTACAAGTCAACTTTTATCTGTTGCAGAAACTTTACTTTTTTGTTCACCTGCCCTGCTTAGGTCATTAGAGGCACAAAACAAGAGCAAGACTGGCAATGCAGTCTAGTGGGGGTGAAGGAAAAGAGAAAACTTTTCCCCCTCTTTAGATTAGACTTCTGTCACAGCACTGAATTGTTCAAATTATGACATGTCAAGTTACATTGTTTAGTATGAAGAGGCATTTCAGTTTTACTCTCCTCAAACCACTGTCTCTGTTTTTTTGAAACAATTTCTGTTGGCTGTTGATGGTAAAGAGCTTGGGAATATTGTAGAACCTGAAAAATCATTAGTTAATTTTGGAAGTTGGGCTATCATGACTTGGTTGTTGACATGAACTTGAAGTGAGCCACACACTGCACAGAAGTTATTCCGAAGCAAGGAGTCTGTTTCATGGGTTTGGTATCTGACCTGAACTCAGCACAAGAATTATTCTCACCTGATAAACACACATCCTTTTTCCAGCCATGCCTACGTAACAGTAGTAGTAATGTTGACTGGATCTGGTATGACCAGATATTGTGAAAAAAAATAAAAGAAGCAGTAGGTGACACTGTGTGACTAGTCTGAGACTGCCAGCTTCTCCAGGACACCAATAACCATTACGATGAAGTGCTGACACCTGGGACCTGCTGCGTCCCAGGATGTCCTTCTCGCCTTCCTGAGGTTATCTGCAGGCAAAAGTGTAAAACTTGTTGCCCTTTATCTCTCTCTGTTCTGGCAGATCACCTGTTTCCCATGAGAGTGTGGCCATTTTAGTGTGACAATCTAAATGGAGAAAAATGGATCTGTTTGGCTGCTGCAGCACACTGCTGCTTCTTACCCTAAAATGTGCAATGTCAGTGCCATGAAGTGGTGCCAGCTCCCACCATAACTTTCCCCTCTTTGCCTTATTTGTTATTTGCACATCCTTGCATGTCTGCAAGGTTCACTGACTGATGCCAGCTTCTAAACAGCAGATGTTCTTGTGTTCAGTTTTCTATTGAAAAAAATAGCAGCTAGTGACAACTGTCTTTGCTTCTGTAACTTAAATACACTAAATTTGGCACGGAATCTACATTAGTGCTCACAATTTGGTGTTTTCTTTTAGGATGCTACTGAAAAGGTAGATCCCATATGCACACTGAGAGGGAAACCAAGCAGAAAAACACACTGCGCTTTGATTTTTCCCCTCTCTGTACCTATTACTCAGTTGTTTGCTAGACTACTAATGGTTGGTGGTAGAGATTTAGCCAGAGTCCATAATTCATATGATAGTTGCTCTTTAGTTTGCCAGCTGTTCACAGTGACTTCCCTGATGATTATATTTTGTGTGTTGTTCTTTCTTTGAGAAGCTCAGAAAGTGATGGTGGTGTGGAGGAGGAGGAGGAGTAATATGAGTGCCCCTGCCCCCTTTCCATGATCTGTTTTAATATGAAAATTCTTCACATTTGCTATATCTCCAGTAATAACAAAGTGTTTTGGGGAATCAGCATGGTCCAGTCTTTTCCAGTAGGAAATCATCAGACCTTAGATATGGAAGGAAGTTGCATCATCAAAAGACACTTGCTTTCAAAATTTTCAGGTTTTGGTAGAAATCAGCTGTCTTTTTGTAACTAGAAATATATGTGGAGTTCATTTTCAGGAAAGAAAATTAGCTTTGATAATTACTTATTAATTAATTTTCTCTAGAATTATATTCTCCTCATAGTACTTAGTACGATTTTTTCCATGTTTATTGAAAATATCCCTTTGTTAGAAAACTAAAACATAACCTACCATTGTATAAACAAAGGTGTAAGGACAAGAACTTAATTACCAACTTGTTCATTCCAGTACAAGTAGTTGGCTTTTGAAGCAAAAGTCATATTTTAATAAATTTATTGAGCTTTTAATGATGAAAAGGGTGACCAGCAGGTCGAGGGAGGTGATTCTGCCCCTCTACTCTGCTCTCATGAGACCCTGCCTGGAGTACTGTGTTCAGGTCTGGGTCCCCCAACATCAGGACACAGACCTGTAAGAGCAATGCCAGAGGAGGCCACGAAGATGATCAGAGACTGGAGAACCTTCCTTATGAGGATGGGCTGAGGGAGTTTGGGTTGTTTAGTGTAGAGAAGACAAGGTTCCAGGGAGACCTTATAGCGGCCTTCCAGTACTTAAAGGGGGCCTACAGGAAAGATGGGGAGGGACTCTTTAGCAGGGAATGTAGTAATAGGATGAGGGGTAATGGTTTTAAACTGAAAAAGGGTAGATTTAGATTAGATATAAGGAAGAAATTATTCACTATGAGGGGGATTAGGCACTGGAACAGGTTGTCCAAAGAAGCTGTGGCTGCCCCCTCTCTGGAAGTTTCAAGACCAGGTTGGATGGGCTTTGAACAACCTGGTCTAGTGGGAGGTGTCCCTGCCCATGGCACGGGGGTTGGAACTAGGTGTTCTTTAAGATCCCTTTCAACCCAAACCATTCTATGATTCTATGAAAAGTTCTCCCAAGCTTCATTCAAATGTGAGGTAAATATTTCTCTAGTGGCCCATTCTCAGGCAATACCTACTAAAATTGAATTTGATATGCCATATGAAGATTTTTAGCTCCAGAGTCTTTTCATAAAGAAATGTCAGGAAACAAAAAATGCTACTTGCTTCAATTAACTGACTAAAATCCATTGTCTTTGCTCCAGGGTGCCCATTTTTCCATATTACAAACAAGATCTTATTCTCTCAACTTGACCTATAATTTGGCATAGGTGGAAAGCTTTAATTGCTCCATCAATTTTACTGTTTGCTTTAGGTATTACTTGCCTTTCTCCTAGGTTTTGTAATTTTTTAACTTCTCATTCTTTTAATGATTTAGGAATCTCTATCCTGATGACTTTTAAGTAAAACCTGTTTCGAAACAATGTAGCTGAAAAATACTTATTTTGGCTCTATACAACTAGGCTCATTTAGCTCATCTATATATTGTTTATATTGCTGAAAGTTTCCCTGACTTCTATGGATATTTTTTTTTTTCCACAGCTTTGAAGTTCCAGGTGTCTCTTACAAAAGTATCATCATATCGGTCATCTACAAACAGTTTCTGAAGAATTTGTTTTGTTATCTTTGTAGCCAGTGAGTCAATATTTTCACCAATTTACATAAGGTCTTTTGCATCTCTGAAATCAGAGGTTGTCTGAGATGCTGTGGGCAGGAGGTATATTAACCAGTGCTGGTTAAATGAACACCTAAGAGTATGCCCTAAGCTGTCAAATTCCTACAACTATTTCTCACCAAATAAGAACTTCAATATAATTGTGAGCTCTGTAGAAAATAAAGATTTAGGAACATTTTTGCTTATCTTCAAAGGAAATGGTTACCTTAAGCAGCTATGCTAAATTTAACAGAAGACTAGCTAAGAAAAGACCTTGTTAAAAAGATCTAACTAAAGATCTGTTCCATTACTGATAAAAGGAACGATGCACTGAAGCCAAAGGAAAAAGTCTGTAAATCTGGTCCACCAGAAAAAATAAAAGCCATTTAAGCATTTTGAAAATACAAACTTCATATGCCATGGTGTTGGTTATGTTTTCTTGAATACTGGATTCAACCAAGAAACCAGCTCAGAGGGAGGCCTCTGAGTCAGAATGTGTTTTGTTTTACTGATATCCAAGCTAATAAAATAGCATCTCCACAAACAAACTACATCATGTGATCTAGAGCATGCTCTTGGGTCTTCATTTAACCAGCACTGGTGAGTAGATCTCTTTCCCCTCCCTCACCTCAGACAGTCTCTAATTTCAGAGCTACCAAAACCCCTCATGTAGACTGGTGGAAAGGTACTTGACCATTGACTTCCTGGCCACAGATTAAAAAGAAATTCCTGCAAATACATGAGTGAGTCTTTCTTTCTGTTTTGCTACAATACATTCATTTAGCAGAAGTGAATCCTGGGCAGAAATCTAATCCTAGCAATACTCCTGCTTTTTATGTATCTTACCCTGCTGTGAACTCCCTCCCACTCTTAGTGCAGGTATGCTGGTGTTCTGCTGGAGATGTTATGGGACAACTTTGTTTTCTCCTTGTGGCAGTGCTAAACTGTGAGATTGATACGTTCCCTTTGGGTAAAGGATTACCTCATACAAAAGATTTGATTACCCAACATACCATTAATCTAGAAATGAAGGCCAGGCCTGCTGCTGAGGGCAAAAAGCAGGAGTGAATTGCAGTAGATCCTGCCCATTTACTCTGGCTGAGAATTTCATCAAGAGTGCTGTAGTGACCTAGTTGTCTGGGTTAACTTGAGAAGAAATCTTTTTGTTGTGGCACTTCTGGGTTAGAGTCTGACTCTTGCACACTTCTGATGAGACAGACAACCTCTACAGGTGTGCTGCATTATCGTATACCAATAGTTTCTCAAACTCAATTCTCAAATCTCTTTTGTACTTCAAGTGAACCCTATACCACTATATTAAGGAATACCTAGAACAACCCCCTTCCCTCAAAATGCACACCCACCATGACACCAGAGGGGTTAGACATTACATTCTTTCCGTAATGTTGTTGAGGACAGGTACTGAAGCTGTGAAATAGCTGTGGTAATTCATAAATGTCTGTGAAATGAAAAATCACAGAGCAGAGAGAATACCTCAAGTACTCTACAATTGATGTAGTGCTTTTTATTATTCTCAAAGGCAGGCAGAAGACCATTTCCATGCTATCATAATTTTCACACACAAAGCATTAATAAAAATTGGTTCCTTGTTTAGTGTTTTACTAAAAGCAGCTACTTCTTCCCCTCACCATTTTCAGGTAACTGTATTAAAAGTAATTATTTGATTTTGACAGTAACTAGAAGGATCTAAAATGGCTTCAAGACCACGTTTATGAAATTCTTAGTTGCCTCAGAGATTCTGAAATAGCCACTGAATCTGCTGACCTAAAGGCTATGTTTGTAGTTTGTGGTTTTGAACCACCTGGACTAATTATCTCTGGTAGAGGGCAAGGATAATAAAGATAACTCTGTCTCCAGTACTCCAACAAAGGTATCCAGAGGCAGCTAAGCATCACACTCAGGTCATCTCCAAGTGTAAAGACAAGTGTGAGATGATGAAAAGATAGGAAATTCCCAAAAGAAATATATCCTTACTGCAATAGCTCAGGATTCATCTTACTTGTTTTAGAGGTTTACAGAGTAGATTCTCTTTCTAGTCAAAGGAAAGAAGTGACACTTTTGGGGGCCAACGGCTGTCACTTACTTTAGGCATTTACTTGAGGATTTATGCCCTAAAAGCTGAGCTGTAAAGCTCTACATTTAATCTGACGCATCCCACCTGTGACATCTAAGTGCTGAGTGAGTCACCCATCACTGCATCACTTCTAAGGCAGCTCATTAATACTAAAAATAGGGGTAGTCCAACATGTTGCTGCTCCAAGCCCAGTAAACAGCTGTGAGGATGTAGATAACTTTCACATACACACAATAAGTTTCCTTGAAACCCATAAACAAAGGTTTATTTTAGTAAAAACCACTTAGTGACATTTTCTGTTACCTGTTTTTGAATGTGCAGGCAGTTACTCTACAACATTTAACACGTAACTGTCACTGGGCAGAAGCTTTTGGGAAGATGACAGCACAGAAAAGGCCTTATATGTGTGAAAATATACTGAAATAAGTTATCCTCTCTTTAGACAGCAGGAAGAAAACATTTAATCTGTAACTGGGCTGTCCCGATCCAATGTCGGGGGAGGTTTCAATATGATCCCAAGAGCGAGATTAAGACACAAAGGAGGTCAAATGCCGTATACCCAAAACAGGTTTTTATTACTAAAAAAGTGAAGAGGGATAGCGATAGGACAGAATGGAAGGAAAAGACAGAAATAAAGCAAGGATTCGGGATAGGGCTGCAAGAACAGTCACCACCATGGATCCAGCAGCGTCCCGTTGGTCCTCAGTCTTCAGTTCTTTGGTGGTGGGTGCACACGGATCTGGCTTCGATGGTAGATGCACACTGAGAAAAATTTTCTGCTGCCTTTTTAAGTTCATCGTATCCGCTGATTAGCATATCTGCCCACCTTTAGTTTTTTTTTTTTCTCTGGTCCAACAGGTTTTGTTGCATCTGGCTTCAGGGCGGGAATGTTTCACACAGAATCACACAGAATCGTCTAGGTTGGAAAAGACCTCGAAGATCATCCAGTCTAACCATTGACCTAACACTGACAGTTCCCAACTACACCATATCCCTAAGCGCTAAGTCAACTTTACTCTTAAACACCTCCAGGGATGGGGACTCCACCACCTCCCTGGGCAGCCCATTCCAATGCCTAACAACCCGTTCTGTAAAGAAATGCTTCCTAATATCCAGTCTAAACCTTCCCTGGCGCAACTTGAGGTCATTGCCTCTTGTCCTGTCACTTGTCACTTGGTTAAAGAGACTCATCCCCAGCTCCCTGCAACCTCCTTTCAGGTAGCTGTAGAGGGCGATGAGGTCTCCCCTCAGCCTCCTCTTCTCCAGACTAAACAACCCCAGTTCCCTCAGCCGCTCCTCGTACGACATGTGCTCCAGACCCTTCACCAGCTTCGTTGCCCTTCTTTGGACACGCTCAAGTGATTCAATGTCCTTTTTATAGTGAGGGGCCCAAAACTGAACATAGTAATCGAGGTGCGGCCTCACCAGTGCCGAGTACAGGGGCAAGATCACTTCCCTGTCCCTGCTGGCTATGCTATTTCTGATGCAAGCCAGGATGCCATTGGCCTTCTTGGCCACCTGGGCACACTGCTGGCTCATGTTCAGCCAGCTGTCAATCAACACCCCCAGGTCCCTCTCTGACTGGCAGCTCTCCAGCCACTCCTCCCCAAGCCTGTAGCACTGTTGGGGGTTGCCTCTTGTCAGTTCATTAGCAATGCATGCATGGGGTCTGGCCTACACAACAGAGCCACAAATGGCTACAGGATGGGGCAACTCAGTACAGTCTGCCCCTTTGAGGCTTGTCTAAAGAGTCCGGACAATGCAACCGCAAAGAAGTGGGGGGTGCATCCTTTAATACATTTCCGCTTCTCTGGGCGACATCCCCCAGACCAATTCACAGGCCGCAGCAGCTTCTCTTGGAGGTTTTCACAGACACAAGCAAGCTTTGAGACAGTCATAGGACATTTCAGTCTCTCACACGGGCTGAACAGTTTTGTGAAGTGCTCTGCATGATGTAGGGAATTGCTATGTGAGCCACTGGTTCCTGCACAGATGTGAACGGGTAGATGGAGCAGTGGAGGTGAGCTTTTCTCTGTAGAATCCCACATAATTTTTCTTTAAATTATAAAAACTAGTGAACATTAACTTAACTCTCCAGGGCTGTCTGAATCAGGAGTCTGCAACACAGATTACTCTTTCTGTTTCTCGAGTGCCTACTCATGTTCAGAAGAAGCCATTCAGAGTTGTTCCCTTTGAAAAAGCGGCTGTATTTAGTTTGCATGCTTGCTCTTTCTCTTTAAGGCAGTCATAAAACCACACAAGAAGCATTACAGGACATCTTTACCATGCAGTCCTTTCAGCTGGCTGTAAGGAAGGCAGTAAGAAGTAGGTTCATGCTATTGAGCTCTGTATATGAAATTGTACAAACTACTATACTTCACATCTGTATCATCTTGGATTAGGGACTGTGCAATTTTTCCTAAAGAGAAAAGCATAATTGCCCTATCTTAAATATTTTTTTTAAGGAGAATTGTAAAAGATTCCCGTTCACTATTCCCTCAAACAGAAAACACCATTTAATAAGGTAGTATATGCATACTTGCATTGCATTTACACATCGTTAGGTGGGATGTACATGAGTAAATATACAGCTCACTTTTGAGGACATAAGCAATAATAGTAATAATAATTGTCAGCAATTCCAGCAGTAATTGTGGGTGAAAATTGTGTGCTGTCAGAAAGCTCTGGTCTTGCATCCTAGTTTGTTCATCTTTTATGTGTACTGCAACTTCCTCACCGACTTTTGGTGAGAACAAAGGCCTACTGACTGAGATCAAGCTTACTGACTGAGATCAGTGGTCTTGAAGTTGGGGCTTTCTTTATTGACACTGATTTGTTTACCCTTCTCTAAGAGTATATTTCATCTTCTTTTAATACACAAAAATTAAATCATCTCTGTCATGAACAAGAAATGCAGGGAATCCCAACAATAGTAATGTATTTTTATTTTTTGCCTTTATTTTCCCACTTCACTACTGTAAATTTATTCACAGCCACTACAAGAAGAGATACATTTTGGCAAAGGATAACTTTCCTTTGCATTTTTCCTTCTAATCTTCTGGCAGATTTTCCGTTAATAAAAAAAAAAAAAAAAAGAAAAAAAAAATAAGAGAAAAAAGAAGTAAACATTAAGAGGCTGCATTAATATCAGCTATGCTGCACCATGTGGCCATTTCCCTTCTATTTTTGACACACATGAGAATTATGCTCAAGAATATGAAAGCATACTCAGGATTTACTTAATGAGAAAAATGGCTTTGGAACCATTGCATAAAAATTGAACTGATAGGTCACACCTGAGCTAAAGATTTCTGTTGCTGCTTTTTTTTTTCCTTTTGTTTGCACTGATGTGAGAGTGTGTGTCAAGCTGGATCCATTGAACAGAGCTGAAAGCTGTGGGGTTTGAAGTTTCCTGGAACTATTTTTACACATGAGCTTTCTTGGAAGGCTCTATTTATCTGTAGAGTATTATTTTCTTCCCTTGACATTTCCTCTATCATCTGATAAAACCACCTTACAAGGAAAAAGGAAACTATTTTTCCTCTCACAATACAGATCAGATATCTGAATTAATAGACTGTGGTGATAATATTTCCATTGAACAGGTCAAAATGGGACGCAGCAGTATTTTTAAGTTGCAAGCATGCAGCTGTGAGCCACAAAGCTTATTTTTTCAGTTTTCAAGGTGTTTTTAATTGAAGCTGAAATGAAATGTGGCAATACCCTGATTGCAGTTATTCTTTCAAGGTCATACTGTAATCCTTTAACTTCATTTTCTTTCAGGTCTTACGGAGCTTCTCTCCCTTGGGAAATACAGAGTTATTCACTTGCTGAGGGAAACAGGGAGGATGTTGTTTAATATTTTGCTTTGTTTATACAATGCCATTTGAAACATTTCAGGGCTCTGATTAAACTCGAGGAAATGACTTTATAACTGGAGTTTCTAAAGGCAATATATTCTGGAACATGTACTCCAGACTTTCTCTGCCTCCAACAATTTTGTAAATAACTTTAATATGCCTGTGAATGCCATAGCTGTGTATCAGCAATGTCTAGAGCATTGTTCAGGGGAAGGAAACGGAAGAGTGAGAACATTGTCAACAAGCTCCTGACAAAAAATGCGAATATATCCTTTTAATGGATAGCTTCTGTTTCTTCAAGGTAAATAAAAAAATAAAATACTACTATTTTGAAATCTGATGTTATAAAATTCCTTTTTAGGTAGAAAACTGTGTTGATGCACGAATCTTTGATCACTCACTTAATCTTGTTTAAATGAAAACCGTATCTGAAGTTCCTGAATTAATTCCTCTGACACTGAAATGTTAGCACAGTTTAGATTAAGACATATTTAAAAACTCTCACTTCATTAAGAAGTTATTAATAGATATGTTGTAACCACTCATCTTGAAGAAACACAATGTAATATTTTTATCAGTAGAATGTGAGAGTTTTAAAAATAACATTCAATCTGAAATAAAAGGCACTTGGAATGAGTATGATTAATAATTTAATACAAAGATTGGCAAAATAATTAGGCTGGGTGGGATTATTTTTCTTAACGTTCTTCTCATTGACAAGAATTAATGACATTAAGGTTGCTCAGGTGGACACGGTATAGAATGTCATTGGCGCACAGTCTTCCCAGGTCTTAACAACACGAGAACTGGCAGCTGACATACTGGCATAGAGGTCTCAGAAGATCATCTATGGAGCTGGCTTGGCTCTCGGGATGTTGGAGGGCTTGCCTCTTTGCTGTTAGATAGGTGATGAATCTTTGCATCAGCTTGTTGGCCCTGCGGATGCTGCCGGCAGCTGCAGCAGCCTGTGGCAGAACTGACCAGGATGGATGGGGCTCACTGGCCTGCGCCAGCCGTGCCTTCCTGGCAACCAGCGAGCTGTGGTATTTGGCAGATTTCTGTAAGACAGAGAGGGAAAAAAGAAGGGGAAAGGAAAGAGAGAATGTAAACAGCTAAATGTACACGGGACTAGTTATAACCAAATCCTGCTGTCGTGCCGGGGACTGCCTGTGCCAGACTTTACTTGGAAGGCCTGGAGGAGTTGCTGCCATTTTCATCATCAAGATTTTGCTAGTTTTAAATGCCACTAAACTATATTAAATGTCGCATTTCCCAGTTAGCCACCCTAGACAAACTGCTTGACTTAGCAGCTGGAAACGAAAGAAAGTTGTTTTCATTCAACTGATTTGGGAGGAAAAGGAGAACCATTAATAGTATGAATGCAAATAATGCAAAGACATTTTCCAGCAGCAGAAGTGCTGAAATGGGATGCAGAGGTAATCAGCAAGGTTTGAAGTCCAAGCAGTAGCTACCTATCTGATTTTCTCAGAAGTTTCTGAAACAGTCAGGACATTAGTTAGAAGAATAATTGGTTCAGAACTGTTCAGTTTGGTTTCTTTATCAAAATTTTTCAAGCTTTCTGCTTGAACTGAGACCTATCAATCAAGCTAAGCTTAAATTTTGGACTCTACATGAAACATTGTATCAAAATATATAATACAAATGAGATTGGTATGAACAGGCCATGGGTATATTGCATTGTATTCAAAACAAAGCATAGAATTCAGGGATGCTTGGATGGATGCTATGTAAACTACCAAAATTAAATCAGTCTTCTGGGCATATTCCAAACATTTGGCCTGATGAAATGGTTACTGGATACAACCAGAAAATGAAAAGGGAGGCTATAATGAAACTAGCATTTCAGTTTTAAAGCATAGCTGTTGCCACAGCAACCTCTGTAATGGACATATTTAATCCTAAAATTCAGGACTGCATCTGAACTGACTTGAACAGTAAACAGGATGTCAGTGCTTGCAAACCGTTTGACTAATTGAGAAGAGTTTAGCCTTCCCAGTTGGGATGAAAGGGTACATGTACATAAACTGATGACGAAGGATATTGACTACCTTGATGCCCTATCAATTTTCTTTTAAGCTATTTATTTGGTTTTATAAACTTAACAAAGATAAGCATAGCATAACTGTTATTCTGAGGAAGATACTAGGCTGAGAGAGAAATTTCTGGAGACTGACAGTTTTTGCAAGCCCAGGGTTCATACACTAAACAGTGGTTTAACATGCTTCTATTTACCAGCCTTTCCAGCATGGTGTCACAAGATAACTGATCTTTCTCTGGTTTAAGCCCTGAGTCATATCTGGTTTACTTAAGATTGTTTTTCTCCTTGTTTTAATCCTCTGTCTGCTTCTACCAGAATGGAAAAATGAGATGACACCCTGCCAGTTTTCAGTACAAGTAAGAATCTTACTATTTCTGACGATGGTGTGTCTCACCATAGGTTCATTATTCTTTCTAGACTCTGACTTAAAGCATAAATCTGATAAGTTTTATATGCCATTAAACAGGCCATGAATTTCATTTTACAGAGTCTGAAACTTGTTTCTTTTTGGATCCTGCTATGATTTGAAAGGAGCAGAGAAGTTTTAAGATGGGCAATGTTGTGACTGAATTAATTTGCAGTAGGTATGTCAGATCTCCTTTCTTTTAAATTATATTGTTTATGCTTCAGATAATGCAGAGGAAAGATGGCTTAACCCTTAACTTTCCTGCAAAACATCTACTGTCAGAGAGAGATTCATGAAGCACAGTAGTTTAAGTCCCTTCCTTCGTAGCTCCCAGACTGTGAAAGAGGTTGAAATAATACAGGCATTGATTTACACTGTGGTCATTTGCTTCATAAATTAATCTCTTTTTCATTATATGGACTGAGACTGTGAACATATCACATGCCAGTAGGGCTCATCAAGGGAGGGCACAAACAGTTCATCTTGTTACTTAACCACAATGTAAAACAAGAGCTACCCTGAAAAGCCCTACCACCCTGCCGCCACTGGATCCCAGCTTGACTCCCTGCTTCTAGTACTGGAATCCAGAGTAGCCTCTCAGTGCTAAGCCTCTTATGGCAGAGAGACCTGCTGGAAGAGTGGACCAGCAAGAACTGTATGAAGTTCAACAAAGACAACTGCAAGGTCCTGAACATGGGATGACATAACCAAAGAGCCCCGTACAGGCTAGGATCTGATGTGGCTTGGGAGCAGCCTTGTTGAAAGGGATCTGGGGGTCCTGGTGGCCAACAAGCTGAATGTGCATCAGCAGCGTGCTGCTGCACCAATGAAGGCAAATCAGATCCTGGGCTGCATCCACAGGGGCACTACTAGCAGAGATAGAGATGTGATCACCTCATTCTACTCAGCACTTGTCAAGCCACACTTTAAGTGCCCAGCTGTGGTCCCCAAAATTCAAGAAAGATGCAGACAGACTGGAGAGGGGCCAAAGGAGGGCCACAAAGATGATCAAAGGGCTAGAGAACCTGCCTTATGAGTAAAGACTGAAGGAGTTTGGTCCTTTTGCTCTGGAGAAGGATCAGGGGGGATCTTATCACAGTTTTCCAGTACTTAAAGGGCATCTACAAAAAGTACTGAGGGTCTCTCTTCACAAGGAGTCACATGGAGAAGACAAGCAGCAATGGGTACAAGTTGCACTGGGAGAGCTTTCATTTTGATGTAAGAAAGGAATTTTTTACAGTGAGAATAATCATCCACTGGAACAACCCCTGCAGGAACGTGATGGAGGTTTTCAAGACAAGGACAAGGTGCTACATAATCTCATCTAGGCTCCCTTTTCCACAAAAGGTTGGACCAGGTATCTTTTGAGGTCACTTCCAACCTGGACTATTCTATGATTCTTTAATTCAATCCCTTAAAAAACAAGCAAACACATATTTTCAGGACCTACCATCCTGACTACTGTAGGTAATTATATTTGATTGCAGTGAACCACTTCTTATGCCTCAGCATGCTAAGAAATATCTGCAAAGTGAAGTTATGTTAACTAAAGAATCAATGAGGTAAGAAATAAACTGAACTAAGCTAAACTTGAGATGTGAGTAAGCTATAGGAAGCATCCAAAATTGAGCTAAGCAATGAATTAATGATTCATGTGGACCATGAGAGTTGCAACTCCTATTTCTTCCCTATTTTTATTTACTAGAGTAGAACTCACCCTTTTCATGAATTAAATTACCTGTGAAAGCAGGGTGCATGTGGTGTTGCTTGTGACTCAGAGCAGGCTGGTAGGCACGAGAGAGCTCTGTGTGGCACCCGGGATGGCTTGGTAAGGAAACCCTTTCAGTCTGCTGTCAGTGTCAGAAAGAGCAACTGTGGGCAACAGTGCCTGAATCACACCAGGAAGTTTTGCACCCACATTAGTTCCAGCATTTAGGTTTTGTCAGGAGCCTGTGTGCCTGCAGTGCTAGGCTGTGCTTGCCTGTTTGGTAATGCTGCTGCAGACTGGCTCAGGGCTGCCAGAGGTCACAATGCCAGCAGTGGGCCTGAGGCTGCTTGCCCATAGGTGGGCAGCGGGAAGGAGGGTGGCAGTGATGGGACAGGGCTGCAGCCACGGTCACAGGAGCATCCAGGAGACACAGTGGTGGCTGGTGTGGGCATATGCTGGGGCAGGCAGTGCGGTGTGCCAAAACCAGCCATTGCAGCCCATCCCCACAGCTCGCAGCTGAACGGAGCTGGCTTGGCTGGAAACAGAGTGGAGACGTGAGGTGTGGTGGCATGTTACCCCCTTGCCTGAGGGAGGGAAGAGTGTGCTGGCCAGAGAGTTTCCTGGGGAGTGGGTTTGTGCATGGAGAGGTACTGAGGAAAGCCCTCCAACAAATGAAGATGTGATCCTTGCCAAAAATAAACGTACTGAGGTTTTCCCTTTGATTCTACAACATTCGGTATCCCACTATGAACCTTTTCTCCCTTTTCCCACATGTGGCTTCCTCTTGGTATTTTTACATATCTTTCACTTGTAGTGTCCCTTCCCTTGTGGGTAGCCTTTCAGATGAAAATGGTTTAGGTCAGAAGTTAGAATCAATATTTTCTCTTTAATCTATATATTTACGTTACAGTTCCATCTATTCCTCTCCAACTCTTTTTCCAAATGCTGTTGAACTCATGCATGACTCTTGTTTTTCTGGTAAATTTCTCATAGGCTCTTTTGGGTTGAATTCTCTCTTCTAAGTGCTGGAAGTCATGCCATTGCTTAGGCTGCTTTAAAACAGATATTTATTAATTTTAGGACATGCTAGATAAATTCAAGTTCAAGTTTTTACATCAACATGCTTGCAAAGAAGCTGTGGAGGGTGGGGCTGAATCACCACCACCTTGAGAGAAGAAGCAGTAAGAAAAAGAGATTGCCAGGTACCAAGAATGTTCACATTATATGCTTTGGAAGGTTGTCTTTCAGGTGCATCTCAGTTATTGCAAACTGAACAATTAGTTGTATGACTATATAATAAAGTAATAAAAGAAAAGAGACAGCTGAGGAATTTGTCAGTTATAATCGGGATAGCTGATCCATGACATTTAAAAAAAAAATATAAAAGTGGGACATAAAATATCTGTGAAAAGATAACCATAAAAATGCCTTCACTCTTAATAGTCTGAACATCAGATGTTCCCATAAAGGCATGCCATTATATCCAATCTTGTCCTGTTTTCTTTTTTAAACAAAAATAACTATAAAATTAAGTGTCTACCAGTAACAAGTTCTATTGTGGTTATATATTGAACTTAAAACAGACAATATTTTATCTAAGTAGCAATACTGTTTATCAAAACAATGTCTTAGAGTGAAGTCTGGGAATTGCAGGCACTATATTTTAATATTTATGTTGTTCTTGAATATTTTGTCAAGTGAATTTACTATATGCCCACTATCCCTGGTGCACACTGAAGTCCCCTAAAACATGAAATTATTTTTGCATTACTTACTTTGTATTCATTGAGCACTTTAAAATAATCAAGAGACTGCTTTTAAATTTGAATGCTATTTAAATAGCAAATACGTAGGGCAATATCCTTTCCACTGAACTGGTTCTATTACTTTGCTTAGGCAGCATAAAACAGTCAGCCTCTGGCAGGATCTGTCCAGCTGGGAATACTCATGATGAAAGGGAAATTTCAGCTGGCATCTAGCTTGTTTAGCCACCTTCTTTACCAATCATTCACACCAAAGCAGACAGATGAAGCATGGAGGGACAGACGAGTGCAGCTGCATGATGCTTGCTTGCATTTGGTGTAGGGTACCATGGCAGGAACTTTACCAACAGAAGCCAGGAAAAGTGATGATCATCAGGACTTAAAAATATCACCACAAAAGTGTTTTGGTTTTTAATTTTGAAAAGGTAGCCTCGAACGGTACAAGTCCTTCCTGGGCTGGTCTGCAGCCCTCTGACTCCATCCCTGCTCCTGACTGGAGAGTGCTGGGGGCTGAGATCCTGCCTGGGGAGAGAGTGGAGAAGGGAGTGCCCCTGGGCATGAGCCCACACCACAGCCCCCACAGACCATCGCAGACCAGCCTGGACTGTTATTGGTGGCGTGTGCTCCCGGCCTGCTTTCTAGGATTCAGTGGGAGTCAGAGGCAGGACTGGCCAGTGTCTTCCTACTGCCTGCCAGGGGGAAAAAACAAAAACAAAAACAAAAACAACAACAACAACAACAAAACCCCCCAACTTTTTGAGGGAGAAGCTCTTTGTGGACAAAAGGTGCCGGCTACTCCAGAGGAGCAATCAGCCTTT
The DNA here is from genome assembly GCF_031877795.1 of Strix aluco. Lineage (NCBI taxonomy): Eukaryota > Metazoa > Chordata > Aves > Strigiformes > Strigidae > Strix > Strix aluco. The sequence continues at coordinate 44,678,883 of NC_133932.1, forward strand.
CCCAGCTTTGTAGGGTGCCCTGTTGAGGATAGCAACCTGCTGTTTCACCACATGCAGTTACACCAATGCTGTTCCCTCTTGTCCACGGCTGCCAGCGTATCAAGCTGTTACCCCTACCTTCTGTATAATCTAGGTGCCGTCTAGCACGAGGCACCATCTGGTACTGCATATGATCCATCAGATTCACAGCCATCTATTCAAATTAGCAGGTGGCGTTATCATTTGGAAGTCATAAAGTTGTGACCACCTCGTATGGAGTAGATTGCTTCTCACTTTTTCCAGTGCCATAAGATTCCAGCAGGAGCATTTGTGACATGGAATTACACTGTGGAGTATTAAAATACCTTATCTATTTTTGTCCCAGAAAGTCTTAAGTCTTAATCTGAAAGATATCCAAAGCACTTTTCTGCATCCGTAGGAGCCAAGAGTAGCAGTAGCAACAAGAAGAAAAACTTCCTAATCTGTTGAACTCTTAAAGTTTTTTAAATGTTTCTCCTTTTACAGCACACACCAAAAAGGAAGAGTTTCCAGTGTCCTCTTCTTGTCCCAAACCCTAGCACTGGGGTATTCACTCAGCAGAAGTCATTTCTGAGGATATCTGAACTCACACTTCCCCCATATCAGCTAAACATGCTGGCTTCTGCCTGCACAGCTGTGTCTTCTTCCAGATGTCAAGCCATAGTAGGAGAGAAAGTCTATGTGTGGTTAGTGGAATTATGTGAGAATCCAGAAACCGTTGCCATCCTTCTAGCATGCCTGGAGGTGAATATCTGAAGGTCCAATTAAGAATCACTCAGCATCTTTTGAATGCTGTTTTATTTTAAAGTCCAGGTTCAGTTGCTCCCAAGAGACTCAGACACTTGTTGCCTGACCTGCAGTACTTTCAGCAATTACTGCCAGCAGTATTTTTGCTTAAGCAGTGATTCATTCTTTATTTCCTTTGATATTTCACGTTGTAAGAATAGTGAAGGTAAATTGTTCATATGATCACATGGATGGTGTACATCTTCTCACAGCAAGTTAAGTGCCTTTCACCCTGGTGTATTTACTGTATACAATAAGTATTAGAAATTACTTTCAAGAAAACAAAATCTAGGGAGAAAAAAACCACTATAAAATGTATTGATGGAAAACAAATATAATGATATCTTACAGTGATATATAAAAAAGCTATAAAATATTTGTGGTTGATCTACCATTGTTTTCTCCTCAAACTTGTTGGTAAAAGGTTGGTTTTATCATTTTGCTCAAGTAACTTTTGCCTGATGTCTGCACCTCCATCTGTGAAACTTCAGTGATGTTATCTGAGGAAAATAGGAGCAGATGGAAAACATTTTAGCTCCATACTCACTGAGCACAAGATTAAAAGAAAGGCCATGGTGCATTTTTAGTACAGTAGGTGATTACACATAGAGCATTCCTTTTCTGTCTGGGAAGCCATGTAATTTACAGAGCAATCTGGACTTCCTTGGTCAGCTGATTTCAAAAATAAATTTTCAATTATGTTGCCACTTATTCTTCTCCTAGACAATTCAGAGAGTCCTTGATAATCAAAATCAACGCTGTTCTACTACATATTAACACTGTAAATTGTTGCACCTGGAATTGATGAACCCTTGGTTTATTATGCTAGAGGAGTCATATGCAGCTGTTCTTCCCCCATGTGATTCATCACTGCGTGTGAGGAATACATCCTACATTACACAGTAGCTGAATGAGTTTCCTGTTTGCCATTCAACTTTCTAACAACTAAAAAAAAAATTTAAATTTTTTTCTGCATCAAAATTAGGCCAGAGTGCCAATAAACCCAAAAGTTATCACCAGAGTACTTCCAGTAAGCAGCCTGTTGAAGATGTGCCATTGGAGTCCCTAGCTGTATTATTTATTACAAATATCTTTGTCCATAGATAAACATTCTAAATAAAATTACCAAAATATCCTCAGACACTGAAATAGGGGATGATAAATGTTTTACATATGGCACAAAAAGTTTAAGCCTTCTGCAGAGTATGTCTTAAGCATTAAAGTGCAAAAGATTTCTGTTCTGTTTGTAGCTCTTCCACAGGCATCCTGTGGGACCTTAGACAAAGTATTTTATTTCTCTGGAAGAAAAGTCTAAGTGTATCCATTAGACTTGTCAGTTGTTATATTCAGAAGGATGAGGTTTGGCTAATCCAAACATCTCGTGCTGTTAAAATAGCGGCGCTCTTATAGGATAGTTTAAGTTAACCTAAGATTGTGCTGCTTCTGAAAAAGGCAGCCTACCTCCCACCATCCCTACCTGTTTACCCCCATTGCTGCCTTCCTACTGCCACAACGTGGTCCAGGTGAAAGCTGACCCTGAAGACAAACAAAATGAGTACTTCTAAGCCAGACCTATGAAATGAGCTAGTTCACTCAAGGTCTGGGATAACTCGGTGCCACGCAAAGGAGGTGATGGGAATATGCACACAAAGCATACAGTACACAAAGCATACAGGGAAGGGTGGGACTGTGATTCATAAGACAGGCAGAGCCTAAATTGGCACCAGATTACTGTGAAGTCACACGTTCACATTGCTTAGTATTTGTGTATTTTTTCAACTGTTGTTTTTATATCATCACAGTGATGCCAAAAAAAGTAAATTCAGCTGCTATGTATTATTTAGTTTGGCGAGCTGTAGTGCCCTATGTCAGTAAAGGCTGCATTTGCAATAGGAGTGCTTGAAGATATTGCTTTACCAGCAACCTCCTTCTTGGCTGCAGTGTACTTTATTGGGCTCCTATGAGCTGTGCTGACAGTTACAAAAATGTAGTGTTCTGTGCCCCAGTTCTCCTCTGATGAAACCGAAATAATCCCTCCCCACCTCATGGGAACACTGAGAAAATTAACACTTCAAGCAATTGAAGGTTTGAGACACTGTGGTAATGACAGCTATATAACATTTCATTTTCACTTTGCACTTAAACCAGTCTAACTGCAGGCTGAGCTGGATACCGGTGTTTCCCTGGTCAGTCTCTTCCTCACGTGTCCATTCCACACTTTTTCCGTACCGCTGGGAGGTTCCCAGCAGTGCATGGTAGCCCGGACTGCCCCATCAGCAACAGGTACTCCACAACCTCTGCTGAAGCAGTTCTGCCGTTTCAATCTCTTTGGTTCCCTCAGGGCTTTTGGAGGTGTCTCTCTGACCTGCCTGTAACTATTCTTCCTTTTTATTCATATGCCTCCTTCCAAATCTTAGCAATGTTAGTGTGTCTCTCTAACTGTTATGTGGAAACTTTCTTACTCTTAGATTATTGAAAAATTTGTCCAAATGTTTACAATGGCTTTAAAATGGTTTGACTAAGAACATTCAACCTTGTTCGTTTGGCCTAAAAATGGCCAAATAATTAATGCTGCCTGTGGAAAGATATCTGTAATGAAATTTTCCAAACCCAATTACTCTGTCTTGTATGAAAGGGCTTTCCAAATTTCACTTACAATATCTTGATTAATTTTAACTAATGCAATAGCCTTTAAGTAGATCTTAATAAAAATACCTACCTGTAGTATACCAGCATGGGTTATACGCAATTACATACAGTTGCATAAAATGTAAGATGTTAATGCATACTTAAATTGAAACTCCTCCCTACTTTTAGTATCATTAATATATATTGTATGTTGACAAATTGAGTGATTGGACTTCAAACTTGGGGTCTTCAGCAGTTTTAATAGTTTTTCTGTGGGGACACTTGGGAGAGACAGGGGATAAGCAGAGTTCTCTTTGTAGCCTGGACTGAGAGGTAAGGGAAATTATACTTCTTATGTCTGCATATCAGTTCTGCTGCTGAAAGAAGAGGCATCCTGCCCTACCTGGAGCCTACTTGCTTATCTAGTTCTCTAAAAACTGCTGCCCATCTTTTATTAACAAAAGGTACAGAATTAATGTATGCCAATTCTGATAGTCAGAAATATTAATATACATGTATGATTGCAATATACAGCAGTATATACAGTTACATAATGGTAAATTTTAAAAATATATGTATGTATAGTCTTACTATAAAGAGTTTCTGGAAAGCACTACCTATTTTGAACTTACACTGCAGTAGGTCTCGGCCAGTTTCATAACTTTTATTCCTTGTTTTTTTCAACTGTACCCAGAAAATTAATAAATGTCAAAAATGCATTTACAAACACAAGAGAAGCCTCTGTTATTTGCTTTGGCTTCACTGTGAAAAAACCATTACTTGTCTCCTGGCAAAAAAGGAATAAGCTATAGGAATCTACTTCTGATTCTCTTGTTAAAGCTTGTTCAAAGAATATCCAAGGACAGAGCTGCAAGGAGAGGCATATATAGGTTCTTCAGCCCTCATCATCCTTCATATTTTTGAGCATGCAAGATTTACTCATAGCCTTGAACTCTTACAAAAATATGATAATATAGGTAGCATAAACACATTGTCATAACTTAAACCAGTCATGTTGTAGTGTACAAATAATCTCCCTTTGGGATTCCATTTTTTATTAGGAACAGTAGGAAGTACTAAGAATTGTTACCCACACACTCTCTCATAACAAAAATATCTTGCCTTTTCTCCTGCGGCATCATTCCCTCTTCAAGACAGCTGGGTCCTTCACAATCCTCAAGGTACTGTTTTGCATAGAAAAAAATAGAACTGGTCATGGACGACTTCTTTTTGTTATATTATATTAATGTAGAAATAGCCAGTATGATAAAAGAAAAACTGCTAGTTCTAACCTTGACAACAAAAGAGGCATAAGACAGCTGAGCAGTCCTCAAATTTAAATACTCACGTTGATAAAGCAACATCAAATGCTTTCACAGGAAAAGCTACTGTATTGAAATTGAAATTATGTGACCTGTGCTTTTTCTTACTGCATTATCACTGTTATTAATACCCATTACTTCCCAGAAAAAAAGCCATATTCAATTCTACAGAGCCTCATCTGGAGAGAAAAAAAAACAGTATTCTTGTTAAAATTCCTCATTTTCCTTTCCACTAGCACTTTCCTCTCTCCTTTTTCTGTCTTCTGACAGATACTCAGCAATGATTGGAAAATATCAGTCAGCTTTCACACACCACATACTCCATAAGACTTCCTCCACTTTCCTAGTAAGAGTATAAAGTAAATGAATACATATAAACATTTGCATAGGTAAGTTTCACAGTACCTTCATTTCCTGGTTGTGTTCACCATTTATTGTCTAATATGCTGACTTTTAAGAATGATTAAAATTTTTGTAATACTCTTTTTAAGAATGAGTGTGTAGAAACATGTTACATTTCATGTCATGCAGACAGTTTTCCCTTGAAGAACTTTAAGAAAGCTCAATAGATTCTGACATTTGCTAAAAAAAAAAAAAAAAGCTACACCTGCACATTTTATAAGGAAAATTGCAGTTTTTACAAGAAAGGGTTTTTCACATAACACTAACAGAACTAAAACAGGATTTTTTTTTTTTTTGTTTTAGCATAGGCAAACCATAAGAGAACGGTGAATCCAGAAAAATGCTGTCCAAGTGGAAAACAGTATATCATAGTTGTACACCTCTTCGCTCTGTTTCTTACCAGTGTTAAGGCTAAATAACTCTAGGGTAGATTAGGACCTTTTTTTGTTATTTTCACACCATGCATTAAAATAATATAAATATTAAGAAAAATAACCTAACACTGATTGCAGAAAGCAATAAAAACCAAACTGTTTTGCATAAGTTGAGAATACAGTGTTCATGAAAGATTTTCTAAATTATGTACTGTGTTCTTAGAAAAGAAGCCAAGCTTTATAAAAATAGCCTTAATCATTCCCCTATTCCACTTTCTCTGGGTATACAGAAAAGATGAAAGATATTATTTTATGCTCACTGGTTCAAATGTAAATGGAAGGAACAAAACTCACAAGGCTATAAAAATTGTGACAGTAATAGTAGTATGCTAACTTCTCCTAAAATATTGTGTATGAGATCAAACAAATGCAAATTTTAAGACTTAAGATGACAGGTGAATAGATTAAAAACAACAACAACAAAACCCTCAACCCTTGTGTTTCCTTTTCCCCCAAAATTTTGCTCTGATTTAAAATCAATAGAATTTTTCCACTGACATAACTGGTGCTAAAACTTCTTCTTTTGTTTTAAATGTCAGAGTGCAACAACGTAAACTACCTTTTACAGCAAACAATCATTTTTCATAGGGACCTGAAAAAGAGGTACTCAACATGAATTCCAGCTGAAGAGTTATGTAGTGTAGCTGCAGGGCCAATGATGAAATTCCCTTAAGGAGTGAATCTCTGCAGAAGACTTTATCAACTGATCTTCCTAGCGACTTTAGTAAAAAGACTGGGTTTTGTAGCATCTGAAACATCAGAGTTACTTTATTCTTGGCTTAGGATAGTCAAATTGGAAATAAAAATCCGCATCAATCCTTCACCTCAGTTTGTTCAGGCTTCAAAAATTACAGAATGGGAACTTTCAGATTATTGTACTGATTTCACATGGTAACTTTTCCTTAAATTGTTTTGGAAACTGTGAAAAGCCTAAGTGTGGGAGCACTTTTGTAATTTGTTTACAAATCTTTCAGATACTAATGCATCTTAAACATAGCTTCATTTTGCTTCCACTTTTTTGGGGAACAACGTAGCAAATTAGGTTTCCAAAAGCAACAACTTCAAATTTTTCTTTCAAAACCCATGAGTGAAAGTTTTTGTAAAAATGTTTTTGCAAAAAAATTACTTTCTTCAATTGTTTACAAGAGAATTTCTGTCCCATAACTTATATTCTCAGAAGTTATTTTCAGTCTTCTTAGATCCTCACTTTCTCCTTGGAGTATCAAAAACTTCAGCATGATTCATTTGACCAATTCTTAGAAGTATTTTCTAAATTGCTGAGTAATTTCAAATACTAAACAAGTTCCTAGAAAATTTTTTGGTGATACTTCTGCAACTTACCCCTTCAGGTCTAATATTTATATTGTGCTTCTGCTGTTTTCTTAACATTTATTAGTATCTATCAACACTTTTTTGTCATTTTTCTGTGCTGTATCATAACATTTCCTAATGGTGTAAGCTAATGGAGCCATCTTCCATCATGCAATTGCAGCGCTTGGATTTCCTGCAAAATTGCTTGTAAGTATAGCCAAAATAAGTATAGGCAGACTATACTTGCCAGGTTATATAAATTAGTATTAGTATTTAGCAGTAAGACAAAATTTGCCACACTTACTGAAGGGAATGTGGATTATTCAGCATACTAAAATTTTACCTGCATGCTACCCTAAGGTAAAAACAAGTGGTTAAATGGAAATTAACATTTCAAGGGTAGCCATGTGATAAAGAATGTGGGATATATGGGAAATTCTGTGGGATATTTCATTTCAGATACTCAAGTTACATTATTTCAGAGGATACATACTGTTCAGCTGATGTTTCCTAGTGAAGCAATGCATCACTCTCACAGGACAACAATGACCAGCTAGTGATCTGTGTTTGGAAGGCGCCTTTTTATCCTGTTTTTGTTTTATGTAAGCTTATGTAGTGTACCATCAGCAGTGAAGAGCTTCTCAGAATATTGCAAACTCCTTCATTTTCTTCCTGAAAAGAACAAATACTGTTCCGCAGTCAGCATTTTAACTTAATCCAAAGTGGTGATGAGAATCTATGACAATTGCAACTGCAGATGAAAACTAGGCAAAAATGCTAAACTTTATCTAATGTTAAACTTTAACGCTGAACTTAATGTAAAACTTTAAAACTCCTAAAATAATTTTGCAAAACTTGCAAGTATTTTATGTCGAAATTCTGCTTCATTTTTATAGCTATTATTCATTCAGAATGTGAGTATTCTGAAAGAGAGGAATACTACTCAAAAGCACAAAGCATATGTATGGTCTTTAGTTTCTGCAAATGTGGAGAAATCTAAACTTCAAATTGCTCAAATCTCTTCCAAGAAATATTGAGATGTACCATCATTTAATATATTGTTAACATCTTCCAGACATGGTGAAAACAATACGTTCTGGTCTTTGTGGCCATGAAACTATGGTGTATTAGGACATTTTTTGAGATGTTATTTTGCCTATGGCCAGCTAAAACAGCTGGCTAACTCTGCGAGAGGAATAGAAAAAAAAAAAATAGCTTCCACTCCTGTAGAAGGACATGTGGAATTACCACACAACTTTCCTTCCTCTCTCCCTCTACATCTGCAGATGCTAATCTCAGCCTGGAAGGGTGTAGAGTGAGCACGCTGTTTCAGAGGGGCCATGGCTAAATCAAGTAGCTCTCCATTAACTCTGAGTACCTCTGGCAGGGTATTTTATCCCTCTATCCTTTTTGCATTTGCAATCTCACACATTCTAATACTCTGGTGCTGGGGCATTGCTTTAGTGCCAGTCAGTCTGGTTAGCAGACAAAATAGGGACTGACTGCCCTGCAGCACTCTTGAGAGTCACCATCATTCTTGTGATGAGGTGTCTCAGGGCAACACAGAGAGGAAGGAAACACCCACTTTCTCCTCCTCTCTGGGGACACTTGTCCCACAAGATGGGATTCAGATGTAATGAGGCAATGGGCCTAAAGTAATCTGCACAGTTTGGATCACAGTGCTCATGTGACTAAACTGAATAAAACCATTCCTCTTCCTGTTGCTGTCTCATCCCCAAAATACTGGAGGTACTAGACTGTCATGTCTGGTACCGTTACACTGCAGGTAGAAATCCAAATTATTAGTAAGCCTTTGAATCTTATGAGAATTATGATGCTTGCATATTTGGGGATGTGAAAGAATAAACTGCTTTTTTTTTTACAGAATCACATAATCATCTAGGTTGGAAAAGATCTTGAAGATCACCTAGTCCAACCATTAACCTAACATTGACAGTTCCCAACTACACCATGTCCCTAAGTGCTATGTCAACCCGCCTCTTAAACACCTCCAGGGATGGGGACTCCACCACCTCACTGGGCAGCCCATTCCAACGCCTAACGACCCGTTCTGTAAAGAAATAATATCTAGTCTAAACCTTCCCTAGTGCAGCTTGAGGCCATTCCCTCTTGTCCTATCGCTTATTACTTGGTTGAAGAGACTCATCCTCAGCTCTCTGCAACCTCCTTTCAGGTAGTTGTAGAGGGCGATGAGGTCTCCCCTCAGCCTCCTCTTCTCCAGACTCAAGAGACAACGTAATAATAAGTTCTTTTCCCTCCAGAGACAATGGAATAATAAGTTAGTGATACTGTAGAGGATTCTTTAGCCTTCTTGCTACTTAAGTGACCTTCCAAAAATTAAATGTCTTCAGAGTGCTTCCACTTGCTGCTATTTTAATAAGGACAGTATGCCTGAAACTGTAATTGGGAGAAAGAGTGTCTTGAAATGAGCAGTTATTTCCCAAACAATAACTTAAGCAGACCTATATGATTCATGAGAAGTATTCTCAAATGTATGTCCTTCTCTACTGATAAATGCTTGTATGCTTAGATACACACTCAGCAGTGTGCATAAAAGCAGCCGAATTGACTTCAGAACACAATTTTAAATATGTATGTATTTGCAGAGATTGGATCTTTGTAGAGATAAGCTCTAGTTGTTTTTAAGGTAAATAACCCTTTTTATAAAGTTCAGCCAGCAAAATGTGCATGCCAATTTTCTGTCTTTAAAAAAATGGCAGTGCCAAGCTGGTGGAGACTCAGCTTGACAGTTTCACTTAGGCAGTACTTAGAAATCAGGTCTTTCCCGACAGTCACTCCTGCTTCTTGCGTGAGAAAACCCGCAGACATGATCTTAAAAGGACATCTCTCCTTTCTGTCTTATTGTGCCAGACATTCTCAGGTGAGACAGTCCCCACAACTCTAAGATTTCATTGAAACCATTTTCTTCCTAAATGTTCATAGAAGCAATTTAATTCGGTTGACTATGGAGGAATCAAAATTGCAGGTTGAGAGAGACTTCTTGCTCCAGCAACAAGCCTTGTATGCAGAAGGTTATTAGTCTATTTAACGTGCTAGCACATAGCCCTCTCCTCCCCTCTCCTCCTTCTCACAGGAGATAGATGGATGGTCAAGAAACCATGGAAAACATTTCACAGTATTAATTTTAGAGGCAAAATATCAGCCATTAGGACCTCCTAATTAATTTATCACTTGATTAGGAAAAATTTAGGTGGCCCAGTTAGGCAGTGTGCTTGGTTACCTTATTGGAGCCATATTTACACAGAAGTTTCTTAATACCATTTTGACAAGATAAAAAGCTTTTAAAGTGTAGGAAGTGTAATTCATACTCACTTGAAAGCTTTTGCACTGTCACTTCAATGAAAAGCAGCTTTGCTGCAAATAAGATTCATACCTCAAATTCTTAGTTTTTTATTTGAGGTTGGAAAGAAAATAACTTTAGTCTGAAAGTTGATTTCCTGTAACAGTGTTGGCACATGTACCTATTCTTCTGATGGTAAACTACCCTGTGAATTAATCTTTTGAATGATGTGTCAGCATCCAGAGCACTGGCTTTTATCTGGTCATAGTGTCAGACTGCAGTCCCATGTGAAGTTGGCTTTCTGCTCCACAGTGCTGAGCTATGGCTCAACAAAGTCAAGAACTGATCCTGTAAAAGAACTGCAGCTGTCATAGTTGTAGTTGTTTATTATTAGTACCAGACTCATACCACAAATAATCCTCATTAGAACTGGGCCAATTTGCTTTCGCTATTTTGGGAAAAAAGGCTTATTTGAAAGTTTGACAGCATGTGGGGTAAAATTTAACCTCATGCTACATTAAGTAGTTTCTCTTTGTTCTGTAAGGAAAGTTTAATGGCTAATTTATCATGAATGCGATCATTATATATTGTACCCTATAAAAATGTTATCTGCTTTTTTAGCTGCTTAAGGGAATCAAGACTGACTTTCTGAAGTTTCTTCTAGGCTCTACAGTATTTTGTGAAATGTCCCTTGAAATATGTATTGATGATAATTTTCAGTCCAGTACAAGAGAAAAGATGGCTGCTAGCGTATTCTAGGAAAGCTGGAATCACCCTGCTTGTTTTGTAATTTTTTTTTTCCAACCATCGTCTTCCTTGTTGCTTGGTAGGAAATGTTCTGGTGGCATGGTAAAACCTGAGTAAAAGTGAATCTGTGTAAAACACTGAGCAATGTTTTTGATATTTTAATTGTTTTGGTTGAGAATAGACTACAGATATCTGCTTTACATGTTTAAGTAAGTGCTTTGTGTAAACAGGAATGTTACCAGTTTAAATGGTTTATATTTCTGCACTTGTTTAAAAAACTAAACTGATGTAAACACTTATTTGAAAACTCTTGCAGTAGCTTTAATAGCATTTATTTGGGTTTAGTTTGCACCAATGTAAACAGCAGCATGATTATCAGTGGTATATATAGGTTTCCTGAGTTAACTTGGAGCTTAACTGTTAAAACTGCACTGCCACATAAATCAGACTCTATTCCAATGTTAAGAAATCACTCCAGCCAGAGAGATTTAATTAGCAAAAGAAAACTAACTTACTTCTTTCAAATGTGCTGCTTGCTCCAGTGAAAATGCATCCCTAGCTGGGGAATTTAGGAACAAGCAGTGCCAGGAAAATTGTGCCTGTGGGATTCGGCAGTGAGTGCTGGGCTCCTGTTGCCTGAAGGAGCCCTGCAAAGTGGCTGGTAATGAAGTAAGGAATGCTCTTGAGGGGGAGTATAAGGATGGGATGTGGTTTGCTCTTTCATCCTTAGCTAAATGCAATGTCAATCCAGGAACTACAGAGTTGTTTACCTTAACAGGGAGAACTTTATCAACAATTTGGACTTCTCTGACAAGCCTGTGACCAAGAAAATCTTCTTTGCACAGTAGAGCAAGCTGCAGTGCTAGCAGTACTGAGAGAGGATTGAAGGGTTCTTCTGGATGACAGGTGACCCTCACTTTTCCCTGCTTCAAAATCTGGGAGAAAACTGTTTTAAAGAACATTTCCTGATGGACAAATACTTGATAATGTAGATAGAGTGTAAAGCACAAGTTAGCTGGAGACGAGAAAGTGAGACAATGCCAAGGACCAGATTTTTTTTGGTGCCTTGTGCATTAGAACTTCTTGAGGTCCTTGAGATCTTAGTAGTGTTTTTAGACTTTTACTCTTCTTGCTCTGCTCCATGACGTAGCTACAACTGAAGAGAAGGAGCAGACAGGATTTAAAAAATTTCTGGTGAGGATTTAATTTTTTTTGCCTTTAAATAAACTGCACTGTATTTCATTGAGATCTGCCTTAGCACCAGAATTACCTGTACCACCTTTCTGTGGCAATTTCATAAGTATATTTACCAGTTTACTGAAAGTTTGAACTTTAAAAAAGTACAAAATAAGTAGAAAAAAGATTTTGAGATTCACATTAAACTTCAGAACTGCATTATCCAAGTAACTTTCACTTACTCAGTGATTAAATATTCTGTATTTAAATAGCCTTTAAAATTCCCTGTATCATTGGTTATGTGTATGAACTTAAGGCAAGTCACTACCGTTCTTTGCACCAACCTGAATGTGAAGTTTGTCAGTCAGGCAGCACACACTTCAGGAAGGACAGATCTAGGTACAGTAGCTACTCTGGTGGCCTTCACTTCCCTCTGCTACCTGCCACCCCACCCATTACCTGCCTGAGCCCTCTGAGTCACCCCAATTAGGTTCATCCTGTGTACCTCTGTGTTCAGGGACCTCTGTACTGGGCTATACTAGCCACAGCTGCAGCTTCCACAAGTGCCTTGTGGCACCCAGGGCACCCAGACAGCTGCAGTGAGGAAGTTCAACCAAGTCCACAACCAGTTTTGGTAAATGGAAGGGGAGAGAGAGACTTGGAGTTCATGCGACAATAGATTTCTCATCCCTTTCTCCACCCTTGATCCTTGGGCAAATGGGGTTACTCTGCCTGTGGCTGAATTCTCCTTTCTAGAAGACAATGCTACCTTCATTTACCCACCCTTCACTGGATAAAAAACTCATTGGATGGCCAGGCCCAAAGAGTGGTGGTGAATGGAGTTAAATCCAGTTGGCAGCAGGTCACAAGTGGTGTTCCCCAGGGTTCAGTAGTGGGGTCGGTTCTGTTTAGTATCTTTATCAGTGATCTGGACAAGGGGATCAAGTGCACGCTCAGTAAGTTTGCAGATGACACCAAGTTGGGCAGGAGTGTTGATCTGCTTGATGGTAGAAAGGCTCTACAGAGGGGTCTGGACAGGCTGGATTGATGGGTTGAGGCCAACTGTATGAGGTTCAACAAGGCCAAGTGCCGGGTCCTGCTCTTGGATCACAACAACCCCACTCAACGCTACAGGCTTGGGGAAGAGTGGCTGGAAAGCTGCCTGGCAGAAAAGGACCTGGGGGTGTTGGTTGACAGCCGGCTCAATATGAGGTGGCAGTTTGCCCAGGTGGCCAAGAAGGCCAATGGCATCCTGGCTTGTATCAGAAATAGTGTGGCCAGCAGGACTAGGGAAGAGGTTGTCCCCCCGTGCTCGGCACTGGTGAGGCCGCACCTCAAATACCATGTTCAGTTTTGGGCCCCTCACTACAAGAAAGACATTGAGGTGCTAGAGCGTGTCCAAAGAAGGGCAACGAAGCTGGTGAAGGGTCTAGAGCACAAGTCTTGTGAGGAGCCGCTGAGGGAACTGGGGTTGTTTAGCCTGGAGAAAAGGAGGCTCAGGGGAGACCTTATCACTCCCTACAACTACCTGAAAGGAGGTTGTATCGAGGTGGGTGTAGTCTCTTCTCCCAATTAACAAGGGATAGGACAAGAGGAAATGACCTCAAGTTGCACCAGGTGAGGTTTTGATTGGCTATTAGGGAAAATGTCTTCACCGAAAGAGTTGTCAAGCATTGGAACAGGCTGCCCAGGGAAGTGGTTGAGTCACCATCCCTGGAGGTATTTAAAAGACGTGTACATGTGGCACTTAAGAACATGGTTTATTGGTGGACTTTGCAGTGTTAGGTTAATGGTTGGACTTGATGATTTTAAAGATCTTTTCCAACCTAGATGAGTCTATGATTCCATGATTCTTTTGGACAGTAGTTTCAGGGTGGTGAGCTTGTGACTATGGCTCACCATCAGGTGAGCAGATATTTTTGACAAGGGGTACAGGCAACCAATAGACAGATCATGTGCAAGATGACCAACAACACTCATAAAACATCAGGATGAAGGGGTTTACTCACAGTGCCCCGTTTCACTCCCTTTCTCTTCCTTACAACTTTTTCCACAAGATGTGAGTAAATTGCAAGCCAGAGAACTGACCTCTCAAATCTTGGGAACATAAACACTTACTAAACGTCTTCTACTGGTCCTCTGGGTTAGGTATCACTTTGATGAAATATACCCCAAAGCTTTCCTTATGTCATTTAGTGATTTTCCTTGTGATGTCTATACCTCATTTCTATTGCAAAGCCTGAATGAAAGAGTCCTCTATAGAAATACAGTTGGGCACAAGAACTGAGTAGCAGCAACTGAACCAGTAAGGACCTCTGAAAAATAAGGGGAAAAAAGAGAGAAGAAACAAACTCAGTGGCCCAAAAATGTTAATCAAACTTACTACTTTTACTAGATTTGTTTCAAAGCATGGCTTAACTAGGCTAAAATAAAAAAATGAATGTAAACTCTATTTTGCAAATTGAGTTCCAGAGATATTGTTTGGAAACAGATGTCACATCAGCTATTTCTGGTTGTCCAGGAGTTTGAGAGAAATGGCATTGCTCTGAAATGTACCCAGGTGACCAGGTCACAGATTAGACTAATGGGGAAGAGAAGAAACTTTCTGTCAGTTCAATAAAGTGAGGAGAAGCTGTTCTTTCCTGCTGTGTGAGAAGAAACATATTACTGGTGGGGCTGGGAATGGATCTGGCCATACAAAGAGCAGTCTGCAGAGTTTTTCAGATATGTGCACCACAAAACAGAGTGTTCATCTTATATATATATTCCATTAACTCTTCCATAGACATATGGTATAGTGAGTAAGTTATGAAATGAAAGATCTGATTTGCAGCCTGTCAGGTATGGCTTGTTGTTGTGGGATGGCAAAGGTGGCACAGAGCTGAACACCTTGGTTCTGAGGCTAGGTATGAAGGCTATGGATAGCTTAGTGACCTGTTCAGGTACCTTGGGGCAGACAGCCAGCTGGACACTGGCACAGTGTAGATGTATCCGTATTGCAACTGGAGTTGGACTCAAAATACCCATGTTCCTTTGTGTTCAAGTTTTATCAACCAGAGAGCCAAATGACATGCCAAAATGGAGCCAGAGCACACAGTGGTGTGGCTGATCAGGAATGAAGACCTAGACCTGAAGCTGAGAGATCCCCACTGTAACAGTGCAGCTAGACCAGTACCCAAAGAAGTCTCTGCAGTGACTGGAGGGACATTGGCATCTCTGAGTAATTCAGAGCAGAAACTCATACACATAGAACAGGGCAGATGCTTCAAAACTATGCGGTGTGAATACCTCAATTTATTTAAGTGCCAATAGCATCATATGCTGTTCCAGCACCTCCAGTTCTAAACAGCATTACAGGTGTTGAGTTAATTTCTGCTTTCCTCAGTGCCTACAGATATCTTTTCCTCAGAAGTGTAAGCCTCATTTCACAATCTCCTCCTCAGCAAGGAGAAACTCTGGGAGCCTGCAGGGGCAGCAGATGAATTATCCTTCAAGTCTACTGACATCTAGATTTGTGCAAACCCTGCTCAGTTCTGGTGTTTCCAGCAGGCTAAATAACATCATCTGTGGCGGTGGTACTTCTCATAGTGTATGCCCCTAACTCTCTGCAGCAACACCTGGAAATAATCTAGTGAGTGCTAAGGTTCTGGATGGCCACAAAGTCCAGGAGATGGTCCATGGAAAAGACCTACTGCTGCACACCCCTTCCCCAAAATGTTTCCAAAGTATTTGTGAAAGTTTGGAGATGGATTCAAATCATGTTCAGATCTGATACGCACCTGGAAAGTTGTTTGGTAACAATTATGGCTGTAATTGCTATGTGGTGCCAGAAAATACCTAGCCTGAAACTGACACCATGGAGCTGTTTTTTAGAGCAGCCTTCTGCCACCAGTCCAATGCTATTTCTGATGCACACAGGTACAGAATATGGTGTAAGAGTGCAGTTTCAAGAATTTTTTTTTCTGGGAAAGCTGTGCTGTGAGGGTCCCATTTTTTTCAGCACTGGCCACACAATGCAGCTCCTGCACCCCAGGTTACCCTGTTTTGCTGTGCCAATGCTGCTATATACAAGGCAGCATTTTAAAATTATTGAAATTGTATGTATTTGTTTTTAAGTCAAGATTAAAAAGAACCCTAAAAAAGTTCCACAAGGACACCAGGTGAGAGACATATGTGGTTGGGAGTAAAGGGATCTGAAGAAAATTAACATAGGTACTAACCTAAAGAGCATTTGCATTTCATGTGGGACAATTGTGCTTCAAAAAGAAGTTATTAAGTTGGATGAACTACACTAGCTGTGTCAAAACACTGGATAAACTAAACTATATCTGGAGGGCCTGGGTTGAGCAGTTACTTAATCTAATGCTTTCTAACTTCTCAAGAAGATGAGAAAGAAGGAAAGTTTACACAGCAAAGGCATGTGGATTGCTGTACTTGCCTTGAAAAGCCGGTATCATCACATAGTGGCATAAGCAGTAAGTGGGTAACAGGAATAGATAGAGGAAAGAAGCAGTCAGCAGAAATAACTAGTGGAAGAGGCCTAACGAGGAACTAGCAATAGCAGTTGGCTCGAGGACAGCTAGCAAGGAAGGGAGCTATCAGAAAAAGTAGAGAAGATAGTTTCAGCTTAAGTGCAGTCAACTACAGTTTAAGTCCAGTGAGGCCTCCCTGCCCAGAAGCCCAAGCTGGTATTAGCAGATAGGCAGTACAGCTTCAGGATGAAACGTGTTTGGGCTGATGCACAGCAAATATGCTTTTCTGTAACAAGAAAATGAGATTAATTCTTATCTGTTCAGTTTGGGGGAGGACACAAATTTTCCTGTTGGGGATTTTTCTCTCTTTAAGGAGCAAACCTCCTCTTCTGCTTGGTTAAACCTATGTTACTCATTAGCTGGAAGGGATGCAGTATAACTTGTTGTCCACCTACACAGTCAGGCCCTTTCTAAAGATGGGACATTATTTTCCATTTTCCTGGACAGATGTTTTCTCATTTCAGGGAAGACACACTGAAGCCAGTCCCAATTTAGCCAAGACCTGGCAGGCGACTGCAGTTATTATTTAAGATGGAGCAACATGTTCATTAATGAGGCAGACAGCAAAGTAAAGCTGTTTCATTTCAGTGTTTGTGTGTCTGCATAATCTTAAATAGCACTTCAAACTATACTGTAAGCCTTCATCATGCCAGTTAGGCTTTCTACTCTGATTAGAGATATTTGTATTCTTCAAGACAGTGAACTCATGATCTTTACTGACTTTTCTGCATAAGAGGATTTCTTACATTAAACAGATCTTTGCTTTTGCAAATTTGCCAAAATACCTTGAGGTTGTTACAGATCTTTATCATGAAATGCAGTTGACCTTGCCTATGGTGGCTGAGGCACAGACTAATCCCCCTCCCAGCTTCTGAAAAGGATGGTGCTCTCATCCTACAGTTTACAGCAAACCAAATGTATTTCAGTTCCATTTAATCAAAGTTCTGGTAAATCTTTCCTATACAAAGGATTGCTACATAGACCCTTGAGGCATTTACTCACTGCGGCAAAACTGATTAAATACATTAGTCGTGGCATTTTGATTCTGATGATAAACAAAGAAAAAGGATCACATTCAGCAGTAGCAACGAACTGTCCCGACTGGGGTTAATTGTGATTTGAAGCAATTATCTTTTTTCTTTTGTGCTTTTAGACTAATTACAGTTTGCATGTTTGTGCTTCCAGGGTTTGTTTACATCTTCTAATGAAACTTTTTTATGAGTCCCTATTCTCTTATTAATTTTCTGAAATCGTTTCATTTGGGCTTTCTCAATCATAAATACATGAGGAATACAGTCCTCATAGGTGTACCCCCTAAACACCTGTGCATCTGTCATTGCACTTCATCACTTTCTCTTTTTCTTTCTCTATGTTGCTATAACAAGATTGCAGATGGTAAGTGACCCACATTTAAAAAATCTGTTTTAAACCAATTACAGATACACACTCTTGACATGAAGCTGACTCTTTCTTTGTGGCGTATTGATGCAGCGTTCAGAGAGATCAAAAAAGTTGATTTAATTTCACTCAGGTAATTTCTAACACTGTTCAGAAGATAATTAGTTAACACAGATTCTTTTTAATTTTTCTATGCTGTTAATTTCTTTTGCATTGTAAATAAAAACATTCTATATTTATTTGTTGCCATAGTGCATTCAAATTTCAAAGGGACTCAGGAACTACAGTCTGTATGGTGTAGAAAGCTGTGGGATTTTATACCAGATTTAAATAGGTCTGCAGCCATTACTCTATGATTTCAATTATAGCAAAGGTGCCCTGTATCAGTAACACATTTATGTTTCATTCCTATTCATGTTGAAAATGAACTTATTTTCTTGTCATTTAGTGCAAACTGGAGTAAAATTGAGAATTTGCCTCAATGAGATTTCCTTATAAAATACCAGGAATAAATGTGAAAGCAAAATGGAATTGCTTGCACTTTTTCGGCAGTTTAACCTCAAGTAGTTATAAGGTGATTTTTTATTTAGTTCAGTTATAAAATATTTATGCAGAAATACTCATGAAGAAGCAACATTTCATTCAAAGAACGGTTGGCAGTAAGGGGTAAGGTGCACATTAAAAATAAATTAGAACACAATGCTCATTACAGAAACACCGGCAAAAATAGGAGTACTTAGGACATAATTTTCTAAAAATGCACATCTGCAACAAGCTCCAGTGGTGCATATAGTAAGTGAAGTTTGTTATTTTTGTACAGCTGCTTATCTGTTATATGCCATTTCTCGCTGTAAGGGGAGGCAAGGTGCTAAGTCATTCGAATCATCAGCTACAAATGCAGTCCCCTGTGCATTTTGTCTTTGTTTAGGTTTGTTTTTTCAATTAGAAGATATCGCTTCTGTGGTGACTCACACCACTGTTATTTATTTACCTTATAGTATTACCAACGAGCGGTAGGCTAGGATCATAGCCCTGTTGTGCTGGCTACCTTACCTACAAAAAGACTTATCCTGATTCAAATGTGCAGTCAAAAGCTCTGATCCTGGAAAAGCTTAAAGCTGTATAATGAGACCATCCTGATTAATGTGAAGCAAGTAGACATCTTTGATGGTTCAGGGTTTGCTGGGTAGATAAAGTAAGCCAAAGGGAAGAGGAGAAAGTAGTAACAAGTGAAAAATAAATTCTAACAAGACTTAATCACACTCCAGCATCATCAGGAACCCAGAAGGTCCCAGGGCCCAGCTGGAGATATGGGATTTCTTTATGAGGGTAGATTTTTTGTTACGGCACACCTACTGAGGAGTGATCAAACTGAGTTTTATCCAGACCATTTTTTTTTGTCAAAAAACCCTAATTTAAAACCACCCTTCATCTGACTGCATAAGCTTTTTTCTAAAATCATTTGGTGAACAAAGTAAATAAAATACAAGGGTACAAAGAATAAAAGAGAGAGGAAAGTAACAGAAGAGCAATTTCAATTTGTAGTTCCCAAACATAGCAATGGCAATTATCCGCATCCATTATAAAGAACCATGCACACCTGCTCAACAAAGGGGTGGGTAACTTTAACTTGGTAGTACCAAAAATAGGTACAGGACATAAGATTTTAGTAAGTCATGTTCAAAGTTGCATATCCTTCCATTACACTTGCTACAGAGGAGATTATCTGGGGATGGTTATAATTTATATAGTTATGTATATATTATAAATAGTCATTAATAATCATCTGTGTAGACTCAATCAGATTGGACAAGGCGTTCTTTACCCCCGAATGACAAGACTGTTCATTGTCTCCCATTTATTATTAATTTTCATTTGTAGAAACCTTCCAGTAGGTGGATAGTGGGGAGGTAGACTATGTTAGCTTTTGGGATTGTTGCATATAAGACTTAAGGGGACAGGGACTATATATAATAGCAACAGCATCAGTGGGAGGAGAGGTCATGGTGCCTCTCCTTCCCAGGCTCCCAATTAAGTTGTCACAGTCCAATGTTTTGCAGCTTTCCACACCTGAGGAGTGTAATCCACTGGGTTCTAGCTGGTGATCTCTGCATCAAAGCACGTTGTCTTTTTTACAACTCAGTTGCATGTACTGGGATTTTTGTGTGATGCATTCATAATTCCTTCCACTCTTATTTTCTTGGACTCTTCATTCTGCATTTCTTTAGACATCACTGATTTTGTGTCACAGGATGTACTATATCAATTCAAGGGAAAAGAAAGTAGGCATTCAATAATCTTATTCAAATCTTGACAGACCTTATCCATCTAAAATTAAGTATAAGGTCATTCACCCTTTGTTCAGACTGAGTCAAGAATTCTTTCTTTTGCAAAATGCAAAATATTTCAGGCATGGGACTTAGGTTATCCCTAGACTAACGATGATTTTTTTTTTCATATCTCTTATATTAAACTGTTCAGAACATTTTTTTTTTCCAGTAAGCATATTGCTTAAGGGGAATTGGAAACAGACAACAGCTTGTGATCATCTGCATTATTGTTAAACTGATGGTTATTTATTCACGAGGCAAATGGAGGAAAAGGTCACATGAGGTATTGTCAGCTTGTCATTTCTGAATCTATATTCTGATTTAGTTGCAGTACCTCACATGATCTTCTCTGAGGAAAGTGAACAATTTACTGTCACAATCACTTTGGAAAGTATACAGAATGGTTAAATTAGGTACTGGAAAAGGTTTTAACTGACCAAAGAGTTATTTTGTTCAGAATTGTCTCACTCTGTTAAGCTTACTAATGCTTGGCTTACTGGAAATATTGGCACTTTTGCTCCTGTTTGAACAGAGTGTTTCTCACATGCATTTCTCACTTGCAGTTCTTGCCTGATCATCTTTTGAGTTCACATAAGCTAGTTACTACCATCCACCCAACCAAATGACTCCAAAATTATTTCTGTCAAATCGTCTTTCATAATCCCTTTCCCATACTAATGCCAAGCTAAAATGGATGAGGTGATAGCATAGAATGCAGTGCTCTCTCACGGTGATCTGGAGGGTCTACTGTAGAAAAGTGAGTTAGAATTTTGTAAGTTGCTAAGTGTTGTGGTTAACTCAGCTTAGACTACTTGCCCAGTTAGTTTGTAGGATTAGCAGTTAGAATATAGTTAGTTTATTAGTGATTGGGTTGGTATGGAGACTAGGGACCAGACAAGTCCAAGTTTAGGCAGGAGAAAACTAAGGACCAGAAGTAAACTGTGTTTGGATGAAGTTTGGAGGGGAAGGAGGGATTCATAGGGAGGCCTCTAAAGACAGGACAAACCCAGCAGGCAGTAGGCAGCCCTGCAGCTGCCTGTGTGGACCAGCTACTCCAGATTCATTGAGGTAGTCTGTAATTACTGTTGTCTACCTCAGTGGGAGTCCCTAGTGGGATAGCTCTAGGACAGGTGCATCTCAAAAGTAGCCCTAAGCCACCACAGTGCCTGGCGTTACCAGACCATGGGTCATGCCGTGTCTCTCAGTGCAAAGCATGGGCATTAGCAATAAAGATACAGCATAGGTGTCTTGCAGTTCTGTTATACCTGTGAGGACTAGATATCCTAGATGGCTGAGGCCCAAGTATAGAAATCCAGGCTGTTGTAGGAATGATTAAGATACTTGGAGTAGTTGAAGGAATCCATGGTAATGTCAGGAAGCCATGAGGAAAAGTTCTTGGTTATTGAAAATCAGAGATGATGAGTGAAGTTTGTGGTTTCGTGGTTAATAGAGACGGTGATAGCTGGTTCTTGCGGCTGGAACAATAAATGGCAGCTGAAATAAGTGGAGGGATAGTTCAGATTTGGCTGAAGGTCACAGCTGAAAGTGGTGGAGGTGACTGGAGCTACCAGAGGCACTGAACTGAATAGGAAGAGGCTTTATCTGGTAGTCTTTGTTGTGACAGTGCCAGGCTGACTGTGTGTTAATGTAACCTG
Source organism: Strix aluco (assembly GCF_031877795.1). Classification (NCBI taxonomy): domain Eukaryota; kingdom Metazoa; phylum Chordata; class Aves; order Strigiformes; family Strigidae; genus Strix; species Strix aluco. The sequence goes on from NC_133932.1 coordinate 44,700,944, forward strand.
TGAAAGTAGAATTTGTTGTGTTGCAAGTAATGTGTTTTTGTGGGTGAGAAGTGGGTGTTGTAAGAGTTGATGAATTCATTCACATTAGTGAACATTTCCTCCGTCTCTTGTAGATTGATACTTTGCCATCTAAGGAGGAAACAGATTCAGTCTTCATTTTTTTCTGGGGTTTTCTCTTGCACAACATCCAGAAGAGTTACTGAATTCTGTGCTCTCACACTGCTTTGTGCTTAAAGTTAGAGGCAGCAGAGGCAATCAATTTTCTTGTTCTTTTGCTAGGCACGATTCAAATTCCCAGTCTCCCTCTTCCTTGCTCACAGTCCAGCACAAGATCCATTTCCCATGAATGATATTGCTCAGAAACAAAAGTGATAGATTTTGGCTACTACTTATCATTTGTGCAGCAGCATACATCCCCGAAGTCCGCACAAACAGCTTGGAGGCAGCACTTTTTGTGTGTATGAGGAGAGAAGAGAATCATATTTTAGATAGCCGCATCTCTGTCTCTCCCCTGGAAAAAGTGTGGGCAATATTGTCTTGGCATGAGACCTGTAAGACCACAGAGGAAACTCTCTGCCAATTTCTCTGATGATGCCAGTCTAATGCAAAGATCTGACAGCCAAGAGAAAGACTTGCAAGCAATATGGGCACAGAGAGAGACAGTATCTTCCTTGGTGAAATGATTAGATGTGGATTTATGACATTGCATAGCCTGATAACTTCAGGAAGCCAATACTGGTGCCTTGGTTTCAGGCCAGTGAAGGGGAGTGAAGGGGAGTCTCTTGTTTGATGATACACTGATTCATGGCCAGTAAAATTCATGGCAGGAGTCTCTCTGTGAAGAGAGGCAGCCCTATCGGCACTCCAATTAGCTGTGTTTGTAATTGATGGTATGGCTGGAAATCACTGTGATTCATGAGCGATAATATTCATGACAAGAGCAACTCTTTCATTTCAGAGAAAAAGACTAGGAACTACTCTAAATTGCACATGATTGTGATTAATGGCTTGGGAAGATAAATGGTGAGTGTGTGCCTGAAACCAGTGCTGTGATGAGAAATCTATTTAAGCCACTTTCAGAGGAACAGGAAGGAGAGGAGGGAATAGCTGTCTGAGCACCCTTGCTTGTCAGATACCTCCCAGAGACTCTAATAGGGCATTAAAGTCTGTGCAGGTAGTGCAAAATTACAGCAATGAGTGTTGCTGGCCAAAATTTTCTTATATTGACTCTCCAACCTTCTGGCTGCTGTGAGTACATTGAGTATTTTACAGTATATGCAAACTTTTCTTTGTGATAAAAGAATCCTAGATGAAAATGACGAAGTGAGAGGAAGGAGAGAAGAAAGAATGGGTGGTTAGAAAGGTGACAGGAAGCGTAGGATAAGAAGTACAGCTGAGTAAGTTTCTACAGCTTATTTCCTAGCAGAATTGGAAAAAGCAGAGGGTCTCCAGCTAAGTGGATGGGGTGACTGCTCTGTGCAGTGCAGAGCAGGACAGGGTCAGGGCTTCAGCAGAGCTCTACTCAAAGCAAAGAGCCACAGTCTACAGAGTTAGAAAACTGATCTGAAGGAACTGGGATGGATTTATTTGGAAAAGGGAAAATAAGGAAAATAACCAGCAGAGATGAGAGCACTGTTTCATCAGCCCAAGGATCTGTGGGTTCCTTCTGATCCTGTTCAAAAAATATCCTCATCTTTAGCTGGTTGTAAGCATTGTAGAAAAAATCCTTTTACCCCTCCTTCATTGTCATGTCATAGCACAACTTAAATTTAGTGAATAAACCCATCTACTGAAGATCCATCTTCAGTAACAAATAATAATGTTCAACTTTTCATCTCTTCAACATCACAACAATCTTGTTTATGAAAAGTTTCAGACTACAAGTTCCAGCTTTCCTACCAAATTCTTACACTGGAACATCTTGTTTATTAAAATATTCTGCTGTATAGAAATACCAGCTTAGCTGATAATATCTGTCATCAGTACCTAATACCTAGAAGCCCATGTCATGGACTAAAGTTCCATTAGGCTCTGTGTCATCCAGACAGTAAGAAAAAAAAAGCTCCTAATGCATTGAACAAGTAGGATATATGAACAGTGAATGCAAGTGAGGCTATAGAAATGCTTAATTACTTCTGCTGCTCATGGAAATAAATATTTTTAAACATTGTATTGAATGTAAAGTTACTGTCCTATATGCTTCTCCTATTTTTCATTAAAGATAGAGAAAATACTTCTGTTGTTGCAAAATCTGTTCCCCCTCAGCAGACGTGTTTTCCTTTGTAGAAGCAACCATAAAAATGTAGCTTGCATGTCCTGTTAAGAGATGTCTTTTGGAGATTCTCCACATGCTTAGCAAAATCACTGATTGAACCTGAAGTTGTGAATATGGATCTAGTTGAATCTGTAGTCTGGAGCAAGGGCCTGTTCTTATTTAAAAGCCATTGGTGTTCCACTGGCTTTTAACATGAATACTGACAGTAAAATCATTTGATGCAATTTTCTTTTCAAAAGATATTCCTCTCTGAAGTGCCCAGGCTGACCCTTATCCCCATGGGCTTCTGAGGAGCCAATTGTGCTTTGCATGGGGCTGCTGAGCTGTGAACAAGCTCTGCTGCTGATGGAAGTGTCAGGAGAAAAGATGAGTTGAAAGAAATAAGGGAATTGCCCTCACAAAATGCCAGCTGCTTTAAGGAGTGTTTAAGGGTGCTCCACCCGCTGAGCTCAAGAGTTTCCAATCCTAAAATGGAATTTCTCTTATCTTAAGGGAAACTGAAACTCTTGTATTTTACTTTCCATGAATAAAATTCCATTTGTTGTCTGGTGTCATCTTCCTCTCCTGTCTCTTCTGAGGGAGAACAGTAATGTAGTAAAAAGAAAACAGTTCTAGTAGAAATAGCATTGTGTACACCGATGTCACTCAAGGTATATCTAATAAGTAATTTGTAGACAGATACCAGTTTTCTTTATTCATATTTTAGGCTGGGCAGAGACAAGTCAGTTTCAAACTGTGTAGTCTGGCACTGTGTTTAAATTAATAAGCCTATAAAGAGCATGTCTATTTGCAATCATATTCTCCATCTCACATTTACACTTTCTTCTTTCTAAGGTTAAATCTATGGTACTGAAATGGAGTCTTTGGAAAAAGTCTCTGCTGATATTTCTGAAGGCATATAAACGTTGGAAATCTTGTGAGAATGTCTGCTCTACTGAGTTTTCAGAGAGGCAAGAAAAATTGTTCCTGCAGCTGAGTAAAAATTCTAGGTCTTGTTTGATGAGGAGTTAAGACAAACACAAATGCTATTTGTCAAATTCAGAATGGTTTTCATCAGGGCAAACAGTAAATGCCCTAGTGTGGTGACCTTAATTACTGGAAGTATCAGCAAAAGATGGATTTCAAAAAGAAAAAGCATTTGCAGAGTCCTGCAGTCCTGGCTACTGTGCCTGCCAGCAAAGCTAATCACTTCTCTCCAACCCTGTTCACTTTGTGTTTGCTATAGGTAGCCCTGCCCTCCTCATCTCATCACAGCTTTGACTTTCCCCCTTCAGCTGATTGTTACTCACCCTCCAAAATTAAAGACTCGTGCAGTGATAAATTGATGTTGAAACGGTTGTTCCTTTCCCTTGACTCATTGTCATTCAGTCACTTCTTTTTTAATCCCCTCCTTTTTTACCCTCCATTTCTCCCTCAGTCACTGCTGTCAAATTCATATAGTCCCCAAGGTCTGATAAGTCCCCTCATTCTTTAGCTCAGTGTAAGAGCCATAAAACCAAAGCCATGTGCTGGTGTTTATCAGATGTCAGTTTATTTCATCAGATCTGATGACAGAAAAATCTCTTTGCATAGATTAAGCAAGGCTTAGCCTATTTAGACTTATTATTCCTTCTTTTCCTCAGCAAAATGAAGTGTACCTCAGATGATGCAGTTAGTAAGGTATATTATTGTGGAGACGAAGACAAATGCTATTTGAGAAAATTTCCATGCATGCAGTAGGTAATTTCTTTTAGTTTCTCTAATTATTGGTACTTATTTATTTTAATTAATTTTGAATTAATAATTTGGTTATGTTTATTGTTTGGCTAATGCTTATGGGCATCAGTCGCTGTGAACCAGGGATCTTTTGCCCCACAGATATATTCACGTGGCTCCCTGTAATGCTATTACGGACATACTAAGACAAGAGCCTGCTCAAAGTTTTGCATTACCTCCCCTAAGTACAAAAAGGCTGGTAGATCTCTAAGGCTTTAGAGATAGGTGTTTTTACTTCCTTCTTCTTATTCTGCTAGAGAGAGACTGACTTGTTTGCTTCCAAAAGATTTTCCTACATGGTAATAGGAGACAGGCAAACTGTTTTGGACAAACTCATAATCTGTCCAAACCAAAAGATACAACTGCACTTAGTGTGAGTTTTTAATAATTTAGGGATAACAGTTACATTTCACATGCTTCTTCAAAGGCAGTAGGTTGATAGTTGTTAAAATCAGCTCTTCTGTTTGTCTCCAATTATAAATATAGCACAGTAAGTTGTTTCAGATCTATGATAGATACTATGCTCACAACGATGATGGTGCAGAATTTTTCAAACACAGTAATAAACAGTACCTCCCCTAAGGTGCTTTCAATTGAAATAAAGACTATGTTCTAAAGATTATCAAGACTGGTAAGCCAGGTGCCAATTAATCCCCAATTAAATTGATTGCTTCTTATCTTGTGAACAGGATCTGGACTGAAACCAGCTCATTATATATAGGCCACTATGCACCGTTAATTGGATGGCAACATTTTTCTGTCATTATGTATTTGACCAGATCAGGTTAATGACGACCTAGTGGTGAAAAGTTCTTTATACTATTATCCAGTGCTTCATTTGCTAAGCTTGCAGAAGAATATCATTGCTATTATCAATGCAATTACTTTAAGAAGTGCTAACATAACTTAAAAATATCCCTGATGATTACATAACGATGACAATCATAGGTCGGGGAGAAAAGAGAGGTAGCTTAAGGTCAATATGATGGTTTCTAGCAAGTTTGTACAAACTCCTGTTATGCAAGTCACTTATTTTCCCCCATAAATTTCCTTTTGCTCAGAACAAGGGATCTCTTATTCCGTGTCTTCTGATTCCTGGGGGCATGCTTAGTTATAAGGAAAGGTACCTGTGTTGTAGCTATAGGGTCTGAAAATAACAGAATTTAGACTCTGGGAAAATAAGAGTGAATTTAGATTTTGGGAAAGCAATTAAAAACCAGACTACTATGAAACTGACTTTCCATATGTTGCTTTTCTTAGAGGCAATCTCTTTGTGTTAACTTTTCACTTTCATTTTCATTCTTTCCTGGGCCACAAATATTCATGAGATACTGTTCAGTTCAACCTGAAATTTCACCTACTAGACTAACTTCAGTTATTGTACCAAGTTTCAGACTTAACACAGGTTTGCTCCAATTTCCCCAGCTCTGAGTAACTGACTAAGAGGTTTCATTGTCTTCCATCTTATCATGAGCGATTCATGGCAAGGATAGACCTCTCATTTGGACAGGTAGGGCAAACTACAGAACTTGTCCCTAAAACTGGAAAGCAGACATAGAGCTCAGTAGTCTGTGGATTCTTTGAGGAGAGCTTAAGCAGTCTGAGAGGGAAGAACGCCGCACTACTGGTGAGAAGAAAAAGTAGCAGGTTATTGTCTGAGAGGTCAGACAAGATCAGAACTGCCCTTTGGCCATACAGTTGACTGTGAAACGTCAGCTAAACAAAAAACATTGTTTAAACTGCATGTCATGGACCACTACCTCTCTGCAAGAGACATGGAACAGATGTATTATGGCGTATTTGAAAATAGTACAGAGCCTTGGAGAGTTGGAATCTAACAATGCTGAATAAAAACATTGTCTGTTTCTATATCTGACTAAACTAAATGCTATGGACAATTTTAGAAAACTAGCAGTGATTGAATTTGCTTTCATAAATGCTCTTTTAAAGAACCTACATATTGTTGATACATGTTCATTCAGTAGACACAGTGTTTTAAGTTGTACTTTCATTCCATTTTTATAATCTCATCTATTTCACGGGGGTTTTAATCATCCTCTAGCAGAGAGATATATCTTTTTTATTCACACCTACCTTAACCTTTTTGTCTGAACCTACTGACAATGATGGTGCTTGAATAAGTAGCATCAACAATAATCTTAGAAGCTCTATGGAAATCTCAGATTCAATTTTTCTCTTTTTACAGTTCTCTCTAAAGAAGGAAAAGAATGAGAAAAAAGGAAAGCATTAAAAATTTCCTTTCCAACAGGGAATTTTACTTTCAAAACCAGAGGGCAGAAGGAGGCATGGTTGTAAACAATAGGTAGTGAAGGCTTAGTGAAAATAATGCCCAGTGTTGCTCAGTGTCATCAAACAAGGGAAAGGAAGTTATCCTTTCAGTTGGATTGAAATTACTCTAAAGAAAGCTGCTATTGTAGAATCTATCAATCCTATCTCTGTAAGTAGTACTTCATGAAAACTAAAATAGCAAGGGAAAATTGGAAAAATTTTCAGCTTCTGTTTTAGAAATTAAAAAAATATAATTCAAGACCAATAAACGGATATTTTGTTTAGTGAAATTGATAAACAGCAGATAGAAGGGAGTTTAGTATATGGTTTAGCAAGCTACACCATTAACCCCAGTATGACTTATAATTACTTGATTAGATGCCTTCACTCTCCTGACATAAAAAAAAAAAAGTGAAGAAGAACCTCTGTTTTGGCCTCATCTTCACAATCTGCTAACCTAAAAGAATGCAGAAACCTAATTAATGCAAATGGAACAGCTCAAATAATACTATTCAGGAAGAAAAAAATGTTAAGCTGGCACATAACAGAGTGATATCAATTTCTGCTTATGTAAGGAGTGAGTGGAGCAAGCTAGAGGTGGGAAATACCATTTAACAATCTCAGCAAAATACTTCTGAACATTGTGCTAAATGGAACTGTGTTATAATTACTCTCACAGGCACTTGGATACCATAGCAGTGAGCACAGAATTGCAATAAAATGAGAAAAAAGGGTCTCTAAAAAGTGCAGTGACAATGCAGTTCAAACCACTGTTTCTAAGGCTGTGCACTTATGTATTTGTACCAACATGAATACTGAAAAATGCTCCACAACCTCATGGTGTGTTGGAGCTGGCAATATATTTACTAAATCAGGTTTATTTTTCTCTCTGTGAATGTTCTGCAAAACCATGCAGCACCCCACAAATTCCTGATTCTGGTCCTGCTCTGACCTCCAGCATGGGCCTCTCCTGGCTTTTGGTACATATTTCACTTGTGCTGAGTTTTGTTCTCCTGTGGAGCTGGGCACAGGGGAATGAGCACTTCTTCCAAAAGGGGTACTTGGGCTGGCAACTGTCTTTCAAAGCAGTGGAGGAAGAGGATAGATTTGGCTCTGGTCTCAGCTCAAATATTTTTCTTTCAACCTCCTAATGCTGATGTATATCAGACTCCAGGTAGATAGGGCCACAGTTGCCTTCAGAAAACAGTCCTGACAAAACATGTTGTTAAACAAGGGCATCCACAGCCACTTTTTTGTCCTTCCTGGGTTGAACTGCCAGTGAAGCACTTATGCAGCAGACCAGCCTGACCAGCCCTCACCACTGCAGGGACCTGTTTCTCTCTCCTAGTCTGTTCTCCTTTTCTATCATTTCAGAGAAGTATTGAATCTCTCTTGTAGAGACAATATCATTTATTCTGATATCGTCTCCCCTGCCATAAATTCCCATGTTTCCTTTAGTTCTCTGTTCATGTCTGAGAAATGAATGCTTCTAGAGAAGGAAAACTGGGAAAATGTGTGAGTTGTAAGCTTGGCCACAGAGGTTACAGGTATATGTGTCTCCGTACGTGCAGAGACTTCTGTAAGAAGGAGGCTTTGCTGCACCTTCAGCGCAGCCTTCAGCAGAGGAGATGTCCTAAGAGATCCAGCTGGTGCAAAAGAGAAGATGGTAGAGAGAAGTAGCAGATATCACTAAGGACTCTTGGTCAGTGAGGGCGTCATAACTGATGTGGGTACTTTAGTTGTTTTAGGAACCAGTTTTTTTCTTTTGAGTTGCCAGCCCCAACATGAAAGCAATTATTTTGTGGGACTTTGACTTGTTTAGAACCAAGTGTATTGCTCTGAAGATGCTGTTAATTTAGAGGACTTCTCTACAAGTCTCCATCTACAAAACATCTCGATGTTGCCTGCCTCTCAGGGAGCCTTTGGCTCAGGGCCTGGTCAGCTGAGGCCTGGTTCTTCCTGAACTGGTTTCAGAAGATTTTAAAATGAGGCAGAGCCTCATTTGGGTGGCTCGAGTGGCTGAAGTGTCAGGGCAAAGCCCTGAGGCCCTGGGGAATGAAGGGTCTTCCTTTGAGAAAGGAAAACAAAGTTGACCAGAATAAAGGTTGCTAACATCTGATGGGAACGAAGTACATGGAAGTTTTAACATGTGTCCTGTTCCCTGACCTGGTGCCTGTGGAATGGCTTTTCTCCCAAATTCAGTCCTTTTTCCCCATGACCACTGACCACACTGATCTGAAAGCTCTGCTCTCTTTGCTTCTAGTAGTATCCTTGACTGCTGGTCATTTCTGCCACATCTGGGCTCCAGGACACATTCTAGGGAGATGACAGTGTCCTTACACCACGGTTTTAGGAAGGGTGGGGGCATGTCCTCTTCTGCACAGACATGTAGCATGCCTGTCTCCTGGGCCAGGTGCCTACTAATTGCAATGCAACACTACAATCCGATGAAAACTGTTCCCTACTGATGAAGACTTCCTTGCTCCGACCCATATTCCTTTCTTCCCACCCATAATCCTTGAAAATGCTGCTAAGTAAGGGAATGAGGCACACTTCTGTTATGAGCTGGTGGGAGAGTGGGTGTATTTGACTCAAGCGGGTACCTGTGAAGCCTTCCTAGGCAAACACCACTGGTGGGATGAATATTAAGGTTGCGTGTGTCCCATGCATCAAACTAAGGTACTCTCAAGGAGAAATAAGTATTTCTAGTGTAGACCCATACAAGGATTTCCAGTCTTGTGTATTATCATAAGAGTGCTTTTAAAAAAAAATTTAATGTAGTTGGTTGGAGGTGACTTGTAGTGGGAAGAAGAGCAAGCTTAAAAGGCAGTGAATTCTGTCAAAAGATGGCAAAGTAATGATCTACCTCCTGAATTTTTGATTCCTTTTGTGTTGAGAGAAGCAGGAGATTATTTGCATTCTTTGAAAATATATGGTCTTCAATGGAAGAAATATCTGTCATCACTTTCTTCTCTTTATGGCAAAAACTGTGGAAGTCCTAAGAACTTGCTTGCCACTCAGGTCAAAGGGGAAAAACTACAGAAGACAGTAATAGTAATCTTTAATGAGGAGTCAGTCATCAATGCAGTTAATAATCAGCTTTTTGAAGGGTTAGCATCATTGGATTTTTCTCCTAACAAGCCTGTCATTGACTGCTGGCACAAATTAATCTCTTTAATCCTGTTCAGTAGAAATGATCTATGGCCTTCTGCAGCATGTTAGAAAGTTAAAGCCAAGCTCGATGGATTTGGCTTTTGCATGTACCTCTTTTAGTCAGCACCAAACCCACCAGGGCAAAAAAAAATTGTGCAGGTGTTCATATTTAAAATACTGAGTGCACAGAGGGCCACAAAGGGCTTGGAAGGTTCAATAATATTAATTTTTATTCTTTGTGTGCCAGCAGAGCTCTTGACCAGCTTTAGTTCTAATTAAGTTGGACAATGACATGTTTATTCCTGGTGTACTATGCTATTGTTTGCCCATGAATGGAACAGCAGCACTCAGTGAGAACATGAGCTCTCAGATAGCTACGTTGTTTAAAATAATCTTAAATTCTGCAGTCATACACTAATAGATTAAATTATGAATTCTACTGTATTACAAATATATTGCAAGACTGAATACTTCAGTTCAATCTTTATTGTAAAGGTTAAAGGATATACATCATATTACACCAGCTGGGCTTTTGGCATTAAGGATTTATGTCTATTGAGATTAGCATAAGGAAAGAATTCTTATATTGCAAGATCAGTAATTTAGCTGAACTTGGGTGGAACCAAATGTCTGTTTTAGGCTTTCCATGATTTGGACATGATAGGCTTTAAAGTTTTCAAAGCGGAAAATTGATTATGAAAACAATCCTTAGTTCATAGATCTTGACCATCAGAATTAATATTTTGAATACGACAGCTATTTTTGCTTAACACTCTTTACTCTGCTAAAATCCAAATGAAAGTAATATTGGAAAATGATTAGTATGCTAAATAACATCTGATCTTTCAGTGTATAAGTCACTGGAGAAATTTGAACAAACAACCATTACAGTGCTCTAAAACCCAAGTGTTTCTTCTACAGCAACAGCCAGGGACAACTATTGTAGTTGATTGCTTTAAGATAGATGGAACTTCAGATGGTCTATGGAAAACTAGAAATGCAAAAGGAAGTATGTAGGTCACATACAATACTGATGTCTTAATCAAAAGCCAGTGGACACACTACCATAGCAAATCAGAATAAATCATTCAAGGACTTGGGAAGCAGACTGAACATTGTCAAATCAGATTAAATGCTTCTAAATCATGGCAAGAATAAAATTTCTTGTGGGAATTTACCAGAGTGATGCTAAATGGGGCTAGGATTAACCATCAGTGCTTACATCATGCAAGTAGCAATGGGCAACTTCAGAATTTTCATAATTTCTGTTTACTTTGGATAAACAGCTGAAAGCTTAGATGACTGTGTGAGGACCATCCAAATCATCTGAATCTGGAGGAATGAGCTGGAAAGCTTTCAGAAACAGACTTTTCACATGAGCACTACTAGCTCCAGTCTTAGGAAAAATGCTTTTGAGAACACTGTTTCATAGTATTGTTGGTCTTATTTGGAAAGTATATGTATGGAAAGAAATGTGCATATCTATCAGAATCCCAGTTTGGGTTCTAGAGATCTTAAATATTTAGGGAATATGATAACATTTGTTTCACTCTTCTAGGAAGGGTGGGTTTAAGCTTCTGAGAAGAGTCTTGGCTTGACTTATAACTAGCTACAATAGCAACCTCTGGACAACCATTTCATTGCATAAACCACAGAAACATCTCTTACATTGTCTTATAGTGTAAGTTGCAAAATGCGTGTTGCTAATCTTTGGTTTCCCCATTTTTCAACTTTAGTCTCTGCAGGAATTCTGTGGGGGAGATGGTTGACTTCCAGGTGGCTCAAGGGTACTGCTGGGCCACAATAAAACCTTATTTCTCAGTGTGGAATAATGTGACCGCTGTAATGGCATTCTCACTTCACTTTCACAGCTTTTGCTCGTTCAGTACTTTTACATACCCTTTACTAGTTCAGTAGCACAGAGTGTCAGGGAGGCAGCACTGCTGAGTAGTCAGTTCAGCTCCTGGAAGCCAAGTGCCTGGAGTTGTGCAGCTGGCTGATTTGAGGGCTCAGCATCACAGCACAACAGCTCATTGCTCTGTAACACTTTCTTTGTCTACCCTGTATCTGTCTGTATAAATTGTAATGCCTAAAGTCAGGGCATTACAGTCTTCAGTTGAATAGGGATGTTTGCTAGACTGAAAAGTAAAAAAGAAACAGTATTACTAAAATGAGCATAAAGTCAGTCCTGAGTAACAGCAGCAGCTCTTGATAAAAGTGGCATAGAGCTCCCAACCGGACCACCAGTAATTAAGATAATTCAAACATCTGGGAAGAAAATGGATCTACTAAGCAACAAAAAAGAGAGAGACAATGGTGGGACCTTAGTCACTAACTATAAGGAATCTATGGGACTAAAAATTAATGATTAGACAGCCCAGAAAGTTTGTTGGCTAGCTTGAAGACAAAAGAAAATGGGCCCCATTCTAATAGAAAAGGGGTTATTTTGTCAGCAGTGCAATTCCATAGAAAGCCCTATTACTGCTGCAGTATAATCAGATGCTGGTTTTGTACAAAATTATCCTCTCAGATCTACACAATATATGTCTGCTCATACTAAATGTAGAGAGCTTCTCTTGACAATAATAGTTGTCCTTTGAATGTAGGACGATCATAGTATCAGAACAGTTTGCCTGGAGCACTGCAAAAATGAATCAGACTTTTCCACTCAAAAGTTATGCAGTCTCACCCTTTCTGAAATGTCCAGAAGGTTAAAGCCACTTTTTTTCATGTTATATTTCATAAATTTCTTTGTATATCTTTCTCTCCCTCTTTCACACTCCCTCTGTCTCTGACTCTCTTTTTCTGCCTCTCTTTCCTCCCCCCATCCCCTTTTTAAGAGTTTACAGGCAATTCCTCTTTCAATTTTCCTTTAGTAAAATTTCAGAATGAAGATTCTATGCTGTAAATTTTGGCAATTCATAATTTATTTCTGAATTTCCGTAAATAGACCGACCACATTTTTTTCATAGATCACACCTACCACTTTTTGTAAGCTCTTTAGCTTTTATTATCCCTATAGAAATTATTGGCTATTTTTTTGACTTCTGTTGCTTTTTTCCATCATTAGTATCAACATGATGATGTCTCTATCATCAGTATGCAAACTAATTGTATGGGGTTTCCTATATTTTGTTTTCCTACAATACATTCTGGAACAGAAGCTTCATTCCCTATAACTCAGTGAAAATTATCTGTACTCTGAAAACATACCCTTTGTCCTCCATCACAAGTTCAGCAGTATTTAACTTCTGTTGGTCTAAACAGATTGTTGCAGAGAAATGGCATCACCCTGAACATTTTTCTTCCCTAAGGGAAGCTTAATGTCATCAGTAATAATATTAGCCTATTGCAAAATTTGTGCTTTTTATTATATTTTTTGTCCAACATCAATATGCTTTCTCCCATTTCATTTGGGCTCCTTAAATCCTGAACTAATGCCACGTCCAGAGCCTATGCTCTATCCATTTCTTACATAGAACTTAACTAAAAACCTATATAAAGATAGACAACACAGGCTTTTGCCCACCTGAGGGAGAAGCAATGACTAGCAAAAACCAAACCATCAATTGTGAACCATGGGTAAGGACTATTTTCTGCTAATGTGGGCTACAGTGCAGTAACGGTACAACTGAACTACATCAGGGAGACAGGAAATTAATAGAGGAGAGTGTCAAAAGTACTCTTGCTGACATACGGTGCTTCTAGCCAGTTACCCCTATGGACTGAACAAGGAGGGATTGATTTGGATTTTGCTTCCATAGGAAAACTATTTTACTGTAAATGTGGCTTTTTGCTGGTTTGGAAGTGAATCCTGGAGTTGACAAAATCATAAAGAAACATATAGTGGAGGAAAAGAAGCACTTGGACAGGATGAGGAGGAAAAGTGGGAAGTGTGTAGTGTACAGTTCTTTGACACATGCTACCACTTAGTTCTAGCATTTTAATGATATGCTTGCAGGAATATTTACCAGATTCCTTCAAGGGCAGGGTAACTCTAATTTACATGCCACAGACATCTTTTCAAGACTCAAGAAACCTGATTTTTTTACTTCTTTTTTTTTTTTTTTTTTTTTGTACTAGATGCTGCAAACAACTTGTGTGACACATATTATGATTTAATGGTGCTCTAAAATTTCAGTGCAACCAGTAAAATCCTTAGTTTTCTACCATAACCAAGAACAAATAGCAAGAAAATAAGTGAAAAAGTAGCAAGAAAATAGGTGAAAAACTACAAATAATGTTGGTAGTACACATTTCTATTAATTCAGAAGGCCTGATAAAAACATTTAAAATTATGCCTCTCATGTAGGAGTCAGTTTTGAAAAAAAATAAGCAATGACAACCGCTTCCATCAGAACATATTATTAAGGTTTTGGGGGTTTTAGCTGTTATCTCTGTGTACACATGTAACTGTACTACCTGATTTTGTGGTAGTATTGCTGCGGATTGATTTCAGAATCTGTTTTTTGAGTTTAATATCTATGTTAATAGAGGTAATGCTCTAGAAATAAAGCACAAATGTATCCCATACTCCCAGTTTATCAAATATGTCTGGTTTTAATATTGATATGTGATGTTTGTTTTCCTAAGCGTTTCTTGGTTTTTTCAGCATGTGGCTTTCTTCCTTCATGATTCAGCTAGTTTGATCTCTTGTGGTATTTAAAACCCAGAATAGATGCGCCCCTCTCAACATCTCCATGGAAGTGGAGTTGGGAGGCAGAGTAGGATGCAGATGTAGAGCTATTGCTGGACCAGACAATACAGAACAGGGGTGGACAGAAACATGGAAGGTAGCACAGAGCAGGGCAAAATGTGTTTGCAAGATACAGTGCTAGTTTTCATGCTTAATAATCTTGTTTGTTGCTTCATGAATATAGAATGAAAACACTTGAATGGTAATTATTTATCTCTCACTATTAGTCAAAGATTAATTATTACTTCTCCTAAATTTATTTTGTAACAGGGTAATTCTGTTGTTTTCAGTTTATCTACTTCATGCCGATGCAGAGAGAGATCAGAGAACCATGACTCAAAGCTTTCAAATATGTGCCTTGAAATAAAAATGTTACCAGGAATCACATTAAAAAGGGATTTAAAATATGGGCTTTTACACTACAATCTATTACCATTTTCACAGAAAATGCAAGTGCATATTGCAAGTGTAGTACACAAGTACATTAAAAAAGGCAAGCGTGAGATGAAGAAAATAATTGAACTATTGCTATGTCAATAAGTTTTGCATAAGTAAGTGGTAAGTTGTTGCAATTTGCATTCAACAAGGATTCCAGCAGCAGTGGAAAGTGCTGCCTTTGACTAAAGAAAGAAACAGCAGGTTCAAAGGACCTGTGCACAAATGGAAAAACATGGGATTAAATCTCCATTTCCTTGATAAGGCAGAAGGTTAAAAATTTAGGTGGATTTTGCTGATTCTTGCAGGCAAAAGGAAGTTGAAAACTTGTTATGAAGAACGAGGAGGATGGGCTGAAGAACAATGAAGGAATGCCAGAAACAGCCAAGATTGAAGAGAGACTGTGAACTGATTTTGATGTTCTTATCTCTCTTAGTAAAAGCAAACTCCACAGGCCACATGTGGATGGTATGTGCAGGTCAGGCTGATTAATGCATCTGTTCAGACATATTTACAGTCAGAAATCATTAGGATAAACAGTATTCATGAATACACAGGGAATATTACATATGTATAAAGATTAACTAATCCAGAAATTAAAATTATTTAGGCTTCACAGAGGAAAACAGATTACAGATCAAGCTCCTGAAAAGAAATTTCAGGGAGGAGGGGGAGGAAAGGTTATAAAGCTACTATAATATTGACATACTAGCTTTGACAAGGAACTGAGAAGTGGGCCATCTGCCAACATGAAGATCAGTAGGAACAGCAGATAGGCACCTAAGAGATATTAAAAAACCCCCAAGAATTCTGTTCTAACTTGTATTTATCTCAATAAAGTGATTGAAAAACATTACTACAAAATTACTCGACAGACTTAACATTCCCAAAATATGTCATGAGTGAGGCTAAGACCCTAGAGGAATTGCTCATATGCATGGAAATGCAAAAGGCTGTTCAGAGCTCAAAAGCTGGTCCAAGGCCAGATGGTTTTATGATAGTGCCTTAAGACTCTAAAAGAGGAGATAACTCTTGTTCTGAAAAGAGTATTCACAGATATGGAATAATGGGCAATATTGGTCCCTGCTGGAAAAATGGGCTGCCATAACTCTTGTAGTGCCTGAACCACAATTTATTTTGTCCATGGAGAGACCATGGCTGGAGCAAAAGAAGTTCATTGACTGATGTTAAGGAACTTTATGCATTTAGGTAGTGCATCTCAGTAACTTTGATGTTTATTGAGTATAAATTAGAACAAATTAGAGGTTTTCTTCATATGATGTTGGAGACAAGCCGATAGGCAGGCATGCAGAAGACAGTTTAGAACTAACACTGAAATGTATCATTTGCTTTATCTGGCCAACAGACCACGTGAAGTTGCTTCTGTCTCTTCTGATATTAATTTTGCTGAATAGACTATTTTATTTGATCAACTGTGTAATTCTGATGTTGTGTAAAAGACAGGAGACACATGAATTGTGATTTCCCTGCATTTTTACACCATGGTAGCTCTATGGAATTCACCAAAGAAATTTAGCTAAGTTACTATGTTTCTGTGCTGGTTAATAAAATAGCAGTGCAGATATTAATGAATGGACAAATGACTCTCTGACTAAATTTGAAGCAGAGAGAACTTCTATAGACAAGCAAAGGAAAAATATCAAGTAAAAAAATAATTGAAAACCTGCTAGTAAGGTTTTTAATTGTGGAATTCCTTTATCGGTTCTAAAGGATAAAGCATTGTTAGTTTTTGCAGTCGGGCAGACAAGATATAGTTGGGAGACAGGAGGTCATATGCATGAACTAATCCTTTCATCCTCTCATTCAGGTCCCTTCTCAGTGCTGTTCAATACAGCCACAGCTGAGATGAATAGAGTTTCATTATAAATTTTATATTTGCTCTCCTTTTGAACCAGGTACAAAACCACAAAAATTTATTTCTCTCATAACTATAAAGAGATATAAGTTTGAGAGCATCTTGTCAAACACAAGACTGTTGATACTTGAAAATGGAAATTCTGAAGAATGTAGTTGTTTGGGGTCTTAACAACAAGGGCATATTCTCACTGTAATGCTCCGAAATTTACCAAGACAATAAACAACATTATTAAAAGAAGAACCTGACTGTGTTTACTTGAGCTTTCCTCAAATATTTTCTCTGAGGCAAGACTGCAACCATTTCTCATATGTATAACAAAGCTCCTCCCCACACAGTACAATATGTGTGCACCATTGTCTCACAGGATTTACTGCACTGGGCCATTCACAAAGCTCTTGTGTTGAAGCTGGTTTCCCTCTGGACAGCTGGGAGTAAAGCCAATTCAAGTAGGTCTTCACAGGCCTGTGCAGACAGACCCAGAGCCTCTTATTATAAATGCATAAATCCAACAATGAACTTCACAGAGATGCTTTAATATTCTATGGTCTTTATTTTAAATGAGACAGTAGTTGAACAATACTCATGATTTTCAGTACAGAGAAAGCAACATGGGCCAAAGAGGACTTTGTAAAGCACAAACAAGACCAAATGAATATTCCTTCATAACCTCTTATTCTGATCAAGCTCTTAAAATGGAAAAATTCAGAGCTAAATTTTCTTATACAGCATGGTCCTTAATTTGGAGAAAGGTGGAGTGTTTCTTAAGAAAGTTTGAAATATATTACTATTTCCAATAGTAAATCACATTTTACAGTTTATGTCCAGGATAATTAAGGACTGGAAATAAATTTTTTTTAAATAATTTTTAACAAGATGTTAAAAACATCTTGTGTTTCTTACATATTTTGGCAGTATGTTTTGTAGAAGATTGGATATGCTGACACACAAAGTCACAAGACATTTTGGAGCCCAGATTTCAAGAGATTCAATGAGACTTAAGCTCCTAAACTAATTTTTGAATCTTAGTCCTACACCAAATCTAACATAATACATTTGGTATGTTTAATTTTTTTCACTTCTAATCTTTATGTTACAGAACTGAGTGCTTGCAATAGTGGCAATTAAATTGGAAATATTTCTGCTTTTTTGACAATAATAGAAAAGTTTAACAAATGCAAGTTGGAGATTTACAAGGTTTAAACAGGCCTAAAATCAAGACTTTACAACTTTTGTTAGCCTCATGTATTGTATAAATATCTTAAGTGCACTTAGGACTTTAAATTCCAACATTTAAGTTTGATAGTTTTCATCACCTCTATCAAGAATTCCCTATATTTCTATACACACAGATGATGGATGAGAAACTCCAGCTCCCAGCAGCCGAGCATCTCTTGACTGTTCCCTTCTTTGATCTTTGTTTCTAACTTGTTGCCACATTTTGTTTTTTTTTTTTCCCAGAGGTTTCCTTGGGCTTCTTAACAGATTTACCTGGGATTATTCATCCTCTTCTGCTCATTTTCAGAACAAAGAATCAGCTATTTAAGAGTCACATAGTGCTTGTTAAACACCTGTTGCCTACAGACATTTAGTTGATTATCCTGCAAATTATCCTGTCTTTAATTTATTTCACCTTTGTTTCAGTTTCAGAAAATATGTTGGTTTTGAACTAAGATACTGTTAAATCCGCAGGTAGCTTCTAGTATTGTTTCCTCGTTGTCAGATTAGAAAACAAATCTGGATATATTCTCTCTGTTATTTGTGGTCATGCCTGCAGTCCCTAGGACTGTATCATCTCAGCTGTTTGGATAACACTGGATTATAGTCTTCAGTCCCTCCAGACGCAGACAGCTAACAGGCATTTGTTCAAATTTTTAGTTAAAGCACTTGAATTCAGAATCCCTCAATACTTGTATTATTAACTTCAGCTACTGGGGGCCAAAACGAGGAAACATCTATGAGGATGATTGCACGGCTCCTTCTGGGAGCCTGAAGCCAGTTGCTGTGGTACAGCTAAGCACAGGAGGAATTAGTTGAGCCAAGGTATATAGTCTCAAAATTTTATTACGGATGTAGCTTTCATTAGTTCACAGCCCAAGACAGACTTAGGGGGGCCTGATGGATTGCAGACACTGTGCCTTGTGGAGGCCTTATCCCCGAGTGCACTGGTAAAATCACTGCAACACATTAATTCTTCACACCTCACAGCTTCAGTACTGCACAATAAAATAGGATCTGGTGAATGGTATGCATTTGCACAAAAAAAAGTTGAATTAAGAAGATATGAATGTTACTGTTTCCTACTTACTTTAACTATACAATCACAAGGTTCTTTTTAATATAGTTTTTGTTAAACTTTTAAAATTCAAGACTCTATCTGATCCTCTAACCACTCAAATTTTCAGAAATAGCCAAGATCCAATCCCAATACTATTTCCCCAAGAAAGTAACCTCTTCTGTCCCAAAAGAGCAATACATTGTTATTTTCACCTAAAATTGGCTTAGGACTATTGAAAAGGAGTAAACTGTCCCAACTCTGTAACCAGTGAACCCAGTGCTCTCCAGCACACTAACACAGTTGACTAGTTGAAGTGAAGGCACCACCAGTGTTTGGGCAGTGCGTCTTTCCTGACCCTCACTGACTATTCTCCCTTGCTGTGGCTGAGCAAAATGCTGCTCTCTCTTGTTGCTGCACCAGCACACGTCATTCAGGCCCTACATTTTCACCTCTGTCTCTTACCTCATTTGGCACTGCCTGTAGTAAAATAGGTAGCATTAAAACAAAATGAAGCAACAACAACAACAGAGAATACTTTCTTAATCTAACAGCTGAAACATTTTCCTATTCTTAAGGAAAAAAGAAAAAAAAGCAGCCAGCCTTTTGACAAGAAGCAGGTCTTGATGGTTTTGGCACAACAGATGAAAGTTTGATGAGTGTAAACGCCTGGAAATACAAGCCTAGAATGAACATCACTGTGGTGATATCAGTGATATCATTATCACTGTTTATTTGTTAATTTTGCAATCACATACAAACCTGTACCAGTCACAAGGGAGATGCAGTATCTAAACATTTATGCCTCTCGGTGCTTCGGCTGTATTGGCTAGTTTTAAAACACCACCCACAAAGACTTTAAAAGCATTCTTCAAGTAAAGTCAAGGTGTAAGACTGTCTATGCCTTTCCACAGAAGGTGTAGAAAGTCCTTCCCAAATTCTTGGGTGAATCTATTCATCAAGTGCCCACAGAGATTAAAGGTGCAGACTCAGTATTGTTATCTAGTAAGTCATGTATATCTGGTCTTCCTCTCTGCTGTACTCCACACACGTATCAGTGAAATCACATTTCCTACTGAAAAATATTCTTTTATCCATATTCAAGCCTAATATTGTGTGTGACCTCTGTCCATTAGTATCTTCTGTTTACTTTGCTCGTGGTATTTCCTATTGCCTATTTCATGCTCAGGAAAGTATTCTGTTCTGAAAAAGTGAATGTTCCTAACTCCTCTTTTGGCTTCAGATTCTCCAACAAAATTTTCTAATTGTGTAATAAACAAAGGCAGGACACTTTGACTCTAAAAATTTTCCAGCAAGTTTTCAGAAAATCAGTAGCTGATACTAATGACATTTGACAGAGAGTCTCTAACACTATGTTAACATATCTTTTGATTCTAGAACATAGTTTAACTGAGGGACTGGGATCTATACACACCCCTTTAAGATACCTCTATTGGGTATGTGTGTTTCTGTATCACTGTTACCTCTCCAATGTAAGAAAAAAAAAAGGAGTTTCCCCTTATATTCAAATTTTTTATCTGTAGAGTGTGGGTCTTACTATTCATCTAATCCCTTTCATACTAGAAGGAAGTGTAATGATCTTTAATGGTAAATGAAATTTCTCTTTCTGGTGAGAATGATATATGTGGTCTTCTTTTAGAAATAGCAATTTTTTTTTCATTGGAAAACTTAGTTCTAACTCTACAAAGTCCAAGAGTTGTTCAGGATCTCCAAGGCCACATTCACGCTAATAATATTTGCAAATGGTCAAAAATACAAGTGATAAGCCATTAAAAATTGCTGATGTTTCCCTGTCACAAACTTACTATCGTTATTTCCCCACAACTACCTCCCATTTGCTTGCAGTGACTTCCAGAAAATCTTCTCCTTTCTGTATACATAGTTGTATCTAAAAGGGGAATTTTGATTATTACCATCATATGCTAAAAAAAGCCATTTAAATGTGTATATAGGCTGACTTTCTTGTGTTCTTAAGGTAGTCATTCATAGCTTTGATCAAACATGAAATGAAAACTTTAAATAGCTATTCCCTGTGAAAAGTAATGGAAAATAAGATCCACACTTGCTTGCATTTTCAGGAACCAATGGCTTTAGAGTACACTATTTTAAAGATGTAGGAACAGATTAGTCTTACTATAAATAATTACTATAAATACTATAAATAACACTGGAAACTACTCAGCAAAAGCTACAGTCTAAGGTAGCATGACCCAGTTCTAGAAATTGTTTTTACAGTCATACTTAAGTCATTGAGATCTAAACATATGCCTGAAGCTGAGCATGTAGATGTGCTTTATTTAATTTATTCATAAATGGCAATGTGTGTATACATATGCACACATACGCACATACACATGTATATGTGCATATCCCTGTCTATCTATGGATGAAAAACGTGGACTTTCAGGGAGGTAAATCAAAGTACAAACTGAGAGCACATCATGTCATTGACATTGAGAAAATATTTCAGTTTCTTGGCAGGGCTTAATATATCACCTGGAGGGCTGCTCCACATCCTCAGCTCTACCGGAACCTGAAAACCACTGGCAAGAGGGCTTACCTGTACTAGGGCATTGCTTTTCCAATGGTTGTGCTTCTGAGCCTAATGTCATAATCTGTGATTACTCAGTTATTTAGGGAGGACCCCAGAGCTCAAGGGCACTGTAAAGGGCAGGAGTAATCATTTTCTGTCTGTTTAATATTTACCGAGTGAAACTTTCAAAGTGAAGGAAATGCACGCAAGCCCCATTACCCTTAGCATCCTCTTTGTCTCCATTTGCCTCTGCACATATTGACCCAGTGCAATGACAGATTAATGGTGACATTAAATGAGGTATTAAATTTAATCTTCTTTACTTGATGTAGCAAAAGTTCCCTTTCCAAATCTGCTTTCTTTAATTTTTGCTTTATGATTGCCATTTTTCATTCGCTGATTTTATTCATGCTAGACTAGGCCAGTGACCTAAAACTGCCAATTGAGGAGTGAAATACTAATCACATTTCTTCAATTGAAAGCATCAGTGTAAAAGCTTCCCATGCATTATTTACATTAATTATTTTCTGTCTCAGGGATTCTCCTGCTTCCTCCTAAATGAGTTCAAACAAAACAAACAAAATAGCTTATTTTGACTCTAAATGTTTATTACAGTCCTTCCAACTGACAAAATCCATCTGTAATTGCTTATTCCTGGTTGTCTTACAAAAATTCTGGCTTTAGGAGGCCACTTCACTACCCAGTGGACTTATTAGCCATGTTGAAAGAGCTATCTTTCAACATATTTTGTAGTCTTTTCTTTCCTTATAATGTATTAATGGGGCGTGGTGTTTAGTCTTTGGGTAGGAAGATTATTAAGTTTCACTATGGCTTACACAGTGGTAGTGTTGCTAAATGATGAATTCTAACATGAAAAATGTGTGACGAGCAAAGACTCATATAATAATATGAGTAGTGCCACAGGCTATATGACTTGATTACCCATTAGTCACTTTATACAAGACTTTTCTATCTAGTTTTTAGCAGAATCAGCAGCTTTTGCTAAACTGTTGGAAATGGTTGTAGTGCAGGACGTCATATTTTTCCTAGAATAAAAAAATTCAAAAAGAATATGGCACTGGTTAAAGTTTCTTTGACAAAACATTTTAAAACAAAAACCATTGCTTAATTTAAATTATTTTCCTTTTTTTTTTTTTTTTTTAATTATATGAGTTTCAATAAAAATATTCCTAGAATAACTTCTCAGCTCTAGGACAATTACCCTTGTGATGGCATGATTCTAATTCTGTTGGATATTTTGCATCCTCAGTTCCTACCAATGGAAATGTTCACTGAAACTACTCAATTCATCATAGCATATGCAAAAACCCCAGAGGCTCAAGTCTAGGGTATACACACTGTCCTTATTGTATAAACTCTCTAACACCGATTGTGCCCTTTGCTTTCAAATGTGTTTCAATACCAACACCATTTTGCAAATATTCAGTGTTTCACTATTGCATGAAACTTTATCTGCAGGAACTCAGTATGTCTGAGTCAGTAGACATAGGTATTAGAATATTTTTATTTAACATTTCACAGGCTGAATGCTGCTTGCTTCTGACTGATACTGGCTTTTAGTTACCTCATCTCATTTTATGTAAAAGCATAGTGCCAAAGCATTCTTTATGGAAGCGTGCAATTTAGTTTAAATGAACCGTATTTTAATAGATTTACATTTATTTTATCAAATACCAGTGAAAGGCAGAAGATTATATGCATCTAGCTGCTGAAATAAAAATAAACCAAAGAATTAAAGGAAAGATGTTTCAAGGAGGATATTAAAACAGATTTTGGGAGCATCAATCATTCAGTGCTGTAAACATGAAAGGGCTTTTTCTTTGATCGTGCAAATCCAGAAATTATTATGGTGCACTCACTCTGTTTCTTCTCTCAGGGGTCATTCACATATACAGGAGTTTCCATATAGCATCACTTGAACCCAGGGAGTAAACTCCAGGGCACATTTCAATTAGAAAGAAGCAAACATATCAGGGGTAAGTGAGGAGGCAGTTGTGCTGCCGACACAAGAAGCCACTGTCAACTGTCCAGCCACATCGTCGCTTTGCCAGCATCTGTCCTGCAAGAGAAGAATAGGAGGCCATCCACGCTAGCTCTCAGGGTGTTAGGAAAAAAGAGTGTATCCCAATCTCTCCTTAGGAAACAATAGTGACTAAAAGAGGACTGCAGTGTACTAGAAGCTGGTCTCTGCTCCTCCCCTCCAAAGATAAAAACAGCTGCTGAGAAGAGGTGGTAAATGAAGGAGTGGTGGTGTACAAAAAAAGTTGCATGGCTCTGTTAGGGACACTTTTAAGATCAGATGAGATCTAAAAGCTTCAGTTTAAGAAGGAAACCTTTTAAAGTACTTTGATGAGCAAAACTATGTAGCCTGTGGCACTAAAATATTTACTGCCATCCACACCTCTCTTCATGGAAGGTAGCCTTCCTGTCTCCTTCTCCTCTCACTGAAATAGGATCTGAATCAGCAGTCTTTCATGACAGCTTTATACTCATGGTACTGGGGTAAACCCCCTTTCTTTCTGTAGTAAACTGATAAATGGGTGGCCAGATGAATGTTTTGAATATGAAAACTCATATGTTGACAGTGTTAATGGTTCCAGCGTTCTACAGAATCACAGAATCACAGAATCGTCTAGGTTGGAAAACACCTTGAAGATCATCCAGCCCAACCCTTAACCTAACATTGACAGTTCCCAACTACACCATATCCCTAAGCGCTATGTCAACACCTGCAGGGATGGGGATTCCACCACATCCCTGGGCAGCCCATTCCAACGCCTAACAACCTGTTCTGTAAAGAAATGCTTCCTAATATCCAGTCTAAACCTT
This sequence comes from Strix aluco, assembly GCF_031877795.1. NCBI lineage: Eukaryota > Metazoa > Chordata > Aves > Strigiformes > Strigidae > Strix > Strix aluco. The sequence goes on from NC_133932.1 coordinate 44,725,102, forward strand.
CGCTGGCGCAACTTGAGGCCATTACCTCTTGTCCTTGACTTGGTTAAAGAGACTCATCCCCAGCTCTCTGCAACCTCCTTTCAGGTAGTTGCAGAGGGCGATGAGGTCTCCCCTCAGCCTCCTCTTCTCCAGACTAAACAACCCCAGTTCCCTCAGCCGCTCCTCGTACGACCTGTGCTCCAGACCCTTCACCAGCTTTGTTACCCTTCTTTGGACACACTCAAGCAATTCAATGTTGTTTTTGTAGTGAGGGGACCAAAACTGAACACAGTAATCGAGGTGCGGCCTCACCAGTGCCGAGTACAGGGGTAAGATCACTTCCCTGTCCCTGCTGGCCACGCTATTTCTGATACAAGCCAGGATGCCATTGGCCTTCTTGGCCACCTGGGCACACTGCTGGCTCATGTTCAGCCGGCTGCCAATCAACACCCCCAGGTCCCTCTCTGACTGGCAGCTCTCCAGCCACTCCTCCCCAAGCCTGTAGCACTGCTGGGGATTGTGATGGCCAAAGTGCAGCACCTGGCATATTGGCCTTACTGAAACACACAGTTGGCCTTAGCCCATCGCTCCAACTCCAGAAGAGTTAGAATGAATAAGGTAGACCACAGACTGAGTAGTAATCAACAGTGTCATGTTGCTTCCAAAAAAACAAACCTTAGGCTGTCTAAAGATTGTGTAAAGCTCAGAGTATTTCCATTTTAATAAGGCTGCAGCAGAATTATTGTGCTTGGGCTACTTATGACCTTTTAAAGAATCCTGAGCAGACAACAAGAGTAGATCAGAAGTCTAGAAAAAAAGGAGAGAAAGACCTGGAGTTGTTTAATTTAAAGGACAACGCACAAAGAAAAGTTGTAGTAACAGTCTTTAATTACATAAAACCCTGGTTGCTACAAGTTCAAAGGCAATAGACTTTTTCCAAAGGATAAGACAGGAAGTAACAAACTTAATTTGCAGTAAAGAAGATCTAGATTAGATGGCAGAGAAAAAATGTGCTGACTATAAGGGTGAGGATAAGCGGAATTCATTGCTTGAGAAGCCAACGGAGTCTACATCACTGGAGATTTTACAGAAAAGATTCATCAGAAATACCTGACAATTAGTTGGCTAAAAATCTTCTAAAGATCTTTCTGGGTTTACTCAGTTTTTGATTTGGAAATGTTGGGTTCAGGGAGACAGTCTAGAAAAACATACACCACAGAAAAAGCAATGTGTTCTTCCACCTCAAATTTTGTCCTCTGTGATAACTGGAAAAAAAAAAAAAAAAAGTAACATAAATTTTCTATCTGAACAGTAGAGCAATAAGGACTACTTTAGTGAGCACTTTCTTATTCCAGCTGTTCTTAAGAATTTAATCAAAGCAGATGCAAAATATGAAGACAATTCCAATGTTCTGATAGAGAAAAAAACCAGATCATTAGGATTAATCCTTAAGATTAATTAAAACCAGATTCATTCATGCATGAAAATTTTACTTCGGGAGAAGAATGCTGAAAGATGAGAACAGATCCATCCAGCTACTAGGTCCTGTTTAATAACTTTTTTTTTTTTTAGTTGTTATGTGTTAAAGAGCTCTTAATCCAAAACTACTACTGCTCAGTCTCTCAAGCAGACCTTTAAAATCCCCCCTGCTAGAGGAAGCTACACTCACTTTCAGGTGAATCTTATTAAAGGTGCTGTACAGAATTTCCTTTAGGTGTAAAGTATTAGCTGCTAAGCAGGTCAATTTTCCTCTTAGGAAATGCAAAGGTAAGATTATGAAGACTTAAAAAAATAATAACAACAGTAAAAAAACCCAAAACCAAACTACTCACAACATTTTGTTCTCCCTAAATTTTGACATTGTGAGAATATTTTGCTGGTTTTGTGATGGTTTAGAATTGCATTAAGGTATTCAGATAGAAATAATGAAAGAAAAGATGCTACATACTCTGTACACCTGTATCTATTGTATTCTAAGACTCTTTATGTTACTTTCTCACCCTCAGGATATTCTACTACCTAAGTCTAAAGCAATATTTGTTATAGAAAGAAAAGCTACATGTTTTAGAGTGTAAATTATAAAGTTCAATAAAAGAAATTGTAACTCTAAAATGTCTGGAAAGCAGGAATGTTCCTAGAAGGGTTTGGGGGTGGAAGGAGACTCCTCTTTGTAGGTCCTGAAATAAAGCTTCCCTGAAGAAAATGATCCTATCTTATTCTATGCAGGGTGAGAATAATTTCAGTTTTATCTGTGAATTTTTAGTCTGAAATGTAATGTACATGCCACAATACTGCATATTGTCTAGGTTAGACATACTATTGTGAATGCCCAAAGCTCACAGAGAGCTTTAGGAGAATTTTCCCTCCTTCAGGTATACATTTTATCCTTCTCTGAAAGAAATAACCTTTTTTTTTTTTTTTTCCCCCCTAGAAATTTGGTATGATGAAATGTCATCATAGGGATCTATCACAGAACTGGCCTCTATCACACAGGGTTTTTTAAGCAGAGGGACTAACAAACATTTTTCAGTCTGTAGGGGTAGGCAAAATAATTGGGGTGTATACTTCTTTTTAAAAAAGGTATAGTATTGAGTATAGAAGATTTACCAGACAGAACAGTGCTTATTCAACGGATGTTCCCTTTGGTCTCAAAAGCACAGGCATGTGGCAGCACTCTGCCCATCGCGTGCTGAACTGATGGCTCTACTAAAACTGGCTGTCCTGGTGATGCCTGACAGGTACAGAAACTTCTGGTCTGGGACTTGCAATGGCCCCCTTGTAAGACGGTGTGGACAGGGAACACACCACCTTTTTTTGAGCCGTAAGTTTCTCCCAGGGGAAAAATACTGTGGTGAAACTGAGCGGGACTCCTTGCCTAGAAAGTGAATTGCTGAAATCCTTTAGAGAAGGCCCACTTACCCTTCTGACAGACTATATACTGTTGAAAAAGACATCTGACAATCAATAGCTAATGCTTCTGCTCTAGGCCGTCACAGCCTTTTATCAGCCCAGGGCCACCCAGAGCAAGTGCAGCTTTCATACTGATGGGAAAGATTTAGTACTTTTCCCATTAGCTTACTGACTCAGCTGAGGTGGGGAAGTCATGCTGCAGCATCTACAGGGATCTTTGGAGGCTGTGGAAAGCAGCTACCCAAGGTCTCCTAGAAAACTCCAGGCGACAGATGCAGCTCCCAGGCCTTACTGAATGCAGCCCAGGGTAGGGGAAGGGTCCTGTTTACAAAGACCTCAGGTAACTGATGGGGGGGGTAGGTTGACTCTTCCTTGAAAGAGAAGAGCCTCTCCAAAGGGGCTGAAGGGCTTGCTTGCTTCGGGCATCAAGAAAGGTTCTTCCCTTACCTAGACTACCTCTTTTCCTTTGATGTTATTTAAAATAAAAACCCATTTAAAAGAGAAACTGCTGATGCTGGAACAGTTTATTTACTTACCCAGGAGAATGAAGAGCCTATACTGTGTAATTCAATGTGTGCTAGGGTCCCTTTTGCTGATAGAAAAAGCAAGATGCTTATAATAATGGTTGCTTTTTCCCTATAGGTATGAGTGAATGAAATGTGAAGTTTAATGATATCATCTTGTTACTCTGTTGCCTATAGACTGTAAGCCTTGGATTCATAATTGCATTAAGAACCATAGCTTATGCTGATCATTAACAAGGAAAATTTCACACTAGAGATTCATTGTACTAAAGACCAGTTAAATTACAGTATGTGTATGCACATTACAGATATTATGATTCATTTCTAGAAGGCTTTAAAATACTACAGTTAGAAGAAATTATCTTGCATATTTCTCTCAGTGTAAAACTAAAGCCTGGAAAAAGATTACTTAGTGTTTGTAGTATTTGACTTTTCACTGTAAAAATCTCTTTTTCCTGTCACTCCCAGCTCCAATTACTCTGCCAATTTTTCAGTGACCGACAGTAAAAATGTTATGGAGGTAGACTTATTAATACTTTTTTGCTCAGTGGAGCAGTACCCCTCCTTGGCTATTTGAGCAAAATAACAAGAACCAATGTCAAAAGTGGATACAGTGTCACTGAAGGTGCCTGGAAAAGAACAAAAAATTTAAAACAGGAAAGCACAATATTCTACTCTGGCCTGCTATGCTGAACTGCTTTATTTAGCATTTCTACTTTAGAAAGCTTGCAGAAGAAATACAAAGAAGAATAGGGGATAACAGCACTGAAGGAACTATGTATACACCCCTTTCTTTTAGACATGAAATAGATTGAACAGTTGATAAGATGTAATTAGGAACTCATCTTGCAGTTATGCATTCATATGAGAGAGGACTGCAGATCAAGGGTCTACCAAATAATTAGTTTTTCTTAAGCATGCACCTAATTAAATTGCAACATACAGCAACTCTGATTCTCTCCCTAATGTGCTACTTAAAGGGTCAAGGAATAAGGCTTCAGATAGATCCTCCTTCTGGGAAATAAATGCATTCCTCTTTTCCTGAGCATTACACAACAAATTTACTAATTAGTCAGGACAGATAATTGCTCTTGTTCATTTCCAGAGAGGCTGTTACTGCTGGTGTTTTGTGTGTGGGTGTGGTAGTGTTGGTTTTCTTTTGTTTTGTTTTTTAACACTTTATTATCCCCAGCAGTTGCTGCTTCTCAGTCTTTGCCTGGGCAGCTTTTACGCTGGACAAGAGCACTGCAGCACAGCAAATGAAAACATAATCCATGGGCAATAAAGATGGTGTGGGATCCTGGCTTTCTGATAAATAACTCTAAATAATACATAAAAAAAATGTTCAGTGGATGCTTCTGTGGAGCCAGAAGAATAGGTTTTGCTAGGGAGAGAACCAGAAGAAAGCCCCAGTTTTGCCCCCTGGAATTTAGTCTGAACACCAAAGGCAGCCTGAAATGAAGGCAGGGACAGAGCACTGGGCACTGTGTCTCAAGTTGCAGATAAGGATTAAGAAAATCTTACAACAAAACAGACCTGAATTGCCTTATCCCGGAAGTGGGTCAGCTTCAGACTGCCTTTAGGGGAATGTATAGCCTTATCTCTTACAGTGTTTTAACACTATAACAATGTGTAGCAGGTTCAGACAAGCATATAAAGCAGAATTAACATTTGCTTCCTGACCTCTATATTGATTTGTGCTCATCAAATGAACAGTTCTATTCAGCCCATTGTGTGGATATAGTTTATTTTGCTGTGCTTCTGTTTCACTAATCAAAATATATGTAAATTAGAGAAAAATAAAACTACCTTTATCTGCCTTTTATTACAAGAGGAAATAATGTGTCTAAAAGTTTCAGCAAATAGCAAGACTTTGGAGGCTGCTGAGTCATAATCTTGGTACTGAATTTGTCTCAATCTAGGTATGTGGATAAAAACTTCTTTGCTTTTGATGGTATATTTTGTGGGAGCCACCTGACTGAGGATAGAATTTGAAGTTCAGATTTACAGTTCACACTGTTATTTTAGGCTTATGGTAATAAATGCAGGTGTTTTGATAGAATTTCCAGTGCCCTTCTGAGTCAGTTCCTGTTTCAAAGACAGTCTTAATAATTGGCCAAAATTCTGGGACATATCTTCAACTCCATTGGAAGGACAGATTTTTTTTTTTTTTTTTAAATGAATGTCCATCAGTAAGTATTATCATTTTGACTGTCCTTTGGGGGATCCTGAAGCTCTTTCAGCTGGTTACCCTTTAGGACAAAATCCTACCAGCAAGGATCTGTCTTGGATCACAGAAACACACAACTGTACGCCAGGAGCACATTTGCACATATTTTTTTTATAGGTAGAGAGGACAGCACTGAGCACAGTTGTGTTTTAAGGACCAATTTATAGTTCCATTTTGGATTGATGCTGCTATTTCTGTGTCTTTCTGTAGGCTGATCAGCTCTTACTGATGCCTTACATCATACCACCCATGGCTACTGCAGTTCTTTAGTATCATTCTTTCATCTTGAGTCTAGTCAGCTGCATGCTGCATTTCTCTTTCCTCAAGAAACCTAGGTGTGTGTAACATTGATTTTTTTTAAAACAGATTTTTTTCTACTTCTCCATGCTGAACCAACTCCTAAAGAACAAATGAACTGCATGAAGACTCAGATTACTTTGCTCTTTTCTCCCTAGTAATTATTTATGAGCACACAGCTGCTATACTAGGCAAAGTTCATAGCAAAAGACATGAAAGTTGAAGGTAGGCAAATGTGGGAGAAAAAAGCAAAATGTTACACTACCAATGCAAGTAAATTGTTCTGAGTTCCCCCTTCAATCTGTTTGTTGTTAGTCAGATCGCATGTACTTTTAAACTCATCTAATTTTTCACAGAATTTTAGCTACAATTTTCATTTAAATATATTTTCATTTAAATCTATGCAGAAATCCAGCAGACCATTTGGATTTGCTGTCATTTATTCTTTGAGTAAGAAATTAATTTTCTCAACATTTGCAAGTTTATTCATCAGTCTAAATTACTAAAAATGTTAGATCCTTTGAAGAAATTCAGTATCTGGATTACTCATTTCTCTGACCTAACTGAATAATTCTGACACTTTACATTTTTTTGTATAGAGAGAGTTAACTTTAATCCTTTGCAGAGGTTATTCGGATAAAAGTAGGATCCAATTAACCTACATTATTAACAACTGCATCTTGCTATTCTTATAGGTTATGAATGGACTCATTGACAAAACCAGTAAAGCAGACATGGGATCACTGTGACTGGATATGCTCCATGCAACTCAAGATACTGCTATTTTTAAATTTCAGTTTATAATTCTGTTACAATAATAACTTGGTGGCTTGATGAAAAATATTATATATACAGATATATATGCACTAAGGGCTCTTGGTGGTGGATTACCTGCTCAGCTCTCGCTACTTTGTGAAGCTTCTGCAAGTGCATCGCCTCCTGAAAGATTCCTATGACTTTAATCTCTCAGTTTTGCCTTAAATGCAAAGGGCATCAGAGATACTTGAGAAAGAGCACAAGATGGAGACCCAAAGGCATAAGGACTCTGGCATTGCATCTTCTTTGAGGCATCCACTACATGTGATGCTGATGTTGATAACACAGCACTTTAAATGTGTGAGTTCATACAGAATGGTGCCAAAACCACTCCACTGCAACTCTTTAACTTTGCCCAAGCAACTCAAAGGATTCGCAAGCTGTATTTTTTGCTGGAGTTCTCTAGCTGCTGCTGAGGATGGACTATTCCACTGAATTTACCTTTAAACATATATGTTTATTGTATGCATGTGAGACTACTGCCAAATAGTTTCTAGTTGCCTGAAACTGTTGTGCAGTTGCACTCTGTGGCAATCCCTTCTTGAGCATGGTACTTGATATATTAAATATATATATATTTATAAATATATATATATGGTCAGACATATGATGTAAAATGGAATTAATAACTCTGTGTGTGTTCATAGGACAAAACTATTTTAATTATCTTCAAATCAAGTATTGCAGTTGCCATAGATTTGCATCAAAGCACAACCTATATCTGAGTTACACAACTGTTATTCTGACCTATGGTAATGTTTTTTGGGAAGGAGAATGAGAGTGGGGGAAAGGAAGGAAAAATGTCATGATTTATCAAGATTGTATAATCAGATCATAACTATCTGATTATTTTGCTGATGTTTGCACAGATACTAATGAAAATGCAGTAGTGCAACCTCCTAATGAAAATGTAAAGCTTTGCAAAAGCAGAATACCCCTCAAAAAACAAAATAAATCTGCCCTTTATGTGGAAATAGTTTCACAGTCCTAAAATACATATCCTTCATGCTTCAGTGGAAGACTGTCCAGTAGAGGGACTGCTGCATGTGCTTTCAGGGAAACTTACAAGGACCAGCTCTGGTGAATCTTGAACTAAACTTTAACTGGAGTTAACCCTGTAGTAGAGTTACAAAAGAAATGGAATTGGACTAATCAAGTACTATGTAAACAGTAGAACTGAGTGTACTGAGAATATTTGTATCTGTACTACATATTGTGTGGTGCTGTTTGGTGCATTAAACAGGTAGGATAACTTTGCTCTTCTAAAGAACTGAATGCAAGATTTCTGGAAGTAGACAAGCAATTAATACAATAAAGCTAGCAGAATCTGGACAAATGATGAGATTAATTCCTATCTGTCAGTCTTTTCAGCTATAGGTGCAAACTGAATTTCATACCAAATTCGGCTGCAGATGTGGCACCGGAGTCTACAGCTGTCTCTGAGTGCTTCATAAACCAAAGTCAGAAGGTAGATTCTGTCTTCTAGACCCCACTTCCAGCTTTTCCCCTTTCATATGCAACAGTAACTTCAGCAATGACACTTTTTTTTAATATGAGAGAGATTAATGCATTAAAGCAGCCTTTCCTTTGAGTGGAATCAAAATTCCTTATGACAGCTTTTCCAATTATCCCATCTTCACATTAAAAGAGAGACTGGTCCATTTTGGTCATTGTCAATGAGAACTAATAAAGTAATGAAGCAGGAGGCTGATACATGCCTGACCTTTCCACAATGTATTTTAGAGCAAAACAAGCCTTTTCTTTTTCCACCTCCTCTAATATTCTTGATTCATTCACTTTTTAAATGCAATACATCTGACTTTCCAATTCCATGAAAACAAAGAAGCAGATTTATGCTTGGGCAAACTACCAAAGCAGTTACTCATCTTGTTTTTCATAGGAGTTAAACGTGACCTGTGAAACTACAACAGCTTAAAAAAGCAAAACAAAGCAAAAATGCACTATGCACATATGGGTGACGTTTCTCTTCTTCTCCTCTCACATAACTCATAAGGAACCTTTGGCAGCATATTTGGGTGCTGTCTCATGACTGCTCCTGTCAACACCAGCTGCTGGGCTCTGGGTCATGTTCTTTTGTTTAATTGTTTAAATTGGAAAACTTGTAAGCCTAAGAGTAAAATTATGACCTTATAAAACAGTAGCATCTTGTTTATTCAACAACAAAGTGCTTTATCATTCTATCTAAATGGAAAAACTGTAGCACATAAAAACTGGTCCATAGATTTTTTTTTTTGAGTTTTTTTTGCACTGGGGTGGGGCAGTGTTTGTTTTTTAATTTCATGATCTTTTATTACACGAAAATTGAAAAAACAATAAGATCAATATCGGCAAGGAACAGCTTGCACACTTTGTACCTTTAAAATAGTTCTTTCTTTCAAAGGATAAGTAGTCTTGCACAGTCTTATATAGACTATGTAGATTTTAACAAGATTAAATATACTTGGAAAGTAATGTACATAGATTACTTTATGGCCACTTAATATTTGTTCCTTTTACAACATGGAGAAAATAATTTTTTACACAATTCACTGATGTTGTCAGTGCTAGAAAAAACAGGAAAATAAACTTGGATCTCCACAGACAATTTAATTATGTTACTAGTGTTTCTTTACAAACACAATTTTCACCTGCTTTGAAGTCTGTGCAATTTAAATTCCTATTTTCATCCTGAAAAGGCAATTTCACTACAGGAATCCCATAGATGGCAGGGAATGAGGTATTAAAGAGAGTTAGTATTAGCCTTTGATTTCTAAATACTACACTCAATATTTAAGCTCCATCAAATGAAAATAAGCTGGAGTATCTCACTCCAACCCCTGTTTGTGGATACTGCAGAATCGTTATATAGTTCAGTGGTTTGGCAAAAGCAGCAGTCTCTGCTTAGAAGAAGCCCAGAGAATGAAATAAAATAGGTCCCCTTGCTTCAGACAGGAGCGTCCATAAACATCATATAAAGAAATGTTTACTGGGGCTTGCTTGCCCTGCTCTTGCACATGGCTGGGGATCTCTGCAGCAGTGAGAAGGGTACTGGAGGTGGCTCAGCCCAGATGGAGCTTTCTGAAGGTCAACTTTATTCTGCTCTGCCTTCTTCCCCTCCAAAGATGTGTTTTGTTGTTCCTATAGTGTTCATGATTCTTACTGTTGTGGCTCGTATTGCAACACGAAGACAAACTATTAATTTGTAGACCCTTGAGCATAAAGAGGGGAGATGTGGAAGTTTGTTTCTGCTCGCTTTATTTAGCAGTCTGTAAAACGAGACTGAGAAGGGATTTCTAATTTGCTTCTGAGTTGAGAGGAGGCCTGTTTAAGCCTAAAGCTGTTTTGAATTGGTTTGCAGAATAAAAGCATACTGATGGGTTGCAAGCACATATGCTACAACTTTACTTCATGAGAGGTTTGTTATTTCACAGGTTCATTTTGCGTATGAAGTTTGCATAGGGAAAAAATAGACAAAGAAAAGGGCAAGTAATTAACTCTATTTCCTGCTCCTTCAAAAGGCCTATTCTGAGGTAACTGAGGAAGTTCATTATAAGACTGCCTCCCCCATCCTTCTTAGAGTAGCACTTTACTTTTCATGTAAGCAGACTGAGCTTGTCATTTGTGACAGTAGGGCCACCTGCAACCTTTTCTGTGCCCTCTACTGTTTCCCCCAGCTTCACTAGCTCACACAGAGTCTACTTTAATTTCCATCACTACAGGCGCAACTATGACACCAAGTTTCTTCCATAAGCCTGAGACTCTAAATTGAATAAATTTTGTTTATAACTCCTGAGAGAGTATTCAAAGTGTGTTGTGGTGCATCACAGTTTATCTGCAAACTCTGGAAGACAACAGCAAGTTGTCTCGTTATGCTGTCAAGCTTTCCTTGACGTCACTGAAGAACAGAAGACTACAGCGTGATTAAAGCATAGACCACAGCATTTTTATTTGTTTGTTTGTTTGTTTATTTACTTATTTATTTATTTTAAAAACACCTTTACAGTATGCAAACTTGCATGACATCTGCAGGTTGTCTAATTCTTTTGGCGTGGTGCCAGCCATTGGGTAGGACTCTATGAAGACTTGCAGTGAGCTAGTAATAAACACTGGAAACGCTGTCTCCCAGAGAGACCTGGGAGGAATTTAGACCTTCTGAATATGGCTACTAGTGTTGATACCATAATCCGGATTTTGCAGGCATGTACTATTGTTCAGGTTCTCCTTTTATTATTCTGTGTAGTTCTAGAATATCTCAGTAAATCTCTTTCATCTTTTCTCTTTAAACCTCTTAAACAGTAAAACTCTTTCTCAGCCTTCTATTAGGAAAGAAATCCTCTTAAATATATGTCCGAGTTCAAGATTTGTTTTGTGTGAATTTTGAACCTTAAATGCCAAGTTCAAAGATGAAACCTGTGGACTCATTTTCATATTTCCTGAGGCACAGAAATGGTCCCCTGCTATGTATGCAATAGCAAAACCTTTTGAATGTAGAAAAGAAAGTATAGGAAAAAAATGGTGATTGTTGATTCCTTTTCTAAATTAACACAATATATTAATTCTTTATCCTTTCTGTGATATGTATACCAAATATTTTTCACATTTAAAATTATTGTAAAATTACCTTTATCTATATTTTTTTCCTCTCTCTCTTTCCTGGAATTGTGACTTGCAAATAATAGTTAAATTTTGCCATTAGGTAGTCCATAACTACCTGTCATAAATATTTTCGGGGGTACGACTTTATGTGTAACCATTCAATTAGAGCATATAATGTGGCCAGCAGGACTAGGGAAGTGATCGTCCCCCTGTACTCGGCACTGGTGAGGCCGCACCTCAAATACCATGTTCAGTTTTGGGCCCCTCACTACAAGAAAGACATTGAGGTGCTAGAGCGTGTCCAAAGAAGGGCAACGAAGCTGGTGAAGGGTCTAGAGCACAAGTCTTGTGAGGAGCCGCTGAGGGAACTGGGGTTGTTTAGCCTGGAGAAAAGGAGGCTCAGGGGAGACCTTATCACTCCCTACAACTACCTGAAAGGAGGTTGTATCGAGGTGGGTGTAGTCTCTTCTCCCAATTAACAAGGGATAGGACAAGAGGAAATGGTCTCAAGTTGCGCCAGGGAAAGTTTTGATTGGGTATTAGGAAAAATGCCTTCACCGAAAGAGTTGTCAAGCATTGGAACAGGCTGCCCAGGGAAGTGGTTGAGTCACCATCCCTGGAGGTATTTAAAAGACATGTAGATGTGGTGCTTATAGGCATGGTTTAGTGGTGGACTTGCAGTGCTAGGTTAATGGTTGGACTTGATCTTAAAGGTCTTTTCCAACCTAAATGATTCTATATAGTAGTACTTACAGAGCTAGCCTTGTAGCCCTTCTTTTTATTGTAATGGCAACACAGGATAAAATTCAGATTACACTGATTTACTGTTAGGCATGTGGAAATGTTCAGGTGGTCAGCATAGTGCTGTGAACTTAATTTGGGTGTTATTGGGTTAGTAGTGATTTTAAGTTTTGAGTTTGAGCTTATTTAAGGTAAATAACCCAGAGCAAGACTATGCAAAGACTTCATTTAAACCAAGATCTCCAAAATCTGACCTCAGGCTTCCTATTTATTATATGGATCTATTTTATTTTCAGTGAAATACTTGATAGGTTATTAACAACATTCTCTGGAAAACTGAGTTGGAGATTGTCTGGTATTCTTTGACTTCAGCTACTTCTTTCAGTCACCAAAGCATACAAATGAGAGAGTTTTCAAAGGAGTTTTTCCTCTAGATACCTCTTAAAAAGAAAAGCTAAAATGCACCCAGAAAATAGAGGAGGAGAAATGCTGCATTATGTCAGGATGATGAGCATGGGAAAACTCACCTACTATGGATGCTTGTGTCCCGATCCAATGTTGGGGGAGATTTCGATATGATCCCAAGAGCGAGATTAAGACACAAAGGAGGTCAAATGCCGTATACCCAAAATAGGTTTTTATTATTAAAAAAGTGAAGAGGGATAGCGATAGGACAGAATGGAAGGAAAAGACAGAAATAAAGCAAGGATTCGGGATAGGGCTGCAAGAACAGTCACCACCACGGATCCAGCAGCGTCCCGTTGGTCCTCAGTCTTCAGTTCTTCAGTGGTGGGTGCACACGGATCTGGCTTCGATGTTGGATGCACACAGAGCAAAATTTTCTGCTGCCTTTTTAAGTTCATCGTATCCGCTGATTAGCATATCTGCCCACCTTTAGTTTTTTTTTTCCTCTGGTCCAACAGGTTTTGTTGCATCTGGCTTCAGGGCAGGAACGTTTGCCTCTTGTCAGTTCATTAGCAATGCATGCATGGGGTCTGGCCTACACAACAGAGCCACAAATGGCTACAGGATGGGGCCAGCTCAGTGCAGTCTGCCCCTTTGAGGCTTGTCTAAAGAGTCCTGACAATGCAACCGCAAAGAAGTGGGGGGTGCATCCTTCAATACATTCCCGCTTCTCTGGGCGACATCCCCCAGACCAATTCACAGGCCGCAGCAGCTTCTCTTGGAGGTTTTCACAGACACAAGCAAGCTTTGAGACAGTCATAGGACATTTCAGTCTCTCACAGCTTGCTGTACTGTGTTTTAGGTGATGTGTTTTCTTTGATGTGGGTTTTTTTGGGTTTGTTTTACAGGGTTTTTAAAGTGTTAACTGAACTCTCTGGAGAACAGGAAGCAATAGAAATTTCCAGTTCCTCTTCCTTTTCTTTTCTTGCAAGATACTAATAAATGTCAGGGTGAAAAAAACCCAGAAAGTCTTCCTGTGCACTTGGTGTATAGTCTTGCCCAAAGTAGGTTCAGTATGGATGAGGATCTTACAACACAATCATAGAATCAGATATTACTGATATTAAGCACTATTGGATAAATTGGATGATCTTAAACTACCCCTGTTTTAACTCTTCTGATACTTTTAGTTCATTTTCTAAAGAAAACCAGAGTTAGACATTTATACTGTTGGTCTCTGGTCCTCCTCTTTCCTTCCCTTTCTTCCCCAGTTTGCAACCATTGACAAATTTTCCATATGTTTGACCTGATGGTATAGGTTCCAAAGATGCTACATTTTTATAGATATTATAGGGGTGTAGTTAAAAAGTAGATAGAGCACAAGAGAGGCATCATTAGCATCTTTTTTATGGAAGTGGCTGCAGTGGGATCTCACCTCCATAAGACAGCAAAGTAGCCAAGCTCAGAGGATTTTTATTTTTATTCAGTGAAATCACATAGGTCAGTGTTCTCTAATGATGATGAAACAGATGTGGAATTAGAAGATGGCTATGTAGTGTATGTGCCTACAACTCACTCAAGTTACTCAACTCTCCTGCTCACAGCTTCCTTAACTCTCTGCCTTGCCTTTAGTACTACTGAGCTTTGGAAACCTGTCATATCAAATTCTACTAAGATGTGTTGGACCTGCAATGTTACTGAAATTGCCATATATAAAATATTTTTTTTACAGCTCAAAACTTACAGGTTGACATTTTTGTAGGCAGCACCTTTTGAAGTTGGTTAAAATGATAGGAGTTGATCAGCCAAATGTTAACCAGTTGGAAGGTAGGTTGCTGGACATCTGATACTTCATGTTCTTCAGAAGGCTGCAGCCTGTTTTTACTCCATCAAAGATCTTGAGGAGATTGCTAAATTTTAAATATACAAATAGTGCTGTTAAACTTACCCTAGCTTTTTTAGTTCTTAAAATGACAATCTTTTAGGAAGACCTATAAGCTCTGAAGCAAGAATCTGAGGGAAAAGTGGTAGTTACTGGTTTCCATTCTGAGATGTTGATTTACAGTCCTGTATGATCCATCTTATCCAACATTATTAGAAGTCAATTTTCATGATAAAAGATATGAACTGATTTCTTAGGCTACACAAGCTTATAAACACACAAACTGCAATAATGTCTTGTTTGTGTTTCGCTTGTGTCTATTGGCACTTTTTTACTTAGTGATTCACATCTTTGTTGTGATGTACCTATTGTCAAGAAGTCTGTACCGAGATATTAGGTAATACAATGGTGAATACTGAGAAAATAATTTCAGAAATTCTTTAACTTAAAAAAAAAAAAAAAGGCATTTTATTTTTTAAATTTCTGTGAAAGCTTCATTTGGGTCACTCCTTAACTGGTCAGGCTTATCCTTACTAATTGAAATTGTACAACAGATTTTGTGACCAGTTTAAAGGAGCTGGTTTGGCTACCACAGCTTTAGATGTAGGTGAAAAAAGCATTTTAATCAGTTGGGCACTTACAATAATAGTTCCACACTATTACTTGAACCATCAAAGAAACTCAGCCATTCCAGACTTCAGGTAATGCCTGCAAGTTCTTCAGCTTAGATTGTTCTTTGTGTAAAATAGCTCATGTTTAATTCCCCATGAAATAAAATTTTACTATTATGGTTGGCTGTGATGAGATTACAAGGAGAAATAGGGGGTAAAAGGAATGAAATTCAATTTATTTCCCCTGGTGTTGCAATATATCACACCTTCTATCTGTTTTGTATGATCTAAAGGAAAATAACTTCATGTCAGTCAAACAATTCAGGAAGACTCTGAAAAAGTCTTCACACCAAACAATTGGGGAAAACCAACTTGAGTGTGTAAGTAAGAAATAGGTCAGAATAGATAAGTCCCTTCACTGTGTCTGGCAACAGACCCCTAAAATTTACAGTGCCTGTTTGGGAAGGGGGTTGGAGAAAATGCTAAGTCACAAAGTGCATCGTGTATTGTCATGTGTAGCTGTTGCAGAAAACTGATAATGTACTGAAGATGCTGAGCTTCACAAATTATGCATGTAGCTGGAATCATGTTTCATGTTCTCAAGGACGTGTTGGTAACAAAAATGAAGAATATAGGCAAGGAGGGAAAAGTTTGGACTTAAACTCTGGAGAAACCCAAGTCATTATTAATGTTTGCAACAGGTGCCTATTATATTTATCCAGCAGATTTATAAGAAGGACAGAAATTGCAGATTAAGCTGAAAACAGTTGATATTGGGAGAACTGCAGGGGCATTTACATTTGTAATTTAGTTTTTAATTGCAAAGTTACTTAAGTAATTCAGGGTGAAGAAAAGAGTTGTAAAACTGAGGACATCATCCAGAAAGAGGTCAAGCTGTGTAACCTGAGTCCTTCCCTCTGTGATGGCTTCTCACAGGTGATAGTACACAAAATTGTTAAATTGACGTGAAAGTGCTTTTATACGTATCTTTGCTTGTAAGCTTTTTTTCCTAATCCTTAGCTAAATGTTTGACCTTAAGTTTTGTTGAACACACATTATTCTTCCTTTACTGCTACTGTTTTCAACAACCTCGATGGGTTGTTAAAAAAAGGTGGACTTTGATGTACGGATGCTTCTCTCATCTGTCATCTGACATGGACAGATTAAACAAAGCATTGTGTGCATTTGCCGGGGTGGGGGGACACACACACGTTCTATTTGAAATATGTTGAAGTGTAGCAGGGGCTTGAAAGTGCTTTCTAACAAGGACCCTTTTTGTGAAGGTTAGTGTCACTTAGTGCTGGAGTTCCCTCTTCCTGTCTCAGACCAGTGCCACCACAAGAATACAACAAAAAATTATCACAACTTCTAATCATCTTTTGCCCTTCATATATTTTCTTGCCTGTTTATACTGTTACTTTTGTGGTTGAGAGTTTAAACTGTTACTTTTATTAGCCTTTTAAACAAATAATGCCCTTGTTCTTTCCAGAAATGTATACACTTTAAGGCCTTGATATTGTGCAGGAGCTGACTTTGGTTATATGGGTTTGTGCCTAATTTTGTGCTAAATTCTAGGAACCAGTTGAACTTCTTGCATCAACTTCATCTTACAATTTGAGCAAATCTGTTTATTAGCACTCACTTAAGAGGAACACATGCCTGTATGTGAGCAGGTGAAACAAGAGCTTGGAGTGAGGATCTAAGAGAATTTCAGTTTTGGAAGAAACTCAGACTAAAAATTGTTACTTAAGAATATGTGAAGCCTCATGATGAAGATGAAGTTTGAATACAGATCGGGGTGGTAAGGAATTTGAATCACTCGGCTAATACATTTAATAGCAATACATTGTCCTAATGTAGTGTTATTAAACTTTCTAATTTAGCCTTTTACATGGAGCATATTTATTTAGATACTAGAGATTATCTTGCTTAGGAAGAAAAAAAAAGTTTAAGAATATCTTGCTCTTTTTATAGACACACTGATGTGTTTTATGGCTCATATATAGATTGGTTCTATGCAGCAACTTAGGTCAGGCAAGAATAAGAATTTTAGAAATATGGAATATATTGTGTGGAAATAAAGAACCAAGATTGAATTCTTCCCCATTATCTTTATAACATCTTTATGACATAACATGAGCTGCATTTTAATAGTTAACTTTATTCTGAAACTACTTAGCTTATGCGGTCATATCTATTGGACTGTAGAAACTGGAATTAACAGTGGACAAATTGGCTACTGCTATAGAAGGAGATAATAACCCACTATAGCACCTCTTGGGAAATATAAAAATAAAATAAACATAGCTTGACACAGCTCAGTAAGTACAAAGCATTTTATGGTCCTGTAATTCTTATAGATCAGGATTAAAGGTCTGAGTGCTACTGAAAATAATTTGAGGGGAGAAGTATAATTAGTGTATTATATTCCCAATTTGAATTTAAAAAAAAAAAAAAAAGTGAGTTTGATTGCTGAGACTGGGGCTACTCATTGTAAGTGTACTCAAACAAGCCATGTAGCAGAGGTAGTAGTAAACCCCGGCCATAACACAGGCTTTCAACTCATCAGTTGATGACAGTTGCCCTTATGATGCTGTTTTTCTATCTGTGGGAAAGTCGGCTTGGGTGTCACTCCTCTGTTTAGCCCCCAGATTTCATAAAAGTATAAGAAATGAAGGGGGATTAATATTCACTAACATTAGACTAGTTAACTACAGTGTTTTGTGTGTATCTGAACACCCGTCATCCTTAGCCCCTATTTTTAGTCATCAACCCCCACATCTTTAGGATGACATAAAGCATGGCCTAAAAGGTCCTCTTTCTCTCCATTGTCATTCTAGACTGCTTTTTGTGGTTAAAATCAGATGCAGATGTCTGTATTTTGTCATCCTCAATCTCTCTCAAAAGCTGTGTCATCTGTCAAGACCAGACTCCAAAATGCTTTGGAGAAAGTGAAAAGCTACCATGCTTCATACATTGCCCTAAGAGGCTCCTAACATGCCTGTCTTTTTGTGGGTTTGGTTTTGTTTTTTTTTTTTTTTTTTGAACTGACAGCTACAAGCTGCCATTTCTCTGCCCATGGCTGAGGATATGAGACTTGAGACACTTGTTTCACAGGCACATGACCTGCTCCTTAAGGCTTGAAGGTACCACTGTAGCCTCACAGGCTGCTAGAAAATTACTCGATTAGACTGATTACTGTGTTCAGTTTTGGGCCCCTCACTACAAAAAGGACATTGAATTACTTGAGCATGTCCAAAGAAGGGCAACGAAGCTGGTGAAGGGTCTGGAGCACAGGTCTTATGAGGAGTGGCTGAGGGAACTGGGATTGTTTAGTCTGAAGAGGAGGCTGAGGGGAGAACTCATCGCTCTCTACAACTACCTGAAAGGAGGTTGCAGAGAGCTGGGGATGAGTCTCTGTAACCAAGTAATAAGTGATAGAACAAGAGGTAGTGGCCTCAAGTTGAGCCAGGGAAGGTTTAGACTAGATACTAGGAAGCATTTCTTTACAGAACGGGTTGTTAGGCATTGGAATGGGCTGCCCAGGGAGGTGGTGGAGTCCCCATCCCTGGAGGTGTTTAAGAGTCGGGTTGACATAGCGCTGAGGGATATGGTGTAGTTGGAAACTGTCAATGTTAGGTTAATGGTTGGACTAGATGATCTTCAAGGTCTTTTCCAACCTAGATGATTCTGTGATTCTGTGAAAAAAGGAGCTGGAGCCAAGCTGAGGTCCAGTTCCTATGACTGGATCGTTTCATCCCTCTGAGATGTAACATGACATAAAGAAAATGAAATATGAATGTAGCCATTAAGTAGTTAAAGCAGTCTGCATGTTGATGCAGCAGATATCGTATCTCCATACAGAATCTGATCAACTTTGTTTTCAGTAAAACAAAACCATGTCCAGTTTACACACTAATACAATTGACCAGAATTAGAGAGGAACTTGGAGAGAGAGCTGCAACTGATTTCCCTGTTCTTTTTAATACTCCCATCCAAGAACGGAAGTCAATGGCCATATAGGTGCTCCTCTGTGACACACAGCTGAGAGAAAACATGGACATGAGAGGGAAAAGGTGATTTAAAGTACATGGAGAACCCCTGGTGGGATATGCAGGAACCTACTCTCATTCCCATTCAGCTTTCAGAGTGGATTTTTCTCCCATGGTAACAAGCTTGTCCCACACTTGCATAGGGATTTACTGCATCCAGGCTGACTGACTGCACTTCAGAAGCTGGAACATGTTTGTGTGAGTCAGGTTGATGCCTATATGAATGTACAAGTTTCCTGTAGCTGTGTTACAGAGAGGGGAGATATACATAAGGCCTCTTTTCTCACTTCCACTCTGCCAGACTCCTGAATGAGAAGAAAAAAAGAACTGAAATACCTAAACTTCTTCAACATGTAATGCAATAACTAATGAAAGTATACTATACGATGTAACTCATTATAAAAGCATGATTAACGTGGAATTTTAATAATTGTAATTTTTGTGAAGTACCTAGTACATTCCTGCACAAGGAACATTTTGAAAGTCTGATGGAT
This sequence comes from Strix aluco, assembly GCF_031877795.1. Taxonomy (NCBI): domain Eukaryota; kingdom Metazoa; phylum Chordata; class Aves; order Strigiformes; family Strigidae; genus Strix; species Strix aluco. The sequence goes on from NC_133932.1 coordinate 44,744,639, forward strand.
AGAAATATTCTGTCAAAACTGCAACCGCATTCATTGTTTAGTAGCAGAGCAAACCATAGTCACAGCTATTTTAGTGCCTCTCTTACAATGAACAGCTTAAGGGGTTATAGACTACTCATCACAATTCTTTTGCTGAGGTATTTCATAATGCTCGAGTTTATGAGTGTTTCTTTTAAAAGTGCTCTAACATAGATGCCATCCTTATGAGAGACCTGTTCTGCCTTTGGAGGATTGCAGTACTTGAGGTTCCTGAGAGGGCTCTGAAAACATATTGCCAAGCTGATGATCTAGAAAGGTTCTGTAATGTTCAGACTGTCTAGATGCTTCTGTGATGCTTTGTGGTTGCACTTTTACAACCTGCCCAATCACAGGGATACTGTCTGAACGAAATCCAAATAAAAGGAGCCTAGTGTTCAAAAGTGTTTTTCTTGAGAAGACCCGTCCAACTACTTCTACATGCTATGCAGGAGTCTGCAAAATAAGTTTCCTACTATAGCACCTGCAGGGATTTAATCAGTGGCTTAGTTTTAAAGTATTTGTCTTAGTCTGTAGGCACACAAGACATCCTAATGATTATTAAAATAACAAGTCCAGAAGAGTTTGTCATGCTCGCATTCTTTGTTCTTTAACTAAGCAGAGGTCTCCTAAGCAAACAAGTTAAGTCACAGATCTTAAAACTGAGGGAATGCTTGTGCTCAAAGACCATAGCCTAATGTAAAAGTGTAAAATGCTGGAATGGGGCTCTACTTCTCGACTGCATAATATATAATGGTTTGAGTACGCGGTAACAGATGGAAATGCATCTTGTAGTACCAAGGAAAGATCTTTGTTCACTTAAATGTGAGCAGACATAATGCACAAGTGCAAATAAACCTCTTTCAAAATGTGTTACGGGATCCTTAGAAAGCCCAAAATAGAGAGGTTTATTACCATTCGGCTGGTTCTACAGACTCTATTTAAAAAGTAGGTTTGGGCTCATTTAGAAACTCAGCATTCTCTTATAATCATGTATCCACAGTAGAAATATATTGCTCTTTTGGTAGGGCTCTATAGTAAACTACATACAAAATTGATATGCCAATCGATACGCCAATAGACTTTGGTATAGTAATACCCATACATGAGAAATAATTTACTATCCTTTCTAAAATCCATAACCCAACCCATGGGATATGTGAAGCTCTGAAGTTCCTAAAACCAAGAAAGGACTTTAAAAACACCTGCAGGTGGTAAATGCAATCAGATGCTCTGTGCCGATTTGTCACATAATTCCCCTAAGGAAACAGATGAAATCATTACACTGAGCGGCTGTATCCTTGGAAAGTACTGTTCGTAACTGAACTATTCCAAACACTCTGCCACTAAAAATGCATCCTTCAGATGTCAAATTCCGCTCTGCCGAGCAGCGTACGTGATGCACTGACACAAGTCATGGCAGAGTTTTGATGTGTCTGAACAAACTGTTTGATCTAATTATTTTTCAGTGAATAGTGTGCAAGCATTTATTTATTTATATTTATAGCTAGGCAACACTACTCAAAACCTTCAGAAATTCAATATTCCTTTTTACAAGGAACTTTTCACCAGGAACTTTTCACCCTCTATTGCCAATGAAAAGAAGTCATAAAGGGCCTGGAACTCTGTAACTTTTTAAGAGTGAAGGGGGGAAATGTATGCAGCGAGGACAGTCCCTAGCTTGGGCCTAGTGACTATTTCCTATCAAAAAGAAAAAATATTGGCTTGGTTTTTAGTAAGAGGATGTTTTGATAAGCAGGATGGCTAGCTAAAAGGAGGCGTGGAAACAGAAATGATCAGCCTGAGGAAGAAGCAAAATTCAGAGCTTCACGCACTGCATTTAGTAAGGATGTATCGGGTAACCTCTACCACAGAAACCTGAAGGAGCTGGCACACAAAGCTGGCAGGAGGACTTTCAACAAATCTGAGTCAGAGTGGTACCATACTGCTGGAAAATAGTAAAGGTAGTAGATATCTTTAAGAAAGGCGAAAAAAGTCTGGCCAAATACCAGACTGTTATAATGGTATTAATAGTATGCAGCACTTCTAGGGGAAAAAAAGAGCTAAAGAAAGAACCCCTTGGAAATGGGTTAATTAGAATATCAGATTGACCAAAAGTAGGTTTTGCGCAACTAATTTCATATTACCTATGATCCAACAGTGACTGTTTCAAACAGTCTTTGCACTGTATCAAAGACTTCAGTAATGTGCAAAATTTTAACCAACTTGGACCTACTGGGGATTAGCAGAGAAATTAAATGAGTAATGAACTTGTGCTAGGCGAGAAAGCAGTAAGCTTAGGCTAAAAGGAAGCTGTTTAACTAATGGTAAATTATTAACAGGTGCTCATGCTGAGACAAGATTGGTACAAGACCCTGTCTATACAGTGGTCGTTCATAAGTTCAGTTTGAACATCGGAAATAAGTTTCAAGCCACAGAGAGCTTCTGTACAAGACTTCTAAGAAGAATTTAAGACCAGAAGAATCTAGCTTTCTTCATGAAGGAGCCAAGAAAGTTTGTGGAAGGGATTATATTTTAAGGGATTATATTAACCACTGCCTAAAGCAATGGCTCTATGACCACAAAAGTAATTTCCACAACTCAGGGACTGGGAGGGGAACTGCCTAACTGTGGTTGATAACTGCCCATTATTTTATGAGTTCACTTGGTAAAGTGCTCATCAGCACTGATGGCTAACTGCAGTTCAGCTACCAAGCATTTTCCTTGGCTGAGAAGACTCAGTCCCTGTGCTGGGAGCTCTGCTGTGGTGTGGCTGTGGATGCCCAGGCTGCCCTCGGGTTTTGGACAGTCCATTTCCATGAACTGGAATGATGGAATTTTCCCAAAGCGAACATGTTTTGGTTGTTGAAGCTGAATAACTGCAAGGTATAAGTAAACCTAAAACAATTTTGGAAGCTGAAGCTTTTTCTAGTGTCTTTTCTTTCCTTGTAAAGGAAATACTGATTATCTTCTCCAGTCTGCCAGTGAGTCTCTTGGCTCTCCAACAGCAGTCACTACTCTTGACTTTCAAATTTTTCTATCAGAAAATATTTTTGTCCTGATGGGTTACCCTCAGACTCCCAATTACTATGAATGTGTAATTTGTGGGGTTTTGCTTTTCCAGCCCTGAAGTATACTGACTTCTAAGTTTCTTTATAGTAGGGCAGATTAGAAGGGAAAACAACACTGGTGGTGAGGGGATAGCACATTTTAAGGATGCAGAATGGTAAAACAAAAGTCTACTGAGCAGTCACAAGTCAAAATCAACTTCATGGGCAGAACTGGGAAAAAACTTATATACAGCTGTCTTCCATTTGACTCCAGTTTTTTATTAGACCAGTTTTCAGGAATGAATTTTAATTTCTAGGTTTACTGAACTAAGATTTCTTTTGTCTTCATTTTTTCCCAAAATGGCAGCAGTTTAAGGCAGAGGCTTGAAAAAGGAAGAAAATTCAGAGATGACAATAGAGATAGAGGTGAAATTTTAGCAATATAAAAGAGAATGAGTGTGTGGCATTCTATCTAGTAGTGTTAAACCTGCCATATCAGAAAATGGGCAAGGCTATATGAGGAAAAATGAGAGGAGACTGAGGCTGAAGAATGTCCATGTGAAAGAAAAAATAAAAATTGATTGAGGTGGTGGGGGTAAGGAACCACAGATCCCTAATCCCAATCAGAAAATAACTAAAATAACCTCCTCCACACAAGTTCACAGCAAAAGTGGGAGAAATAGAAGTGCCACAGGTAAAATGTGCATCAGAGCAGAATTGTTTCTGCTGCCTATTTGCTCCTATTAAAGTCAGAAGCCATCACAGGCCATGCAGCTCCCTCGTGCGTTTATTCTTCCCACACAAGCTTCAACCTGTGCAGTATATTGAACAGCATATTCGCAGAATTTGCACCTTTGAGTTATTCCACGTACAGTATTACATGGTCAAACTAGAACTGTAACTTATTTTTAATAAACAGTGAACACGAGTGGTGTTCAACAGCAGGGGCAAAGAGGACTTCTCTTAATGTGGGAGGAGAATACTTAAGATCATTAAGAATGAGGGTGTTTCGTTGGTGCAAACACAAGGCCAGTGCCTGGCAGTCTCTGTCTGCTTTTCTATTACGAACTTCCTCTGTGAACTTTACCAAAAAACTCCCTTTGTGTGTCAGTTCAGCAGCTGTAAAATGGGAGAAAGTGTATCTCCCTACTTCCAGAGGAAAAAAAAAAAGCCATATGGGTCTCGCTTATTATGGCTTTATGAACTATACAAATACCTAAAATGAAACATTAAAAAAAAAACCAAAAAGTGAAGGAACAGAATTATAGCATCCCTTACTTCGGAGCTCTTTGTTGTTTTTCTGCCTGTTGAGTCCTCATGTTAACTTCCTAGATATTAGTCGGCACGAGGTATTGCTTTGGGCCATCTATACATCTACACACACTTTCAGTGTTACACCCCATTCATTTCGGTGTGGCTAACACAAACAGCAACAAACGAGCCCCGCTGTGCAGGCCTCAGGCGACTCCTCCCTTCCTGCCCCGCTCTGACGCGCTTGCCGGGCGCGACCCTGCTCCCGCCTCCCGCCGCCGCGCGCCACCGTGCGCCGCGCGCTCCCGGCCGGGGGACGCGCTGACGTCACCACGCGGGTGTGGGGGATGTCAAAGTGTGTGTGGAGGGCCCCATCCAGTGGCGACACGGCGCTTTGGCACCGCGGGCCCGTGTGTCGCGCAGAAAGCATCGGGCCGTTCTTACTGGGAAAAGCAAGGCTGCGGAGGGCTGCCGGGCGCAGCAGGCCGCTCGGGGTCACCCTCGCCTGCCAGGCAGAGAGAAGTCAGTGAGGAAAGACGTGGACCTACTCTTGTTTACTTAAAAAAAAAAAAAAGTTTTAAAAAGGAACTACATATCGAGCTTAATCTACATTGCAGCCTGTTCTGTATATAAGTTGGAAAACATGTATAAATGTTTCTAATGAATAAGCTTGATGAAAATAGCTATCACTTTTTGAAAGCACTTATTTGTTATACAGGAACACTTACTCCAGTATGTAATAATTCAGACCCCATCCAAGTCTATTTTGGGCCTTACCAACCTGTAGAAGTGTATCATAACCAACCTGATATATAGCTGAATTCCAAATTGAAAATAATTACCAAACCAATTCTGCTCTTGACAATTAAGTCAATGGTGAATCTAATTCAGAATGGGTGTCCAGCCTCTCATAAAGAAGCCTTGTTTCTACAGTGTTTGTTGGATTAAATGTTGACACCTTCCAGCAAATTACTTCTGGTAAATTATACCAATAGTAATATTGTCACTGTTGTATTGTCAGTCACACTTCATTGCCTGCCACCGCCTTGATCTCCCCATTCACATGCCTCTTTGCTTATGCTGCAGCAGTCACACAAAGGGTTACTACTTCTATCTCTCATCTTGGTGAGAACTGAACATTTGCATCTCAAACATAGCTTTGAATGAATCAGCCTAACTCTTTATAATCATTAAATTCTCAAATAGTACAGCATCTATTAAGCATTGCAAGTTGATTAGGAATGAGAAACATCTTCCCCTCATTTCAGCAAGCAGGCTTTGGAGTGCCCTCTTCCAGGTTTTTTTCATCTCCAAATTTGTTTGCCTGTAGAAATAACTACAGTTACAGAGTTAGTGATCAACTTTGGTTATTTTTCCTTTGTGCGTGTTAAATAAAACTAGTTTTCACTGTACATGTTGCTTAATGCACAGTGATGTTTAACCTCAGTGTTTAGAAATCTGTCCCTTTTAACAGCTAGTTGGAAGAAGAATATTCATTGAAAGTAATTTGCTGCCATGCTGCTAGACTGAACGTCGGGGCTGGCACTTCTGCTTTTTTCAGGTATGCTGAGAGTGTAGCTTGGTGTATTCTTCCCAGCAGCAAAAAGGTGTTGTACAATCACAGAGGAGAGAAACAGTTGTGCACAGGTAGAAAAGAGCAGCTGCAGAAGAGGAATATGGGGAAGGCAAGAAAATGGAGTTGACTGTGCTGCTGGATAAAGGAGTGCAGCTGGAGCATCCACTGAATGAAAAGCTGTTTCACTGCCAGGTGAGTGCAAAGGGATGAGCCTAACAACCAGCAAAGAGCATTCCAAAGTTATCTCTGGCACCATGTTTGACTTTCTTGTGTTGAGAGAACTCTGAGCTTGGAAACCAGGATCCGAGACATGAGCTGGTCCTCTACCTGAAACTGTCTTGAGCATTGATATCCCTCCAGATGAATTAACACTCAATAGAAGCCTTATTAAAGTGAGCATAAGAGCAAATTTCACCCAAGTTATAGTCCATTCAAGGAAGGCAAAAATCCAAGGCCATGACTTATGCAACAATTTTACAGGCAGTATGAAAATGCTCCTCATTCAACTTGCCTTGAAAATCTGGTGTTTGAATAGAATTGAGAAACTGCCATGCAGTCAAAACAGACCAAGAGGGAGCTCCAACTTGGTTTTGTATTACTTATTTCTGACTAGTGTCCTGAAAGCTCTGCAATTTACCCCAAAACCATTCAGGCATCTTACTGCTATGTAAGTATGCTGGTATGCTATCACTGTGCCAAGCATCCTACCACAAACTTGGACCCCCAAAATCTCAAGGGTTCCCACTGCAGTGAGAGGAGAGCAAACAAGGGCAAGTGCTTGCATTAGAGTCTGGCTCTGAGCCTCCCTCTGGAAGGTCCCCTCCTCTGTTGCTGGGGCACCCAGGTATGGTCAGCACCTGAAGTGAAGTGCCTCGTGAAAAGAGTGCAACTATGTCTCCCCACAGTGACTCTACTTGTCTTACATAGATATTACAGCCTTTTAAAAAAAGTACACCCCCACCTCAAAATAGGAATGGCATATGAGTAACGCTAAAGAGAGCACTACCAAAGTCTTTAACTTCCCTTGCACAGACTGTAGTATTAATAAGAGGGAAAATTTAGCAGCCACTTCACAGGAAATAGAATTGAACAATAGCTCAGCGCTGCATGCTTTGCTTTTTAAGCCAACATGTGCAGGGTCTGACAGAGCTATTTGAGAGCACCAATTGAAAACTCTGAAAGAATGGTATTTCACTCAGAAATGTCAGTTCAACAAAATCCAAATGGTACATGAGCACAGAAGGTTATTTTTAGACTATTGTCACAAAAGTTAATTATCAAACCTACCTAGGGAACTCGGATTTCTTAATGCTGTTGTTGTCCAAAACCCCACTTGTTTTAATGATTCTGTTCTTGGAAAACTATGACTTTATTTATTTATTTATGATTTGACGATGACAGGCTATTTCACCAGAACTCCCTTTCAAGTAAAAACTTTTATGTTCTAACAAGCTCTGGTACTTGTAACATTGCCTTCAATATACCATCCAAATCTATCAGAGATTTTTATGTGGGAAGTTCAACTAGGTAAAGCTTTCTTTTCCTTGTATGGCCAGGGGTTTAGTATATTAGCACTTTCAAAGTGCAACAAATGTGTTCTCAATATCTTGAAATAAAACTGGTGCACTTCGTATTGAGGGTATTTACACCTATTGCAATAAATAGGATGTAAATTCTAGTGGTCTTATGGCTCCGGCAATATAGTTTGTTTCTGCACTGAACTGATTTTTTTCAAAGTGAAAACAAGTACATTTAATATTCAAGAGGAGTCTGCACCTTAAGCCTGTTCCAGTGTTCCTTGCTGGGAAGTCTCTCCATTGCTGGGAGGATCCAGACTACTGCTGGTTTGGGTGCTGTGCCTGTGCTCCCCTTAAAAACCAGCCACCTTCCCTTTATGTTCTTCCTATGGTAAAGGCTGCTACAACTGGTGTTCTCACAGAGGAGAGAAGGGAAATTTCTGCCAATGTTACGATCTCCTTTGCACTCCTTCTAGAAGTTTCAGCTCCTTCTAGAAGTATTTTGAGAGAGCCTTAGATACCTATCTGGTAGCATTTTTGTCTTACCATGGAAACACACAAACACAGGGGCCATATAGCACCTCTACTTGATGGGCAAGGTATGGCAGGCAAAAGAGTGAGACCTGCACCCAGGATGCTCTTGCAAAATGCAGGAGGCTCAAGTTCAGTATATGCTCTGCTTGTTCAGACAGTTCAGGTCCCTGAGTGTGTGCTTACATCTTTGACAGTTATATCACGCAAAACTTTGAAAAGTATAGTTGTTATCTGAAAATTACCCCCAAAAAGCTGCATGAGCCAAAAAGAGTTGGTCCAAGAAACCTGCTTGGAGTAGTGGACATACGTGATCTGTTGGAAATGGGCAACTTAAATACATTTTTCAGCTCCAAGGGGAGAAAAATCCTGGAAGTTACATAGATCTAAAGGGAGCACTGCATTTGTGATAGTGTGGACTTTTAAAATCGATACAGTGCAATTAGGCCATAGCAAAATAAGGAGTCCAGAGCAGTAAGAGCACTGTGGGATGAGAAAGCTGTATAATTAAATCGGCTGCTGATAACTGTGGCCTTCTTAGTGTCTGGTCACTTCCATTCAGGAAGAGACATGCCAAATTTGACTCTGTCACTGTGTCTGCTGGCATCATCAGTGATGGTGTGCTGGGACAGATGGGAACTCAGGTGAGGAGCTGTGATGGCATACGGGCACGTTTCAACACGTGCCCAGTTCAGGCAGCTGAAGGACTAAAACCCAGCAGCACACCACAGGGTGGCCTAGCGTACAAGTATAAACAAAGCCTCGAGAAACCTCAACTGAGGCTATAATTTGGGTCAGTGTCTCTCCAGATTCCTTCACAGTGTTCACACAGATGAAATTACATCCATCTCCAAAGTCAATGTGTGATAGATTAATTCCACAACATGCATCAAGAGAAGTCTTGCATCTTCAGTATTCCTCATCGTACTTTTCCGGGCCTTAGCTACAGCAGAAGAGGTACTTGGGACTGTTTGATATTTCTAAATGCCAGTGGAGCTTTCCCTTATTTCTCTCAAGCTGCACAAAATGCATGGCTAGTTGTATTTTGACAAGAACAAAATGGCCCTTGTCAGTATCTGAAAGCTAGATTTAAAAAAGCTTTTTGCCATGCTCCTTCTAGCTTTTGTTACATTAAGTATGCTTTTTACTTTTGGTAATGCAGAAAATCACAGAATAAAACTATTTTTACTGGCTGTACTTCATAGACTGAAATGAATTTTGGTTTATTTGTACCTTTAAAAAACGTGGTTTATATCATGATCGAACCAAAATATCAGCTTTTTGTGAGCTGCCATTGCAAATCATTTGGAACTTAATTTTCTCCTTTTTACAGCAAAAGGTTATTTTGATTGCCCCCCCCCCCCCCCCCCCCATTAAAAAGAATTACACACAAAAATTGAATTAGTAAAGAAAAATCTCCAATTTTATAAACAGTATTGTCATGACCAGCTGGCATTATTTGGCAACAACAACAACAACAACAACAAAGTAAAATTTTTCCATTCATCTTTGCTAATGAATTATTTGCCCTTCAGCTGCCAAACTTTGCTGCATGTTAGTTCAGCTGTTGTCAAACGTTCTATACTGGCATGTAAACATACTCTCTTGAGCAAATAAAGCTAATCTGATTGTTGATCTGAGAAGATATGAAGCTGTCTTGCTGTCTTTCACCACAGTGTGGCTGTTTCATAAAGGTCAAAAAAAAAAAAAAAAGTGTGAGAATTCAGCGGTTTTTATCTCAGCTCTGTGAAGGCATTTAATCACCCAAACATTGCAGGTTGCATCTATTCTGTTTTTCCAAATTCTGTTTCCAGTCAGTCAGTGGCTGTGATTTGAACAGAGCATAGCTCTTTTTTGAACTGCCATCTGCTAATAAGTCCACAAGGCTCCTCTTAGGCACATCAGTATATATACTACAGGTATAAAGAGTAGCTCAGTTTACAGTCCTAGTCTTGCAGCAGTTACAACTAATAATTTTTGCTGATAACATCAAGCAGCATTTTTTACTCCTGTTTCTTTGTTATACTTCTTCCCATCCTCTCTGCCACGAGTATCTCACAAATTCTTTTGGTGTTGTGCACGCACAATTTTCCATGTTTTGGCAGCTGTTGTTTATATTCTTTTTTTGCCAGTTCTCATCAAATGACATCATGGTCTCCTTTTCACTTTGTGTGCTGTTCTTGGCATGATGATGAACAGAAAAGACTGGGAGGATATGCTGGCCATGCTCTCTGGGACAGGTTTTCAGCACGCTCCCCAGCATCTCACTGCATGCTGGAGGGCTCTCTTGATTACCACCTGCAACTGGAAGACCTCTCTCCTCCTTCTTCTCCTCCTGACCCTTGTAAAATGATTTCTCTTTTTACCCTGTGAAGCTTGTAAAGGAATCAGTTATGTGGCTCTTGAATACTCCGGAGAATGTGCTGAGGAACCAGAATACTTAAGGCATCCCAGTGGTTGGTTTATTCTTGTCTTGGATAGCAGGTACCTTGTTGCTACCCAGTTATATTGAAATTTCTCTTATCTCAAGCCAGGCTAAGGTAAAATGCAAGAGGCATAATTTATTTACAACATCCAAAACAGACAACAGTTACAAATGTTTATAATGTTGTTGCATAATCTACATTCATTGAGAATTAAAATAATCAGAAATGTCTCATTTTTAGGCAACTTAGTCACACAAGAGACTATAACTTTTGGTACCTATTATAGAATGCTTCTCCATGGTGGAGCTTTTATGGGTAGATTTAATTTTTCACCTTGAAATTTATTAATTTTTCTCACAAAGTTATCATACTCCTTAATTTAAAAAGTGTCATTCTGCTTAGGTAATATCAGTATTTCCCTGTTAGACTATCTCCTGTGTTTCTGCTATATTTGACTCCCTGTTACAGTGAGAGAGACAATCTCTCTCTCCTCCTCCCTCTTTGGGGAGCATTTTACAGTATGAAGAGTCTCAGGGTTTGGTATTTTGAGGGTGAAACCCTGAATCTTGTAGTTCACAAAACCCCGTACAAACATATAAATGGGAGAGCTCATTACTGGCTTTTGACTAAGGTGAGACATGTTGGTAATTAGCCTCTTCAAGGAGCTTCAGGCTGAGGGAAGCTGGCTAGCCCTTTTCCTTCAAGCCCGCTGAAAATACCTCTTCAAACATTTTTGTAGATAGCTTTTCAGTGACTAATTGGACACACAGTTACACTGAGACCGTAATAATTATGACAGTCCATAAAGCTGCACACTTAAATATAACAGTATGTTTCGAGGAGTCAGTAAATGGAATAACCAAGTAACAGTTTGTGAAGTTGACTGAGGTAAAAGTGAGTTGATTACAAGGAAAATGGTCCAGCACTGTCCTCTTTCATTTTAAAAGACTAAGTGCAGTAATTCAACAGTGTAAGCTTCTGCTTTCAAAACAGAGGGTGCCTTGGGATGCATGATAGATATCCACTACATGGCAAAGCCTCATGTAAAACACACTGAATACATATGTGACAGAGGCAGAGAATGAATCAAGCAAACTGAGGAATGGAAGGGGAGGTTGTGTTTCCCTACGTGTGTGTTAGACTCGGTACATCTGCACTATGAAAGAAATGATGGTGTGCTGTGTGAAATAGGTCTGCAAAGGACATGACTAGCATTGCCAGCAGGGCCCAATGTACACATTTATACTCTACTGGGGGTTTTGTTGTTGCAAATGTGGACAGTGCTACAATTATCTTGCTAGTTTCCATTCAATTAATTTAGCTTTTTTTACTTACTTGCAAAAGAGAGCTTGTCCTCGCTGTGCTGCATCTGTTATGAGAGCACTTGCAGTTGTCAGGCAATCTATGTTTCTGCCTATCCTAGTGGCAATAGTTTGCCCAGGAAATGAATTCACCCTTAGTCATTGAACAGCATTTGTCAGTATGGTCTAGTGAACACGAAAAAAATAACACAGAAGCTTATTCAGATTGTTTGTGTTCTCTTTCTTCCTCCCTAGCAATGCCTCTAATACTTGCTTGTTGCCTTTATTTCCTACTGGTCGACTCAAGACTCATTCAACAGATTTTTTTTTTTTTTTCTCTCCTCAACCCTCTCCTCATTCCCTGTGGTCGGGTGGGGTGACACTGATAAGGAGAGTGAGGAAATAAAATGAGAAGATGGCCACTGTTCAGATGTTAGTGGCTTGATGTGAGAAATGAATGACAGTTAAAATGACTGATTTCTGTCAGACACATTCTGATTCATGATCACGAAGGTGACTGGGGCAGTGCCGTCACTCCCTGGAGAGGGCTCAGAGCACGGGCATGCTGTGTGCCTGTGGCCTCCAGCATGCACACGCAGGTGCTCTGCAGTACTGGGCAGGAGGAAACTCACACCATCGTGAAGGCTGGGACAAGGGCTGTGAATCACTTGTGTCCCGCTGTCACCTTGTATGATTTTCTGCTTGCATTTTTAAGGACTTCATTGCTACTTTAGAGCATTTTGTGTCCCATGTGCATAATTTCTCTGAAAGTGCTATAAGGAAAAGAGTCATCAAGAGAAAAAGAATGATATTCTTGTCAAAGAGGAAAATGTGGTGGGGATTTTTTTCCACCATAATCAAGTCTGCTATATTAAATCACGTGGAGGGGAAGAGGAAAAGAGAAAAAAAGACTGAAACTGAGTGTAAATATTGCATTCTTAAAAGTAAATCTAAAATTCAAATAATAAACACCTTAGTACACTGTATTCCATGTTATTGTTTGATGCCTGTTTGGGGAAAATAGCCCAAAATATGTTTCTAGCTTGCAGTTTATGTGCTGTGTTCCTGGTGATTATTTTTCAGGGCATGAAGCTCTCATGTTTATTATGCACCCTCAAGCTTAAGCATACATATCCTATCAAGTGTTGCCTCTGCTGGTTCAGCAGTCCTAAGAGATGTTCTGTGAACGCCGTTACGTTGTCAGGCTGAAATTAAATGGCAACTTTTAAAAATAAGCCTTGATGCGGTATCACTGGAAACTGTGATAAAGACATTGGACAAAAAAAAAGTTGTCACATTCCTGTCATTAAATGTACATATAAACTTGTTTAAAACCTTCAGTTACATGTAATTTGTTACCTAATGTCAACAAAGATTTATCATTATCTGTATTGATTCAAGACAGATGTTTTACACTTGCATACAAAAATCCTGGGTCTCAGAACTATTCTATACCATGTGTTACTATTTCTGAGGCACAAATATAAGTTCACCAGTGAGGAAGGTATTTTAAAGCTGTAAGAAAGATTGATTTTGCAGTAGTAGTCTTGTATGGTCACAGATGAACGGGACTTGACAATAAATGAAAGACAAATGAAGTGAAAATCTAGGCTGGAGCTTACCATCCCTAATCCTTCCCTCTCAAACACACTGAACGGTGTCTATGCTGTAGTTACATATCTGGTACCATCTGAAGAGTAATTCAGAGTAGACTCTTCACAGCATAAATATAAACAATACATTAAAAGAATAAAGTATACTAAACTTTACTTCTTAATAATATTTTGTACTTCTTCAGCTGACAAAAATATTAATGGAGTACAGTGAATCCATTCTTCCATGACCACTGCTATATTTTTTTCAGTACTGTTGAAACACTGAGTTTTGGCTTGCTCTTAAAGGCAATAACAGTAAAAATATTTTATCAAAATCAGAGTATCAGTTAAAACTCACTGTATATTTCAGTTTCTTGGAAGTGAAATGGTTAAATCAACCTAAGTTATTTTATTTGGCTTTTTAAAAGGTGTGGGTGGGTTCTTCAGATAACTACAAAACAGGGGCGGGGCGTGCTTTCTTGGTACTAGAACAGAAACAAATGTGAAAAACTTAAAATCATTTGCATAGCAGAACTTCTATTACCCTCCTAACTCTGCTTTTCAAATAAAGAAGATCCCTGAGATTTTTAAAAAGGAAACTCCCTTTGCCAGTTTTTATGCTCCCACTCCCTGAAAAGAAAAAAACCAAACAGTTCCCTAAAAATTACAAATACCCTAAGTTACAGAGCAGAAGGTTGCTTAGTTCTACAGGCTGTAGGAGCATATAAATCGGTATGCTGAAGACACCAGGGAGAAATGCAAGGTGCAGCAGTGGTGGCAGCTGCCTTTTAAATACCTGGGAAGGTTTTAAGTGAAGACAATGTTCTTGAAAATCTCACGTCTCCTAAGTAGAAATACATGCATTTTTGAAGGGGGGGCAGGGATATTTATCAGCAAAATACACTTTTTCATGGAATGACTGTCAGGCTGATCCAACAAAACCTTCCCTTCCCATCCCTCTTCTTCCCTCCCCTCACCCATGGGGAGAGGAATGCAATTTTCATTTAGTTTTCTTTATAACCTCATAGATGGCATTCATGTGAAACGACTTTTGCTTGTGATTAACTAAGGAGCAGATTATCATGTTTCAGGGATTGGCTGTCTACTATATGTTGAGAGCACCACCCAGTGGTAAAGCAGAATTTAAACAGGATCTTTATTAATGAAAAAGAATGGACCTTTTCTATAAAAAATTACAGATTGAATAATTTGTATTGGCTACATTACTCAACAAAGATTTATTGGCAATTAGTCTGATTTTCAAGCCAAAAAAAACCCTATCATGAAAGGAGTACAGAAAAAGGTTTGGCTTCCAAAATAGTTTACAAGCAGATTTATATATTGCCTTGCTTGAAGAGTTCTGTACATATATGTGTATGTAACCTGGGCTGCCTGATAAACCTTAGTGTTCTCATAATATAATCACCTCACTGAGTGTATTTTGCTATATTTTGCAAAATGTATGTTATCATTTTTAAGAAAAAGACCACCTAGCCTGTTCTCAGAAAAGAATGTAACTTATTTAAAAAATAAAAGAAAAAAGAAAAAAAAGAGTGTATTCCAACCAGGAGGTTGATGCAGGTATAGTGTGAAGAGAAGAATATATTAAAGAGCTAAACAATAGGTGGTCCAACATGTACTGATTACAAAATAAGTATATCAGCTGCAGCTAACAGTCATATTTGTTGGGGCTGGTTTCCCATCAAATAAATGTGTCTTTCGTAAAGGAATAGAAAAGAAATAAAGAGATTTCTATGTCATTTCATAAATAAATGAAGGCAATGAAAGGCAATTAATTTACATGTGTTGGCAATTACTTAGGCCTGGAAGCTTAAATCAATGTGTGGGTGCTGTGTGTAGGAACCAAGCCTGAAATGTAAAATGGGGAATCCACACATATCTTTGTTCAGGATTAAAAATCACTTGATCTAGGGACAAATTGTACATTGCTTTGAAATAGTTCAGTGAGCATTTGGTGGCCAAATGTTAAAAGACACCCTGGGCAGACTTCACTTAACATATTAGTGTTAGACTTAATGTCCATTTGGTCTTTGGACTCACAAATTGAAATCTGAGCAGAAGTGGGACAAAGGAGGGCGACCACCCCCTGAATCAAGTGTGACTCTCCTCTGCTTTAACATGGCTTCCTGCAAGCAGTTGTGATCCACTGGTTCTTCTTAAATGGAGCAAGTACCCTCCAGTGCAGCCCAGCCCCAACCATGGCCACAGTCTGAGAGGCTGTGGTAGTGCTCAAGCATCCCCTAAGTTCAGCTGTCACTAAGGATACTTGTGAAACTCCTTCCTTTTCTCCCTGGTCCAGGTCTGAAGATCAGAGGCTCCCAAACAAGTTTCTTCTTAGGCTCTCCACTCTGTACCCACCCATCAAAGCTCAAAGAGAGCTGGAGACATGAAAGCCCTAGAAACCTTGGCATGTGGAACTACTGGTTCAGTGTTGCTGAAAAATACATTTTACGTTTTTTAAACACAGATCTTTGGACTTTCCCTTTCACAGGAGCTGAAAGCTTTCTACAATTTTTACCAAAACAAACAAACAAACAAACAAACAAAAAGTGCTGTGGAAGGAATTTGATGCTGAATGCATACCTTTCTCCTCACAATTAATTAGGAGGAGGGAAACAGCATGTCATTACCGTAGATGGTACCTTGTGGCCATCTGTCTTTGAGTTATAGCAAGCATACAGGCTGTGAATATATCTAGCTCTACCTCTTCTGACCCAAACCATTAGTCAAAATTCAGTTCTTGTGGAAATTCCATTAGGCAGATAAATTCATGAGGGGCCTCTTTGATACAGTCCTCCTATCTTCTGTTACAGGGACCACAGATATGACCACTTTTAGCTACCTCACTGTAGAAGTTAGAAAGAAAGCAGGGAGAAGAAGCAAAACCAGAAGATTTTCCCCCCTGAACAAAGCTACTCTCCATTTTACTAAAAATATTTTTTTACAGACTTTTTTCTCAGGTTGAGTGTGCTTTTCTGGCTGTCTTCATGTCTTTCTCACTGCTATTTCTGATTCTGTCCCTGCCTGGCTGATGCCTAGCCGCAATGAAGTCAAAGGCCTGCTCTGGAAATCCCTTAAGTTGCAAAGACAAAAAATAGCTTCAAGGAGGCCAATTAAATGGCAGCTTTCTGTTGGTCTATCCATTATCAAAGTGACAACAAAGAGGGCTTTTAGCTGTTCCTTTATTTAGGTAGAAGTAACTGAAAACAGTGACCAAACAATGACGAACAAATTCAGCCAAGTAGTAAAGTTTGTGTTTTTGTCCACTAGCCTGTCAACTGCAGGATATTATCATGGTAGTTGGTAAAAAAAGACTGTATTCCTCCCCTGACAAAAGATACGTAATATCAATCTTATGCTCTAAGTGCAGCTCTGTAGACCAGGCTTTCTCTTGATAAAAGACTAGTTTAGCTTGCCACAAAATCTTTGCATACATCATGATTTGAGGTGTCATTAAAGATTAAACCTCCTAAATTTATTCAAGTAGTAAATTAACTTTCATTTTTGCCTCCAAAGATGAAAGAGTGAAATGAAGAAGGCTAGATAAAGAAGTAAATCACTACTGATAGTTTCTGACTTGAATGTGGGCTTTTTTTGGTCAATTAAGAAGTCCTTTAAATACCAAAGATCTAAATTTTAGTATTTAATGTTATAGGTGAGCACAAGCACTGAAGAAACCAGAGCAAATTCAAAACCTGCTTTGCTGTCAATGAAGCTGTAGTAATTAATCTCATATTCTCAGAATTCTGTTATCAAACCACAGCTTGATTGTCTCCACCATTTTTCTGTACTGAGTTATCAGGTCTGTCTGCATGACAAATGGTTGTTGTGCCAGACCTTTGATCAACCCTTCTTTATCCAAAGCATGTAAAAAAAATCAGAGGAAAGAGGTAACGTTTCTGTAGAAACTCCTACCTATAAACAACCGTTTGCCACTTCTATCGAGTAGCATTTGTCCCTCTAAGTCAAGCCATTTCAGAAGAAAACAGGAGAAGGCTGTCAGGTACTACAGCAACATGAATCTGAAATTTAATTACTTTGCATCAGAGGCTATTCTCAACCAAACTGTAACAAGACAGGGCCAAGTCCCTGCATCTCAGAACTGCTGCCTGTTCAGATACTCTAATTGACTCATTAAGTCTGACCACACAGGGCTTGTCATCAATTCTAGAGAGACCTCAGTGGGTGCACCTGAGTGATGCTCCTCTCCTAAACCATGATGAATGGCAATGCACTCAGCACCAGTGCTCACTACGTAGGGCTGCATCAGGCTGTGCACAGAATGGCAAAGTGTTCACAGACTGAAGAAACACTCACAGTTCAAAGACATTTTTTGTCCTCTCCAGGAAAAGACACATGCCTAAATGAAAGCATTGCGTAGGATACATATTTGACTATACCAAGATACACCTACATGGAATGCCTTACTAGGAAATTTGCTTAAAGTAGACCTAGTTTAAAATATAACTCATTGATGATACCACACTGATTCCCTACAGGCTGTTGAAGCAAGGTGGAATGCTCTTGTGACTGTAAAGTGAAACCAAATACTGGCTACCATTCCAAACACTAAAAAGACGATGCAAACATTTAGAAAGAAACAGCAACTGTGGATTAATTTTGATTAGGACTAGATTCTTACTTTTATTTGTAAGACACAGGGAGTAGGATTGTGAGTGGAGTTGCACCATACCACAGGGAGTTTAAGGAGGCATGCTGCTGTGGCAGACTTCTACTTCCCCATACAGAGAAAGGGGGGTAATGCTGTGCTATCCTTCCCTGAGTTGAGCTGAATCAGTGGTAAGCTATCTCTGACTGCTACTGCAGAGAGAGAGACCGCACTTTTCTTCATCCTTATTTCTCAGCTATGTTTGGGGGAGTTATTGCCATGCTGGGTTTCCTGCTGAACAATCCTACTATTCTTTCCTGGGTTTTTGGAAGGTGACTTTTTGCTAGCCATGTCTGGAGGCTTGTGTTTTTCCTCTTTTTTTTTTTTTTTTTTTTCCCCCAAAACAATCCCTGTTGGGAGAACCGATTTGGTGAGGATGTACCTATCCAAATTAAAATAATTCTTTTATACCTTCTGATCTGGCAGATGTCAAAATCCTTTCCACAGCACAGAAGATACTTTAAGGCATTGCATCCAAGTTTGTTACTGTTACAGTTTTCCCTCCCTTATGACCTTGCTGCAGTGCAAAACACCAGGGAAGACACAGTCCTTTCTCCAAGGTATCTAACACGGACGGGTATGTGACAGACTGGGCATCCAACATTGGTCTTCCAGAAAGTGATACAAGCAGTCTTTCTCCATGGATTTTGTAATGCAAAGCAGATATAGTTCTTTTTCTGGAGGCAAAGGTAAAGGATGTTGCTACTGACAAAAGACAGGTTGTTATGGATCATCTGTGACATTGATGTTGACCAAATAGAAACTTCAGAGATTGCAACAGACACTGTTTCTATAATTTACTTCTCCCATGCTGCCATCACATGTGTGGAACTCTGTTCTTCAGTGTGTCACAGTTTGAATACTTAAGTTTCTGAGCTCCATGTTGGTATATTTAAAGTGCAATCAAACTTTAACTATGTATTAAACACATGAAATAATTTATAGTGTTATAGATATACCCAGATGCATAATAGTGGCATAGTGTATAACAAAACATGATATATTTCCTTTGTAGCATATAAAGTAATATTGCATGCAAAACTTGTAAACCACTACCATCTCAAGTCATCTAATTTACTTCATTTTCCTCTATCTACAATATAGCTGCTTATATCCCACACAGTGTGTATAGGGTATCTCAGTCAGGCTTGGAGTTGATGCAGTATCTTTCATTTTTCAGAACAAATGAGACAACTTAAATGCAAATAACAGAGTAAACTACCCAGCTGGGCCTATGAACATCATTAAAGCTTCCTATGGCTTTGATAGTTGTGTACTGATGTGTATTGTACATATGCTGATACAAGATTTTGGTCTGATAAAATTGCAAAAATCAGTAGAATTTTTTCTTTTTTTCTTTTGAGGTTCCCAGGCTACTAAAAGAATATAACTTTGACAGTATTCTGCAGGCACTTCAGAATAAGTTTTTGATTTTTAGTGGTATAGATTTTATCATACAGCTTTCAGGCAGCTAGCAATAACTGGGCATTAATGTTTGTGTTCAAATGACCAGAGAAAATTTCTTTCTAATACTGCTTTTTTATCTTAATAAGGATGCTGTTGTATTATCTGGTGGCTTTAAGGAGAGTGACGAGGGACATGGCATGGTACAGGAAAATCATAGGACTCTCTTAAGAAAATGCTCATCAAAAAACCCCAGTAAAGCAGTATTCTGGAAGAGAGAAGCAAGTTTTTTGCAGCAGGAGAAAGAAGCATACTAATGTTCCTTGAAAGACAATAGGCAATTTATTTTCTATGGGGAACAGTGAAAACATACATGCATGTCCAGATATAAATGTATTTTATTAAACAAAGAAATATGACTTTTTTCTAAATTGCTGAGCGCTTTTACGTGAAAAAGTTTATAGCTGCTTGGAGTCTGCTCATTCAGCCCAACAGGCTGACAGACTGAATGGCACCCTCATTTGGTATCCTGAGCTAGTAATAGATCATCAAACACATGGTGTGAGATTCTTCATCAGTCTTATGTACTCACCTCTATGCCCAGTTCACAAGGAATATAATTCTGTAATTATGTAAGTCCTGCATATGCAACTTTACACTTTAGTAAAAGTTGTAGAAATTCTTGCTTTCAGCCTAAGAGTATCCTGGCCCTGTTTCCAGTGTCTGACAATATGGTGGCTGTCACATCTGCACTTATCTCAGTTTCATGACCTCTTTAGACATGGAAATGCTTTGTCAGATATCACCTTTCTTTGGAAAGAGTTTCTAGAGAGAATCAGATGCAAACAAGTGCAAAAGCAGCCTGCTGAGAAGGGGCAAACACAAAAAACTGAGAGCATGCATTACTTCAAAAGTATGTCTAGTGTTGACAGAAAATCCCTCTCAGTTAACAGACAATTGAACAATTATTTTTCAAGAACTGACAAACTACCAAACTGCATGATATTCTGCAAGAAAAAAACACCACTTAACCTGAGAATAAGGCGTGAAAAAGTGGCTGTAAGTGAACAGAGTCTGACAGACTGTGGGAGAATAAATAGCAAGGTAAAAAGGAAAACTTGTGGTTCAAAAATCCTTTAAGATACAGGAGGTAAATATGATGCTGAAGCAATACATCAAACATTCAAGACACCCAACTCAATCCAGAATATTGTATATTTTAGGTCCTGACTGGAAACCAGGTTTTGTTGAGTCTTCTGACAGACTTATGTCAGTAATTAGCTAAAAATGAAAGTAGTTTTGCATCTGAATTTATTGACTTCTGAGACTGAATGCTGAAACTCTGTCATGCTACAGAGAAGCTGACCAGTAGAATAAAAAGCCTTTGGCTTCTGGCATGACAGACTATAGCTGTAGAAGTAGTTATTAGCTAATGACTTATATTGCAAAACAATATTTTATTATATGGTTTTCCATATCTGTCCTAGCTACAAGACCAGTTCAGTTTCTAGCCTTTGTGAAAGCATTTAGGAGCACTTCCTCTATCAGCCAAGTCAAGATGAAAAGTCTTGCATCCCTGCCTGAGGCACTGCACTCTTTCTTTGGTCATACTGGAAAATGAGTCAGAGAAAAGGCCAGTTTTAAAATAGCAATAAACAAAAACCAGCAGCTGAAATTTAAATGTGCTTTGCATGAATGCCTTCTTTGCCTCAGACTTTAATAGCAAGACTAGTTGGATTGACGGAATCCAGCCTCCTCAGCCAGAGGATAGAGACTGGGAGAATGACCCTCCCACGATCCAGGAGACAGTCAGTGACCTGCTGCATCACATAGACACACACAAGTCTATGGCACTGGATGAGATACACCTGAGGGTGCTGAAGGAGCTGGCTGGGGTGCTCGCCAAGCCACTTTCCAGCATTTACCAGCAGTCCTGGCTGACCGGGGAGGTCCCGACAGATTGGAAATTGGCCAGTGTGACACCTATCTATAAGAAGGGTCGGAGGGATGATCCAGGAAATTACAGGCCTGTCAGCTTGATGTCAGTGCCCAGGAAGCTGATGGAGCAGCTCATCCAGAGTACCATCACACAACACATGCAGGACAACCAGATGATCAGGCCCAGTCAGCGTGGGTTTATGAAAGGCAGGTCCTGCCTGACAAACCTGATCTCCTTCTACAACAGGGTGACCTGCTTATTGGATGAGGGAAAGGCTGTGGATGTAGTTTACCTTGACTTCAGTAAGGCCTTTGACACCGTTTCCCACAGCATTCTCCTGGTGAAATTGTCTGATCGTGGCTTGGATGGGCACACGCTTTGCTGGGTAAAAAACTGGCTGGATGGCCGGGCCCAAAGAGTTGTGGTGAACGGAGTTAAATCCAGTTGGTGGCTGGTCATGAGTGGTGTCCCCCAGGGCTCGTTTTTGGGGCCACTCCTGTTTAACATCTTTATTGATGATCTAGAGGAGGGGATCAAGTGCACCCTCAGTAAGTTTGCAGACGACACCAAGTTGGGTGGGAGTGTTGATCTGCTCAAGGGTAGGGAGGCTCTGCAGAGAGATCTGGACAGGCTGGAGCGATGGGCTAAGGCCAACTGTAGGAGTTTCAATAAGGCCAAATGCCGGGTGCTGCACTTGGGCCACAACAACCCCCAGCAGTGCTACAGGCTTGGGAGGAGTGGCTGGAGAGCTGTCAGTCAGAGAGGGACCTGGGGGTGTTGATTGACAGCCGGCTGAACATGAGCCAGCAGTGTGCCCAGGTGGCTAAGAAGGCCAATGGCATCCTGGCTTGTATCAGAAATAGCATGGCCAGCAGGGACAGGGAAGTGATCTTACCCCTGTACTCAGCACTGGTGAGGCCGCACCTCGACTACTGTGTTCAGTTTTGGGCCCCTCACTACAAAAAGGACATTGAATTACTCGAGCGTGTCCAGAGAAGGGCAACAAAGCTGGTGAAGGGTCTGGAGCACAGGTCGTACGAGGAGCGGCTGAGGGAACTGGGGTTGTTTAGTCTGGAGAAGAGGAGGCTGAGGGGAGACCTCATCGCCCTCTACAGCTACCTGAAAGGAGGTTGCAGAGAGCTGGGGATGAGTCTCTTCAACCAAGTAATGAGTGATAGGACAAGAGGGAGTGGCCTCAAGTTGTGCCAGGGAAGGTTTAGACTAGATATTAGGAAGCATTTCTTTACAGAACGGGTTGTTAGGTGTTGGAATGGGCTGCCCAGGGAGGTGGTGGAGTCCCCATCCCTGGAGGTGTTTAAGAGTCGGGTTGACATAGCGCTGAGGGATATGGTGTAGTTGAGAACTGTCAATGTTAGGTTAATGGTTGGACTGGATGATCTTCAAGGTCTTTTCCAACCTAGACGATTCTGTGATTCTGTGATTCTGTGATTCTGTGAATGTCCAGCATATAAACAGTGGCAATACAGAATTTTTTATGCCAAGAGATATGGGAAAGGTATACCCAGTAAAACTAAAGGAAAATCACCCTCTGGTAACTCCTTTAATATCAATCTGTTGAAGAGCTTTTTGAATCCAGGGAATGTCTCTTGCATCCAGAGATGATGGTGTTAGTGCTGAAAAACTAGAATACCATGTAGTATGAACAGTAAGACTCATTATGTGGCAGCACACATATTCATGTGAGGTCTCCTTAATTCTCCCATTAGATGCATATGATGTCCAGTTACAAGTTTGATGCACTGACACTTTGTAAGTTGAGCCAGATGAAAAAAAATGGGCAAGTGAAGGAAAGGAAATATGTAAAATAAACCCCAAAAGCAAAAAACCAAAACTTGACTGATAAGAATAATCTTTCCAATATAAATCAGTTTGGAATGAACTACTGATATCTTATGTTGGAGGAATTGAAAATTGAAAAGTGAAAAGCAGTGGCTCAGAACATTATCCTTTTACAGTTGTTTCTCCTAATTTGTGTTTTAAAATGTTCTCAAGCACATTTTTATTAAAATCTTTTTTTAAACAAACTTTTTGCAAGTGAACATTCCACTCGAAGACTCTTAATAGCTCTGTCAGTGCTGTGCTAGCTCCAGAGTTTGGCACCTTTGGTGATAAGGATGAATATGAAAACAGGGTCCTCACTGTGGGCTACTTCTGCCTCTTAGTGAGATTTGTGAGCTTGAGAAAGGTTTCTAAGAACGTTAGGCATATGTGAAAGAAGAAAGACAGGGGATTAGCCGGAGAGAATGCAAGGCTAAGGTTTGTCAAGAAATGAAGGAGATGACTCTTGAGAAGACTGTGGAGCTGGGTATAATTCTGACAGAGAAGGGCAGAAGTAGGAGTTTAAGAAGTGAGTCACTATTTCTCCTCTCCCAGCCCAGCTGGTAAACCAAAGAAATGAGCAGCTTTAAAATTAAAGTATGCTGCCTGAAGGATCTGAACTGGGAACAACTTGTAGGCTTTATATAAATCTTCTTAAGACCTTAGCAGAGAGAAGAACTTAAAAGGTTGGGATTATTATTTTTTTTTCCCCTGCTTGGATCCTCAGCTGCCTCAGGCCTGGAAGACTTAACTGTTCAAGGAGAGTATCAGGCAGGTGGAAAGGTATGAAAATGATCATAATATCCAGTATCCTTTAAAAAACAAGTAATTGAATTGTTCAACATGCTTGGAGTAATTAATATGCCTTAAGTTTTAGTGAGTTAGGATGCTTATTAGTTCATAAATTAGGCATTTGTCTGCTATACCTTGTTTCTGCCTTTTGTAATGCTACTACATCAATTCTATGATGGTACAATCAAAGGCAAAAAGGTGCAAGAAAGAGAGTTCTCTTTTGGTATGAAAACAGCAAATTCAGTGTGAAAGCTAAAATAATTTCTAGCATAATTACCTTCAAATAATTCTTGCTCCTTGACATTAGAAAGGTAAGTTGTACTCTAATAGACCAAATTCTTGTAAAGGAATAAACAGTCCATTATAGATACAACGTAGAGCAGCCCCCACCTACCTAACACCTCCTGGGAGTATGCCGAGAAACCAACACCCTCACTCACAGCACTGCTCTCTCAAAGCATATTAAATGGATACAGAATTTAGCCCATGTTCAGTAATGAATTTTACAATCAATGTCACCTGTGTATTTTCCAAAGATTTAGCTATTGCTTTTATTTAACAAAACCAGGCATATCTCTGTGTATGTATGAAAAAGAGAGCGAGAATGAACTACCTTCCATCATTAACACGAAACTCCAAGTTAAAGAATGGTTGCTTGTATCCCTAAAGGTTTATCCTATTTAAAAGTTGACTCCTGGAGATTTAACTTTGGAAACAGCACTGGAGACTGCTGATGTTCTCACACTCTTAAACACCAAATGCTTGAAGCTTGGGAGCTTATGAGAGTGACTGTTTCTTGTCTCACCCCACAAAAGCATGTTCTGAACCTTACTGAGGTGAAAATATTACTTGATTTTTTTCAGGGGACTCATCAGCATCAGAAGAAAAGAAGGGGTAGGAAAGGACTCTGGCTTTGCAGGGCTCTTCTGACCCCTCCCTCCAGCTCCAAGTTGTCTCAGACTTCAAGTGATGTAGATTAATCTCTAGACAAAAATGCAATGAAGAAGCCTGCCAAATCAGTAAATTTCATAGAAATAATGTTCCCTTATTCTGAATTAATGATCACATTTTTTATAAATCTGTAAGTTGAACAGGCAGTCTGAAGCACATAAAGATTTCAGAGGCCTCCAGAGCTCCTGAAACAGACAAGATGTGTATGTTCTCCCCATTTTAACTACAGTAACATGAGGAAGGAGCCAAGTTGGTGTTTAAAGCAAGCATTTTGAAAGCAAAAAAAAAAAAAGGCTAAAAAAAAAAAAAGCCATTTTGCATAGCTCTGCTCCCTATGGTGGTGTCTCTTACATTCTATATTTTCATTAAGAAAACGGCTTCCCTTGGAAAAGGAACAGTGGGAAATGAGACAACAAGTTCTGAAAATACTGTTGTTTCCCACTTCTTCGTTGGACAGAGTGCTGTGTTCAACTAAGGATCACATTTCTGTGACTATAAAAGAGCTCTTTCTTATGCTACTTCAGTATAAATACTTCAGTGCTAGTTCAGTAATACAGTGAAGAACGGGATGTAGAAACCTGAGACTGCCACCTATTTGGATACTGCTGGCTGAGAATATTGCCTTCAATAAACCACTTCACAGTCATATGTTGCTGACCTGTGAGCCATTCCTCTGACTTGTACTGACTAGTCTTTTTCTACTTATAGATAAGTTTTCCAAATTCAGTAAGTTATCATTGGAAACTTAGTTTTTGCTATGATACTGCTGGTGCAGTAATACAAACATAATTCAATGGAATTTTTTGAAATTAATGTTTAATAATCATTGCATTGTGTGTTAATTCGTAGTGCAAGCAGTATGCTAACAGACAATGCTAAAAGAGTGGGGGAAGATGTAAGTTCTTCTGTTGTAAAATAATTAGAAAAGATCTGTAACAAAACTGTATTTGTACCATATTTGGTTTAGTTCCTCTGTCCTTCCTCTGTTTTATATTTGTTTCAACTCCCACCAATGAACCACACTCATAACTAAGTATAACCCACACTCTTCATCTATCTATTTACAAGAAATGTAGACAGTAGAACACTTCTTCAAACAAGTTTTACATCAAAATAAAAAGGAAGAATGGGAATGGAACTGCTGGTTTGCAGTAAGACAGTGGGAAGGTAAGGAAAGGGCAGCAGAAATTAAATTACTCTCTGAGGTTTCAAGTCAGATTTCTTCCTAAACTCCTGAAAACCCGCTCCAGACCTACCAGTGCACTTGTCAGAAGTGGCCTAATACTTTCTAGGTCTGTTTTCTAAAGCTAATTCCATAAGAGCATTAGGGCAGTTATGGGAATGTACTGGTAACAACTGAAAGCTCACAGTGAGTTCAGACAAATGAGGAAATATGTAAGTGAAGAAAAACCAACCTTCTAAAAATTCTCTTGAAGCACTAATCCTGTATTATTTTTACCTTTGATTCTCTGGAGCTTCAAGAAGCAAACACCATCTGCTAAGAGCATAAATAGAGCAGGGAAATAAAACTGTATCTAGAAAACAAATCCCTCTTCTGAAGTTGTGCATGTCTTCAAACAGTTTCTCTGATGCTTTCAGCTGCCTCTTAACATAATTTCCATATTAATTCCATGCAACAACTGATTGCTTAGTAGAGCTCACAGTCATTCTCCCACTACCTCTTAGCTATCATTAAAATAAAAAAAATTAACTGCTTTTTTTTTTTTTTTTTCCCCCCAGGGAGTTACAAATCATCAGAGCGGTAGATAGTCTCTACTTGCCATTTTTTGGGTGCATGCTTTCCCTCTCTTCTGGAGAAAGGACCTTTCTCAGGTAAAGTAGGAGTGTATGACATACTGCTTATATTTATTGACCTTAATGATGTTGTGTATACTTACAGAGGTAAAATTTAACAAATGACAATTGCAAGATATTTTTCTTATACCTAAGGCAAATAATGGAGAACTAGTCAGAGAATTAAATGTTTCCTTTATGTTAAGAATAGAAAACTGGTAGTCTGTGTGTTGCTCACTGACCTGTGATAATTTAACTGGCATATAGTGATACTTTTGCCTCAAAGGGTTATTCTTGAATGCCACATTAAATTGCTGTGGCAAACTATAGATAGCCTGGAAATGCCCCAAAGCCTGCTGTGTACACCACTCCAAACACACATACTGCTATTCACTCACAGCTACATCAAACTTGAAAGGCCAGTCTGATCCACTCTTTTCCTTCCCTTGCCCTCTATAATACTCTCTGCTGCTTTCTTAGTCTACTGATTGTTTTCTTGACATGCTTTATTCCTTCTCCTAGACTGTTTTTCTCCAGCATTATTTTCTTACCAGTAATACCTGAAGTTACACTGAGCAGCAGTGTTTTGAGGTATGTGTTGTTTTTTCCTTAGTAGAGATTTTGAGACTTTTTTTGCTTTTTCTCCTTCCTCTTCTCTCCCCCTTCACTGACCCTGTTTATCTACCCATCACTGATTTCAGTTTGAGAAGGAAATCCATAAGATAGCATAATCTCCTGTATTCTCGTCCTGAATCCTGCCTGAAACAGCAAGCCCTAGTGTAACATTTGGAAAACAAAGTTATAACCCCATTTTTCTGGGATGCTTTTTCTTTTATATTCGCTATTTACAGAAGTCTGAGACACGTTCTAAGCTAATGTTGCCATGGTGTTGTCTTGGATCGGGTCTGGCATCCTCTCAAGAGCTGTGTGGGTAGCTTTTTTCCCAAAGATTAAAGATGCACCATTGACATTTTTCTCCCTCATGGCTATTTCAAATGAGTTGAGAAGAACAACCAAACCATCAAAGAGATTTCATTGAGCAGGGGTCAATCCAACATCTGCCTTGTGTATATTGTGCCTGGATAAACACTGATATATTCAGCACTGATATATTCTGATGCTGCCATTATCATGTATTTTACAAATGAAGAGCTCATAGATGAGAATCCAGGGATTAGCTGGTCATGTGGATTTGTTTTTTCTTTTTGATGCAGGTGGTTAATCCTCCTGAAGATGGTTCTGAATTTTTTCTTTTGCTGATCCTTCTCACCTCTACTTAACCAACATACATTTTCACAGAAATGTTGTTCACCTTCCCTACCCTGGAATTTTAGTATTTCTGCATATTTTTAGACATAACTATTTTTCAAAATATTGTATTAATGAAAATGCTTTAACAGTTCTCAGCACTCTTACAGAGTGCTTGCTTTTTTTAGTAGTATATTATGTTCTCAAAAGCTGTTGAAAACATTTTAATTTCATGACAAAACCCAAGATTTTCCATCCTATTTTTGGAAAACAAGGAGTGCTTCACTTAATATTTTTGATAAAACTAAATTTTAATAGAAAAAGCTCTAGGTTGTAGTACTTGTTAAAATATGTCAAAATAAAAATCTAGCAAAACCAAGAGAATAACCAAACCTTTGCTGTATAATATTATCCATTCCCTTATGACTTGTGCATTAAAATATCTGCCTATTATTGTTATTCAATCTAATTATGCAATAACTTCCTAGGAAATGTTTTTCGCTGAGTAAATTGTTATGGAAAGTAATCGTTTGCTATCACCAGCATTTCTGTCCTCATTGCTGTTTTATATTCTTGTCTACAAACAGAATTTATAACTGAAATAATGTAAGGGTATCTTGTCATGAAAAAACATGTACTAATCTGAGAACTGATATTTTAATATTTGACTTCTGCTGCTTTAACTTTTGACCCTTGTGTTTAAACATTAGCTGTCTTACCTGTCTATAACGATCTCAGGCTTACCAAAAAGAGAGAATCATTTTAATATGATCTGAATGTTTGAACTTCTTTTTTAAAAATAGGTGTGTCTGCAAAAATAGGAAAGTGTATTATTCATATTAATAAAAGTAAAGATTTAAAAATTCTGAGGGCTGTAAACATCACTTTGAAAGCTGCTGGTAGCGAAGATGATACAGTCACAAACCTCCTCCCTGCATTTCTATAGATATAGAGATATATATAGATATAGCAATATGTGAGAGTGAAATACTACAAATCTTGCAGGATTTTGATGATTTTTACTGATGTCAGAAGCTCACTTCTAGGTTTTGTGCACTTCAGTATTATCACTGAATGCTGTTGCTACAGGCGACTGGCAGCTTACCTGTCTTTTTTCTCTGCCATAGTACCTCTCCTGTGTGGTTTTTTTTTAAGCATTTTGGCAAGTGACTTTGCTGCAGTCCCTGCTGGGTTAAGCAGCTGCATTCAGTAGGAACTGCATATCCCCAGAGAGAGGGTAATGCAACTCTCTGTGCAGCTGCTCTCAGAGTCTTTACTGACCAATTTAAGATCCTACATAAAGATAAAACAGAAATTGTGGCAGTTGTCTATACATAGTGTAGAGAATTTGGGTGGGTTTTATCATGTTCAGATTCAGGGAGGAACTTCATCTGTACTGGAGCCTGCAGCAATGGATAAAACAAGACAGAAGCTTTGCAGACAGACTACTGAAAGAAAACAAGAGAAAGTGCATGGAGAAGTGTTTGTCAACAGTTTATGTTGAAATGAAACATAAAACCTGTTCATATGTACAAATAGCCTTGAAATGGGATGGCTGCTGATGGACATCTCTTCTTGCTTGGAGCATTCAGCATAAAAGGTTGAACTGCTTTATACATTTAATTTTTCAGATGGCAAGTTTACAGAACTGAAACCAAACCAAAAGAATAATACAAGCATGGAAAAGATTCCATGACATTATTGAATTACTTATTGTTAATTTTCCACAATCTTTTAATCTCCCTAAAACTTGCATTGCCTGATCACATAATACTATGATGCCAGAGCTGAAAATGTCTTCAGTAAATTTTAAAAGACTTTGTTGTTTTACAAAGCAAAAACGCAGGAGTGTACTAGGTAGCTGTCGGTGGCAAGGTGCAGGCAGTTGTGAGGCTGCAGTGGTGGTGTCTGTGAGAAGAGAGCAGGGGCTGCTCTGTGCTGGACACAGCCAGTTCCAGTCAGCTCCAAAATGGAAGGAAACACCCTTTATTTCTCATGGCATTATAATTAGAGTGATGGAAGTTTGCTAATGGATCTATGACTTTAAAGGAAGTCACAACAAGGAGGCATCTGCAAAAGGTGTTTGGGTTTTGATACAGTTTTTGAGTGGTTCTCAAGTGACAGTGCTTAGCATGTTGTGTGGCTGCGGCTCTGTACCTGTCCTTGCAACCTTTCATTTGGAAATACAAAGAAAAATTTTGTTCTTAATTCTAATAACCTAATTTTCTTTCTTTGTGTTTTTTCATAATTGAAATCTGATCAACTGAAAAGTGGTATTGAAAAAGTATGCATCTCATCATTCAGTTCAAATCACTGCTTTCTTTTTAGCTCACTGAGTGATCTTTTGCAAAATTAATGCTGCACATTAATATCTATGTAAAGAAACCTCTATCTACCTAGAAAAGGGTCAAGAACTCCAATGGTCCCCAAAAATTATTACAAAGGGAAAATCAGAGAATCAGATGTTCAACTCATAGTATTGGTACATCTCCTACTTCCAGTTGCCTAAGTCTACTCAAGACATTTCTAGCCAAATTTTGCAATCAATTGAAGAACTCCCAATTCTGCTTCCAGGAACCAATTCTAGTTCCAGGAACCAGAATATGCAGTAATTAGTATTGTAAAGTTAAACACAACTTTTCAAAACCCAAAGCTTTGTTCTGATTGAAATTTTTTGTTCAAACTTCACAGCTGCATTTTCATTTCTATATGTCTGGTTTTAGTTGCCTACATTGAGCTATGATATTCAGTTCAGCAGACAAAATGCCCACACTTAAAATCAGCGCTATTTCAAATTCTACCAAAAGAAAAATTACAAACAAGCTTAAGTGTCTAACTCTCTTTTTCATTCATACAAATAGCCTTGGATGATTTTAGTGGTGCTCCTCACAGAATTCAGAATCTCATGACTTGGATATTACAGGTCACAATCATGTCAGCCCATTTAAAATGCAAGTTAGGAATCTGAAACATTTTTCAAACTGCATTTTAGAAGGGAGTATTTTCTAAGATGCACTTTAAACTGTGTTATCTTTGTTACTTCTTGGAGTTAAAAAAGTGTTAGAAATGTGACAGCCCAAAAGTACAAGTCCTTGTCACTTTCTATTATCCAGTAATTTTAAGTATTTTTAATTAAAATGTAATAATAGTCAGTACATCAGGAATTATTAGTATGCCATTATAAAAATAAATCTGTTATATAGTCCATAATGAAAAAATATTTTGAAACTCTGTGAAATATAATGAGCACTGCACACTGCAGAGCAAGCTAGCCTCAACTGCAGTGTTTAATCACATACTCTTTCCAAAAGGATAGTAAATAGACTATTTTATTGTTAAACATTTCCTTTTTTTTTTTTTTTTTTGATAAGCATGTATCTACATCAGCAGTTGTGTTAAAGATGGCATGGAATTATGTCTTTTGTACTGGGCTACAATTATTGTGATGCTCCATAGTTTATGGAGGAGTTATTTCTGTGGTCTTTAACTCCAGAATAAGATCAGAAAGAATTTGTGTCTGCATATAGTTACACCCCTTGCCTTGCTTTGTGTCTCATCTGAAGCAACTGCTTTCCACTCCTCCACACATGCAGGTTTCCTTCCTATAGAAACCTAGATAGAGTGGTAAGTGGGGCTTTCACCATGCCCTGATATTACCCTGCTGTGGAGGCAGGATCTTATCAGGACACAGAAGCTCCCACATGCTTTGTGCTCACCACTCTGGATATAGCCTTGAGTATCTAAGCACTGCAGATAAGTGCCGAGACCTTGAATTTGATTTGATATTCTATGGGAAGCAATTGTAAAGAGCAAAGGATGAGCTTAATGTGCTCCCGGTAGCAGTGCTGCCAAGGAGACGTGCGGTTGCATTCTCTATTAGCTGGAGTTTCCCGTGTTCTGCTGCTTGGGAGAAAAAAATTCAAGGCCTCAAAGAAATAACGTCCTTTTAGGAACTGTGTACACAGGCACACAGTAACTATACAGCCAGAAGATTTGGTCAAGGGAAAATTTCTCATATTTTTTCACTAAGCACAATATTTTTTCTGCTGAAGCCTCTCTTTTTAACTTAACCTTGTATTATTTGACCTTAAAAAAATGCAATTACTAAACGTGCTATGTTTTCTGTTTACCATTTCAAATTGTTTCTAGTTAAATCTTTGAAATGTCTGATGAAATTAATAGGTAAGATTATGGGCAGGTTTTTTTCTAAGAGTTTTGTTATTGCTACCTGTGTAATTGTTTTGCAGTGTGTGCTCCTTGGAGAGCTGCAAATGGAAATGCGCACGCTGCCCGGCAAGATCACAAGGAATAAGGAATGAAACTCAGAGGACCTGAATGAGGGCCCTTCACAGAGTCATGATATATTAGGTAATTTCTCATTTTCACTATTGTTTTCACAAATTCTTGACATAAAACCAAACAAATCCATAGAAGTAACTACAAGACAGTTCTACCAAAGTCATTCCAGTACCCAGTTTTTCCTTCTGTGTTTTATTTCTCCTGACAGCAAACTAAAAAAACCCCAAACCCATTATGTCATAAGAATGCACTCAGCCTTGCTACCAGCATGGTGGTTAGATAGAGGAAGGGAGTGCAGCAAAGAGCAGAGAAAATTGTAGGTGATTTGAGGTATAAAACTCTAGCATATTTAGCATGTATATGCAGAACAAATGCCTTTTCTACATTTGAAAGCACAGAATGTGTGCTTTTTAAGTTACAGAAATAGAAGCATTGAGTTACTCTATTTGTAATCTCCAACCAAGATGAAAAATGTGTTGAAGATAGAAGACAAGTTTTGATTAATAGTCTGGATAAACAACTAACAGTGAAACAAAAGAATCCTTATTAACCAGTGTTTGTTTTCTTACAGGCCAGAAATATCTGCATTTAGATTTATAATGATTGCCTTTGGTTTAGAGAAAAACAAGCCAGCACTTCTTAGCTAACATAATGTTGCTGTTCATCCTGTCAAAGTTCACTACGTTAACCAGCAGGCTATTTGGTATTGAACCTGCAGCCTATCAAGCTCAGAAATCAAGAGGTTTATCTACCAGGTGACAAAAGGTAATGGAAAGGAAGAGGATCAGAGACAGCCCTCAGAAGAATAGTAGCTGACACAGAGACCCGAGGAAGCACTGACATGTTGGCAAACATATGCTTGCAGTGAAAGTGAATTCAAGAACTGAACTGCAAAACTCTTCATTCATTCCTCAGACATGTCATGGAAATATAATTCAGCTTAATATGTGGATTTTTTTCTTTTGCAGTTTTCATCAGTCTATAGAGTACAGATTTTAGAACAGCATTCCTTCTCTTATATTTTCTAATTTTGCTTTTCTATTACAGAAAAATCAAAATACAGTCTTGTTTCTACCACCCACATTCTTCTGAAACATTATGTACATCCATTAAT
The DNA here is from genome assembly GCF_031877795.1 of Strix aluco. Lineage (NCBI taxonomy): Eukaryota > Metazoa > Chordata > Aves > Strigiformes > Strigidae > Strix > Strix aluco. Next base: position 44,777,971 of record NC_133932.1, read on the forward strand.
CCTGACATCATGGTCATGTCTCAGTTTTGTGTTTAGAAGGAAGCTGTTAATACATTCACATTCCTCAAAAGAGCATTTGTAGCTTAGCTTCATTCTCCCTTTGCACTTACCTACGCATTTTCTTCAAGTTTCTTTGAGTCTTGCTACCTTCTCACTGAGATCACCTAAACCAGAGATAGGTAGAGATAAAACATACCCTGTTATTAAATAATTCTCCATAATAAAATTGTACGGGTTAGTGGTACAGCAATTGACTTCTCCTGTCAGTCAGAAGATCATGAGATGATTGACAAATGACAGGATACATGGTAAAAAGAAAAAAAAAGCCAGAACTCTGAGGCAATGAAAACTTTCACATTGCTGGATTTGGACCATGCTTGTGCTATTTGGTATTGACTGACTTCTCTCACACTTCTGCTCCATGCTGTCAGCCAGTAGTTCCTTTATTCAAAGGTTTCCTTTTGTTCCTCAGCTGTGCATCTGTGAAAAGTTCTCCATGCTGTAGCTTTTTCATTAATCACCTCAGCTCTAATTTCATAACACTAAAAAGTTCATAATATGAAAAGGGAAGAATTCAGTAATAAGGTTTTTTAAAAAAAAAATTGAATATGGACAAGGCTCAAGCTCCTGAATGATTAAAGTACTTTCTAAGGGAGCTCCAGAGTTATGTAAATATATATTGATGATATATATAAACTGAGTGGGAAAGTGGACACTTCGGAAGGGAGAGCCACCCTGCAGGAAGACCTGGATAGGCTGTAAGAGTGGGCTAACAAGACCCTCATGAAGTTCAACAAGGACAAATATAAGGTCTTGCACCTGGGAAAACATAATCCAGGAGTCCACCACAGACTGGGATCTACCTGGCTGGAAAGCAGCTCTGTGGAAAGGGACCTGGGGGTCCTGGTAGACAAGAAACTCAATAGGAGTGAACAGAGTACTGCAGCAACAAAGAAAGCCAACGGGATGCTGGGTTGTATCCACAAGAGCATCACCAGCAGAGATCAAGAAGCCATTATCCCACTCTACTCAGTGCTTGTCAGGCCACACCTGGAATACTGTGTTCAGTTTTGGTTCTCACTATGCTAAAAAGGTGTGGACAGGCTGGAGAGGGTCCAGAGAAGGGCCACAAAGATGACCAAAGGCCTGGGAAGCCTGTTGTATGAGGAAAGGCTGAGAGAATTGGGTTTGTTCAGCCTTGAGAAGGTTTAGGGGAGACCTTATCACCATGTTCCGATATTTAACAGGTGGCTGCAAAGAAGATGGAGACTCCCTTTTTACGAGGAGTCACGTGGAGAAGATGAGGGGTAGTGGGTACAAGTTACTCCTGGGAAGATTCTGATTGGACACAAGAGGACAATTTTTCACAATGAGAACAATCAACCACTGGAATAATCCCCCCAGGGAAGTGGTGGATTCCCCAGCATTGGACACTTTTAAGATTCAGCTGGACAGGGTGCTGGGCCATCTTGTCTAGACCGTGCTTTTGCCAAGAAAGGTTGGACCAGAGGATCCTTGAGGTCCCTTCCAACCTGGTATTGTATGATTCTATAACCTTATTAGTGCCTGCAGGGTGTGAGCCAAAATCTCTGAAGCAGCGGTAGCTTGAGAGGGGCCACTGACTATAGGTGCAATCACTGGAGCCTTATGGGTTTTTAATCTGGGCTGTTTGTTCATCCCACCTAACAGACAAATATTTTTATTAATAAAACTATATAAATAGAGGAATGAAGAACAACAGTGACATTAAAATGAACAATAGAATATAAAGGCAACATTTTCCAGCCCTCTAACTAGAATTTCATTAGTGACAATTTATGGCAGTACAAGTTTCTGTATTACAACACGTATTAGTATGACTGCCTGCATGCTGAACATTTGTAAAAGAACATCATCTTCAGGGGTACACCATTATATTCTAAGTGCTAGTATTATTTTAAAAGAAACTGTGTTGCTTTTAACATTTTCATTATATATAGAAGTCATAACAAGACACAAACCAATGTTTGCTAACATGTCTCTTCTGTATTTTCACAGAGCAAAATTTTAAATATTTACAGCAATAACTGTTTATGTTCAGAAATTTTGCTTTGACAATGCAAATTTCTTAAATAAGGTGGAAAGACATTTTAATTCAAAGCCTAGGAGTAAAATGCAGTTGTTTTACAGCCTTAGCTTTTGTTGTACCTTACATGAATCTACCAAATTATATCTGTTTTCACCTTCCTGTGCTTGTTTCTCTGATCCCCGTCTAAAAAATGACTAACCCAACAAAGTGCCTTACCAGTGAGGCAGTAAAATGATTGGTGTCTATTCATGGCAAATGCCTGAAAGCTGTAACTGTCCAAAACTGTACGGAGTATCAGATTTGTAATCCTGCTCTGCTGACAGCTTAACTGTTGCTTCTGAAAAGGAGTTTGCAGCACAGACAGAAGGAAAAGGTCTCACGACAATCTGCACAATCCTACATTATTTACTACCTATCTGTATAGCACAGCTTTAGCTGGCAGGGGGAGTTAGGGCTGAGAATGAGAGGTGCGTACCACTGCTGTGAGAAATGTAAATAAGATTAGAGTTGCCAGTCCCTGCTGAGAGGTGACTTTCCTTTCCAGAAGCTGAACACACCTTTTCTTTGAAAGAGCATCTTTGTTCATGGGAACTGCTAGTCTGCATCCATCTGCCACACTTAAACCCTGGACCTTGTAAGTAATCTATGCTCATAGAGCACAGCTATGACAAAAAAAAGTAATGTCTTCTTGTTCTACATGCCTAGGAACTAATCCTCCCTTGGCAGCAAACTTGTGCTCTGTCAGCCTGAGTTCCTTTCCATTTATATACTTATTTTGCTCAGCGCAGATGACGGTGAAGAGGGGAAGCACAAGGGGGAATTCATGGAGTAAACAAACTGTACTTAACAGCCAGGGTGATCAGCTTGCGAGTGTAGATGAAAGATGTCTTCTGCTATGGCTTACCTGATGCACTCTTGGCTGTTCCTGCATTGATGACGGGATTCCTGAGCTAATGGGTGAACCAGGTGTTGGACATGTCAGTACAATCTGGGTGGGATGAATGTTTGAGTTGCTAGAGCTATCACGACTGGCCAATCACAGGAATTATTTATTTGAGGATGTGATTTCAGATCTAAAATTTACTACAGCTACCCATGGCCATACTCCAGTATGATCTACAAGTGGGTAATGTTGAAGGCTACTCAGACTTCAGCTAGACCAGGAAATACTTGGCCAAAGGGCATAATATAATAATTCTCTGGTAAATGCAAGTTTTTCTGTTTTGGGTTTTAACGCAGGGTGTACCTTCCTTTCTTTTCCCTGAAGAACAGCAGTTTTCAAGAAATATAAGAGATCACCAGTCTCTTAAAATACAACATAATGCTGAAGCTGTTATGCTGAATCTGAAATGTGTAATAAATTGACTTAGTTTGATGACATTTAAAGGAAGACAGAGATAGTGTGTGTCTCTCTGCAGGCATTTTGGGAAAAAAGGGTTTGTAAAGGCCTCCCAAGATGCTTGTTTGAGGAAAGTTTGTATTTAAAAGTCAGACATGTCAAACATTTTACACAATTGAGACTAACTTACAAATACCTCAATTATCAGTCAACACAATGGGAACCTATAGTCTGCCGCCTGACAAATAATTGGCCTTTACCACAGAAGCAGATATTGAAGGAATGGAGAGAAAATAACTAATGGTTGTTATAAGTGATGTCTACCGGTAACAATTCTTTTCTGTGTGAGCCCTTAGGGAAACTAATGAACTATGAAACTTTACAGCTACTTCCACCCTAGCGGTGTCAAATACCTAGACCAGAGCTTGCCACCTCTTCTGCCAAAGCAGACCATGCAATTTGGCTATGAATCCACAGAAAACCCTCTTCTTTCCATTTGTCTAAATGTATGCCCAGAGTCTTTGTTGTGCAGTCCTGGCTGCACACATTCACGCCATCACATAGCTGGACAAACCCCTCTAACATAGCCAGATGCAGATCTCTCTTTCCTTGTGCTTCAGTTCACAGCATAATCCTTGGCTTTCACGTGCACATCACCATCACCGGGTTAGCTCTGTCAAACAAAGCTGCCTCCTCTCTGGCAAGGGGTCTGAGACCCTGGAGCTTTATCACAGTGCCACATCCAAGGTAGCTCAAAAAAGCCAGCAGGCTTTTAGGCTTCCAGCAACCTGAATGAGTCGCATAGCCTGAAGCCTACTTCCCACCTTCTTGCTGGGACAGCTGTCCTAGGGAGGATGTGGCACTTCAGCCACTCTTCCAGCCTACCTGGAGCTATGGCTTCGATTGTAGTTCAGCTTTGGGTGAGTCTCTTGCTGAGGTTTTTAAAGATGCAGAGCAGTGTGTTCCAGAGAAAGCTCGCTTTCTGCCTAAGGCAATGAAAATGTGCCATTAACTTCTGTCCGTGTTCCAAATATTTATAAAAGATTAGATTTAAGATGTGATACCAGCTTCTGAGAAGTACTGGAATTGCTCGCACTGGTCAAAATCACTTCTTACCATAGATGATGTGCTGATTCCCCAATTTTCCACCGTCAGTGAGTGTTCCTGGCTAGGTCATCAGCGTCACTGATCCGAAGCAAATGATTTTTTTTCATCTCAGAGTGACTAAGACCACAAGATGTACTTTTCTCTTCTGAGAATTTCTATGTATTCATATGTGAAATAATTGTCCGATAGGTATACAACCCTGCAAGCTTGTGCATACCCATCAGGTGGTGCATTAGGTCCTTGACATGAACGAGTTAATCTTTTTGCCGCTGTAAGTCACACAATGTCCCTGCATCCTCCGGGAACTCAAACTCGCCGGACAGCGGTGAAGAGCTGCAAAACAGGCACCGTTCCCTTTTTGCACTCACCAAGAACCCTCACCCCGAGGGGGGAACCGGTGCGCGGCCCCCGCCCCGGCCCGCCCCCCGCCGCCGCTGGCTTCACACCTCCCGCCCCGCACCCCCGGCTGCCGTCCGCGGGGCTGCCGAAACACCCGAATTCCCCCCAAGGCTTCGGACAAGGAAGCGGACACACAGCGCCCCCCCCACCCCACCTCACCCCGCCCCGTCCCGCCCCGGTGTGTCTTTTTGGCCCGGGGCGGGACCTGCCTGCGCCCCGCGGCGCGCGCTGCCCGCGCTGCCTCCGCGCGCATCTCCCGCCAGGTGGAGCAAGAAACAAAGAATAGCACTTTCCCGATTTCCCCGTTGGGGTTTGGTTTTGGTTTGGGTTTTGGGTTTTGGTGGGGGGTTTTCTGGTTTTTTTTTTGTTTGTTTGTTTGTTTGGTTTTTTTTATTCTATTTTTGGTTTTGTTTGCTTTTGTTTTTGTCAGACCTTAATTCTGACTTTCCGAAGTTTCAACACAATAATGAGGCAAATCGGGAGGACGATATTTCCTTCTCATTCAGATTGCTGTGAGAGCGGGTGATGTTTTCTGCAGTTTGCAGTCTGTCATTGATAAAGGTTTGCGGGGGGGAGAAGGTAGGGAACTGCATGAGCTGCATAAATTCCCTTCTGCGTGCATGCCAATTGTAGCAAGAAAATAAAATTTAAAAATTAAAAAAGGCAGATCATTCTTTTTGCATTAGTGGGAAAAAAGTTTGGAAAATCTATCCATATACACAGCAGCATAAAATTCACATTAACATCTCATTAAGTCTAAATGCACTTAGGGACTGATCCAAAGGCCATCAAACTCAATGGGAGACTTTCCATTGCCTTCAAATGGGATTTGGATCATGCTGTTAGTGATTGGCAAAAGCTCATATTAACAAAACAAAAAAATCCTGACATTACCTAAAAGGCTATAAAAGCATTTCCATTCCTGGTTCTGGGAAATCCCTTTTACGCTGATCAAATGTAATCACAGCAGCCACCTCTGTGGTGAAAGCTTCCTGTTAGGCTCACAACAAGGTAGCTGAGCTACGAACGCAAACAGCACCACTATTTTACAAAACTTGGAATGGAAACCTCATTTTTGATCATAGGGAATTATCCATAATAGCAGAGGTAAACCTGAAGTAATCAGAAGTTAATTTAAATGCTATGTAAATACTATTTTAAAAGGGGAAGAGATAAAAGCAATTGAAATATAGCTCAGGAAAAACATATGCCTGCTATGGTAATATTTTACACAAGTCTGGTGTCTTAACATGAACTAAAATAACTAAATTAACTGAACTGGACCTTATATGGTCGAAAGCAAACCAGTTTCACAGAATCACAGAATCATCCAGGTTGGAAGGGACCCTGAAGATCATCTAGTCCAACCGTCAACCCAGCACTGACAGATTCCAGCTACACCATATCCCTCAGCGCTATGTCAACCCACCCCTTGGACACCTCCAGGGATGGGGACTCTACCACCTCCCTGGGCAGCCCATTCCAACTCCTAACAACCTGTTCTGTAAAGAAATGCTTCCTGATATCCAGTCTAAACCTTCCCTGGCACAACTCGAGGCCCTTACCTCTTGTCCTATCACTTATTACTTGGTTAAAGAGACTCATCCCCAGCTCTCTGCAACCTCCTTTCAGGTAGTTGTAGAGGGCGATGAGGTCTCCCCTCAGCCTCCTCTTCTCCAGACTAAACAACCCCAGTTCCCTCAGCTGCTCCTTGTACGACCTGTGCTCCAGACCCTTCACCAGCATTGTTGCCCTTCTCTGGACACGCTCGAGTAATTCAATGTCCTTTTTGTAGTGAGGGGCCCAAAACTGAACACAGTAGTCGAGGTGCGGCCTCACCAGTGCTGAGTACAGGGGTAAGATCACTTCCCTGTCCCTGCTGGCCACGCTATTTCTGATGCAAGCCAGGATGCCATTGGCCTTCTTGGCCACCTGGGCACACTGCTGGCTCATGTTCAGCTGGCTGTCAATCAACACCCCCAGGTCCCTCTCTGACTGGCAGCTCTCCAGCCACTCCTCCCCAAGCCTGTAGCGCTGCTGGGGGTTGTTGTGGCCAAAGGGCTGAACTCAGCATTTGGCCTTATTGAAAGTCCTACAGTTGGCCTTAGCCCATCGCTCCAGCCTGTCCAGATCTCTCTGCAGAGCCTCCCTACCCTTGAGCAGATCAACACTTCCACCCACTTGGTGTCATCTGCAAACTTACTGAGGGTGCACTCGATCCCCTCCTCTAGATCATCAATAAAGATGTTAAACAGGAGTGGCCCCAAAAACGAGCCCTGGGGGACACGACTCATGACCAGCCACCAACTGGATTTAACTCCATTCACCACAACTCTTTGGGCCCGGCCATCCAGCCAGTTTTTTACCCAGCAAAGTGTGTGCCCATCCAAGCCACGATCAGACAGTTTCACCAGGCGATTGCTGTGGGAAACGGTGTCAAAGGCCTTACTAAAGTCAAGGTAGACAACATCCACAGCTTTTCCCTCATCCAATAAGCAGGTCGCCCTGTTGTAGAAGGAGATCAGGTTTGTCAAGCAGGACCTGCCTTTCATAAACCCACACTGACGGGGCCTGATCATCTGCTTGTCCCGCATGTGTTGTGTGATGGTTCTCAGGATGAGCTGCTCCATCAGCTTCCTGGGCACCGACGTCAAGCTGACACACCTGTAATTTCCCGGATCATCCTTCCGACCCTTCTTATATATGGGCGTCACACTGGCCAATTTCCAATCTGTCGGGACCTCCCCGGTCAGCCAGGACTGCTGGTAAATGCTGGAAAGCGGCTTGGCGAGCAGCCCGGCCAGCTCCTTCAGCACCCTCGGGTGTATCCCGTCCAGTGCCATAGACTTGTGTGTGTCTATGTGATGCAGCAGGTCAGTGACTATCTCCTCCTGGATTGTGGGAGGGTCGTTCTCCCAGTCTCTGTCTTCCGGCTGAGGAGGCTGGATTCCCTCAGTACAACTGGTCTTGTTATAAAGACTGAGGCAAAGAAGGCATTAAGCACCTCAGCCTTTTCTTCATCACTCGTTGCCATGTTTCCTCCTGTGTCTAGCAGGGGATGGAGGCTCTCCCTGGTGTTTCTTTTGCTGTTGATGTGCTTCCAGAAACATTTCTTGTTGTCCTGGATTGCTGAAGCCAGATTCATTTCTATCTCGGCTTTAGAGCTCCTGATTTCCACCCTGCATAGCCTCACAGCATCTTTGTAATCACTGTGAGCGGCTAGCCCCTTCTTCCAAAAGCTGTAAACTCTCCTTTTCTCCCTGTTTAGCCAGGGTGGCCTTCTCTGCCGCCGGCTCCTCTTACAGCACCTGGGGACAGTCTGTTCCCATGCCATTAAGACTTTATTCTTTTTTTGGTTTTTTGTTTGTTGTGCACAGTACCCTTTAGATATCTCAGTACATGATATCATCACTAACAGCTCTGTTTTCCTGTGTGGAGATGAAAAGTAGTATGTTAAAAAAAAAATAAATTAACTGCCTTGGGCAGCTTCAAATTCCTTGATCTTAATTTACTTTTTTAAAGTGCTACTTCTAGCAGAGACAGTCTGGAGCAGAGCTGCCAGCTCCTAGTAGGTTTCTTGTTCAGCTGGCCTTAGCTGGGACTATGGTATTCAGCTGATGGCGGAGATGGACCTAGAATTTCCTGTGTATGTTTAAAAAACAGATGACATGAAATGACAAGACCCTTGTTTTTTTGTCCCAAATATTTTAAATTTGAAACAGACATGTCAAGTTGGGTGATTATAATACTATTGAAGATCTGAAAGACTTTCCTAGTTTTCCTTTTGTTGTGAGGTTTTAAATCTCCTTTTTCTCTTTGTTATCTCCAATATTCATTTTGCATGTTTCACTCTGTTCAACACCTTCTTGGTGCTCAGCCCAAATAGTGTGGTGAGAGACTCCATCTTCAGGTATCTCCATGTCTCTGGCAAACTGCCTTCTTGTTTCTCATGTCCATTAGGAGCTGAACTAAAAGCTTCAATTTGAAGAGGCTCCTAATTTTTGAGTGCTAGAAAGTCTTGGATCTAAGATGGGGCTGTGATGTTCTTGTAGGAGTTCCAACTCTTAAAATATTACCAACAATGAAATTTCACCAAAGGAGGAAGGAAGGTGTAGATATAGCTCAAAATTTTAAAAATGCATCTAATTACCACATGCAACAGTTATGTCAGACCCTAACTTTAACATGGTATTAAAGTTAACTGGCTAATGAGAAAAGAATTCCTGTACAGAGTCATGTAGCTGATTCTCTTCCCGACAACACTGATTTCATTTTTACTTTTATTGTCCTGTCTCCCTCTAACCTCCATTTCCCTTTTTCTCTCTCTTTTTTTTTTGATGTATATAGCTTTGCTGTCTTGCCCCTCTCCCTCTTTGGTGGCTTACATTCATAAAGAACGAAAGGGTCTTGTAACAAGAACCAAAATATATTGAAATACATATTAAAATACTATTCAATGTATATTAAAATACTATTCACTGATTTGCAACATCAGTTCATCCCAGCAGAGGTTAGAAATCTGGCCCTTGGCAAGTACTTCGGACAAACTGCCAGGAACTGCTAATCTTATACAATGTTCCCACACATTCAAGTAGAAAAGTGATGCAGGGGAAAAAGCTGAAACTGGCGTCTGGGGTTTGGATTGTATTTTCACCTGTCTTTCTGTTTCTGATTGCACATCACCTCAGCTTTCTTACAGTTAATCTCATCCCGCTCCTTCTTGAGTCAAGGGGAGTGTGCCATTGCTTACAGCAAGAGCAAAGTGTTTTGCAAATATTTCTTCCTCTGCTTCCTCCCCCCCTCCCCTCCTAATAGTCATTGAACACAATGAAGAAACTATCAGAAACAATATTTTGTCATTTGTGGATAAACTATCAATTTTGGTATTATTGCCCTGGAAATATGTCAGCTCTGGAAAACCAAGTGGGAAGCATCGTAAGTCTAAGATCCCTCTTTGCACCGCAGCCTCCACACTGCTTTCTCTCTGCAGCTCCTGAAGCAGTGTGACCTCCCGGCTACTACACCAGCACCAAACCACTGCCGTGGTCACTGCCCGGGTCCCCAGCCCTGCCAGGCGCTTGCTGTAAGGAAGCAGAGCCAAGGTGCCATCCCCACAGAGGCTAAGCAGAGATGCTCCCACTTTTATTCATCATCACCCAAGCAGGCCCAGAGTTTAAGTGGGGATTTCTGTGAACACTTGTGGATTTAAGAGCTGAGTGCTCATGTGGAAACTGAAGTCCTTTTGTGGATCAGGGCATTGGTTAGAAGCCAGCTAAACTTTATACTGTATTTTGAAACCAGTTATTGCATGGCTTTATTTTCCATTAATCTGTGAGAAGCTTACCTTTACTCTTAAGACTGCAGGGTGAATTGTTTAGACAAACCAGGCTTTTGTCTAGACTTTTAGTTCCCCTGACAGAGCACTGAATTGAAAAGAAAAAAAAAAGAATGGAAATGCAACATCTAAATTCATCCTATTAACAGAATAGAACGATTCTGTCACTGGTTAGATAAATCATAAAACTGGTAATTTCACTGCATCACTAGTCTTTTAAACATTAAATTGAGTGTATCGCAAAAAAAAAAAAAAATCCAAACGTTTTAAATGCTGCTATTGGTCTCTGCTGTGGCCATCTGAACACATGCTGGGCATTCATAACAGTAGTAATATTAAATGAGAAACTAATTGCTTAGCCAGGATGACAATTCCATCCTCTCAGGTTGTGGCCATTTTCTCTCAGAGCACAGTGAGTGTGGAAATGCAGCACTGATAATGCTTGCTGTTGTCTTTATTTAATGTGAAGCAGTAACAGTGAGTCACCTAAGTCTCTTGTAATTTTGTTCAGTTTCTGGTTGTGCTGGCAAACATACAGGATATTCACATAATTTACAGTGTCTAAATTATACCCCTTGAGAAGTTAATCTATGCTTTCCATAGTTACAGAGTAAGTATAGCTTACTTATATCAATGTTTTACACTTCTGCAGAGCCTTTGAATGTCAGATTATTGGTACTTAAGTAGATCCTTAAATACTTCTCAGGGAGAGATAAATATCATTATTATCCCCAGCAGTGCAGAAAGGAGAGGTGATCTTTCTAAGTCCATTCATTGAGACAATTTAGCTTGAGAGAGGCCTGATAACACAGTTATAAACACCTAATAGCAGCCTGGCCAACCTCCAGCATTTTTTTTTAAAAAAAGAGCAATTTCAAAAAATGATGACAATGACTTAACAATAAATTTTTTCCACTTGGCTCATAGTTTCTGAGCATGGAGAATACTCGTATTTATTTGAGCTGAAGAGCTGGAAATTTCCTCTGTTTTATATTTCAGTTGATCATCTAGCAGTCTGACAAGCTGAGTCTAAGATTTGTGGAGATATTAGGAAGTATTGTGAAACGTCACAGTCAGCCATCAGGCTTGTAGAGGCTTTGAGCCATTTTTCCCATAACAGAAACAGTTAGCGAGTGTAATTATGTAGTGACCAATGAATTAAACCTAATCAGTGACCTTCAGATTTAATGCATGGGAAATTTTTAGTCTCAGATGGAGAAGATAGAAGTATGTAGGGTGAGTGGGTGAAAAGTGCTGTGGGCTGTCAGTAAGAAATCCTTAGTGCCTTGCTAAAAATCCCATTGCTTTAGCAGTGGGGCAAATAACTGAATCACATATGATTCAATGGCACTTAAAACCACTCAAATCATAATTAATAGCTTTGTTCAATCTTGATTAAAATATATTAATATAATTTTCTATATTAACATTTAATATTAATTTATAATTAGACATATGAAACATGAAATCCTATGAGCTAATCAGTATATATTTTATTCATTAGAAAAAGAATGCAAATTACTTAGAGGAGCTTACATACAGGCCCAAATGCTGCTCTCATCAGTCAGGCTGGTTATCTATGGATATAGTGGTTTGTAGACAGTTTACTGGGGAAATGGTTTTCTTGTGTTTTCAAGTGTGCCTGTGAATGTGAATGAATGTGTTAGACACATGATTTTATTCTGTAGTTTTTGTAGAGGAAGACTTAAAGCCCCTGCCATTTCTTGGCAGACTTTAATGTTTTTTGAAAATATGACATGTTTTCAAATACAGAGATAAAAGGAAGGCAAGGAATCTTTAATGTTTCAAATAAGTTTGTTATATGATGAGATTATTAATTTTGACTTGGGTGAGTACCAGTAGCACTTAATTCCATGACCATCCTTCAAGTAATATGTTGCTGCTTGACACAGGCAAAATAACTTGGGCAGCAAGGTGATTAATAACCCTTCTCTGCACTGTGCTTGCAATACAGTCCCAAGACGCCCACATCATGCCTCTCAATGCCACATAGAAAGGCACCAGGGTGACAGGTGACTGGTATCACTGGGAGGAGGGATAGATGGGGATGGATCCCCCAAAATGAACATCCCCCACCCCTCTCACTATCAATCAGAGGAAAGAGCATCACCTTTCATCTGGTTTAGTTCCTCTTTTCTGGAATGAGACCAGGACCCTTTGCTCCTACCTTTGTATCTGCCCTTGCAAAACTGAGTGCAGCCCAAGCTGCTGCGAAGCCTGGAGGCAGGTTGGATGTAATCAGTGCACATGTGACTCCGCTTGCACCAGGGAAGTGGAGGGATAGCTGCTTTCACTTTCTTCTGGGGTGAAATGCTGGCCATTCTCCAACAGCCTTTGTCAATAATTAAGTGAGATATCCTTATAGAGAGGATGTGTAATTTTAAAAACTCAGCTAGTTGGATGGTCTGTCTGCATTCACGTTTAGGAACGCGTTAAATGAGCTGGCTAGAAGTATGAGGGCCAAGAGCAGGTTAGGAGAGGTGGGAAAAGGGCTTACTGTATCTTTACAGTTTCTTCATCTGGAAACTAAATATGATAAATTTTATATTTCTCATAGGAAATAATGGTAATATTTAGTTGATTAAACAGATCTAAGATGTTACCAAGGAAATATACTGTTACAAATGTAGCTGAGCAGTTCACTGCCAGCATAAGTATGTGTATAAGTACTTTTAGGCTCTACCCTTCTCTTGCCAAAGCATGTCCTTGCTCTGACACACAACTGATTTCCTTTAAACGTAATTATTTCAATTAGCATTAATTGTCAGTGTTGCCATGCTGCCACCATTTGGTCCCATTGTGGGAGGAGAGCATGTTAGTTACAGTTGTTCTGTGGACAGGAAAGCTGAAGCCCAGGACAAATTGTTAACAGAAAAAGAGCTAGACCCATTTTTTCTATTGATTTCATTTTGGATTTTTTCTTTTTTTATTGTTGTTTTTGTGGTATGGTAGAGGAGGAAGGCAGCCAGCATTGCTGTTAAGAATAAATTATCTTCATTATTTATTCAAATATCCTAGAAGGTAAGTTTATCTAATATGTGGACATATGAGAGACTAAGCACCATTTTCATTAGAAAGGAACTATTTATGACAAGCTCCTGAACTAAGCTATTCTCACTGCAGATGGGAATGTTTTCTTAATCCACATCTTTAATGGGGGCATGAGCTGGGTGGTTCTGTTCTAAGAAAATGATTAAGATGTTAATATGCCTGGGCTAGAATATTAAGGAATATTAATCCATGAATTTATCATCTTAATTGGATTGCGTGCTTGCAAATAGTGGGTAAAGCAACAGAACACACCAAAATCAAGATCCCTAAGAAATGCTGTAAAATGAGTTTCTACAAAATTTATGCCTTCTCCTGCTGATAACAAGATTTCATATCCTTTGTAGTTTCCTTTTCTCTCTGTTTCATCAGTCTGAAAGAATCTCAACTTTGAAGCTCTTGCAACAGAGAACATAACCACTTCCAGCTAATCTTTACTGCAGTATTCTCAAGGAGCATCACTTATCATTAACAGAAACTAAGTGATCTACAATGATGTCAATACTGTAAATTAAAGTGCACTTTGTGTATTCTGGATTTTATGAATTTGTCTTTAATATCTGATTCTGGTCTTAGTAAATTAACAGTAGGAAAAAATATGCAAAAATAATCCCATGGAAGTTAATCAAGGCTGTAAAGAGGATGGTAATATTTTCCTAACTGAGAAGCTAGCACAGTACACAACACATACTTAAAGAAAAACTGTTGTGCTCCTTGGAAAAAAATATTCTATACATTATTTAACACTGTGTTTACTGTAATGACTTTAAAAATATTTCAATACTTCATCTTGGGGATAGGTGTGGGGAGACATAGAATATGAATTTACATGTGCATTATTATGGTACTTGAAGACAATTGTTAAAAGGGAACAAAGTTAAGAGTAAATCTGCTAGAGATGATTGTCACTTTTCCCTAAGGACATAAATGTCATGCATAGCTGTTGTGGTTTAACCCCAGTGAGCAACTAAACACCACACAGCTGCTCGCTCACTCCTCCCCCCTCCCAGTGGAATGAGGAGAAGAATTGAAAAAAAAGTAAAACTCACAGGTTGAGATAAGAAGGTTTTAATAACTAGAACAGAGTAAAATGTAATTAAAAGAATATAACAAAAAGGAAGAGAAATTAAGCCCAAGAAAAGACAAGTGATGCACCATGCAGTTGCTCACCACCCGCTGACTGATGCCCAAGCAGCGATCCACCCCTCCTGGCCAGCTCCCCCCAGTTATATACTGGTCATGACATCTTATGGTATGGGATATTCCTTTGGCTAGTTTGGGTCAGGTCTCCCAGCCATTCTCCCTCCCAGCTTCTTGTGCACCTGCTTGCTGGCAGAGCATGGGAAACTGAAAAATTCTTGTCTTAGGATAAGCCCTACTTAGCAACAACTAAAACATCAGTGTGTTATCAACATTATTCTCACACTAAATCAAGAATACAGCACTGTACCAGCTACTAGGAAGAAAATTAACTCTATGCCAGCTGAAACCAGGACAATAGTTCTCCCTAATCTGAAAGGAAATGCTATGTGGAGTAAACAATTTGGTCTCTGGACCAAATTCAGCCTGACGTAATTGGGTTCAGTTCCATTAGCTTCTGAAGAGTTGCAGTCACTCTGCCAGACTTGAGTTTGGATTTGAAGTTTTGACAGTCACCAAGAAATTATTAAAACTGCTCTTTCATCATTTCTTGTGATCATGCTTGCATAAATGAAAACACTGACAATGTGTGAATAGGTCCTCAAAGTTGAAGATCACTAGTAAGACATTTCTGTGATTGGTTACAAGCTTATTCATCTTTATAATCACTTATTAATGTGGAAATTAATTTTCAAGACCAAAAGATTCTAGATTTGAGATCCATATAAATTGCAGGAAATATGAATTTTTAAATGCAATTTTTCTGACATGTTACATGTTCTTTTAAGTTGACATCACTCCAACTAACTTGAATTGCTTCTCAGAAATATTGGAAGTTGCAAGCCAACATGCTGGCTTTCAAAGCATTGATCTATTTTTTTTTTTTTTTTCCCACTGATCTGGTGTTCAGTGTGCTGTTCTGTCCATATTGTAGACGTATTTTATTTTTCCAACAGAACTAATCGAAAGGGCAAGTCTTTTTTTTATGATGCATGATTCTAATGATATAATGGGAAGCTAATGACAGATTTTCCCTTTATAAATATAGAAAACTTCACGTATTCACCTGCAGAACATGAAACAGAATTTGGTTCAGAAGCTGAAGCCTATTTTTGTTTAAATTTGGAAACTCTCCTTTAATAAAAAATAAATTCGTATGAGAATGAGTAGTATAAGAACATTGTAGAGAGGTTGGTGCTGGTCTCTTCTCACAGGTAATTAGTGATAGAACAAGAGGGAATGACTTTAAACTGCAACAGGGGAGGTTCAGACTGGACATTAGGAAAAAATTTTTCAGAGAAAGAGTGGTCAGACAGTGGAATAGGCTGCCCAGGGAGGTGGTGGAGTCACCATCCCTGGATGTGTTTAAGGGTCGTCTAGATGAGATGTTGGGGGATATGGTGTAGGGGAGAACTTTGTAGAGTAGGGCTGAGGGTTGGACTCCATGATCCCAAGGGTCTTTTCCAACCTGAATGATTCTGTGATTCTGTATATGAAAGAAGAGTAATAATAATTACCAGATTGCAGTTACTTCTCTTTGAAGACTTTTCTCTTAATATTGTTAATAGACACTATTCAAAAGTAGACATTTGAGTTTTCCCTTGCATATAAGTAATAGTAATAAAAAAAATAATAATAATTATTTCAGTAGTGGTAAAAGGACACTAATGACCTAGTGGTTCTAAGAAACTATCTCAGGAATACAGAAAGTATGCAAAAAAAAAAAAAAACCCAAAACCCAAACTATGAAGAAGGGACTCCATTTAGGGCTGAAGGCAAATGGTCAGATAAAATAAAGCACACTATCATTTTCCCAGAAACACATCATGAAAGAAATCAGAAATTTTGTTTTTCACTACCATTTAGTTAGCTACTCAGCAAGCTATATTAATAATAAAAATGTGACAGGCAGGAAATAAGAAATTAAGTATGTCCTAGAAGCATCTTTCCCTCATTACACTGAAAAAAATGTCACATTAAAAATATGTTTTGCAAAATATACAATATTTGTGACGTAGGTGAGCTCTATATGCTCATTTTTCCCCTTTTGTGCATTTCGAAAATAGAACTGTAAATGTAGCATTAATAAAAGAGGAAAAAAAAGAGCATATTTTCTTGTACACAATCAAAGGGACCATAAACTGATTAACTTTAATTGCATTATGTTTTGAGTTGCCTACACAGTCTTTGAAGCTCATGTCTTATTGAGATGTACAGTGTAGGAAGTTCATCCCCTTTCCACTGCTGTTTTTGGCAGCCTTCAGCTGGATTTGGCTAAACGTGGGAACACCACATCATTTTAATATTAATCGAAGCTCTAGTTTAAAATATGAAAAATTCTCAAGACTGACACTTATCTTCATATTTCTGTATCTTATCAAGTAGCCTGGTCTTAATCTTTCCAGCCTTCACAGGGGACAGCAGATGCTCAACACAGCTAAGAATCCATTAGCTTCATTAAAGACTTTAATATGATGCTAAATACCTATCATCGGGGCCTCAAATTTGAAAATGTTGCCATTTTTTTCCCAGTCCAGACTGTACATTTGTGAGAAAATCGTGAACTGTTTGGAAAGATGCTGCGCAAACACAGTTGTCAAATTTGTATTTCAAATTCAAATCAAATGTAGAGTAGTTGGGGGAGTGTTTGTATTTCCTGCAAGAAACATTTTCTCAGGGGTGGGGGACAGTTTGTGATTATATTTACACCCTGGATTTGCATCCTGTGGATCTGGTTCATAAAGAGTAGCACTAAATATGTCACCTAACTTTGTAGATCAAGATTGAGATAAAATAACCTTTGCAGTAGTGACCGAAAGAGGGGACCAAGTACACCCTCAGCAAGTTTTCATTAGGTAGAGCATCACCAACAGGTCAAGAGAGGTGATCCTTCTCTCTAGTCAACCATGTTGAGACACATCTGGGTCCAGTGCTGGGTCCCCAGTACAATAGAGTCATGGACATACTGGAGAGAGTCCAGAAAAGTGTCACAAAGATGATTAAGGGACTGGAGCACCTCTCATATGAGGAGAGGCCAAGAGGGCTGAGACTGCTCAGCCTGGAGAAGGGAAGGCTTGGGGGATCTTATCAATGTGTAGATTAATGAGGGGAGTAAATATGATAGAGCCAGACTCTTCTCAGTGATTCAGCATGAGGGGCAATGGGTACAAATTGAAATACAGGAAATTCTGCCTGAACATAAGAAAAAAACCTTTTTCTTAAGAGGATAGTCAAACACTGGATGCCCTGAGAGGTTGTGGAGTCTCCACCATTGGAGATCTTCAAAACCCAACTGGAAACTTAGCAAACAGCTCTCACTGACCCTGCTATGAGTAAGACCTAGCTTTGAATAGTAGTGATAATTGCCTGGGATACTTAAGACTGAAATCTAAAGCAAATTAATATAGTTGCGTACTTAGACTCACACAAAACTAGGTATGTATGTGAATACATAAAAGATTGCGTGATGCAGGGGTGGACCATAGCAGTTTTTAAAGGAAACTGTTTTAATATATTCAGATAGCTATAAGCAAATTTAGACAGATGAAAAGGATCAATGGTGCAATTATTGATAGCTATGTATGTGCACAAATCTGCAGGAGAAACTTTAATCTCCCTTTACAGCTTTGGATTATGAGAGATACTGGGTGAGAAGGCAATTTACTCCTGAAGGAAAATTATAGAAATAGAAGTTCCTTTGTGGAACTCTTTCACAGGATTAACATTTAGATACATATCCAACAAACACATCATTTTTGAGCTTTACAAAGTGATTTCAAAAGTCAAACAGAGAAGAATTATGCTTTGCCCATGATAGCAAAAATTGCCTTGTCCAAATTCTTTTCAGCAGTAGGATTCTTTCAGATAGCTGTAACTTTTATCAATATTAGTCCATGGAAAATTAGGTCTTGTTCTTGACATATGGGATATGGTGTCTGTGCTGGGAGGCTGTATAAATTCTTTCAAAAGCCATATTCTTTGGGATTCTCATGAGGAATCTTATGAAAGGCTGATGTGTATTGTCTTTAACACAGTGTGCTTTGACAATAAAAATGAGTGTCTCGGTTCATTTGCTGTCTCCGAAGGAAACTGATTTACAGATCTTCCTGCTAGCTCATCTCTTATTTAATCTACCTGCTTATAATTATTCTTGTAATTAACTTGTAAATTATTAGTAGTTTATTCATATTTGGAGATGGGCATTCTGACAGTTGCTCTAATGACATCTGGCATATTCCCTGTCCCGGCATGATCTGTTTGCTCAGTTTTACCATAGCTTTGCACTCCAGGCTTAACTGGGTTCTACGGCTGAATATCCCACTATGATGGGATATACTCCCCACACTTTTGGGTGGGAGTGTTGATCTGCTCGAGGGTAGGGAGGCTCTGCAGAGAGATCTGGACAGGCTGGAGCGATGGGCTAAGGCCAGCTGTAGGACTTTCAATAAGGCCAAATGCCGGGTGCTGCACTTGGGCCACAACAACCCCCAGCAGCGCTACAGGCTTGGGGAGGAGTGGCTGGAGAGCTGCCAGTCAGAGAGGGACCTGGAGGTGTTGATTGACAGCCGGCTGAACATGAGCCAGCAGTGTGCCCAGGTGGCCAAGAAGGCCAATGGTATCCTGGCTTGTATCAGAAATAGTGTGGCCAGCAGGGACAGGGAAGTGATCTTACCCCTGTACTCAGCACTGGTGAGGCCGCACCTCGACTACTGTGTTCAGTTTTGGGCCCCTCACTACAAAAAGGACATTGAATTACTCGAGCGTGTCCAGAGAAGGGCAACGAAGCTGGTGAAGGGTCTGGAGCACATGTCGTACGAGGAGCGGCTGAGGGAACTGGGGTTGTTTAGTCTGGAGAAGAGGAGGCTGTGGGAAGGGAAGACCTCATCGCCCTCTACAACTACCTGAAAGGAGGTTGCAGAGAACTGGGGATGAGTCTCTTTAACCAAGTAATAAGTGATAGGACAAGAGGGAATGGCCTCAAGTTGAGCCAGGGAAGGTTTAGACTGGATATTAAGAAGGATTTCTTTACAGAACAGGTTGTTAGGCACTGGAATGGGCTGCCCAGGGAGGTGGTGGAGTCCCCATCCCTGGAGGTGTTTAAGAGTAGGGTCGACATAGCACTTAGGGATATGGTGTAGTTGGAACTGTCAGTGCTAGGTTAACGGTTAGACTAGATGATCTTGAAGGTCCCTTCCAACCTAGATGATTCTGTGATTCTGTGATATTTTGCAAACCTTATGGATATAGAATGCTATGAAATGTGGCTGTTCTACTTCTGAACATTACCATTGCTCTAATTCACTCAATCTGAGGTCATGTGCCCACTCTGTTCATCCCCTGGAAGTATTGGAAATTGGAGACATTGAAATAACCTCACAAACACCTCTAGTAAGGGAAAAATCTCAGAAATAGAGAGTAGGACTGGCCAATATGGTTTATTTACAGCTGACTTTAGGAATGCCTTTTCCTAATCCATTTTTGATGTTTCAAAATGTGAATCAGATGTGGAGAATTTCTTCACTTTCTGTAGCTGTATCACCTTAGGAAATATTCAAATAGGGAATCCCTTTGTTTTATTCCTTTGCATGACAGCAAATGCTGACAGGCAATGAGGTATTGCTTGGGTAAAGGATCAGTATTGCAGCTTTTTACATCCACCACTGAATACTCACAGCTGGCAGTGTGCCTAAAAAACTGAAGAGGAGCAAATGAAGTCACAAGATTTCAGGCATATGCGATAGGAACAGGGGTGATAGATACAGAACCTGTAAGATATCACGAGATTTTATTTCATGTAAGATGCCGGAATGACCCTGGATGAAGGTTCCAGCCCAAAGTCTTTTAGGCCACTATGGGCAGCAAGAGGCAAAGGAAGAGCAAGCACACAGATCTCATGCTGTAGGTGCACAGTCAATGACAAACAGTGATATACCTGATATTTCATAGCCATTTATTCCAATGTAAAAATGGCTCCTGCATAGTTCCTGCAGATGAACATAAAGCACTAAGTTATATTGCTGCCTTTGCCTCCTATTTTCCATACTGGCATAAAAGACTGTGGCCTGGAAACCCTCTCCTGAATCACTGGGTCCAACTGCCTCCTCTCACATAAAAAACCGGTATAGAGAATTCAAGGGAAATTAAACCAGGATATATTATATTGGTGATATGTTCCCACACATGTATACATGTATATTAAATCATTTATAAATAATTATAACAATTGCTTCTCTAACACTATGTTAGTGATCTCAAATAGTTCTTTTTAATCGTTCTTGTTAACTTACCAGAAAAGAATATAGCAAAAACTAGAATGGAGGACAAATAATTGCAGAGGTGGTTGAACTTTCACAGGGAGGGAGACTGAAGAGATTGAAGGCATGTAGTTTATAGAAGAGATGAATGAGAGGTGGCATGATAGATAACCTTAAAATAATGAGTGATATAAAAAAGAAAGCAAAAATAACTCCCTGCCTCCTTCCTCCCATTGGCTTTCTTTCCCTTTCACTGAGCAGTAGGCACGTGTATTGCTCAGGATATGGATACTGCTAACTTTGAGCAATAAATCATACTGTCCCCTTTTTCCTCCCACTCTGATCTTTGACGCTTTTGTACCATTGCTTGGAAGTTCCTTTGGAAAGCGCCTAGACTGCGTAAGAGCACAAGAAATAAGTTGTTCCAATGATGCATGCAGTTTGAAAGTTTAAAGCATCCATTGTTTTCTTAAATGGTCTAGGCTCTTTAGTTTGGGTTGTTTCAGACAGACAGCAGAAGCTGGACAGATATTCTCGTGAACACCAGGCCTGCTGAACATAGTTTGCTACAGAAGGATTGCTGAAACTAAAGCTCTGTGTGGCATTTCATTATCATAAGAACAAGTTGAGTTTTCACGACAGCATTTTCTATCCAAGGTATTTCTAGTGCTTTAATATAATTTACTAATGATGAAAGCTAAAACATCAAAATATTTTTTGGGAAATGAACTCAATTCTCAAAAGTCACGTTAACCCAAGAACAAAGGAAATGCTAACTATAAAAAAGTGAGATTGTCTTGATGCTTCACACTATTTATGAGTCTTTCCAAGTGTATTAATCTTACTCCTCAACCTTTTAGTAAAGACAGCAACAATCTCCGTGACACTGTAAATACCATTGGTGCTGCAAGAAAATAAAAGTTTACACCAGTTTCACACTGGTGAAAACAGTTTTCTCCAATATGTCATGGAGTCCTTTCTGTAAAGGTGATCCACAAAGTCACACAGGAAATCTTTCTGTAAATCAATTTTTTCCCACTAGTCTCCCTTAAAAAAAAAAAAAAAAAACAAACAACAAACTAAATACTCCAGATAGCTTATTGTAAGTTATTTTGCACTTAGAGTGGTTTCTTGCACATTTTGACACAAATATACAATGTAAATTGTACAGCCATTTCCGAGTGATTTTTAGTGGGGCTGTTCAACAGCAAATGTTGTTGAACATGATTTTGGATTCTTGAATTGAGTCTACATGCAGATTAGGTTTCATGTTGGATTGTAATTGCCTTAAACCAATTGTACAGGGAGTAATAGCTCAACAGGGAGTAATAGCTCAACATATTTACATAAACTTCATGAAAAAAAAAATAGAAATATATCTTTCTCAGGGATTCCCTAGTGAGATTTGCCTGATTTGCTCTTCTATCAGTTTTTTGTTTAACAGCCTTTGTTGAGAACCATGTGCCTTTAGTGCAATTCTGTGTGTTCGGTCAGCACCTGAATGGTGTGCATGTCATTACTCTGTAGCATGAAGGTGGATGTTTACACCAAATGTGTTTGATCTTTCATCAGTGAAAGTGTTCCTGCTGTAAGCTGAGATCAGATTTCAGGAGATGTTTTAAGCCGTGAAGTCATTTCCATGATCAGTTTTCAGACATGATGACTCTCATTATTCATATTAGAGGTAGTTGATTCTTTAATCCTCTTTCACAGTGAATTCTTAATGTTCCTGAGCAGATGATCATTCTTTGGGTGTGGAAGGTGTTTGCTGAGTGAGAGCAACTTTTGATCGATTTCTTTATAAAAAACACAGTGCTTGACTGGGAACAAGGTATAGTTGCACTCTAGGGGTTGTGGGTTGAGGGGACTTAGAGACCAAGGTATGAAAATGGGGGAAGGTGGGAGCAAACATCAGGCTTGCTTGGATACTGACACCATTTGTAAAGGAACCCATTCTAGCCATGGCAGGGAAAAAAGAAAAGGTGGAAAAATACGTCTTCTGTTTCTCTCCAGTTTATATTCTAAAGAAAACAATATAAGATCTGACCCAGGAAGAAATGCTTAGGTGAACAATTTTTGTCTCTCTTGCTTTTCCTGTATGAGTGAGATTTCTGTCTGAAGAATGAGACAAATAGATCATTTAAGAAAATAGGAACTAGAAAAGATCAGTAATCTCCCAGAATGTTTTTGCAGAGAGACCCAGTACTTCATACTTTGTATAGAGTATAGCTATACAATTTCTTTCAAATTCCTATTCACTTCACTGGAATTTTTAGTGCATATGATATGCATCTATATATTTATTTTTTATCAGTGCCTGCATTTATACATAACATCTTCAAATGAAAAAGATTTATATTATCATTTTATGCTTCTTTTTTCTAGGATATGTCTGACACTTACATGATGATGCTAACTTTTTTCCCCTGTCCAGCTTAAATGCCCCCAAAGTTACTCTGTAGTGTAGCTTGTTATTATTCTTAGTGTGCCTTTTTCTTCATATTTTAGCTTGTGGTAAGTGCCTTTTTTTCCAAGTGCTGGAGATCACTATATGTTAAAAATTAAACTGCTTTCCTAGCATTTCCTCTTGTCATATTTCCTATTGGTTTGGGACTTTTTTCTGTCCTGAGTAATAGTGAGTATAGTTTAGCTACACGACTATCTATAATAACCTGTTCTGAACAACACCACAGCAAAGAGAACCATGTTCTTTTTGGGAATTAACATCTGCAGGCAATAATTCTATTTCATCAAATCATAAGATAGAATATGTGACTTGAATTATAATGTTGGGTTTAGGAGTTAAAAATACCCCTTCTTACTCGTGTGGGTCCAAGACACCAGAAGGCATGCAATATAAACTCTGAGGTGCATGTCTGTAATATTGATTATCTGAACTAATGAAAACCAAATATTGAGGGATATACAGATTAGGATACCCTTATTCTATTTCTTTAACTTAGTCTAAGATCTGCTTAAATCATTTCACAGAACTACTCATGGAGTGAGATGCCAGTAGAGATATTGGTACAGCAATTATCCCTGTTTAGATAGCTTATCTTTCAGTGGGAGAAATGTATCCAGCTCAGCTGTAACAAAAGCCAAACAGAGCAGGACTAAATTCTTTGGTGCTGCACCTAGATTGTGCTGGGCTGGATCGCTTGCAACTTGTTCTGCTGCCCCTGGAGAACCTGGCATCATGGAAATTGATATGAAGCATCTGTCACTGTCCCTCTTTCTTCCTTGCCATCTCAGGCCAGTTGCAACATAAACATGATTACCTGTGTTCTGATACTTGCAACTTCATGTCAAAACTAAATCTTGACATTAAAGTCTAGTAATTGATGAAAAGAACTGATTGTACAGGCAAAGAATTACCCCAAGTGAAGCAGTCACTCTGTTGCAGCTTTTAAAAGGATTAGTATTCATTGTAGATGGCACATATGGAGATTTATGAGACATATTCTTTCCCTCCCCTTTGTAGACCAAGCTTAAATTATCATGGCATCCCCACTGAAGCCAGTGCAATACTCAGTAATGAGTTTGTCAAATCTCAGTAAATGTCAGTGTATAACTTTGCAAAAACAGTCCTCTGGTTCTCTAATGATAGTGTATGAAGACCTCATTAGATAAATGTTTCTGCCAACCACAGTTTCTCTGAAGTAGAATTCTGGCCTGAAATGTTGTACCAAGGAATTTGCTAAAAAATTCTACTCTTTGTTTAAAGGACTTTGTTCACTTAAAATCTGACAATAAAGAAAAAATCCTTAAGTGCTTAGCGATACCATCTCTTTCCTTGATCTTCTTTTGACATTTCACCAATCGTATTCCTTCACCATGTTCCCTCCCCACTTTTTTTCCTGTCATCCATCCTTTGCCTCTGTCAATTCTCAAAAGCATGTTGATGTGAGAAAACAGTTAATTACTTATTTTCGTTCTTTATCATCATTCTCAATTTCTTGGTCGATATGGTTAATATGGTTCCCAGATACCCAGTTTTGTGCCACACATATACTTCTCATTATAAAAGGTCCTGAGGAATATAAATGTTATGTGTTGTAAACTACATGGAGTTGACCACTCACTCTGCCTAGAAAAAGTGGTGCTGTTTTGTTTTATATTGATGGTTTTTTTTGTGACAGCTGCTAAGAATATTACTGACTGCACCAACACTCAAAACTTCTGTGTGCTTTAACATATGTCCAACAATAAAGAAGCAAAGAGGTGGCTGCACCTACTACTGAGTACTATGTTTTGTACAGCAGCAACAGTTGTGCAGAAAACATGGTAGGCATGTGATGTGATAGTGCATTTTCAAAGTTCAGTGGTCAGCACACCAGGAACATGCAGAGGTCAGCTTGGAGAACTGAGTAGGAGTGTAAGCCCAGGACACTGAAAAATAGCCTGGATCTTTAATAAATACAAATTGTCAAAGCATTGTGTTTATATTCAATTTGAATGATGGCTTCATTGTGGAACAGAGCCCTCAATGCCATCTTGAGGCATTGCTGATTTGGAATGAGGAACATCACTTCTAAATCATTGAATGCTCATTTTCTTGAATTCTGATCTGTGCTGACTATTCTTAGTTTATGAGGTCACAACCCAGTGTGACCTGGCTGCAGGCCAGGGAGCAGAATAGAGTTCCAGGTCTTTCTGACTACAAATTGAATTACTCCTCTTGACATTAAAGTCAAACCAAAGTCTCATCAGAACAGCACTGCCAAAGCAGTCTTAGTATGAAGTGTTGACATATGCCTGAAATTTGTGTTTCAAAAATTATTTTTGCTCTTACTGTACAAATACAGTACATAAATGTGAACAAACAATTATGAATGGATGCAGTATCAGAAGTGTCTTGGGATTAGGATCTTCTGAATTCCAGTTCTTTTATTGACTTTTATCTTCTTGAAAGTGTATCCTTGTCAACTTGCAGTGTCCTTTTGAGATCTCTGAATACTAATTCCAAGCTACTTAGAAACATATGTGCTGCACAAGCTATCCATCCACTTGGACACCACACTGGTCCATCTTTAAATATTCACTATCCAGTGTCCAACTGCAGTTTACATAGAAATCTTCTACCTTTCTGCCTATAGACATTTTAAAATTATTTACTACTTAATACTGTGCCTTTGTTCTCCACCTATATTAGGGAATCAACTTTTTTTTTTTTTTTTTGAGGATTGATTACTAATATTGGATTTTTGTTTTGAAGATATAAGACACTAAACTAATTTTAAATGAAACAATTAAACCAAATCTATGACACTTTGGAAGGCAGGCGTCCAGATCTGGTCCGTCATTTACATGGTTGCCTAGCAAATAACATACCATGTGGAGTTTCTGGTGGGCATGTTGTTAGTGACTCTGAAATACATACTTGCAGCCTGGGGATAAAGAAGACAGTCAAACCTGATCCCAAAAATAATCAGAATGCACCTGTAACAGCCAGTATAAATGTAATCGTCTAATCAGCCAACCGTTCTTCACCTCAGTTCTGGTCACAGCAGAACATCAAGTACCACAAGTACAAAATATAAAATATGTGATAGACAAACAGCCTGAGGATCTGGGAGTAAATGTGTCTCTGCAGTTAGCTATTTTCTCTTGCTGAATGTGCAGAGTATATTTTTAATTTTGAGGGTGAGAATACATGGTGGTTTTGTCATACTTTTAGTTCCTTCTATAATGGAAAAAAATACCTGTAATATTATGATAAGATTGTGTCAGAAGCTATTGCTCCAGCATAGCGAACAATGTTTCTCAAATGCAGTGCTAACAGAAAGAAGAAATACTTCATTCAAGTATTATTTTCCAAGCATTCAAGTAATGTTTTGTTAGTGTGCCTTGGTTTTGTTAGATTATAGTCTGAAACACGAATTTGGTTTTCAGGGCTTTACATAAATCCTAGATATAAACTTTAGCAGATACTGACTCCACCCAATTTTAACTTCAGGCAGTCAATATATTTCTCATTCTAGGTTATTCGTCTTCCCATAACAGTTTCTTTTATCACTAAGGCAGCAGTTTTGGGCTTAATTCCATCTAGCCTTCTAGGAAACAAGAATTTGCCAATGCTCACTCCCTGGGTGAAAGCTTTGCTGATGGTGAAGAACCCTTTTTGGCACTTCAGGGAGCTATCACGCTCTTTCTCCCCTTTACTTCATGGCACCATACAGCAAAGTCTCTTTCTAAACAAGCATGGGAAGAACAGAAACACTGTGAAAAGATACTGGCTCAAGAACTGAGCTGGACATGAACAAGCAACAATAGTTCAGTAAGTCAAAAGCCAGGAAACTGGAATTACACAGCTGTTCTACAGTGCTGACATGTTTGTTGCGCTCCACCCTGGCTGCTGATTACAGCACCTGGCTGCTGAAACTTACCCGATGCTAGGCTCTAAGTTGTGCCAGGTTTTCTTAGCAAACAGTAAGGGGCCCACATTTGCTCTGTGCAAGCTGCAGTGCTGCACATCTGCACGTGCAGCATCACTCACGGACACATGAGCAGGTGGGCCAAGGATCTTCTGCCTCCCACTGCAGTGCCAGAAACCCCTTGGGCAGCAACCACCAGGTGCAAATGGAAGAGCAACCAGGCAGTATAAAACCAAAGCTATGGATTTAGGCGTTAGTGACAGTGGTTGCTGTCTCCATTGGACTCCAGTACTTCAGATCTGTTTACTGAAAGAGCCAACTCTTGAGAGCTAGAAGTCTGTCTAAAAATATCTGATAACCATGAGTCTGAGTAAGAAAAATGGGGCAAAAAGTCACAGAAATAATACACTGAGGGCTAGGCATGCTAGCTATGTTAGTGGAAGTCACCCTAGTGAAAACATGGCAAAAAAAGCAACTCAAGCCCCACTTTATCTTCTATGCTCAAGTCTACATTGTCTAGTCTAATACTGCTGTTCTGTGGAGAAAACCATTTTTGTCAGCTTTCTTTTGAACACTGATGGTATTACAGGATTGAATGATTCCTGTGAGGATTTAGCAGCTTCATATGGCAGCACTCAAACAGTTAACAAAACATTGTAAAATTAAGTAAAACAAACCTTTATATTCATTCCTCTATGAAGACAGACTAGTTTTTAGAATTCAGGCATGACATAACTGAGATACATATGGTGACATAAATAGTCATATAAATTCAGTTTAAAAACTCACAAGGAACTTTAAAAAACATAAACATTAGCATTTTTATATGGCTACAAGAAATGAAGTAGATAATTAAGTTAAAGAGAGTAAATTAAATTACAGTGGTTTCTGTTGTGTGGGTTTTTATGTGGTATATATCAGGAACTATAGATTTAATTGCACAAATCAGTCTTTCACTAATGAATTCCCTACTCTTATCCTCCAGCTGTAAAAAACAAGGTTTAATATTTTTAGTATTTAATATTTCTCTTTCAAAATATATTTTAAAATATATTTTCATTTATTTATTTGAATTTTTGGGTTGAAGCTTGATTTTTTTTTTTTATGTCTGCTTATACAAATCAGCAGAAGAGTCTCAGAAAAGGATAAAGGGTTGAGGGTGATGGTTGAAGCCTTGAAAGCAAAAGGTTTGTGATTATGTGTAGTTTTCAGAGTTCGGACTGATAAGCTGCAGAACCTAAAAAGAAAATCATCTCTATTTAGTGACTTTCAATTTCAATACGTCACACTTTCCAAAAGAATTTAAGGTTTTTACTTACCAATGGAAAGAAGCCTCAGAAGATGTAAATCTGCAACAAGTTGGACACTAGCTGTTATGGAAAAAACCTGGGCCAAACTCAAAGTAAAGAGAGAGGAAGAGAAGAAAATCTGAATCAGACTGTAGTTCTGGGGTCTGTCTGATGCAGGCTGCAGAGGAGTGATAGAAGCTGAAAAGCAGACTGTGTGGGAGATATGTGAGCTCTGTTGTGACCCAAGAGGTCACTTAAGTCTGTGTTTCATGTGAAGATTGAGCCCGTAATGAGAAATCTTTCTAACAAAACTTAGGCAGGGAAGCCACAAGCAGAGCGAGGAGATGGCAACACACAGACAAAGGTCTTCACCTATTTAGTACTTCTGGTACTCCTCTAAACCCTTCTGGGGAATTCAATGTCTTTGAGCCAGATTTGTAACATGCAAAAGACACTTTTAAGCAATTCTGGTAGACTTTTCAGCATGTGTTGTGTCCTACAGCACAAGGATCTGAATCCCTTTCTACCTGGACTAACTGAAATAATTTATTTTGATGTATTTTGAACAGTTCTTTAGATTTTAATTTCAAAATGTAAAACACCTCCCCCCCCCCCCCCCAAAAAAAAAAAAGAGAGTCAATTAAGCAAAACTTTCTGTCGACTTCAAAAGATCTTTCTTCATTTCACAGTTGAAACAGAACCCATTAATTGTGCTGCTCTATCTTTAGTGATGTGTGTCACTTCAATCTCAGAGTAACCTTAGAAAGAAAATAGTGACTGACAACCAAGCTTTTAATTAAATGGGTTGATTCTATTGTACAAAATGGTATCTCCAAACTCATCTATTTTAGACAACTTTTCCAATTTGAGCTTCCTTCCAGGATCTGTGAATGAAGAACTAATTTCTATTTCAAAGAACCAATTATTCCGTTTGGTACAGAAGCATGTTAAAAGGCAGATAGCTATTTTCTCTTAAATTCGAGCAGTATGTCTAGCCAGTGGCATCTTTATTGATAGCAAATCTTAAACAAGACAAAACACATCTTCTGATTCTATTCTGAGCCTCATATAATTTCGATTCACCTTCCAGTGCAGTTAGACTAATGAAAAGTCAAGTATCAAGCTGGAAATAAATGTCCGATCTTATTTACTTCTGTGCCCAATGCCGTACACTGGGATAGTTAATAGATGTATGAAAAGAGCCCTAGTCCTCTTGTGGAAAGGCAGGTTTAGAAGAGCTTCCCAGGGGAGCAAAACCTTGAGGATATTCATTTGCCATTGGACAGAACAATTTGTCCTTCTTTAGAGAGGCAGTAGTGTATTTAGCCCCCAGACTCTGTTTATGCCTCTGCCACCATAAAAAACACAACCACCTTGTCTTCCCTCCTACCAGTGAAGCTCTGTGAGCTCCTCTACAAGCAGCAGCACTCATCCCATCCCTGACCATCTCATGGAAGTGCTTCAGAGTAATAAGCAAAATGCAAGGTCAAATACATGGAGAACAGTAACAAATTTGTTCTTGTAGTCTGGGAAGTCATCCTTTGGAATTCACAAAGGAAAGGCCTACGTTGAATTACCAGATCACAGGATGGACATGAAAATGCCAAATGCAACTAAAGGGGGAATGTTTTTATTATAGGTAGGGAAGAGGAGGGAAGGAAGCATGGTAAGACCTGGTCTAGAAACTTCTGAATACTCTGGTTTCTTCTGTTTAATTGTAATATAAATCTCAGCAGAAATAGGTTCAGAGACAGGCTACAACTATGACCACAGTAACTGAATTCCCAACTCATGGGATGAAACTAAAATAATTTGACTTCATTTTACAAGGCAGAACAATTCAAAGAGGGGTCTTGAGAATCACCAGAAGTAAGAAGACGTAATTAAGCTGAAGGGCAATGCTGCACAAAGAGCAATAGGCCCATAAACTGTCAACAAACTCAGACCGGAAATAAGTGTCCTGTCATCAGAGGGTAAAGAACCTTTTACTTTCTCTATACTAATAGTGAATAAACTCATTTAGAATGAGTCAGAGTTCTTTTATAAAAACAATTACATAATGTGATTGTCTGCAGTGGAAAAGAAGATAGGAAGTTATAAAGCAGGAGCTTCTGTTTAGTCTTAAATTCCTTTACTGTTTAATTAGTTCTCTATGTTATTTGTTCTCCAAAGCTAATGAAAGTATCTCAACTGCTAGGCTGGCCTGTTGCAGGTATAGGAAATGTAGGACTATGTACATTTCCCTGTCTTGGTCCTTTTGTCCTTTCTTCAGCTGTGAACCCTAACTTTATACAGAATGCCACATCATGTCTGATTTCAGTTTGAAGAACAGATGAATTTTTATGAAAGGAAAGGACAGGTGAATGCTATTGTGCTGTCTAAGAGGCATCTCCTTCATGTTTCCTAGCAAAGGCTTACAGAGTTGTCTGCTCACACGTGTAGCCAGTTTCATCTGTGGAAACCCTTTCTGCTCCTTGGCGGGACAAACACCACCATGTCCTTCTCCAGAAACAAACTTGTTTGAAACAAATCCATGTAAGAAAAGGAAGCCCTGAGAGACCCAAGACCTTCTAGATCAGGAGTTTTCTTCGTAATTGTTCAGTTCCAGGCATTTAGATATGTTAAATGTGGTGCCAAGACAAAAAAAAAACCAAAACCAAAACCCAACCCAATAGCTTGTTGATCATTAAGGAATACTATAGGTAGTGTGAAAACCATGTGGAGTGAGCTAGAAAAAAAAATCATATAAGCATACATAATTACTGCTCCTTCTTTCCATATGTCAGTCTCTGAGAATTGTGTATCTCCACCTCTCATTGCACACAGTATTTGAGCTGTCACTGTACTGAATAGCAATTCTGAGGAAGGTGTCAAAGCAGAGTATTGAAAAAACTATTTTGAAACTGAGAAGAAGGAATGATTTCTGTAGATGTAGAATAAGAAATTACTCCTCAGTCAATTCACACATAGCCTGGTTTCTGAAACAGTTTATAGTGAAAGGCATGTATTGTTACAGGTAAACGAATTCCTGTTCTCTAGCATGTCTTTCCTTGGTTGGGTATTAATTGAAATAAATATGTATGAATGCACACACATAAAATAAGTGTTATTAGTATCTTAGAACAGAGGTCATCTGCTGACTCAAATAAACTGTCTGAGCAACATGGGCAAAATCAGTTACATTTCATAGAAAGTACTGTGAACAAATGCATCATATGTCAATACAAAAAATACATTTTCCCATCATGACAAAGCATATCACATTGCTGACAAAGCTCCATGACTATACAGTATACATAGAAACATGCTAAAAGTCTTATCCTGACTGGTTCCCTGCGTGGACCTTAGTTAAAGGATATTGCCCAGGTAGAACAGAAAGACTAAACCCATAATGTAGGATATGACTGCTTTCTCCCTCTCCTGAACCAGGCAGAAAGATCAAAACTTCTTAATTTCCAAGA
Organism: Strix aluco; assembly: GCF_031877795.1. Classification (NCBI taxonomy): domain Eukaryota; kingdom Metazoa; phylum Chordata; class Aves; order Strigiformes; family Strigidae; genus Strix; species Strix aluco. The sequence goes on from NC_133932.1 coordinate 44,809,809, forward strand.
AATGAGTTTCAACACAAACTGTGTATGCTCTCTTTGTGCATAGATTTCTTTGCTTCAGTTGCCACCCAGAATGGGGCGGGACTGAACATCTGAAAGAAAGGGGCTTTTCAAGTTGTAAGAAAAAGCACATTGCTTTTACTCCAAGCAGTCTTTAATGTTACACATCTCTGGCTTGACTAGTCAGGATTATTTTATGTCCCAGTAGTTTTCAGGAAATACCAGGCCTGGCCTTACTATAGCTCTATTTGCATCGACAAACTCTTTGCAGGACATAACCTGAGCTCTGTGTAGTAAGAAGTAAAATAAACCACATCTGGACCCAGGTAGTAGGTGTGCTGTCAGTTTATTTAAAACTAACCTTTTAGCCCTTTGCAGGAGTTTATCAGGCTCTGAGGAGTTATCTCAGGAATGGACATCTATAAAGCAAAAGGGAAAGCAATTCAGAAATATGGCAGTGTCACGTTGCTGGCCAGGTCCTGAAGACACAACTGTAGATGGAATAGTGTGCCCTGAATTAACAAAAAACTGGCAGTTGGGCTATTCAATGTAATTAACAGCTGTTTTATGGGTTGTCTGCCTCATTCGGTGCATATGTGTACTAAGGGGCTGCTGTAGTGATGCAGGAGAATAAATAAAGTCTCTGGGACTATGGAGAAAAACATCCTCTGTTGTTTTTTTAGGGAAGCTGAAATACATGTAATGTTTTGAGCACTTAATTTAAACCCAGTTCAAAAGAATTAAAACATTCACCTTTTAAAGTGGTCTTTACTATGATAAATACAACAACATAGCAATAAAACATTAAATTGTGACTTTGTTGTTCTGCTGTTTTATAGTTTGGCAGAGAAAGTGCTGATGAGCACATGAATGCATAAAAGAGACTAGAGAATCTTGGCTGAGTTGCCATTAATAAGGCTTTATTGAAATACAAATATGCCACAAAAATACAAAGCCAGCTAAAATATCTCACAGCTAAATCAGGTGGACCAAGACAAAGCCATCCCACTGGATATTATCAACACTGCTAACTCACATTTCTAAAGAATTAGAGTTTCAGTTTGGTTGCACAGGGGAAAGTGGTGGCTAGCAAATGTTTTTTATTCAATAATTTATTTTTTAAAAAACAAGTTTCTATATTTTTCCAGTTATTCTTCTTTGAATATGAGGTGCCTACATCTGTTATTGCTGTCTTACACTTTGGAGAAAAAAAAGCTATTACTTTGTAAAGAGTTTTCATTTCCTGTAATTGGCACTTAAGCATTCAGCTTCCTCTAAAAGACTATGTTTTACTCTCATGAATCTGAAATGATTCCTTGTTTCTGGGAAATACAAACAGAATAAAAACTAAAGGTTTATTAAGGAAAATGCATTCTCTTTCTCCTTTTGTCCAGTTTCATGCTGTGGCTCAGAACTGCTTTAAATTGTATTTTCTCTTTGAAAAATTTTTAGCATTTCTAAATATAAAAATATGTGCACATATCTGCATTCCTCAAGAGAAATATAATTATTGTAAATTCCATGATCTGTCCTATTTTGGTCACAGACCTAATCCAAAAAGCCTCAACTCATTTATCATTTCCATTGTTTGTTGAATAAATTTCTGTGATTTCCACATTCTATTAAGGAGAAGTCCCTTGCTACTGTATTTATTTATTTGTTTTGTTGTGATTTTGTTTCAGTAGAATGAGAAGCCACTAGTGTAAAGGACTTAAATAATTACCTCTTCTAGAACTTCTTTGTGTGGGAAACAGTTTCTTGACAGACACAGTGGCTGTTCTCTGTCGAGGCATAACTGAAGCTTAGTCACAGCATAAAGTTTGACGCCGAGGGTTTTCTGAACGTCACATGGGACAGTACACAAACCAAATACGAAGATAGTCTGAGTGGAAGAACATAGTAGTGGGAAGCCTCATCAGGGCTGGTATTGTCCCTGAGAACTAGGAAACAGCAGGAAATGAGTGTGCTTCACTCTATGGATATGTCTATATGACAAAGTATCTGTGGTGCATTATAGCTCAGCCTGGGAGCTTGTGACCTTCCCTTTTCCTGACTATGTGTTTGTTTGTGTGTTTGTTTTATCACAATATTTGAGTAATTCCTCTTTGTGGTTCTGCAGCGAGCCTGCTGGAACTCCCATGAGATAACGCAGCCTGCTGAAAACACACTGTGATTTCCTTTTGCTAAGGGAAACAGCCTTCCTGGGAACTGGGGTGTGTTATAGGGCAACTTGCCTTCCTTTCACAGCCTAGAAAGCAGACCATTGCATAACACTTTGGGGATGGAAATTGTTGCAGTTAGCCATCATGCATAGATTTATCGACCCCGAATGACATACAATTAAATGCATTTATGCTAGTATGAAAGAGTTGTAGACCCACTGGAGAAGCTCTTCTGATGGTGGTGAAAGTGTAGCAGAAGAGACGGTGGTCACCCAAGGAGCCTAGGGGCATATAGAGAGTTGGAATATGGTTCCACAAAAGCAACTCAAGCTAATATTTGCAGAGTTAGTGACAATATCTTTCCTGCTCCCTCTAATGCTGTTTTCTGCATTGCGACTGTGCAGCACATCATTCTGGCTGACTTCAGGACTTAGCAATACCTGCTGAGGTTGTTAACATGCATTTTATTTTATGTCTGATACATCTAAAGTTTTTGTGGGTCCAGCTTTGTTAATGATAAGAGTTGTTAAAAAAGAAAGTCTTAATTGGAGAATTATATTGTTTCAGCCTGGTCTTGTTAGTTCAGCGACTGTAAATAATATGACCCATTGCTTGTGACAGTGAAAAATTACTTTGATTCATACCAAATAGCACTCCATTCTCATATGCCATGATCATGCTGAAAAACTTTTAGTTTTTGAAACAGACAGGAAAGGATTGATCCTACAGAGATTCTCTAAGACAATTTGTTTCACTTTTCTATCACATCACTGTATCTGAAATTCTTATGGATTTTAGAAAACATACTGATTTTAGTCTTTGTATGTGCAAGTACAGGTAGATATACTTACTTTGGGAAACTTCTGGCTGATGGTCACAAACACAAACACAAAAGAAACAAGGTCACAAAATTGCTCCAGAAACTTACTAATGGTTTAAGAAATTATAATCTTTATTTTAATAATAACCCAGGAGTTTATGTGAATGTTCCTAACATGTTTCACTACAATAACAGCCAACTAACTCTAAAGATCTTGTCACTATATTCCAAATCACATGAGGTTTTTTTCTTCTCTTTGGAAAACTCTGTAGAGTTTGGCCGTGGCACTAGAAAAGTCCTTAGCTGGTTTCAGAACTTGTTTCTCTCTGATAGCTACTGTCAGTGTACAACTTTGACATTACATATACATTCTAACTTTCTAACTCTAGTAACTAGGCTTAAGAGCTCCTCAAAAATAAAAAATCCCAGGCTGTTATGACCTTTTTAAAGAATCATAGAATCACAGAAACATAGAAAGATAGAATGGTTTAGGTTGGAAAGGACATTAAAAATTATCTTGTTTCACAAAAAAAGACATTGACTACCTCAGACTTCACCATATCCTGCGTAACCAGGTATCCTGTTTCTTTCCAGAGAGGACCCACATTTTCCTTAGTCTTTGTTTTATCACTGACATACCTATAGAAGCTTTTCTCATTCCCTTTGGCAACCCTGGCCCGATTTAATTCTAACAGGACTTTGGCCTTCCTAACCTGATCCCTGGCTGCTCAGACAATTTCTCTGTATTCTTCCTAGGCTACCTGTGCTTGCTTCCACCCTCTGTAGGCTTCTTTTTTGTGTCTGATCTCACCCAGGATCTCCTTGTTCATCCATGCAGGCCTCCTGGTGGTCATACCTGACTTCCTCTTTGTTGGGATACATCGCTCCTGAGCTTGGAGGAGGTGATCCTTGAATATTAACCAGCTTTCTTGGGCCTTTCTTCCCTCCAGGTTTTATCCCATGCTGCTCTGCCAAGCAGATCCTTGAAGAGGCCAAAGTCTGCTCTTCTGAAGTCCAGGGTAGTGAGCTTGCTGTGTGCCCTCCTACCTGCCCCAAGGATCTTGAACTCCACCATTTCATGGCCACTGCAGCCAAGGCTGCCCTTGAGCTTCACATTCCCGACCAGCCCCTCCTTGTTGGTGAGAATAAGGTCCAGCATAGCACCTTTCTTCACTGGCTCCTCTATCACTTGGAGAAGGAAGTGATTATCAGTCTAAATTATGTATACCTTGGTTGACTTCAGTATTTTAAGCAAGTGATTTTCACAAGATAATATAGCAAAGGCCAGACTGAAAACTAATCAAACTCAGATGGCATCTGTCTCTTTGCCTCTGAGTACTTTGGAGCAAAGCCAGACTGTTTAGACATGTAATGGTTTTCTAATTTAAGTGGTTGAAAGTAGCCTTCAAACGTCGATAAAATTCCATAAGCTTGTAAGAGATATAAATAATTTAGGTGGAAATGTACTTTCCTAACTGATTTTCACTCTGTCTATTTCAGTGTTCTTCATATTGTTTCTTTCAAGATCACAGAATCAGAACAGTCTGTGTTGGAAGGGACCTTAAAGATCATCTAGTTCCAACCCACCTGCCATAGGCAGGGTCATCTTCCACCAGAACAGGTTGCTCAAAGCCCTGTCCAATCTGACCCTGAACACTTCCAGGGAGGGGGCATCCACAACTTCTCCGGGCAACCTGTTCCAGTGTCTCACCACCTTCACAGTAAAGAATTTCTTCCTTATATCTGTTCTAAATCTACCCTCTTTCAGTTTAAAACTCTTACCCTCATCCTATCACTACACTCCCTGATAGAGTCCCTCCCCATCTTTCCTGTAGGCCGCCTTTAAGTACTGGAAGGCCACTACAAGGTCACCCCGGAACTTTCTCTTCTCCAGGCTGAACAAGCTCAACTCTCTCAGTCTGTCCTCATAAGGGCGGTGCCCCAACCCTCTGATCATCTTTGTGGCCTCCTCTGGACCTGCTCAAGCAGATCCATGTCTTTCTTATGCTGGGGGCCCCAGAGCTGGACACAGTACTCCAGGTGGAGTCTCATGAGAGCAGAGTAGAGGGGGAGAATCACCTCCCTCGATCTTCTGGCCACATTTGTCTTGATGCAGCCCAGGATACTGTTGGCTTTCTGGGCTGTGAGCGCACATTGCTGGCTCATAGTCAGTTTTCCATCCACCAATACCCTCAAGTCCTTCTCTGCAGGGCTGCTCTCAATCCACCCATTGCCCAGCCTGTATTTGTTCTTGGGATTGCCCTGACCCATGTGCAGGACCTTGCACTTGGCCTTGTTGAACTTCACAAGGTTTGCCTGGGCCCACCTCTCAAGCTTGTCAAGATCCCTCTGAATGGCATCCATTACCTCCAGCGTGTCAACCGCACCACACAGCTTGGTGTCATGGGCAAACTTGCTGAGGGTGCACTCAATCCCACTGTCCATGTTGCCGACAATGACATTAAACAACGCCGGATCAAATACAGACCCCTGAGGAATATCACTTGTCACTGCTCTCCACTTGGACATCGAGCCATTGACCACAACTCTTTGCTTGCAACCATCCAGCCAGTTCCTTATCTACCAAGTGGTTCATCCACCAAATCCATGTCTCTTCAATTATAGAGACAAGGATGTCATGCAGGATAGTATCAAATACTTCGCACAAGTCAAGGTAGGTGATGTCAGTTGCTTTTCCCTTATTCACCAACACTGTAACCCCATCATAGAAGGCCACCAAATTTGTCGGGCATGATTTGCCCTTAGCAAAGCCATTTTGGCTGTCACCAAGCACGTCCTTATTTTCCATAAGCCCTAGCATATTTTCCAGAAGGATCTGCTCCGTGACCTTGTGAGGCACACAGGTGAGACTGACTGGCCTGTAGTTCCTGGAGCCTCCTTTTTTTCCCCTTTCTAACAATGGGCGTTATGTTTCTCCTCTTCCAGTCAGCAGGATCTTCACCAGACTGCCACAACTTCTGAAATATATTGGATAGTGGCTTACCCACTTCATCTGCCAGTTCCCTCAGGACCTGTGGATTCTTCTCATCAGGTCCCATGGACTTGTGCACCTTGAGGTTCCTTAAATGGTCTTGAACCTGATCTTTTCCTACAGTGGGCTCAAATGAATGCTAGGCTGAAAATGAAAAGTTAGGTTGAAATGAAAATGAAAGTTAGGTTGAAGGCAATAAGACAACTGTCTTTGCAATGGAAATGTTGAATACATGCTTTCAGAATACGTCATGTCTTCTTTCACAGGGGAGAAGAGTCCTAACCATGAGCTAGAAGTTTATCTCCTGCCAGGAGCATGAAATTTTGCCTCAACTGTTATTAAATTAATTTGTATAAAAACTTGGTTAAACCTGAAATTTAGCCTGAAACCCGAAAGAAAAAAGAAACAAAAAAGTAGCTCTATGAAGTACTGATGTCACTGAAAGACATAAGCAAGACTTAAGTTTGACACTTCTAAAACATAAATTCAGATAGAGATAAGATTCTTTGTGGGAATCACCATTATTAGAGGATTCAGCGTGAGTGTTTGGAAGCAATACAAGAATTAAGCTGAGAAGGGATGATCCTTGTAGTGTTGATGTGCACTGCAAACTAGGACTCAAAAATTACTTTCCAATGGTGTTGCAGGTAGTGTGCAGTACTCTGATGTACTATGAAAATAAAACCTAGTAGCAAGTAGAGAAAGCTGATACTCCAGCATCTAAAGATTTCCCTGACAGGCAAATTTGAGGCAGTGCCCTCTGGAATTGGTGCTATGCTTAGTTAAATTAACTAAGCTTGTCTTACTATCCTCGCCGTAACTATCCTGTTATAAATCCTGTCACAGTGCACCTGCTGGGTTGCAGCTCTGGTGAGCTGGACTGAGAAGGGCGATCAAGCAATCTGTATTGCTTTGGTGATTGTGGACTCTTGTGTATCTCTACTAATTTATGCCATTACCCTCGGAGAAAAGTGGAATAAGGAGAAACAGAAATGGGTTTGTTCCTTTGTCCTTTGGGCTTTCAGAAGCTTAATGCACACCATGTGCAAGAATTATTTTATGGTGACAAAGACATAGGAGGGAGCTATCTCGAAGGGACTGTGAATGTTTGGCTGGGTATTATAACAGTGAAATATGTTAATTACATGTTAAGCATTCAGACACCGTTTATTTACATTTCATGTAAGCTGTTTCTAGGGATGGAACAAGTGGGTTTCCTTCAATTAGGATATGTTTAAAAAGCCTGATCAGGAATGCAATTTTTAATGTGGGTTGTTTGGTTTTTTTCCTGTGTATGTGTGGTTTTAACAGGCTCAGAAAATGGATTTAGGCTTTGTTCTTTTATAGGTCTGAAGCCATCAGAAAACAAATTGTATAGTAAGATGTTTTTGTTCCTGAAGAAAGGAAAAATAATATATTCATCAATTGTGTCCAGCTCTGATCACTTTAGCTCTGTCAACAAGTGGAATAATTTCAGAAAGGAGCAACCAAATATTCAAAGCAGGGGAAAAATTCACATCAGAAGACTTAAAAGACTTGGATAATTTGCATAATATGGTGAACAAAAAGGAACAATAAGAAGGCATATGAATGCTCTGAACAGGTTCCATGTGAATCATGACATGGGTTGGATTTCTTTGTAGATAATATAAATAACTATACTAGTATTTATAGCAGTTTATTTTGAAAGGGATAAAACCAGTTATATTTATGGGAATAAGCTAGTCTATATCTGAAAAGAGTTAAGGACAAACCTATCTTGGAAACATAATTATCTTCTGTCAGGTTCAGCCTCATAATTACAAAAGTATTCCCAAAATGGGACAAAAAATTTTTTGCTGATTATGTTTATAAGATATTATTTTTAACAGATGGACTGTAGATCAATGCAGAGTTGCTGATTTAGGTACTTAATGGCTTCCATTATCACTGAGTGCATTGAAATTCTTAATATTTATCCATATGAGAAGCAAGGAACTACTCCATTGTACAAATAGGAATCTAATGTTTTGAATCAATATTTAAGTGACTTGTCCAAGGTCATGTAAGGACTCTGGCAGACTGGGAACTCAATGTCAAACTCTTTTAGTTCACCCACATGTTTCTTTATCCAGTGGACTACCTGAATCTGATGTGAGAAAGGTTGTTAGAAGCATCCAGTTTTGGCTGTCAAATTCAGGGGAGGTCACAACACTCAAAACCAGACCTTGCCCTGGACCTTCATCAATCTCCAGAAAGCTTTCTTCAACCTTCCCTGAGGGAACATCAAGACTCTGCAGGAAGCACATAAGCTCAGATGGTGGACACACCTCACACAGTTCCCTGCAGAATGCCAATATCTGATGGTCCTCTGTGTAGGACCAGCAAGCTTCCCATAGAGAGCCACTGTTGACTACAGTTTTTCTTACAAGCTGTACTTGAAGAGCCAAATAAATAAAGCTCTTTTTATCCTGCATCTCCCTATGCATATATGGCCTACAAATGTTTCCCTGCATTAACAGGAATAAGGATTTGTAATTATAGATAGTAACTTTTGTGAAAGTACATGGAACACTTTGGAAACACTTGTTATAAACACAAACAATTTTCAAGAATGCTAGTCTTTGATACAAGCAAAACAAAAAGCAAGCAAACAAAAAATTATTATGAGAATGCATGCATCTAGAAGTTGCAGAAGTAGGTTTCAAAATGTAGTTATAAATTGGCCAGACAAACTAATAGAGTGAAGGTGGGTTTTTAAAACAGCTAAGCCAAGTTTTGAAGTAGTAAAGGAAGGTTGATAACTCTCAAATAATTACCTAGTGTTAATTTAAGTGGTCTTCCATGAGTTACAATGATGTTTGTCTATAAAGATGGTTTTGCTCTCTGTATGTCCATCACCAAGAATTTAGGAATACTTTTATTTTCTTTTGCAATTATTTTAGAGATGTAGAGTTCTGTTTTCAGTAACTACTGGGAAAATAAGATGAAAGAGAGCTTTGGGGAAACAATTTTTTGTAAGCTTTGTGTTGGTCTTCAAAAATATGTTTCTTTGGAATAGATATTAAAGGATTCTGTTTTTCAGTTAATTGAATTCAATATAGTATTTTCAAAAGTTCTGTGTTCCGAAATATTTCAGAGAGTTTTGTCTATTGATTCTAACTGTGTGTGCTGTGTGCAAAAGTGTTGCAGGCATGTTGATACCAAATAATGCTGATGGAAGATGAAAATGAAGTAGAGGTAAGAAAACTGAACGGAAAAAAAACCCAAAACCCTAAGAACAGAGAAGGCAAATGCAACATCACAGGTATAGATCAGGGAGTGTCCTGTGATCCTTATTGACATGTGTACACCTTGTCTCTGTTGTGGCTACATTTTGGGACAATTTTACTATGTCTCTGCATACTTAGGTTTTACTTTTTAAAAAAAGGGCATGCCAGCAGAGCAGGAGTTTTAATGCACCCTAATAAGTGCTCTCCAATTTAAGGCAATGTATTGCACACCACAGGGATGCAACAGATAGGGCCCATTCATGTACAGAGTGAATTTAGCTGTGGTGTAAGTGTGTTCTGCAAATCTCATGTGCTGTAATTCACTAGAGTGGTTGTGTACCTGATGACTGTAGATGAAGTCTTACTGCACTGATAGAAGAAAGCAGTAAGATGGAGGAAAGTACTTAATCACTAGTAATGAACATATGATTAAATCCCACTAGAAGTAAAGGGAATTACATGATTAAGTGTTTTTCTGTTTCAGAGAGAAATTTAAGCACATGTTTATGTAGCTCCTAGAATAGTTTCAGTAGGCAACTGCTTTCCTTATAAATACAAAGCACACAGTCTTTCTGTGGCAATCTGCTTGTTTTATTTAATTTAGGTGCAAACTTGGGAACCTGGCACATTGTCAATAAAGCTTTTGAGCAAAGTTTAAGAGTCCCTGTATGATAAGAAGTGTTGAAGGGACAGAAAGGAATTTTAGACTTAAATATTTGAAGTAGAGAAAAAATGGTCAAAAATTTGTCTCTGTGATGTCAGAGTCAAATATTTTTTTTAACACCTCTCTTTCATGGCTAGAGGCAGAGAAGCATGAAGACTGTGAATAAATGACTGAGAAAATATTTTAATATATTGAAAAAAACCCAAACCTGCCCCAGTTATATAGTTGCTGCAGTGTAAATTTACTATATCAGGTAGTATTTTTTTTTTTTTTTATTAAGAGTGATGGATAAATATCACGCTGTTCTGTTATGTTCTCTCCTCTCCATTACTTCCAAATATCTCTAAAAGGCTTTTGTAATCTGAAACAGTAGAAGATTTCTATCTTTTTTCTTTTGACTCTGTTTTCTGTAAAATCCATGTCAACAGTTGCTCATGAAAAAAGAGATTTTACAGCTTCTGAGAATGTCAGGTGTGGTAAAGAAGGCATCCAAATTACTTTGTGTAGTAGTATTTATATTATCTTTTAAAAGGCATGAAAAATTATAATTGTATAGGCCTTGTTTCTAATTTTGTTTCCTTAAGCATATTCTCTTATCTTGTGCATACTCCTGATAGGAATTTTGAAGACTCTGGTAATGAGTTAACTTGAGCTCAGTTAGAGATGAACACCACAGTTGCTGTTTGCATGGGAATCGCTCCGTGGCATAACTTTGCCCTCTTCTTTTCACATTCATTAGACGAGATTTCAAAGCAGACACAAGGAATAAGGAATTTGTATGTCAGAGACTTTAAATCCAAGAAAATATTCTTCAGTTCTATTTCTGAAGGAGCTCTGATGTTCAGTGTTCCTGATAGTGGAGCTTTACAGCTTTATTGGTTCAACTGCAACACTGAAAAATGGAGTATTTGGAATTTTGTTATTGTTTGTCTTTAAAAATAAGAAAAATGAATACAGTAAGATGAAGATATTAACATAAGATTTTCTTGTTCTGACAGTACAGCATGTAAGCCCCTTGTACTATGTGTGTTTCCATCTAGCACTTCTGAGCAAATGTCTTGTTTAACAGTTCTTCACCATTAAGCCTTTTAGTTCTCGAACCAATCAATATATTCCTGATTAGAAGTGGATGAAAGGGAAGTACATCAGTCTTTAAATTCATGCTTGCAAAAGTGAGGACACTTTTTTACCACACATACACTATGCTAAATGTGAAATGCCTTATCTTCATTTCAGTGCATCCATGTTGCTGTGGATATTTCCTTCCTTCCTTCCTTCCTTCCTTCCTTCCTTCCTTCCTTCCTTCCTTCCTTCCTTCCTTCCTTCCTTCCTTCCTTCCTTCCTTCCTTCCTTCCTTCCTATCTGTTTTGTATTGCCTTGGATTCCAAGTAAAAATCTTTTCATTATGAAAGGAACAGGGTGCTTAGAACTTCATAGACTAGAAGCATTATTCAAGGTTTTGGGGAGAGGACTTGCTCTTGCTTGTTTTCCTGCAGCACCTTGCATTCATAACCTGAATAGCACCATTGAAAATCTACTCAAAGCTCTGAAACAAGAAAGAAAATAGCACTATGACTTTTCTGTTTTTCAGAATGTGGTCTTCAAGACAACTTCTAGTGCTTAGATAACTGTAGCTTTCTATTCTTTTTAACCATTGTGGTGTCTAGCAGTGTTAATGTACGTACAATTTCATGCACACTAATTCTGGAACTTCTACACAACTTGTTAATATTTGTCAGCAATGTTTTTTCTTCATTTTTACACTTTTTTCTCAAACTGCATTTCCTTAATATCTCCCACTCTTATCTGATAAGAATACATACTCATACCACAACCACACCCAAAATATATCTAACAATTTTGAAAATATCTGTACAATATACTACAAATTACACCATAAAGAGAACAGCATAAAGTAGTTCCCTTTCTTCTTATTTTAGATGGAGAAAACACTGTAGTGTGGGGTAATTAAGATTTTAAGGCTCACTCCACATTTGAACTAATTTACACGTGTTCTTTATAGCCTTGTTTCTTAAAGATGTGAAATTTCTATTTCTTAAATTTCTGTCTATCCTCACCCTCCTGCAAACAACATTGCTGAATATTTTCTACCAGATCTTACTGAAGCATGAGTTCTCAAAGGCATTCAGTTTTGACAAGCTTAATGAAATTGTTGGCCAAAGAGAATTAAAGACCATCTTATGTGCCCTCAATGAGGGAAAGAGAGAAATGTCAGCATACGCTTTACTAGACATCAGTGAATCGACACTGGAAAGCATCATCATCACATGGATTCGTAGAACACCTGGTTTCAGGATCAAAGCCTGGTTTGCTGTCTGAGAAACATCCTGGATGAAAGATCGAAAATAAAACCTATTTGTACAAAGAGGCTGTAGAGTTGGGGCAAAGCATTTCCAACAATCAGGTTTTATAAGCTTGGAAGCAGCTTATTTAATCATGTTACACCTTTTACTTGATGTAACTGTTGTTAAGATTAGAAGCTTCTGTTAAAAAAAGCATGCAGACACTGAAAAATGCAATTTTACAACTGAAAGGAACATTTCTCTTAAAAATCAGAGTATGTCTTTTATTGGTGCTGCCAATCACATAAAGAAATAAATTAATTTCTTTTGTGCCGTATCTAATTACATTAAAGGAATAAGTTTTAAAAGACTTGGCTCATTTTTCACTCTACCCAGGAGATTAAATTTAAGATGCTAATAGTTTGGAAAATATCACTTGGAGAACATATGACTTTAATCAGTTCTGGTCTTGGCTTGTGCTTAGGGAATTTTAACTGAAAAGCTTGCCTGTGTTCCTCCAGCAGATTTTTATGTTCATTTCTGTTTTTTCTGCATCAGTCACATGGTTTTGATTTGCACTTTAGACCTTGGTTTTCTGATTTAAGTGTGCTGGTGTCCAATCAAACTTTGTATTTACTTGTCAATGATATTCATCTTCATCATTCATATTCAAAAAACTGTATCTTCTGGCAAATTTTGAAAAAAACAACTTTTACTGTGTTTTACTGTTTGTGAACCGTATGAGAGTAAGTGCTGTTACATGAAATTGTAGTCCCAACACTTTGATTTGAAACGCAACATGCAAGGCAAATGCCTTTAGACTTAGCAGTCTGGTGTTGGAAAGCCAGAGATCAGGTCAGAGCTGATAGCAGATTTTTTCTTTTAGAGCTGTAAAAGTGTTATGTCATTGCATTAAGGTACTTAGGACTGTACAGGACCTTTTCGGTAAGTAAAACTAATCATCTGCCATCACAGATACTGCACAATATAATGACTTTCATAAGCTTACAAAAGACAGCATTATAAATAATTAGGAGTTTGGTTTTGGTTTTTTTTAAGTCTCCAGTAGTGGGGACTGGAAATCTGTTCTACATCCCAAATGTTCAAAGCTCTAAGAATTAGAAATCTTACCATTTCCATAAAATGCACTTCTAAGCATTTTGTCCCTCTTTCAAATATGCAAATATTTTCCTTTGTTTTAAATAGCTCTTCTGTCTTGTTGGTATTTTTTCTGAGATTTTTACAGAGCAATCATGGCCCATATTCAGTAGGCTAAATGCAAAAATATTAAACAAAATGTGATACAAATCCTTACTAATAGCTCAAGTCTGATATTTTCTCTTCAGTACCAGTACAGTTATGTGTTATAGTCCTTTCCTTTAACACCTTCTTGTCTGCTTTTTAATTCATCAGTAGCATCTTCATCAGTTGGACCAATATTTCACAAATATTCAGTAGATTAAATATGCTGAAAGCCCAGAGGTGGAGAAATTGCTATATTTCTATTGTCTATAAAGCTTATTAAAATATCAAGTCAGCTAAACTAATTTCTTTTCAGTAAATTATGTTACATTTTATCCCCATTTTCCCTTGACATCTATGTTTGTATTGTTTTCTTCAAAATTTGTTCCAAAAATTTGCATACTTTAGACATCAAATTGCCAGGTGTGATAATTCCTTAATTGCTTTTGTCCTTTTTTTCTTGCTGTAGATACTTTGTCCTTTTATATTCACTAATCTCAGACTTGACAGAGTTAGTCAAGATTTTTGTTACCAGAGTTAATATTTGTTTTGTTACCTTTTTCAGGTTTCTGCTGAGTTCCTTGAGTTTTTCTTTCCTTTCTAGCGTGGTAATTTCAACACCTCTGTTCTTATTACGTATCGTGCCTTTATGTCCTCAAAGAATTCATAATGAAAACTGAGAGTATTCATTTGATTTTAGAGACTTGCTTAGATTACCCTTGCTGGTTCTTTGCTTAGGAGTCCCACTTTTTATTGTCTTTTTTTTTGTTTCTTAAACTGTTTCTTTTATTTCTCTGTAAGGTCTCAGCTCTCAGCTTGACTTCTGGCAATTCTTGTTTTAGCCCTACATTTCTTGATAGCTAAGATATAGCTTGTTAATTGGTGCTTTTCCTGTTCATAAACCTGAAGTTTATTCCTGATATTTTTATTGGAGTGATTAGGCTGGGTGTCCTTTCCTCCTCCTTTCCTTTTCTGCTTCTTTGACATACAGATTCTTGATAGTCTTAGGTTTACAACTCATGGAGATTTCAGGTTTCTGTCATTCACATCTCTGCACTTTTTGGCACAGTGCAATGCATCAATTAATTTTCTTAGTTTATAAAATTTAACCCTTTCAGAATGCCAAACATAGTACTGTTTATCTTTTTAATTTAAATTGAGTCAAGTCATAGTGACTTTATTAAAGCTTAAAATGTGTGCAATTATTTTTGGAGTCTCCTCAGTATTTATGAATTTAAAAGAATTTTTTTTTTTTTTTTTAGTGAGAATTTAGGGAAAAACTGACAGCTTTTTATTTCAACCAATGGCTGATATTATCTGATGTTAGATAAAATTCCAACAGGTGGGCTGCATGTTGTTCAAACTTCAACCTAATCCAAAGCAGGAGAGAAGTAGCAGGGCATACTGCAACATTTCTGCTTTCGAGACAGTCGGTGACCCACTAATATGGTTCTCCAGTTTCATTACCATTATTCTTCTCTATAAAAGAAAGAGGAAGATAATCAATGACAAAAAGCAAATCTTTAATACATATTAATTCAAACTCCTTTCCAGAAGATGTACAAAATGGATTTATGGATGTTAGGGAACAAAGAAAGTAGCTTCATTCTCATTAACAACCATCTCTTCTACTATTTAATCCAAATGTGCTGCAATACAATATTTTAAACTTGTATTTCCTTATACCTAGTTATCTACGTTATCTACTCTCCACTTGCAAAAATTCTTCTTTTGCTTTCTTCATAATTTTATTCATAGTCCTGTTAACCAGAAAAATTATATGTCCTGTTCTATCTTTGTCCACCTTTTCAGATGCCTTGCAAAGAAAAAATTTTTCAAATAATTACTTCCTCTTTAATTAAAAGTCAACACCTATTGAAGTCAGCTTGTTTTGCAGACCTTCAGTTCTTTCATATTACAACAGCGCCAATTGCTTCCCTTTTCTGTTTTGTTTGTTTCAAATTCAGCTAAAAAGTTTGTTATACTTCCTTCACTGGCAGTCTTCCAGAATAATAGTAATGCTCAGAAATTGATTGAATAGCTCTGTCATTCCAGAGAGCAAATTAAATCAGAAATGCACCTTTCTAACTGTAGCTCCCTTAATTCTCTTAATCTGCAACCAGTGCACAGGAAACAGTTCCCAGTCCAATTATCTTGAACATTGAGATCTTTAAAAATGCACAAGGAGCTCAAGGGACACGCAACATGTGGCACTGCAGAGCGACTCAAGCCAAAACTAACATCCCTGCAAGAAGATTAATGCATGAAGAAACAAGTAAAATTAAAGTGAAAATTTATCATTCTGTTTTCAGTGTTTTGATTAGGAAATTAACAAGTTTTCTAAAAGTGCTTCATGGAAATCACATGAATTTAAGAAGAGTAGGAAATATTACATAAACCTCATGACATTAATTACAGAGCAATGGTATAATTAACAATTATCTGATTATTGTAAGCTGCTAATCAGTAGTTTATAACTTAGCAGTTACCCTGCTTTGCCATGTTCTGGGTGCTGAGGACTGAACAAGGCCCACCATAGATAGATACTTCCTATGGGGGAAAAGTGTGGGTGACGCATCTCCTGATGCTCAGATTGCCGCTCTTTGTAACACCACCAGAGTCCAGAGAGTGTCCCAGTGAGGCTAACTGCTTTCATTAACGGTGTTGTATATGCCTATCTAGCCTCAAATGCTAACAAGTAGGTTGCACGTTAGATTCCTGACAGGTTTTATAAGAAAGACTCAAACAGAGCAATTGTGGTTTGTAAATCTCAGGAAATGTTCTTTCTATATTTAGCCAAAGCACTTTTCTCAGCCATATCAATGGGACATAAAAGGAAGGATCCCAAATGGTGAGGAAGAGTCTAAGAACCCCATGTGGCGAGTCCTTAACATTGATGTCTCCATAGCACTGTTCTACATCTTCCTCCACTTTTAAAATACGCTATTAGAATAAGTGCACAGCATCACATACGGGTTTAATTTTTGGTTTAAACACTAATATACACTTACCAGCATATCTCAAAGGCTTTTTCTGTCCAAAGAACATTATTTTTCTATCCTGGTGTCTATTGACTTCTCTTTTTGTCTGTTTGAAGTCTGTGGGTCTCTCTGAGTCTGTTAAGGATAGAACTTCTGGAGTGTTTCTTTTTCCTTTTCTTTCTCCTATACTTCATATGTGGATCTCATTGTCTTCTGATCGGAGAGACTTCAGTCCCATTCAAGCTGATAAATTAGAGTAGATTTATTTCTGTCATCATCCAAGGAAATTTCTGTTGCTTTCCCCCCCCAGCTTTTCTTTTGAATCATATGAAATTTGTGATACAAAATACATATTGTATTTATAACATTTTATTTAATGCCTCTAGCTTATCTCAAATGCAGTGTTGCTTTTTTTTTTTTTTTCTCCTTTCACAGATGAGAAAGTACTTTAAGTGGATATATTTACAGTACTTCACCATCCTGAGGTCAAAAGACCAGTAATGGTTCTCTGTTTAGGAAGGGAAAAGCAAAAAATAAATTTATTCTGAAGCAATATTGAATGCTTCAGTTTACCATATATGTTTTCATAATACTGCTAGAAATTAGTAAATATACTTTTGCCTCCAAGTAGTGAAGAGAATGGAACCACGTACTTAACAAGAAGAGTCCCATTGCCTCCAAGGGGACTTAAATTTAATCTGCTATGAAGAATGCTCTGCTTTTCGGTAGTGTCAGCAAAATAGCCTAGATGTGCATAGTGGGGGGAAATGTCATTTTCTTGAACCAATCTATAAGATAGTCCTTTGGACTGCCACACTTTAATAAAGTGGTAACTCTTGCTATAGTGCAACATGTCTTTGTTTTATATCTTCGCCTATTTTTCAATTCATGTCATGATTCAACCAACTCCATGTATTCTAGTATAGGAATAATTCATATAGAAAAGACTGAAATAATTTGACCTACTATTCAACAGAAGAGCTAGGCTTTTGGAATTTTTTTCCCAGAAAATCTGAGAAAATATAAAAATAGAAATATATATAATGCCAAAAATGTTGCACAAAAATAATCATTACAAAAAATTATTCAGGATGGTTTCTGTACTATAGAATGTAATATTTTCTTTATAAAAGTGTGAGGCAGTTAGCTTATAGCTGTTAGCTGGTCAATAATCCACTTTTTGGAACCAGCTGCTTTTTTTTGTAAATTGGTAAACCATAGTAAAATTTTCTGAAATCTGCTGCAGAATTGTAAGCTAAGACTTCCTGCATTTTAGGACACATATGACCATCAGAAATTTTGTTCCTTGAATGAAAAATGTAATTTTGATATGTGAGCAAGTATGCACAGCCAATAATTTTACTGCCATGTTTCTTGTCTTTCAGATATGGGATTTTCAAAGAAAGCTCGGAAAAGGGTTTTAGAGTCATTCTGAGAAAAAAATACAGGAACTGTTCTTATTCTGTTCCCGCTCAGTGACAATTTTTTCCATTAACACCTAGTTCAGACTGAATTTGCTGCAGCTCTTAAGGGAAAGTCTGAATTTTCACCAGTTCAGATGAAATAGTAAAGACGAAGACGATTCCAAGATACCTTTCTGGGATTAATTCTCCACTTCATGTATGAAAATGAGGTTTAAAGTCATAGCAAAGAGTTACAAAATAAGAAGCCTTTTCCCAATGTATCCAGAAATTAACACCTGTTTGTCTTTTAACTTCTTTCCCTCTTCAGTAGGAGTTAAGTAGCTGCATAGCAAAATGTTTCTTAAGCCGGTCATTCAGCAGCATGCTCTGCTACATGCAAGGCCGTGGAGTGACATTTTTGACATTTCTAAGGGAAAAAAAGGAAAAGAATTATAGTGAGCAGGGGATATTTTTCTTTTTGCAGTCAAGAACTATACAGTAAAAATATGTTTTTCAATTATTTTGAGAGCAAGGAGTATTTAGGAACATCCACTGATGCTGATTTGTGTATCAGCTCCTAGTGGCCTTAGTGCAAATTGTACATGCCGATCAGTGACAGTACATCTTTCAGAACTGCCTTGTAGAATTAAAGGGAAACAAATTATAAGGAGGTGAAGTGTTTCACGTCATGTACAGCCCTTCTCACTACTTTAGAAAGTTCAAACAATCGTGACAATGTTGGAAGCCCAATCTCATTACATTGAAATTTCTCACAGTTTAGGAAATTCCACATTTCTCCTGTCCTAAACCTGACATTTCATTAAATGAAGATAAACTACACACACATTAGCAGCTTGTATGTGTATTACTTTACCAGTCTGTTTCAATTAAAATAAAGATTAGACAGAAGGCATTTCAGAGAGTTTTTCTGCAGCATACTACGATTCTCAGATTACCACCAAAAATACTGTACTCAGTGTATTTTTACAGAAAATTAATCATCTGTATGCATGAAATGATGAGAATTTAGTAAAGAGTATAGTAAAGTATAGACCACTCTAATGAATTAGACTTCTAAATTTGTTATGCAGCCTTTCATCATGCATTTTTTCCCATTTTCTACAGCAATGTAGAACAGGGAGGTGATTTCACTAGAACCCGTTTCTTATTTGTCCTATGACATAGCCACATACCACTAGGTGCAAAGTTTTATGGTTTATAATAATTTATAATTACACTTTTCTACTCTTTTAGTCTATGTGTTTCAAGGGGCAATTAAGAGGAAAGAAATAATTATTAGTTTGGAAAATTATTTTTTAATTTTTAATTTTGGAAGTTGTTAATTTAGAAAATATATTTGTGTGTAAGTATGTATATATTATTTCCTTCATATATATGCACAGATTATAATATATATTTTGAGAGAGAGAGTGTACGTGTGCATCTGCAAGTGACAGCGTGCCCATATGTACAAGGACTTTCTAAATTTTGACTCCTCTAATTTGTCTTTTGATTTGTCTTTTGAAACAACAACAAAAGATTTTTAATGCTTCTATTTGCTAAGTTCACAAAACAGTAAGTAAATTTAGGTTTTAGATTTGAGTCTAGAAAATGAAATGGAAATGAAACGCATTGTGGAATATGTCTTTACAACCTGTGTTTTATATTGCGTTACACGCTCTCTGTTTTAGTTTGACGACTATTTGTGTAATGAAATTCTGATATTCCTTTCCCTAAATAGGGTGTTTTCTCTACTTGGATAGGTTTAAGATTGTGGTGTCTCTCTTGATTAGAAGTTAATGTCTTGTTTGTGAAATGCATCCTTGAACACTGAATCTCTTTGCACTGTAACTTTTATTTTAAAATCCAGACTTCTTCAGGAGCACTGCAATCTCAGTTGTACTCAATATACACCTAACGAAGACTGCAGTATTGATTAGTTTTCCAGTTCATCAGCCAGATCAGAACACTGAGAGGAAAAAAAAATGTCTTCAGACTAAACGATTTTTTCGTTTTTTCCTTATTTTGATGATTAAACTTTTAATGTAAAATGAAATATGTTATTCTCAGGCATGCTTGAAAAGCAGAAGTCAAGAGCTAAGTAGTCAAGCGCTGCCAATAATAGAGTTATATTATGTTCCCATATCAAGCGGCTCAAGAATGAGGAGACCATGATTATGGCAGCTGACTTTCCTTCTTCACCTAACATGCGGGCTACATGCTGTCCCATGTTATGTTGTCCATCTGCCTGAAGAGTGTGACTGTAGTTTGGCAGCCTCTTGAAAGGGTTTTAAAGAAGGAGAAAGGTAAGGAGAAAAACACTTAAGAGGGGAATATATGAACTCAATTTTCAATACGATTGCTGAGACCTGGGAACCAAGAGATATTTAGGGCAAAAGCCATCATTCTCTGTGGGTGAGAGTGTACTCTACTACTCAATTTAAAGTAAAAACCCATGTAGACACAACTAAAACACTAGTTTTGACAAATTTATTTACATATATGAAAACAACATATTATTACATAATTATATAGCATAGATATATATTATAGAATACAATGATATATTATATTATCATATAATAATTGTTATATATCATAATCATATAAGAACATATTTATATAATGTATAGAACATTGTATGATAGTATAATATAATTATGTATTGTTGTACATACATGAAGAAAAATTAAAGTAAATATAGGCCTTTTTTATATGTTTGGATTGCCCCAAAACCAGCTTTTAGAAATCCCTTCAGACGGAGTATGGAAGAGGTAACAGTGCTGAATCTGTTCTAATTCTGGTTTCTGGAAGTTTTGTCCTAGCCACTCTCCACACTTAGACCTGTTATTTTAATCCTGAAATATGTTAGGGAAATATAATTTCTGTCAGCTTTCCTTAGTCTTCAGAATGAAGATTTCCCTTTTAGGGGGCATCAGGTCTTATAAAAATCCTAACAATTAGGGGACAAAAACTCTCTTCCAAAGAATCTGTAGCAAAAGGAAGTCAGTGAACATCTATCTAAGGACTCTGTGAGGAATAAAGGTATCCTCCAAACCTTCCTCATTATTTTCATCTTCTGTTGCCTGTTGCTGCCTCCCTGCACCTCTCAAAGAGCCTCTGGGAATGCAGGGAATATATTGTACAAAACATGTTTCAAACCCAGCAGAAGATCCTCCATTTAGAGATCATACATTTAAAGTACAGCTTTCAATAAGAAAAAAGCTTTTTCAGTGTTGTGGACTTTCCAAATGCTGATTCGTTTAACAATGATACCTGACCCTGACAATTTTCCTCAAACTCACAGCAGCTCATACTGCTTACAGCTAATTTCCTACATGTGAAACCCCTGCTAGTTCAGCAAGACTTAATAGATTTCATGGGACATAGCTGAAAGTCGTCATGGAGCTAAATCTTTCCCCTGCAGCCAGTTAAACAAAGGAGACCACTGGAGGACCTTCAAGGGAAGCAGGTCATGTTTTCCCTCTGTTCTCACCTCTCGGGAGAGACTTGTGAAGTGAGGGGCTCTGGACTGGTGTGCAGGTTGTGGGCCCCCAGGGACGACCAGTCCTCTTCACATTAGTACCGGCTCCTCTACTTTCTCTCCCTATCCTGCAGCTCCCTGGCAGTCCCTGCCATCTTCAGCAGGATTACCCTGCCAGCATGTAGTACCTTTTTCTGAAGATGCATAGAAACCTAGGAGACAAGTTAATTCTGTATCAAAAGATATTTGAGAGGGCAGAGGAGGCGAGAGCTCTCTGCACACTACAGGAAGTATTTACCATTCACTTTACAGAGGTTTTTATTTCCCTGCTTACAAGAAGTGAGATAAATTAAGACAGCTCATAAGCTTATTCTGGCCTGAAGTAAACAGGGAAAAGTTTGGCCTTTGAATGCCTGGTCTAAACTTCAGTGATTTTTTTTTTTTTTCCAGGTGCATGTAACCTAGTTTTAACGTGCCCTTCTTCATTATACTGCCAGATGGTGTTTAGTCATAGCAGATGAAGTCAGATTACCCATATCACCCTTCCTTTTTAGCCTGGCACGAATATATTGAACACCAGTGCTTGATAACACTCAGCTGCTGGATTAAAGATATCTTTGACATTTCCTTTGTCAGGAGCCTGAAGAGCCAGCACAATCATGCCAAACAAATAACTGACAGTTATTCACCATATCATCAGTTGAGCCATTTTGTGCCGTGCCTCCTTCTGACCTCGTAAGGTAAGTGAAGCTGGTATTTGTACTACTTGAAGAGAAACTTCTAGGGAACACCTTGAATGTTCCCAGAGTGGCACGATTTAGTATGTCACTGTTGTTATCAGCCTCCTCCATAACTGTGCTTTGGAGATCAATGTTCCTGAGCTACCCAGGAGGTATAAAACCAAGTTTATATGGAGCTAGTCTGCAGCTACCCACAGGTAAGAAAAAATATCTTTAGGATTAGGTCAAATTTTTTAGAGGATGTAGAGGATTAAACACAGTCAGGATCCCAATGGAGTGCAAGGATCTATAAAATACCAGATTCTTAAAGGGTCTCATCCAATGTCATCTGCAGTAAAATAAAACACGTGTTCAACGTACATTACTTACTTTTCTGTTAAAAAAAAAAAAAAGATACCAATTTTTAATCCTTTCTTGAGCGACCAAGGTCCATCTTGCCTTGGTATTACCACATTTCTCTATCTGCATCAGAAAACTGTGCAACTGAGTCAGATTGGATTTATAGAGCCAAACAGTGCTGAGGCCCTATTGGGTTTACTTTCAGAGTGAGGAGTTTGTTTCAGAGTGGCTCTGGTGTCCTCCCATGGTCTGAAATCATATTACCAGCTGGAACACATTAGGTACACCTTCGAGACATAATTTCTGGCTTAGTTTCATCCAAAAGAAGCTCCGCCAGCGGGCTCTGACACCCCTGCCCACTGAAAAACAACATGCAGTAGGTGGGCGTGTCCTGATCCAAAAAAGGCAACGCAGGAGCCAGCACTGAGAAGGACCACAGCAGAGTCACATTTTCAGTTGTGCATAGGCTTGGTTATGCTGGGTGGGTGGTGGTGCTGGTGACTCCTTACTCCCCCAAGGGAGTGGGAGCAAAGGCCCACCCCCAGGGCCCCCCAGTCAGGGCAGGTGGGGCAGCTTTCCTACCACAGGCAGGGTGATGTCTTTTGTACTCTCTCTACCCCAAGGTACACATCTGATCTTTCATCTAGTTGCTTTGAAAGGATCCCAAGGCACTTGAATATGAAAAGTTGGAAATTGTTGATTTTTTTTTCCTCCAGCAGAGGTGATGAATATACTCTGTCCACATAATTTTGCCCTGAAGTTGTGATTGGCGTACAGTGTTCTTGCCTCCTTATCTTTGACTACTGCACAGCACTACAGTGAAATGTAAACATTTGCTGTATCTCTTCACCAAATGCAAAACAAATTTTACTAATACTGTTTTAAAATGTGGAAACTACTTTAGGGGCTTTCAAGGGAAATGCAGTTGGGCAGAGCTATGATGTCTTAGTTCAGCAATGCATGACTTGACTAATGAATCCAGATCTCTTGTTATCTTTATGTTTTTTTGTGGAAAATTTTGCCTACACATACATTCCATGCCATGCTGTTGGATTCTGAAATAATTATTTAGTAGAAAGTTAAAAATATACCTGTAGAGTATAATGATATAGCTGGGGTTAGACACTGTAAATCTTCCTATAGAAGCTTCTGGGGAAACCCAATGATTACCTTTGAAACCATATTTCCTTCCAGATTGCAAACCTGTTCTAGAGCTGCCTAGAGAGTAACGCTAAAAGCTGCTTCCACTCCACACCTCCAGATGTATCTGAAGCCAGGGAGCAAAGTAAGAGCAATTAAAGCAAATGTTTTATCTCAAAATATATGCTAATGCAAGATTATTCAGGAAACTGGATGATCTTGACAGAGGGTCTTTATAGAGTACTGTTTTGGGAAAAGCAGTGTGAGATGCCTAAGATTGAGAAAAGCTTGAGGAAAACTGGTGTGTGGCCCTGAAAGTCTAAAGAAGGGGTTTTGAGGTCACAACGTGGACTAAGGGACAGAGCTGGGATAATCACTTAAACTGTCACAAGGTCCTTAGTTTGAAAGGGCCAATCTACTGTCACTATAATGGTAAGCTATAACCTGAGTTAATATTATCAGCTATCCATCAGAATTCCAAAATTCCTCTCATTAGTCAGTATAGTTTTTTAATCCAGGAGTGATACTTTTCTTAATATATATTGCATTGCTTTCTACTAACAATCTTTTTGTTGAATGTCATTTTCTGGAAAAATACAAATATCTTTCCAATTTTCATTCCCAATTTTTGTGGATAAAACTGTAACCCATACCATTTGATGTAAAATTCCTCTGATTTACACAAGACTCATTTGTATTTTGACCAAGGTGACTCTGTTTTATCATTTTAATTTAGAATTTTAATCTGACTTAATTTGAACAAACTTTTAAGGCACCACACTGAAGATTTTAATAGAAAACATATCTGCATGCATATCTGCATATGTATCAGAAATCAAGTTTTGTAATTTGCAATCTATTAGGCAATCCAATGTCAAAATAAGATTTTTTTTAATTTATTTTTTTTATCAGCATCATTTTATGGAATATAACTTGGAGTTACATTGAAGGAATATTTAGTTGTTATTTTCTTTTTATGGTTGTTAACATAATAACATGAAGGGGAACCTAAAACCTCTTTCAAAGTAACATTATTAGCAATAACACTATATGACAATGCTGGTTGTATTAGCAATAAATCTCTATGAAAACACAACTTCTTACTGCCCTGTTACAGATACTCTATTTAAGCTCCTCTTCAACAATTCCTGGTAAACCAACAAATTATATGATTTATTTTATCACATAAATTCTTATTCTGTTCATCTACACAAAACTTTATATTATATTGTGCTTGCCAGTAGTGCATTAAGTAATATGTTTACAGGTTTCCCACACACTTCCCACATTCTCATTATCCTATTTCTCATGTCCCCTCAGAGTATGCAGAGAATATCTAGTTTCGGTAAGTAGGTACTTTTCAGTGTACTTGATACTCTCTCTATATATATTGGGCAATATCGCAAACCTTTACTCACTACTTTCACTTTACAGTTCTTGCAGGAGTCAATTTGGCAGTCTCAGACTCCCCACCTTAAGATCAACTTTGGCATATTATTTAATAATAAAAACTTCAGCTGTGCCAGTATAAGGTTATTAAAAGCATTATTGAACTTGGACCTTCACGTGTATCCTAGACTCCTCTATATTTAAAGACTGGCTAGTGCTAGTTAATGAGAGGATGTTCATGCAATTTCCTAATGCACTCATTGTCAAGTTTATCATTGAAAAGTGATAATGAAAAGCAGGGATAAAGCCAGTTGCGTTTGTTAGGATAACAAAGTGCTTTGTAATCACACCAGCATTTGGTATTAGTGAGAAATCTTATACAATTTTTCTAAGTGCAGGAAAAATTGACTAAATGTGGCATGTATTTTCAAACAAGAAGCACTATGGATTCTTTAAAATGTTTCTCTTGAGCTATCAATCTTTTTCCTTGTGTCCAGCCTCAGCAAACCGGTTTTCATTCATGAACTCATCGTATGAAGAAACAGCTCTTCTTGGTAAGAGTGGGATGATTTTACCTGGTGATGCATTGGCAGAGCTGTGTAATAACAAGCAGATATTTACTTTAATCCTTTTTTCTGACTAGGCTCACACAGTGACATCGGTTCTTGCCTTCTCCAGAGGAAGTACTTTTATACCCCACACAGGATAATGTTAACACTGGATATACGGCTGTCTGTGATTACTTCTTTTGTATGTTCCTAATAAAAACTTTCTGATACATTATACCTGGATTTTTTTTTCTATGTCAGATAACACTAGGTGACCCTGAAATACTGTTCCTAAATGCTGCAGAAACATCTAACAGTAAAAGAAATATCCACTGCTATTCATGAATAGGAGGAAAATATCTACATCATTACTTTTATTTTCCAAATCTAAATCTGAATGAAAATTTTTCTCAGCCTAGAAGAATCAGATGAACTTAAAGTTGGCCTTGTGAATATGTTCATCAGTACTATTTTACCTAAAAATTGTAACTGGATATTGTTGTTGGCTAGAACTGACAAAACTCTGGTAAGTAGAACAAGTATTGTTGCATAGTTGAAGAACTAGGGGGTATGACTTTCTCTGTGTGAATTTGCAGTACTCATGGGTCTCTTTGCCAATCCAGAAGACTGGGCTGTGTGATTTAATCTTTTCCTTTTGAAATAGCCAGAAGGTTTTGGTACCTGAGCTCCAGGAGGGCAGATGAGCTATAAATCAGTGGCTCTGGGTGGGATGTGTGCCTGCTGTTAAGTACAGACCATACCATGGGTGTGAGGGAGTGTGTTTCACCCTTCTAGCTAGGATTCACTTTCTACCATATTGCTTTCTCTTTATATTTTCATCTGGTATTGAAAGTCAAAGAGAGTCATGTGGGTAATGAAGAGGAAGAAGCTGTTGGTAAGATAGTTGGTCGGGCTGTTCAAAGGTGGTCATCAATCCTAATGGCTCATTTCAGGAATGCTTAAATACTTTATTTCAGCCTTTTGTAAAAACACTTTCTACTGTTGTTTTTGAACATCATATTATGTTTACCTTTTAATTTCAAAGGGTTATACAACCCCCAAAAATTATTTTAGTTTCTAGATTGTTGAAATGTTTTGATGGGCAAATATTTTTCAGAGATTTTAAACATTCTTCTTTGAAAAAAAGAATGAGGAAGTGTGTTATGACTGGCCTTGAATTATCTTTTAAACTGTTTACATGGTGGTTTCACTTCCTTATTTGTTTAGCTTATTTTTTAATAAATGAAGTTAAATGACTGATTTTTAACACATATGACCTGAATCTGAAGCTAATCACTTGAGCTTCTAAGAAGGAATTATAATTTAATTATTCTTTCAATTTTTTTTTTTTTTAATTTATTGTCTGTATTTACAGTACAGCTTTTTACAGATGTTATAGCCTTGAATTAGAAAAACTAAAGCTGCCTCCTCTGATCTGCCAGCCCGGGTGAGAATAAGAATGCACTAGTTTGCTAAATGCATTTTCATCTCACCCATTCATTCATAGTTTAGAATCCATCATAAAGCTACACTCATTTAAATTCCTTACAATCCAAAAAATGTATTTCCTCCTCTATCAGGGTTATGAAGAGAGGTGTAATCTATAAATCACCTTTGGGGGTTTTTTGTGATTGAGGATTTTCTGGTCTCTCCCTCTGAGGATTAAAAATCATGTCTCGAGGAAGGCCATTAAGTATCATCTATCTATCTGAGAGATTTGTAGGTGCAAGAAAAATGGTGGTTAGACTTGATCAAGGAAAGAACTGCAGAAAGAAGAAACTAAAATTCTTTGTTATTTCTGCTCTGCTGGAAGTTAGGCACTGCTGTAAGTTTCATTTAAACTTAAATACATTACATTTTGGTATATGAATCATAACATCTAGTATATTTTTATGATAAATTGGGAAGGAGAGAAGAGCATGACATTGTTCTTTCACAACTTGCAAATTGTTTCTCTCTTTTTCTTTTGCCTGGCTTGAAGTAGAAAATGGAAAGCAAAGCTTCTCTAGGTTAGCAGGGGTTTGTTGGCAAGGCAGACCTAATAATAGAATTAAGGTTGTCAGAAGTAGTATTTCTAGTTGTTAAGAAGAAATACTTGATGTGAACACTGTTACTACCTAAGAAAACACTACTAAACTTTAGTAGGGATCAATAGGAAATGATAAATGCAGCAGAAGATAACAACATACAAAGACAAACTAGGATTTTGGTTTTGTCAATAAAGTCTCAGTGGTCTATCAGAATTATTAAATATTTATGTTTACCCTTTGTTACACACCTGATAGACAACAATGGGGCTTCTATCTTTTACTGTGCAATCTTTGGAAGCAGAGGTGATGCAAAGCAAAAGACTGGGTCTAAAGTCTATGCAGTCAAAATGACAACTCAGCCACAGCTGGCTCAGAAATACAAGTAGCTTTTTAAAATTATTTGTATTTAACATAATAAAGGCAGACACAGTGCATGAAACAAGTAGCATACACAGTGAATTATTATTTTATAAACTTCTGCTTTATTAAGGTGCATGTACAATTATTATTAAGTCTCCATATTAAAATGAATTTTCACAACATTGTTACATATCAGCAATACGATCGAGTATTTTGTTTGTGTACCACGTATCATTATGAACTCAATATTCATTCCCTTCCTGGTACCTAAAATAGCTGACAGCTTCTGACAGTCTAGTCTCTGAAGAATAACAAATATGGAGTGTTCCACTTACAACGTTCTCACTACTGTCCTAATTGCATTTTAGCCATATCAACATAAAAGGTATGATTTCATTATGAGTTCACAGTGCAGCTTTTTGGAGTCATGGGGAATGAGCTGAGATATGAGCCTCTGGGTGTGAAGTGAGGCTTAGTGGTCTGTTTGACATGAGAACATGGAGAAGCTGTCAGAGCCAGATAACTGCCAAGTTATTGGTACTAACCAGTCCTGCTCTATATTTCTTCCTGAGGATGATAGAGTGCAAGTTCAGCAGGACTTGATGAGAGTAAAGGAAATGTTATGAGGCTCTTCATTTTCTGCTCAACTAGCAGGAACTTGGGATCACAGTTTTCTTCCAAGAACAGTATAGACTGCATTGCAGCTGCACCCTGACGTCTGCAGTGACCATCCAAAGATCAGGATGCTGCAGAGACTATGGCATTTTGACCTTTGGTCTTACCTGTCAAGCCTGTTTCTATACAGGGCACCAGGAAGAGCAGGCTGAAGTTCTGAGATATGGAACACCTTCCCAGGCTTCAGTTGTGTGGGCATCCCCAGAACATGGGAGGAAGAGAGAAGCTGGCGTGGGCATGTCTGGATGTAGGGACCAGATACGTCATAGACATGGCTGTGTGACTCCTTCCACTCTTACATTAGCTTTCAGCAGCTCCAAACCTGTGCTGGCCCACAAGCAAGCAGAGTGACGACACAGTACACTTTGGACAACAACATAATACTTTGCCTTTCTTGTAACACACTAGATCATCAAGCAACTTCCAAAGGACATGCAAGTGCTGAGCTGCCAACTGCCTGGGGACTACTGCTGCAGAAAAAGAAACATTACAAGGAAGAGTGTTTTCTTGCTTTATATTAATTGAAAAATTGAGGGATAATTTAGTTTCAAGGAAACTGTCTCCTTAATAAATGAAATTTGGATTTCCCTTTATCAGGGAGGTTGAAAAATAATTTGCCTACTGGAAACTTACCTCTCAGCCTAGTGCCAGGTTATCCCTCCTGGCTTCTTTGAGAAACAATGATCAGCAAGATTAAGAAATACAGGTCTTCCTAGAGGCAGAGTAAGAGATGCTTAAGTAGCCACATGGCATATGAACTGACTTTTTCTTTCTGTCTTTTTCTTTCTTTCACAGTTGTACAGCAGAGTATGGAAAGCAAACAAATAATTAAATTGCATTGCTTCTGTGTGCTTCTGCCTGTTAGTGTGTCTGTTTGTTGACTGAGTTCATTAAACTGCAAGCTTAATATCATCTAGATTAGAATCAGAAGTAGGCATGACACCTCTTAAAGTTAACAAAAAGTTTCATTTCCGTTCTCGTTATATGATTCACAATCAGTGGTAGTTATCTACTAACACATACTTTGTCCTGACATATGTCAGCTTGGGTGTTTTTAATTATATTTATTTTGTTGTGATTATTTTTGGAATAGATTAGGTTGCGGACTTATTACATTGACTAATAACTTGTATGAATATATTCATTTAATACTGCTCCAATTTTTCTTTGCTGATCTTTCTTAATAATAGAGGAAATTCATGATCATGAATAATTTTAATATTTATGTCAGTCCCTGATGATCACTGATGTATTCAAACTGTTGATAGGCCAGCTTGGAGTTTGATGGTTAGGATATAGAGGGAGGGTTTCCGGTCCAGAGTCATCAGAACTATATAAGATTGCTGAGACCAGAATTTGTTATGATGACTAATATTATCCAATGTGTTTTGCTAGTGGGACTTGTAGACTTACTCTGCCTTAATCCATCTGTTATTGCTTGCAATCTATTGGGGAAAGAGACTTTTTTGTTCTATGACTGTACAGTGGTTTAGTGCAATGAGGTCCTCATATGAAAAGGTCTACTAGGTACTTAGTAACATAGATGAATCAAAACATTGCTGGCACCTGCTCATCATTAAATACAGAGTAGACTTGTCTCATACTGCTTGCTTTTGTCTCCTTGGAGAGAAAAAAAAGGGCTCCAGGTGTGTTGTACACATGGTATCTACTGTGGATGGTCACTCATTCTGCACAGCGCCTTCCGTTTCCCTCTTGTCCTCACACAGAGGAGCAGAAACAGACAGATACAGTTCTTCAGCCTATGAAATGTGTTTTAGAGACAGGAAGAGACTGTGAAGGACCAACCATGAGAAGCTCTTTGTTCTATAAGGACTTACTCTAGGAGTATCTAGTCAATACTTTCTGCTTCCTCCTGCTGTTGTACAACCTGCCTTTCCTCCCCTGTTTCTGAATAGCACAGTTTCCAGTCTCACCTTCAGTCTTGCACTTGTGCTTAGCCTTGGATATCCCTCCTCTGAGATGGATAGAGCATGCAAACAAGCCATTTGCACTTGCAGACAGGCCCAGAAGCAGTGTTACCTGTGAGTCACATTTATGAGTCTGTCAGAGTCTTGCTGTTAGAGGAATCCTTTTCTCAGCTTGGTCTCCGTTTTATATGAATTTAAATGAAAGCAGAGAAGTTGCTAGGATGTTAACTCTTCTGTTATACTGTGCTGTAGGAGTATCATATAATGCAAGGCATTAGTCAGATATTCTTTTATTAGATATGACTGACCAGACCCATTAATACTTAATGGGAATCAGACTGTTGGATAGTCTTATCCAGGATGTGCGATGGTTCTCCAGAGCATTATAAATTGCTTTAAATCCTGGATTCTTCTAAATTCAGCAGTCTTTCTACAGGACACCATAATGATTAAAATCGACGGAGGCACTCACCATAATGGCTTCCTAATCAAATTGGAAAAGACTATTTTCAAGCATGGAAGATCATCTCTGAAACTTGCTTCCTTCCCTTCAGACTATTTCTGTCAAAAATAGTTGGCCTTCTGGTTGCACAGCAAATTTCATTTGTTGTCCCAAACTTCTTTAATGGCAATGGAAGTGGTAAATTGATTGGAGTGAAAAATCTTATATTGGTGTACTAGGAAGATTTAATATTATATATTTATGTATGTGTGTGTATTCATATGGGTATATATGTGTGTATTTTATCCTCTGCTCAGTAATTTTTATAAAAAGATATACCTTGATTTTACATCTCAGGAGCCTTTGGTTAGATGTATCTTTACCTTGCTTGAATTAAGAAAATTAAATCTCCCCTGGATAAACAGTATTTCTGAAGCTGAGATTATATAGCTGCTTGAAAAAATGTTATTTTTGATAGAAGAAAAACTGAAGAGGTTTATTAGAACTTGAAGTCAGTTAATAAAAGACAGAAAAGGTTAGACTTGCCTTCTTGTTTTGATTGCTTTCTCAAGCCAGTGAGTCTGCTCTTTCTCAGCATTGCAGTAATGTCCTTCAGCTAATTCCATCACAGTCATTAGGTAGTTTCTTGACTGTTCTGTGCTTCAGTCTCTCTCTTCAACACCTGTGCTGTGAGAGCAAAAGAATTGTCACAGGATTAGGGGACAAGATATATATATAGTACTTCTGGCATGGCAGTCTGGACAGTCTTCCTAAGCCTGTTGTTTCTTTACAAGAGGAAAGTAGAAGCAAAGTGTCAGTGTCCAGCCACTGCAGCCAGATAGACCCTGTGTCTCTGACTCACCAGTGATGACCAGTGAAGATCACTAAACAGGTTAACTACTGTAGAGACTGAGGTAGCTGAACCTGGTAGACTGTGGGACCTAGGAGATCCCCCTTCCTCTGCCAGAGCCGAGGTTGCTCGTTATATCCCAGATCCCAGCTCTAGACATTCCTGGGCCTGATCACTGTCCTCAGGGAAGGAAAAACCACTTTCATAGCTCTTCTCTTTCCTACTCCCCTGATACTCTGACCTGTAGTTTGCTAGTTGTTTGCACACATCCACGTACTGTGGGTGGTTGCAACAGCTGGTCCTGGTCTGTGCCCCCACCTCAAGCGTGTCCTCCCTGAAGTGGGGGCACCGTTGCTCATGACCCACCACTGGCTTGCCCCACTTCAATGTTCCTGGCAATCTGCACCTGCACTGGCTCTGAACGGGGGGTACACGTACCCAACACAGAGCTAGAAGTAGGATTTAATAAGAAAATAGAACAGACTGTAACCATCAGGCATAGTGCTCTGAAAAATGAACTGTAAGTTGCCTGCTTACATGTGACTGGATCCTTTTATCTTCCCTCTTGTTTTTCCTATGCTTGTTCCTCTCTGATCTGTTTTGATCCCTCCCTTTCTCATCCTGCCTTCCCTACCCTAAACTTCCAATAGGTATTGTGCAATCCTAAATGTCTCATCTGCTCCACCCCGAAATTTTCTTTCCCCCGCATCCCACCATTGATGCTATACCTCTTTAAAAGGAACCGCTTTAGGTCTGTCAGGCAGAGAGCTGCTTTGGTGGGTTTCACACCAGGGATGATGGCCTAATCATGCCTTGCTGTGTGAAAACTTGGTGTTTTCTTTTCTTCACTGGCCTGAATACTTGGGTTCCTCTACCTGTCAATGATCCTCTGCCCACTGCTGATTAGTAATTTGATTAGCCTTTAATCAGATAAGCCAACAGAGATAGCCTCCAACTATGGATGATTTTCTCTATTTATGGCCATTACCTGGAATAATTTATTCAAGAGACTAGAAAAACAATAGAATTAAAAGAAAAGACCCCAAGTGAGGCACAAGTTCTAGACACAGTTAAACAAAGAACTTGGCAAATGCTGTGTTTGTGCATAAAAGGACACACATGGATGGAGAAGTACCTACTCCAAAGAAAATACTTTCACTTCAGGGAATTGGGCATGCAATTTGGAGGGGTTGTGGCTTGTCCTTACATAACAATGTGTGATTAGTAAGTGAACGCTTGTTCTCAGACATCCATGAAAAGCTTGATACAGGTTTTCCCTCATCCTTGACATTGAATTGAGGAAGTACAGGCATCCTACTGACCTCAAAAAAGAGCAAAATTTCAGTGCTGAACAAAGATTGCACTTGTTGGAGGTAGGTAAACTGCCAAAAGACTACAGTCCCAAATACCGATCTTAAAAGAGAAAGAGTCTGCACTTTGGAAAGGTGGGACTGGACCCTGTTGATGTTTGGGAAGAAAAATATGTAGGTTCCCAAACCATAAACATTTGAAAGATGTTCTATTTTCAGCATTATTTATGTTACCATTTTCAAATACCATTTTGGGTAGAGTGAAGAGGAAAGATAGATATGAAGCTAGGAAGACAGTGGCTAGGCAAAAGGGCTGTGCATATGCAATAGCCTGGGAAGTATACAAGTTTTCTTGGCTGTCTGGTTTCTAACACATTGGTGGTTTGCTCTTGGTTCTTATTTTTTTACTGCACTGTAAATCTGCTAAACTCCTATGTGTTGCAGAAGTTTAAGCACCTATGAATTTGCACAATTTGGAATGGAATTTGCAATGCATGGAGGCGGGGGTTGCATATATAAAAGGCAGGAGTTTATTTATGGAGACCCATGATAATGCACTGTAGGTTACTGAAGTATGTAAGATGAACAACTGTAATAATAATGACAACATAAATTTCTAAATTTCTGTTAGGGAGTAAGGCTTGGGAGGCTTGTGGCAAAGGTACAAGCATTTTCCTGTAATTGTTCTATAGTCATGTAAATCAGTCTCCTTTTTTTTTTTTTTTTTTGGCCTCAGTGAGTAATCCCAGTTCATGCAAGCCGGCTATTTTTGTAGGTAACATTCCTGTTGCTTGTGCAACAGATTTGAAAATTATTTGTTTCTGTGTGTGTGTACATGCATATGCACACCTGCATGGTTTTACTTGCTATTACTTGGAAAATTTGAGAAAATTGAACATGAGTCTTGAAATGCATACAGTTTGTACTGTCGCTACATAGACTTTCTTGTTTATAAAATGGGATTATCAGAGCTCAGGAAAAACTTGTGCTTCTCCTTGATGCTGTGAATCAAGCAAACTGAATTGAGGAAATGTTAGATTTCTTCAAGCGTCTTGTGAATAAGAATTACTGGCAATAAAAAGCTCAGCATTTTGTAAGCCTCTCAGCCATGCACCTACCCTCCCCATACACCTTTAACATTCACTTCATGGCTCCTTCGTTTCTCCTTCTTTTTCTGCTCTTTCCCTAGATGACTTTCTTTTCTCTCTTTTGTGTACAGTTGGCATTATTTTCTCTTCTAGTCTGTGCTCTGTGCCAGCTCTGTCTTCCCAGGAGACCGCTCAGAGGGTGACTGCCTGTTCTGCTCATGACGGTGTTTATTGAGGTGGATGGAGATGTGGATGAGCTGATATTTCTGCATCTGGAAAATATATGCAACACCACGATCAGTCCACATATCCCTCTCCACGAGTCAACATCAAAAACGGCTGCATGAATCACATATTACTCAATAGCCTCTTAAGCATTAAATAAGGCACAATCTCCTACCAGTTTCCAGGGAACTGTACTGAAGAGCATTTCATCGTGCCCTGAAGGGTCAACTGAGAAACAGTTTGTAAAATTATGTAGCATGCCAGGTCTTTAAGCTCTGTGAAGCTGACCTATATGTTCACATACCGGTATTCAATTTATCCTTGTCAATTGCCTGGTGTTAAGACTAATTTCCTAGACTACCTTTTCTTCAAATTTCCTAACTTTTTTTATATTAAATATTTTAAATATCCAGAGCTTAGTACAATGCCAACTTTTTCCTTTTCATACTTAGTGAGTCTGAAAGCATTACCAGACTTCTGAGGATGTCCAAAACTGATAGAGAGTTTAAATGCAAGAAAAATGCAGTAAAAAACTACTGCAAATAATTTTTACAGGCACATATAATTCAGGGGACTTCTGGCTGCTATAATATCCTTTTCCACTCAAAACTGTAACTTTTCTATATGTGCTAAACCACTGTGTAGTGTGAGTAACCTTAACAAAGTATTGGAATATTAAGGCAAGTTCTAAAGAGTTTGCATTCCTAAATTATTCAGATACTGTAGAAATGTACAGTGAAATATTTTGTGCTTCAATAAAAATGCCCCAATGCTTTTTCTTTCTCTCAGTGGATGCATTTTCTGCTGTTGTGTCTCAAAACTGTGTCAGATGATTCTCTAATTTATACAGAACAAAGGCTTTGTCTTGTTGTCTGTCACTGTACAGGTTCCTAATGACTCTTTGGAGGTCAGATTTGACAGATGTCCCTGGTGTGTCACTGCAGGTCACAGCTGAGGTGCCAGCGTGGAGTGGCTGCAAGCATAGCTTGTGCCTTGGAGCACTGGGTGCTGGGATGCACAGCCAGCATGGGTGCACCTCCTCCAACCCCCGGACTCTGTTTCCAGGTATTCCTGCCAGCCTGTGGGGCCAGCCTAGACCATTACCACCTCTAACACACCTTGACTGTGACATATCATGTGTGCCTTTTAAAAATGTCCACAACTGCAGCCCCTGTGGGTGTGGGACCAAGAGACAGCCGGCTTTACACTAGTGGCCGTACAGTCAGGCTGTGGGTCTATCAGCCTGACACTGGCAATGCTGAGCGGTCTTACTGCAAGTATGCAGGATGAACAAATGCAATAGCAATGATGTAATACATTTCTAAATTTCTATTAGGAAGTAAGGCTTGGGGAGACTGTTTAACAAAGCTGTATATGTACAGCCCATGAGCAGCTCTGGTTCTTACTTTGAGCCTTCCACCTCTTTGCTGCTGCAGCTGATCTGTGTCCCCCATGCGGTGAGACCTAAGTTGATGGACTAGTGCTCTGTGTCAGACAGCACCAGTGCTGCTGACATGCGGAGATCATGGAGTGGAAACAAGCACCTGTGTTATGTGAAGCTCCAAAGGTTCTGCTTAGGCTAATGTCAAAGCTCAGCAGAGATGTTAGGAAACAGAACAGTGGTCTAGAAACTGTTTCAAAAGTGTCTGGAAAGTATTTGTGACATAGTGATCACTAGACAAATCAGTGTGTTATGTTGTTTGCTTCATGAGAACTAGGATTTGACTCACAGAAAAGATAAATATTTAGAAAACTAAATATTCAGAGGCTTATAACAAACTATGGTAAAACAATGAGAACTATGAATATCCCCATATCTACAGTAAAGACAGCTTCATTAGCAAGTAGAAGGCCAGCAAGCCAGATGGTTTAAGGTGAATAAAGAATGTTAATGGAATGGCAAATTATTTTAAAAAACATGATGTTTTCATATAACAATACACAGGATAAAATGTCCCCTTGCCATAGATAAATATCCAAAGACCTTACTGAAAGCTGCTATTTATAGTCTCTGTTATTCTACTTCTTATTTGTGCACAGGCACAGGTAATATCTAGCTAACTGAATTAGAACTTGTGAAAAGTGGGTTTATCTCATTGGTGTCGGAAAAGTTGCAGCATATGCTGTTATTACCCCTGATGCTGTAAACCCTGATCCCAACCCTGTATAATACAGAGAACTAGAGGAGATAGTTCAAGTTTCCAAAAGCTTATGCTCTAAGGATAGTAAGAAGTGTTATGTGCATGCATGATGTTACTGTGCAACTGCCAGTGTGAATTCTGATTTTTAAATTGAGATGGAAAGAAGGAAAAAACAGTGATTTAGCTGTAAAAAAAACCCAACACAAACACACACACACAAAAACAAAGCCCAAACCAACCAAACAAAAAACAACAAGGAAAGGAGGAAAGACAGGGGATACAGAAGAAAAGAATATGGAGATTTTTGATGGAGAAAATGTGTTCGGGTTGACGTGAGAAAACAGAAGGAATGACTGGAGCTAGCAGCTAAGTAGAAGGACAAACATCATTCAGAGTAAATACTACAGAAAACAGCTTTGTATCATCATCAGTGTTGAAGGTCAAAGCCTAAAATATTTCTGCAGCTGTTCTTGCCAATATAAGTCTCTGGCTGCCTCTATTCAAAATAAATCCCAGATTCTATTTAAGTGCTAGCTGGCATATACATTTCAGAATTTGGGGAATTCTAAGCTTTCTTCGGACATCATCTGCTGAAGTAATTTATCATGGAAGTGAGCTTTCAGTGACTCACCTGATGGGAATATAATCTTATTTTTCTGTAGTAGTAATGACAGAATGATTAAATAACAACTAGATTAAATAATGCATATGTTTTCTTATTATGTTTCCTATGTGTATTTTTATTTATTATTTCTATTATGTTGTGGTGCTCTCCAAAAAGGTAAAATACTTATAAAGATTCCAAAGACTCATTTTTTGAAGAGAGTAGGAGTAGGCAGCTTCTGTCCAACAGGCCTTCAGCTGGGGGTCTGACAGACATATGGCAGCAAATTGTGTCTGTTAAAGTAAATCTAATTTAGCAAAATCTATACTGAAATCACTTCTCTGCTCTCAGTGCCTGTGCTAGATGTTTTAAAGCAAAATCATATATCCATAAATGAGTTGTCATCTCCGTAATGCCTGTAGGACAGACAGTCACTACAGACTGAGATAGTCAAACCAGATGGCTGGAGAATCCCTCAGCTGACAGGCTGGAAGAAACACTGGTCATGGCTTGACATTCAGACAGTGTGTCTTGGCCAGCTTCATGCTTTGCAGTAATCCAGTGTCAAGCCTTGCAATGGAAATGGCACATTGGAGTCATTACACAGTACCATTGGTTTGTCATGCCATGATCCTGTGGCCCAATGATAATCTCCAAGACCTTCATTTTCTGTACCCTACCTACAGAAAAGCTCAGAAATGGAAAAGAAAGAATCTCATCTGCTTTGTATTTTCCTTCCTCATACTGTGGAAATCAGGACTGTCTCTTTCATTCCTGCTTGACCCCATGGAAAACCTCCATGAAGGCATCCGTGTGTTCAGTCCTTTCCTTACAGCCTTGAGAAAACCCAGCTGCACACAAAGCATTAGTCTGACAGCACTTTCAGCATCTCCCTTCAACTCTTAGATGTCATTAGCAAATCTCAGCTGGGAGTCAGTCTGCCCAAAGGCAGCAGGCAGGCCCTGCAGGGCCACCAGGATTGGCAAAACTGCAGCAGGAGTGCCCATGGTTTAGAGATGCAACTTGAGGAAACCTACGAGAGTACTTACTGCATGTAGCTGAGAGCATCTCTTAAGTCTCCTAAACTCAAGGAAGGAAACTATCTCATGCAGATACTATTTCAACAAAGCCATTTTTATCATGTCATCTTATTTGCTGTCCCACTGGAATTATAAAATTGCCGCAGTACAAGAAACCTGGGAGCCCTACTGATGGGTTTCTTTGCTGACTGATACATAGGAAAAACTTTACTTTGCTTTACTCTGTTGTTCTCATTTGTTTCCAAACAACTGTGAAATGATTGCAGCTTCCAACATTTCAGAGGGGTATTTTGTGTGTAACTTTTGCTTCATTGATGGGCAGAAAAAGAAAAGTCTTTCTAACAATGAGAGAGCTTTTCTAACAAAGCCATTCCTACAAGTCTGTGAGTTGTCAAGGTCTTATTTTTCTTACCTTGAGACAGGAAATACATGCTGTTCAATTTAAAACAGGAGAAAAGCAATCAGCCATTCCTATAAATTCCTGTAAATAGATAGCTTCACAAATTTAATCTCAAAAAGTCAAATTCTTACAGTTTCACCCTGCTTCAGTTTTGCTCCATTACTAACCTTTACAGAACAAAGGAAAAATTGGACTCCACTGACCATAGCTCATTAGTTTCAAGCAAGGTCTAGTATGGCTGTGATTTATGTTCTGGACCTACGTGTTGTAGCACTTCGTGTTCACCCTCCTATGGATTTATTCTCAGCTGCTGAGGTCATGTCCTAACAACTCCTTCTTTAGAGACACTTTCTCAGCTATCTGTTGTTGGTTGGTCTGTTTTCTTTCAATTGATGTGTAACTTCACTTGGTCTAAAGATGAAAAAATTCAGTTTACCACCTCCAATGCCATATGCTCTTTCTTTCACGTATAAGAATATACCTAAAACGGCTGCCCTAACAGAAAAGTAACATGGAATATCTTAATTACAGTGAGAACTGCTAGAAGATGCAGAAAGCTTTTTCATTTTTTGTTCACTGGTAGATGCAGAACCTGCAAAACCTTCTGTTCCAGAAAGGTGAGAGACAACCCCTTTTTCTTTCTTCTTTTATTTTTTTTCTTCTCATTTGATTGATAGATAAAATAGCCCAAGTCTTTTGGCTTTCATACAAACCATCTGCTTTGACTGTGATCATCCCTCAAGTGCAGGACTTAGGGTAGTCCAAAGACCCCTGCAAGCATTCAAAGAGACATTGATTATACCCAACTATAAATACTACTCTTATTTCATT
The DNA here is from genome assembly GCF_031877795.1 of Strix aluco. Lineage (NCBI taxonomy): Eukaryota > Metazoa > Chordata > Aves > Strigiformes > Strigidae > Strix > Strix aluco. The sequence continues at coordinate 44,849,188 of NC_133932.1, forward strand.
GTTCTTTGCCAAAGTGTGTGTATTCATATTCAGTTTACAACAGTCACTCTGATATCATAATGGCAGATATGCTAGCTGTCAAAATACGGGAATTTGTAAAGTATAAATTAGAATCAGGCACATAACTTTTTACCTGTGTGTTGTATGAAATCTCTGTCCATGTCATTTAAGAGGAGCAGAGACAATGAGTTTCTTAAATTCCTGAAAAAAAACCCAACAGAAAACCTGAGGCTCCCCTTAGAAGACTGCTCTAGAAAATGAGCTATCAGTTTGCTTGCAGGTGATCCTGACAGCAGATCTGACAATATGTTTGTTTGGCTGCTGTGACACATATTAAGCTTCAGTGAATCCCCCTAAAGGTTTAGAACACAAATGACTTCTAAATAAGGGAGGTGCATTACCCTTTGACTACTTACGTCTGCAGCCTGTGGAGGAAAAGATGCTAAAGAAAGGCAGAGCTTTGAGAATGAACCACCTATATGGTGAAAAGGGAGACTTTAATCTTCAGTAGTTATTATTCAGCTGTGGTTTTCTAATCAATAACTATGGCACATTTCCTTGCCCATAATTATGTGATTAGGTTACTGTCATTTGAAAAATAGATAAAATCTCTGTATGTAAAAGGCCTTTAAATACTCTTAAATATTTCTTAAACATGTACAGGATATGTTTCATAGGAGTTTGTAAAAATATTTTTCCAGCTCTTTCTCTGAAGTGGAGAACCTTGAACCTGAAACACTATTTTCTCTCCCTGTACTGAGGAATGTAAAACGTATTTCCCTCCCAGGAATCTTGCGACTGTTCCTACCTATTACTAATATTAACTAGCATTTATGTAGTGCTCAAAACAAAGAGAGGCAAAGAAATTATTTTGCCAAAGTTACTGAGCAAGATCAGGAGAATTTAGGGTTCCTGACTCATAACGTCATGCTGTTTACATTAAATCCCACTGCTTCTTGATAGACTGTTACCTTTGTATTTGTTGTAAAAAATGTTGAAAGCTGATAAAATAACTGACTACCATATCATATTACATTTAGAGAAAAGTCATAAAACTTTCCTCTATTTTTTGAGACAGAAGACTTGAAAAGAAACACAGATCTGATTATGCCCATGGCAAGGAAGTTTCTTTATCTGTTCTTTTTGTAATACACCTCAGTTTGTCTCTAAACATCTCTCAACATACCTGTGCAGTCTCCTCAGGTACCTTGTAGGTTTCAGCAGTTTGTAAGTCATTCCCAAAGTTGCTTCTAAATTCCTAAAACTTTGAGGTATAAAACATGGGCCTCACATTTTGCCTTTGTTTTCTGTACAATGACAAGTGAAGCATATTTGGTATTTCTGAAATTTTTGTAATTTCTATATGACCTTGGTCCTTAGGATAATTTTTTAAAAAAGAAACAAGTTCTCTACAAAGCATAGTGGGCAGCTGGCCAGAAATAACCATAAGTGCTTTCTCAGCAGTGTTTAGAAACGTCTGAAGTGAAAGACAGATGTCGTACAGTGCCCGGGAAAGGAAAGGAGACTTGACATGATGACTCTTGCAGAAATACAGCAGACTGATATAAATCAATGGAGTAATGCAATGCCTAGCTATAAAGTTTACAGGAAGGCAGATTAAGCCACAGATATATAGCATTAGCTTAGAAACTTTGATGAAGACGGTTCCCAGAAGCTAAGGTGGATACATCTAAGGTGGAAAGGACTAGGAAGTAAAATCTGCATCGATACAACTGAAGCTGCAGAAGTGTTTGTGGTGTTATACTTCATGTATACATCAAAAAGGGTCTGAGTGAAAAAATGTTGACGGAGAGTAGAGGCTAACACGGGAAAAATACAAGTTATATTAATGTGATCAAGATTTACAGAATACTTTAATTGAACGTTTAAAACATCACTGCTGAATCACTGGTTTCAATGGGATGGCAAAACTTCTATTTGTTAAAGACTGAAACATTGTCAACTCTTGCTTTTGGTTAATAGCACGCCCATCAACTAACCAGGGGTGTCATGCTAGATTACAGCCTGTATATATTATTGGTGTAAAGAAGGAAGTGATATATTCTTATACCCGAGCTGGTCACTATTACCATCTGTGAAATTTAGTTCCCAAGTTCATATCATCTCATCAAGTCAAATGTGAAGTGAAATTTGAAATAAAATGACAGGCTTTTATCATTCAGGCATTTGTCTTTTGAAAACTTACACAATAACATTGTTAATGGAGGTTGCGGTCCTTTAATGTTTAAAAGCCTCATGTACTGACACTGGAAATGTTCTGTACATAAAAGGAACACCCAGAAAAATCTAATTTACTGCCTCAAGTCATCTCCATTTTTCCCTTATTTTGTATTGTGAATTGGCTTATACAGAAAAGGTTCTTGGTTCACTGTTGCATTGAAAAGTATCTGTGCTCAGTTTTGTCATTCTCATTTAAGCTTGCAATATGGGAACAATAGCAAAATTCATATTAATACTTCCTAAAACCACCCTCTCCCCTTTCTTTTGGTAATAAAACACTTCATTGAATGTAGATAACCTATGTTTTCTCAACTTAGTAGTTCAGTTTTTCATTGGAAAGGAAAAACAGTAAATTTTTTGATGCTGACTCTATATAAATGACAAGGAATGAGTCAAAGAATGGATAACAACTAACCAGACTTATACCTCAGAATAATACTGGCTGAGAAAAGACTTTTTCATTAATTATACCTAGTCTTGCTTCCATGCCGTTTTAATGAAAAGAAAAAGGTGGCTAAAACTATGAAGGCTTTTGTTTATTTCTGAATCACTGTTATTTTCATTTGATTTACGCTTCTGGCCTTAATAGGAAAGACACTGATGATCTGAAAGCAAATATATGGCTATGCTTATGTTAACAAGCAGGTTAGCTCAGTAGGAGCATAGCACTAGATCAAAGAAGTTGATGCTGGAGTCCAAATATTATATGCAATTTACACATTTTACTTTAGGCTACATTTATCCTGGTCTGCCAAACTGAATGTCCTCACCATCTATGTGGTTTGAAACTGTCCTGAGCCCTTATCACTAGTTAAAGCCCATTAGGGTTTGTAGTGCATTAGATCTGCACCTGAATCAGGGATTCCTATTTAATGTAATCTGAAAGAAATCCAGTTCTCATGTGCCAAAATTGCCTTGCAAAATGGTCCAAAATGTTAATGCAGCACAGCCTGTGCCAGCCAACAATATGTATACTTTTTTCCTATCTTTCTGCAAGTATCATGTTAACTGGAAAACTTCACAAGCTTCTAGTTTAAATTTACAAACCCAAAGATATTTCAAATTATGTTCTTTTCTGAATGCATCTTGAACTAACAGTATTATGCATAGATATTCTATGCATAAATCATAGACCAAAATCATATTGCCTCCATATCATAACTGAAGGGCAGATTCATTTAGTACATAACACATAGTCAAGGGGTTGATATTAACAATCAGCGCAACAGAGCTCCAGAAATTCACTTTAAATGCACATAGAACAAGTTATTTATGGAGTGGCTGAGAGAATTTCGAATACTGTGCAAGACTGCATATTGTAATTTTTCATAAAAGTTATTTGGTCCTTCATATTGTAGCACACTAAATATTTTCATTATCGTGCTGACATTTTGTTGTTCAAATAGTGGATATTCTCTTACATCTCTGAAAAGATTTAGCAGACTATAGTAAGTGGTGGCCACTTCTTGTGGCCACTTTGTATGCCTACAGCTACTAATATATTCCTAAATTCTCCAGGTCTGGAATCATAAATATGAACATGTTAAATCTATGTCATGTATGTTTGTGCCTTTAAACATATCTTCCTTGACTGAAGGCCGAGATATGTATTTTTACAAAACCAGCATAGATATATGCTGTGTAACTAAGGAATCATTTTCTATTTTATGTGAAAAAGACTTAGATACACTGCAAGGTCTTGCGTTGCATCAGTTCTCATTTAAATAAACAGGAATTACAGGCATTCTGCATTTTACAGAATCAAGGCAACCCTTTTAGAAAGTGCTTCCCTTAATGGTTTGTGTAGCTCCCTGTTTCACACTATGGTGTCTATTTTTTTGGCATATTTAAGCCAAACACGAGTAAGTATCTGCAGATGTCCCTTTTTTTGGAATCAATCTCTTTCTGTACACCCTGAAGGATATCATGAAGCCTGTTGTTTCATATTAGTTTTGCATTTCCATTTTAAGTGCTTTTTTAAAAAAACCCCAAATGCTAATGTAATGACCAGATAAATGGCCCCAGTGATAAGAACAGTTTGCCAAAGTAAGACGGAGTTCACTTCTCCTGTTAGGACATGCTATGCATTCCAAAAAATTAGTGTCCATTTAAGAAACACAAACACAGTTTAGGGTATAGGAGATGTCCGTGTTGCCTGCAAGAAGTAACCGTTGAAGTGGGACACAAAGTCCAGCAAAAGTTATTTTTAATAACTAAAGTCTGTCTTTTCAAATCAATAGACACTTCTGCAGGCTTTCATTCTAGACTATAGCTTTTTCCATATGCTGTCAACTTGAGCCAATAAATCTAAACATATATTTACTCTGCATGCTCTACCGCAGTGTTTTTAGGAGAACACATGAGTTCTAACAGCTGTACGAATAGGCAATAAACCAGGACCCTTTTGGAAACAAATCATTTTTCCTTTTTTTAAAAAATACTACATGCTGCCAAGATAGATGAAGAAATAGGCAATCAATATAAAGTATTAATCTCTTCAGAATTACAATTATACACAGTCCTTTAACCACATGTCTAGAGCTAATGAATTATTGTATTTGAAGTCAAACTGCAGATTAAACTTGGAGAATGCAGAGGGAGGCAGCCAAAGAGAGGGAGAGAAATGAATCTGTATAAGGGGGAGGGGAGTGACATTTTGATTTGACACATTAGCGTGTCAGTAAAGAGCCTCTCTGGAGGTGTATGAAAGATTTTGCACTTAAAACTAAACTGGCAAAATAATCTTTGCTGTGTAGATTAATGTTAGGAAATTTTCATTTGCTTGTCTTGGGCAGTTCTGATTCTCTCTGCATACATTTAAAACATCTTTTTATTTTTCCCATCTTCCCCAGGTTTGGGTTCCTAAAATGTGCTAGTCACAGGTTTGTACCTCATTTTTTCTCTAATTGAAGTACCTTCCACACTTGTCACAATCTCAGAACAGAAGGCACAGGGAGGTAGAGGAGCCTTCAGGTGGCAAGCAGACACAGGAAAATGAAATAAATCAAGGTTCCAAAGACACAGGTGAGAACAAAATATTATTTAAAAGACTTGTTTTCTCATGGCTGTATTTCTATCTGGTCCAAGACTCACCTTCTTCTCCCAATCTATACATCTATTTATCATTATCTTGGCAACATTTTCAATATACATTATTCTACGTCCTTCTCTGTCATAATTTGCTCTCTCATTGCCCCTCAAATGCCATGTCTAAACATCCCTGCTTTCGCTGGGCACTTGTTCCTGCCTTAGAATTATAATTATCCAATGAAGTCTAGACCCAGATACCTTTGGTGATATTCCTATTTCTTCCAGAATCAGAGTTAAAACTAATCTTGCTTCCACTCCCCACTTGCTCAGTTCGTCATGTCTGGTTGCAATTGTGATGGCAAGTGCTGATTGTCCTTCAGTCAGACAGTGAAAAAGGCAAACAAATAAAGGTCTATATTAACTCTTTGAACTCTTGACTTTGCCACTCCTTCCTCTACAATTTGAACATATGAATCTGAGGAACCAGAAGAAAAGCTGAAAAAAAATCAGATTACAGAGAGTATTTTCTAGATCAAGAAGCACCAATCTGTTTGCACAACTAGTTACTGCTGTGAAGAATATAAAAACCAACTACAGGCACTACTTTAAAGACAAGCGCAAGCTAACACAAGGTTAAATCCCTTTAATCTCTTTGCTTCCCTTTTCTTAGAATTAGCCACTATAAATTGTACAATGGTTATTTTCTCAATTTGTTTTTGTAAAATGCAAGTCAGACCCTCTTTAATCTTGATAAATTCTCAGCCTTGATGACTTGCAGCAGCAATGAGTTCCACAGTCTGTTGAAAAACACTCTGAGCAGGTATTTCCACTTACCAATTTATAATCTGCCATCTCTCATTTTCCTTACATTTGCGTCACAGAATCATCTAGGTTGGAAAAGACCTTGAATATCACCTAGTCCAAAAAAACAATCCTTCCTCCCTGAAGCATATTTTCTGTGCTTCAACAGTATTGAAACTAATGGTGGCCTCTGTGAGCTCAGTGTCTGGTCTCGCTGAAGTTCCTCACAGTCCTCTCTGGTCTTCTGCAACTTACATAACTTCTGTAACCTGCTTACCTTGCTACTCCAAACCATGACTACACCAGAAAAAGTTGATCTCAGGATTTTGAGGTACATTGTGTTCTCCCACAGCAGAAACTGACAGATTAATTCTAGTCTTTCTCTTCTGTCTCGTAGACAATTTTGATCTCCAGTAATGCTTTAGGTCACAAATATTTACTTTCCTTACTAATTTCCTGTGCAGAACTTTGTCAGAGGACTGAATAAACTGCCTGCCATCTATTACTTTGGTGACACTCACTGAATTTTAGCACATCAGTGAGACTCTTCAGAAAACTCTGCAGGCTAGGCTTTATCACATCCTGGCCTTTCAGGTGTTTATTGTTTTACTTTCCTGATACAGATGTACTGTTTATTCATCTGCAGCTTCTTGGATTGCTTCTGAGGCCTTTTTAATTGGAGACATAAAATTTGCCACCCACTAAGTTACTGATGTAGTAGGCATTTTTAATTAAATCCTGTGCACTTTGTTAGCTGCTCTGTCCCCTCAAACTTAAGCTTCTTCTGAATTCTATGGTGTCTATCATTTAGGCCTGTTGACTTTAAGCTGTTCAATTATCAGTTTCTTTCATCATCTTTTCTTATGATAACTCAATCATTAAGAGCTCCTCATCAGTATTGACAGGCAAAGCAAACCCGACACAGAAAATGCCACTCATTCTCTACAGCAGAGACTGATGCAAAGAAACAATTGTGTTAGAACTATCTGCATCTTCTTTAATTGCTCTTTTTATCTCCAAGGACCTATGCCCAACTGAGCCAGCAATTGTGAATTCGCAGTTTCACACATGTCTATACACTGAAATCAGGACTACAATTTCCATTCACCTTGTATCTTTTCTCTAGTGATGCCCATGCAAAGTATATATTGGTTAGCATAGTCCACTCTTAACCTCTTGAGCCTGTAACCTCAGTGCAAGGGCTTTTCCCATGGTTTTCCTTGTTCCTCACAGCTGAACTACAAAATCAGCAGTGATGCATGAATTGCCACAATCTCTGATAAATTCTTTGAGAAAAACTATACGCGTTTAACTACACTGTGATTGCTCTCGTGTTATAAACATAGTAGAAAAATATGTCATTAATATAAAATTTGTTTTAAACATTTTTCAGGGAAAGAAAAAGCATATTGGTAATACTATGCATGACAAAAAGTGTTAAACTTTATTGAATTAAAATTCTGTCACCCATAAATAAATAATTTTTTTTTTTTTCCATGAGAGAAAGACAGAATTTTCTAGTCTCATTAATATAACTTAATAGCTGGCCAAAGGGGAACTGAGATCTGAAGAATAAATTTCCACTGCCAGAATTTTAAATTCCAGACCCTAAATACAGAGTCTGATTTCTAATTTTAAGACCAAGACTTCCCACTAAACTCTTCCCAGAAGACAAACAGGATTGGCCTACTGTTAATATTTAGAGGAAAGAAAAAGGCCCATTAATACATTGTCTAGTAATGTGCAACAGAAACTCTTGGTGCAATGTACCATCTGTGTCTTGCCTAAAATGAAGCTTACTTTTGAAGATGTCATTTAAATTATTCTTTACTGATTAAAGTACCAGAGTGCCAAAGTGATGACAAGCTTTTCCCTGCCATCTTCTTAAAATTATGACAGAGTCTTTTTCATTTTTTTCCCATCCTCTCTCTAGAAGTTCATAGGAAGTAAATTTTCAAAGTAGTGACATTAATGGGACTCATGCAGTTAAATCCCTATGCATCACTTTGAAAATTTACTTGCTAGTGTACTAATGAAAATTTAGGTCCTTGAATATTTATGATTCTCTATGGAATATCATAAATGTAGCTCTTATTTAAATAAATAGGTGGAAAATCTGCAATATATGCATAGTTTGCTGGCATTCATGTAATTGCAATCAAATTGTATTGGCCAATAATGTCAGATTAATTTTCATTGTTCCATTCATTTAGTTTGACGCACTCCCTGCCCTTTGATAACTTCACTTCCAGGGTTTAATCTCCCACTTAGAAGGACTGTGAGATAAAGAGCAAGAGCATGGGGTAGGAAAGCATTTTAACTGGAAAAGTGTGTTTGAAATGCTGAAAGCTGTTAATTTTCCTGGGAGCTGCACATCTTTGATCTTCTTTGGTTGACTTTGCAAATTTCCATCAACTACTTTCTGTCAGGGACCTGTTGGATGGGTGCTGAGGGTGGGAAGGGAGGTACAGGGATGGGTGGTATGAGATTCTGTGGTGGAAGATTTTTTTAACCCTAAAATATGGCACAGATAGCTACAAAACTGTGATTACTTCTGAACATACCTAATGTTTGTAGTTCTAGAGGGGCCCTAATAAATACTCAGAAACAGATTCTCGAGCAGGACTTCTACAGTGTCTTCCTGCTGCTAAGTATATAACACTATTAGAAAAGAAAATTCAGATTCACTCTGACATGAATTATCTATGCTGTCCTCTGCTGCCCTTTGTATATGCCACATCTTTGCAAACAAACTCAGGCTCTTGATTTGTGGTACTTGTCTGCTGGGACAGGGTCCCTGCCCCATCCATACATGAGAGAGAAAGGTGCTCAAAGGGCTGGTTTCTGGGATTATGTCCCCAACAGTCCTCCACAGGAGATTGTTAGTCTGCATTTCAGGTGCCTGCTCTTTCTTCTGTGCACTTCTCAAAGCACAATGAGAAGTTTGTCTCTTTTTGCTAAAGCAACTCCTGCTGCCCTAGAAATTGCAAGTCAGGGTATTTCTACATCAGTGTCATCATGTAGGCAGTTAAAAGTTGCTGTGTCTTCTTGACATAAGTAGTTATTTATTGCTTTTGTGTCTGAAAGACTTCTAGAGCGATCTAATCCTTGGAGAATGAAATGTTTTTATAAAATTATACCAGCTGAATAGTGGCACCAAATAAGGTAACAACAGAGCATTTGTTCGTCTAAGGATTCAGTGGAGGAGGGACCATGAGCACAGTGAGCTATGGCAGACTGACAGCATGAATTGTGCCAGTAGCAGTTTAAGTCTTCATTGTCTTTATCCTTTGAGAACATAATTAGATTTACCTATTAAAATGATATCTAATAAAATCAAGGTTTTCATACCAATTATATAAAAGAATGAAAAAATAGCATGTGACTAAGCAACATTGATTTCTGTCATGTTACTGAATGACTTATCTCCCTGGAAAACTGTAGTTTTAACAATGCTTAAATTCATTATTACTGATATAGAAAGGACCTGAGAGGGACAAGAGTAAGTTTAAAAAAGGTGGGGAGGAGAGGAGAGAGAAACAGACTCTGACGAGCGTAGTTGGTAAGTCCTCTGTTAAAATATTAAGCTAAGAGTTGCCTATTTTTAAAATTACCAGAGCACTATTATTTTCTAAAAAGAAACTCAAACCAAGACCACAACCCTCGATCTATTCCATTGATATTTGTCCAATTTTTATGACTCTAGTGTAGAATAGTCCTTATTCTTTTAAAGACTAGATATCTCCTTCCCAAAATATGCATGTGTGTATGCATATTTGATTTTATCCAAAGTTTGTTTTCTTCTTGCTTTTGTGAAAAAGTGACATAATTCAGGTATCTTTTACTGCCTTAAGATTGTTGAAGTTTGTATTTCAAAAGTATAATGGTTCCTGTAATCATTTCCTGCTATTCCTTTAGGAACCTGAAAAAAATATATGTGTGCTAGCTAAAAGGGAGCAAATGTTTTGTGTATGTGTGCACATGAGGAAAACAATAACAGAAAGAAAAAACTCTAGTATGTGTTGCAGTTCCTCTTTCCTTGTCATGAAAGCAAAAATGGCAAAAATAGAGCATTGTTGCTATGCATCTCATGGTCCTTGCTCATGTCCCCATGGTAACTAGCAGAAGTAATTCACATTCTGCAGAATCATCAGGGAGATGCATGTGTGCAACAGTTCAGAAAGCTAGATGGTCCAAAGGAGACAGTAAATATGGCCAGTTTTGAAAGGACTCTAAAAGGTCATCCTCAGGAAGTTAATAGAAGTCTTATTAATATGTAAACCATGCCAAAACAACATTTTTATTTCAAGAAGAGTTTGAACCTGAAGTAAGGGGCAAAGCTCTGGAAGTTTGTGGTGGTATAAAATACAGTTAATGACACAGGTCCTCAAATGCTATCAGTAAGTAAAACTCCCCTGAAAGCAGAGATGCTGATTTTTTTCAACTTCAGGTTTGGTTGTCATTTTTACTGCATAAAAACTGTATTAAAAATTTTAATGCTTTTGTTCTCTATTGCATGCCTGTTCTCTTCCTCCTAAAAATGCCTTAAAGATTCACAAGATTTATAAACATATTTATTTATAAAAGGCCTTCTTTCGTAGGAAATATCACTGGTCACTTTTATCTATATGTTCAATGGCATCTCTTAACAGTCCCACTTGGAAAAAATTTCCAACGAAATGCAAGGAAAATGAAATAAAGCAAATAACAAAAAAGTACTAAAATGAAAATAACAATTCTGCATGTTGAGGAATTATGACCTACCTTCCACATGCTTTGTATGCAGTAGCTTATATGAGTCCCTAGAAAAGACTGAATGTTTTATATTTCTTTTTGTTTTCATTTTACTTTCTCTTCTCTTGACTATTCTTAATGCTGAAATTCCAATTTCTTTTCTCTTTAAGGTCTTCAGGTCTCACTTCCTATTAACCTTTAATGAAGTTTCTCTCAGAAAATCCCACAGGAGTCTTTATCTCTGCTAGTTTTAAAAGGGTGAATTTTTGAATCTACCGTGCTCCAGAGTACTTTAGTCAATGTTCACTGTGGAGTTTCTGTTGGCATTGAATTATTGTTTTTATTAAGTGTGTGTATAGGTGTATATACATATATAAATATATATGTGTATATATATGTCATGTACTTGTATGCACAACTTCACACACAAGGTGTGCATGCATGCCCACACCGTGCATGCCCCTGGGGCATACTCTGTTTCTGCCAGAGGTGTGACACTGTGAGGGTACAAGGGAGCGTGGGGGTTCCTCTTGGGTGCAGAAGTGGCCTTTTGTCAGCCTCCACCCCCTGCCAGAGCCTGAGGATGATGAAGGAGGAAATGACTGGCCAATTCCCCCCCTGGCCTGGGACTCTGCAGCCCTCTCCAGAGCTGTTTGGTACTGCAGGAGGCTGGTGTGTTGTTTGGCCACACTTAATTCACATTTCTATGTCATACTATGATACATGTAAAGATTTGTAAGTCTGCAGCTGTATTTCTAGCGCAAGACAAGTGCTAGTCACACCATGCCGTACCCATCCAACTGCTGATGGGAGCTGTGTTCATGCACTCATCTGCCTTAACCCTGGCACTTGCAAGTTGCTTGAGGAGTGCAAGGTGTGGTTTTACTGATACATCAGTTCAGTCCTTGCTCCATTTCCAGCGAGTGGCAGCAAGATTGGTGACTACTGATGATGATTCATTGCAGGTGATCATGTGAATTATCATTATAGAAAACTTTCTCCATAAAAGTAACTCAGGTGAGAAAGGGACAAAGTCATCATTACAGTGCTTTCATATGAGGAAGAAACCTATACTCGCATAGCCCAGAAATACCTATATATTTGCCTAATAAAGCCTGAGGCCACATGCACATAACTCAAGATATGACTATATGACAAATACAGCAAACACAGCAGTTCTTTTCAATATAGTAATATTTGATCATCTGAAATATTCATATAATAGGGATTAAGAAAGGGAGAAATAATTTTTGTAGTCTTTCTCAGGATTAACCATGCCTTAGCATACTAAGCTACCTAAATTCTGCAAAGCAAACTTATTATTCAGGCCCAGTTCTCTGGCTTTAAGTTTGCTACAAAAACCTAAGTTCACTGAACTATACATAGAAACTTTGCAGAACTGAGCTGTATCCTGAGCTGCTTCCTTGAAGTGCTTGGAACTTTGATTTGTAACACTTGTCCATCCAGGTTCACACCTGCTTTCACACTCTATGAGATCAGATCAATTTAGGCTAATATATTAGCACCTTACCTGCCGTAGTTGACTTGTCTATGGACTATTGAGTGAAGCACGTTGTCCTGTATAGTCTTGTGGAATATTTGCACAACAATAACATTATAAAACTATAAAACAATAACATTATAAAAACAATGCATTTGATTTATGACCCTACATTTCTGATTTTGCATGTACTGACATGAAGAAAGAAAATAATGTATTTTTTAATGTATCGCCCTTTTTTAAACCCTCTTAAATTTTTGCAATAATAGTTCTAAACTTTATATGATACTTTCAATAAGAATATTTATTTTGGCTACCTGTAATTTGTTGACAGTTAAGGCATTCTTAATATGTACTTCAGTAGACTAAAAAACACTGTAGGGTAAAGGAAATGGTCATGGGCTAAAAATAAGGGTTCCAGTGCTGTACATGTCTTGGAGTGTGTCCTTGGACAAGAAGGTGTGTTTCTTTTTCCTGTCCTTGGACAAGAAAATGTGTCTCCATTTTCCTATCTGTCATGTAAGAGAAATAGAGGTTGCCTTGCAGAGATACTTTGAGATTTCATTAGCTAATGTTTACACAGCACTTTGAACTAATGAAGCATTACAGTGCAAAGCATTACTTTCAGCCACGGTACTTCAAGAATGTAGAAAGGATCAAATACCCTTTTCACTTACACACATTGAAGAGGAGGCTTGATTTTGTTTTGAAGTTCTAACACCCTTTTGTCTTTTTATTTCACTTCAAGGTTGCTTCTTATCTTTTATTGACTACTTAGTTTAAATTCAGATTTTTGTGTCCTCTCCTTTGTTATAAAAATTGATTCGAGGTTTGTGTGCAGCTGCTTAACTGGATGCTTGTCAGAAGGAGTAATGCATCCTAAGAAAGAAGGTTCCTTATTTCAAGATTATTGCATACTGCAAGAATATCCATGTCCACTGTTCAGTTTCTATTACTAGAGTGGCATAGGCTTAGTCAGCATTATCTTGAATCTACTATGTCATAGTACAGTAAAATTGAAGAGATTTATATCTTAGGTAATGTACAATGATAGGCAGGTTTACATCATTTAATGCTTGCAATGAGTAAATCAATGTTTGTTTTAAAAAGGAGACCGCAAATGTGACTTGTATGCCATTTGTTTTCAAAGTCTGTATTTTAATAATCTGATTTTTTTTTCTTTTTGCAAGCAAATAGCAAAATTTATGAGAGGTGCAGGGTTTTTTATTTCCCAAATGATCTTTCACTCTAATCAAAGAGTATGTTCTAGCAGCAGTAATTTCTGCAAGATGAGAGGATAAAGTTTCACCACATTGTACAGAACTGGCATAGTGAATTTTATTTGCTGCAAGAATAAGATTTGGTTTTCTTGGTTCTAATTGTTTCTATTTACTCAAAGGTTACTACTGAAAGGTTAAAAAAATTGAAATCTTGTGGAATGACTTTGCTTGCTGATGGTCCAGTAATGTTTTGTGCAGTTATTTTCAGCGTTTTGAATCATGCTTAAAACAAGTTTCACGCATAGCATAAAGTCAGTGGGATCATGAGCTTTTTTCCAAATTAGTCATGAATAACTTGATACAGCTATGAACAGTTTAAGCAGATTTCCAAAGATTCAGCTTAAGCTGAATTAATTATTAAACATTCCCTCTCAATCCTAAACCTGAATTTTCAATAATAATTTCTCCATTTTCTGTCTTATTGCACTTCTCCTTATTTCTTAACATCTTTCCATAAAGACAAATTACTTGCTACTGCTACTATGGTATTGGTGTCCTGGCACTACTTCAAGAAATGCTGAGGACAGATGACACATGATGCATTTCAAATCAGCACATATACCTACTAAAAGAAAGGAGATATAAACTCCCATAGCTGAAAAGGCAAAGGAATCTTGGGATCTCTGGAAGTAATTACAACGTTCTGGAAGAAAATACAGGGACAGAAAATGCCAGGGCAAGTCTTACAGATGTACAAGATGCTGAAGGGTTGAAATGAAACAGCAGTAAAGATCAGATAATCAAGACACAAAAAACCAGGAGAAGTACAGGTTTTCTTTTATCCCTTTCTAGGTAAGGAGCTGTGAATGCAAGGAAAATCAGCAGCCATGCCACTGAATACTTCTTGGGCAAAGGCAGAGTTGCTCAGAGCGACAGGAGCAACACAGCTGAAGCCATACCCCAGTGACTTTTTCCTGCAGTGCTGGCAGCAGCCACATTTTTAATCCCACCAAGTTCAGTTACACAGAACTTCCTTTAGGGAAAAAGACTGCTTTAAGAAGTCCAGCCCAGGATTAAAGAAGTTTGTTCTGTAACAAGAAGGAAACCCTATCTCTGACAACCTGTGTTACTTCAGAGAAAGTTTGGACCATTATATAGAACTAAGTGTATTTTTCCTGCCCCAATGATACATTTGATAACAGCATTTAAGAATGAAATTTCTGTCACTTTTTTTTGCAAAATACACACTTTTAACTTCTAGGAAAAAATTCTTATCTTTGCTGTGATGCATTAATTATTTTAGTAGAAAAACTTTGGGAGTTACACAGCAGAACAGCCATGTCTACTGAGGAGAGGAATAAATGCTAAAGACAGTTTTTTTACAGTATCCTCTAAGATTAGAGTTGGGGATTAATAGACTGGTTTCCTCTTCTGTCTGCATTGTTTTGATAGTTCCTAAAACAACAGCTGGTTCTACATGCTCACAAGTTAATTTTATGTTCGTAAGCTTATTCTGCTACAGTATTTCTTACAGCAGAACAGAGTTCACACTTGCTCCTTCTGCTGTGTGTAGCAGAACTAATTTAACACTAATTACTTTTAGTAATAACTAAAGACCATACTTATTCTCATTTCATATGAGGTGTGACTATGAAACTCCATCCACTTAAATACTCACAATGATCTCATGGAAGATTTGCTTTGGAAACATAGAAGATATCAGGAGGAAGAAAAAGGAACTTTCTCATACATCTAACCAAGTTTCTGTGTGATATGCTAGGCAATATCAATGGGCTTTAGAACTGTTTCAATACTATTACTGTATTTAGGTGTCTAACACTCTTGGAAATCCATTTCAGAAAATAAAAATGTGAGACATAACAGTCTCAGACTTCTTGAAAAGACGGTAAATGTGAGCTTTGGAAATTTTTTCTTTGTCATGTTTGACTGGGCCTCAGCTTGCCTGGATGTGAAGACAGGGAAGTCCTTTCCCAAAGATAACAGCAGGAAGTAATCCTGAGTCTACCCAGAGACATAAGTCTTCACAAACAGCAGGTAAGTCTTGTGAGTCAATAGATCTGAAGGTTGAAGAAAAACACAAAAAACCCCATTTGTACCATCTGAAGCTTCATGGCTTTTGAAATGATGTACAGGAGATTAAACCGTGTACAGGAGTACAGGAGTTTTCCCATTCATAATCAAAGGCTTCTGGTCTCAGCTGCAGAACAGTTTTATCAGCACTGTGTATTCAACACTTCCGGTACCTAAAATTTTGATTGTAAATATTAGTCATGTGCAGTTTGATTATCAAGTCCAGTAAGATATTTCTTGAAGGCCCTATTTAATTAAATTCTGCGTTTAAGAGATGTCTTACAGAGTCAGCATGTGTTCCTGCAATACCACATACCTTCTCTTCATCTTGTCTTTTTCCCTTTCCCCTTGCATAGGGCACAACTTTGTCTGTGGATTTTGGGACAGGAAACCATTCTAACCAGTGATTTACACCTATACAGATGCCTGCTTTCATTACCTATTCAAAGGTATATTCTTATAACTTATGGGGTATTTCAAAAGAATTGATCTGATTTTCGTTTTTTTCTTTTACAGAAAAATGTTACTAAATCAACAGTTGGTTAAGACAGCATCCCATCATCCTATCAATAATAAAAGGCATAGGTATAGAAACCCAATGACTGATAATATGTAAAGTTTCAGTCCATTTTTACCAATGTTAAAGTTATTTTCTTTAGGTATATTTGATTAAATTTATTATTGCTGAAACCTTGGAAGAAAATGTGGGGTAACTGTTAAGTTATCACTGTGGAATTCACTCTTCCATATAATACTTTTCCATTGGTATATTAACTATAGGGCTTTTCTTTTGCTCATACAATACAATAAACATATTTTTAATGAAAACTGTTCAGAATCCTTAATGACAGTGACTTACTACAGTATTTTTCATTGCCATTATCTACATTACCTACTGCTTTTGTAAAGGAATAAATAAAAGTTGACAACTTATGCTGGGAAATGATTGTAAGCATCAGGTTCAGACACAATGCAAAGGGAAAGGTCTTCTAAAAGAAGTAATTTTTCATTTCAAGAAATGAGAATCTTTTGAAAATGTATTTTAAGCATATTAAGTATGCAAGAAGTAATTTCTTGAAAATGTTAAAACAAGTTCAACTATATTGCACCTATTAAACAGGTGAAATTCAACAAGTAAAATGAAGGAAATCTGTAACCCACTTCTCAAATATTTCTGTGAATTATGTAAAGTATTAAGATCTGTTAATTATAGATTTGGTTGCCATAAGCTTGACCGTAGGTTTTATTCTCTTAAGAAAGGAAATAAAATGTTTGTATCCCTAACAAGTTTCTAATGGTAAATTTAAAATTAGAAAAATAAATAGATTTGTTTTTCTCCTTAGTTACCTTTCAAAGCCTTTACAATTAGCCCACAGATCCCCAATGTTCTCTGTCAGCAGGCTGAAAACCAACAGGTAATCTTTTCAAATTCAATTTTAGTCTGATGTTTAGCCACCAGAGACTCCTACTAGAAGTGCATGACTTATATGTTTGACAACTATGTCATCAGCAGGAAAAGAAAAAAGCTGTAGGTGGACAAGCAAACAATGTTAACAGCAAAGAATAAACACATTTAATTTAAAGAACGAATGAATTGTTCTGTTTATTCAGCAAATTCTCACAAATAACAAGTACTGAATCATGGATGATCTGCTATCCAAAAAAAGGGAGATACATAATATATATTTTTAATAATGAAAAGCTTAGACTCCTAAGTCACAGTACTGCACAACAGTGTTCACTTTTGGCATCTCTCTTCCAGCAAATTTAGTTCTATCTGTTCTGAAGCATCTGAGTATTGCTGCTGCCATGACTTCCAGAATTCAATGGGCCAATTCTGCCTTTTAATTTGGCAATAAGTATGATTTTATCCAAAGTAAAAAGGGATTTACATATTTCTTATATTTTGGGCAACAAGTGAAGTTTCATGAGTCTCTTGAAACAAAGTTATTCGATTGCATAGTTTAATCATTCTATACAGTTATGGAAGATTTAAACAAATCCCAGGGGCAACTTACTTTTGGCTTCATATGTTTATACTAGACAATATTAGATCTACTGTTTATCTCTTTTAGTAAAACAAAGCAATTTAATTAAATCTTTGCCATCGAGCAACTATATACATAGTATAATGATGTGAGGGAAGAAAGACAAATCCATTTGACACAGAAGTAAAGTGAGGCTGTAGATGTTCAGGCAGTGTTCAACAGTGTTTTTTTTTTTTTCTATGCAACTGCCTGGTTTCAATGAAGATGTAGTACAGGGAAGAATTGAGGGGTTTGGGTTTTTTTTTTTCCCTCCAATTACATTTTTAATTTGGATTTGCATAATATATGACAAGCGTATTATATGGAAAATATGTTGTCCAAACTGACACAAGGAAGTGTTCTGAGTCATGATGAAATTTGAAAAACAGTGTGTGTTCTGCCTCCTGTAGCGTTTTCAAAGCAGCTAACCAGAAACAGAATAGCTATGTACAGAAATAACTATGTAGTACTTAGCTACACTATGTACCAAAGCCTAAAATGAAATTTAATTCTATGTTTCTAAGCACAACAGTTTCCTTATGTCTGTTAATGTAGCAGTTCCACTTATGGGGATTTCTCTGAAGTTTTCATCTTGTTGACAATTCTTATCCACATTAATCTGCAGATATCCACCAAAGTAGCAGTGAACAACTGGGAAATTCTGGCTCGAAATCTTCCTTTTGTTTAATGTCTGTACTGTTTAAGGGACTGTAATAATGCACTGAAGTTTTAGATTGGTTTAAGAAAAAGACACTTCAGTCTGTCTTTTGTACTAAGTAGATTGTAAATGCTCTTATGTAGAATGTGAACAAGTACCTGTCTGTTAATCTCATCAGTACCTGTTTGTTAATTCTCAAACAGGTACCTGCTTTTTAATGGTCAGTGCAAGAGACGGGATAAGGGAATGGGGGACAGTTTCTGTCACCCGAAGCAAAGAGGGGGCTGCACACCTGGCAGTGTCATGGGGGTGTGGACTGAACACCTCTGTGAGCCTCCCTCACCAAGGGCAGCCCCAGCCGAGCTCCCAAAGCTGGAGGTGGCCTCCTGCCTTCCAGCATGGCTTCCACCGCAGCTGGTGTTGGAGAACAGTGCCCATATTCAAAAATGCAATTTATCCCCAAAAGATATAGATGTCCAAAAGAGAGGGGTCACCTCTAGACACAATATGACCTCTTGATCCTCCAATTCCAATCCTGGTTTACTTTTTTTTCCCCCTATAGTAAGCATATTACATAATCTGCCCAAGAATCAGGTACAACCCATGAATAAATAAAAGATGTGATCACCGAATGCTTCCAGACAATAAATTCTATGTTTGGTATCACAGAAAGAAAGATACAGGACATCTAGACCTGCACTGACAAATCTCCACACAGACATACCCACAGTTTCCAGGTGTAACTTTGTGTATTGTATGCAGAGTGACTGAGCCACCAGCTCTGCCAGATGGCGCAACCTGTATCCAAATGGAGATGTGTTGCTTCAGCTAGGAAAGATGTCGGACTGAGAAGGAAGAAACCCTTCAGAAACACTGAGGAGGAAGGCTACAATAACGTAGATAAAAATTAATGTAAGGTGAAGCTGTGGAGTCCCTCAGAACTAATATGGAGACAGAGAGGAGTGTAGAAAAAAAATAAAATTGCGTAGTTAATTAGTTTTATTTAAAAAAGAAAAGCTATCCACACACTCAGTAGATGGGAAGGCAACTATTCCTTTATTTTCCTGGATTTCTTATCAATTATACTTGATGTTAATAATAACATATTTATAGTACTGTTGGTCTGTGCTCATTTGGTTCCAAATACCTTATACCAAATTCCCACGATAAATTAGTTTGCCCTTTGAGCTTCTAATTTTCATTTTAATGGCTATGTAACATACCATGAAAAACAAATATGGAATTGCAGGTTGCTGGGAATGATTTCCAAAGGAATAAGATTTCCAAAGGAATTTGTCAGCAAAATTTCAAGTTTGCTATACACATGATCCTGAGTTCTGAGAAAAACAAAGCAGTTGACATTCAGGATTTTGTAATTGGCTTTCATAGCTTAATTTTTTATCTTTTGGTTCCAATGTATACAGCAATTGACACTGATTCTAACAAAACCATGGCTACTTATTAAAATCTGAGGAATTTTTCCAAACATTCAGAGTGCAAATAACAATGTCTGCATTACAGTGGCCTTCCCTCTTTTCTAGGTCTGTATTTCTGTGTTCCTGTTAAGACCATCATACTTTACCTTTAGCAATCACTCTCCAAGGAACATTTTCTTATCTGTGTGTTCTGGCCTGTTCATGAGCAAGAGAAAAAGAAGCTGACTTATAAAATGTGCATGAAATCAGCAATGAAAGAAATGAACGACATAAAAAAATGTCATTGAATTCTATTGAGTAGATTTCTTATTTCCCAATATGACAGCTTTTTAGCAGCACAAGGATTCACAATAGCAGCTTCCCAGATACTTCTGAGGGAGCATAAGTTTATCTAGCTCACATATGCTATGTTGGGATTTTTCCCTAAGAGTTAAGAATGGCACAGATTTTTTTATTAGATGAAAGTTGCTGCATAAATAAAAAGCTTGCATGACTTGGTTTAAAATAACTGTTTTCATTTATACTGCATTTTATTCACAATTTACTCAATCTATTCTGGCTTTCCAATGGAATAATTTCTCACTAAAAGGAGGGGGAAAAAAGTGAAGTGAATTTCATTATTGTACCAAAGAAACATTTCATGAATATACTCAATCTGTACTAATGGATTTTAACACATTTTTATTATTCTGCAATGAACTGCTCATAAAGTTTTTAATTACCAAATCAGTATCCAAAAATATACTGCAGAGAGGTCCAGTGTTGTAACAAAGATTATTCCTTTGTGCATTTAATCTTGGCTCATTAATGCATCTACAGGTATCTGTGTTTAAATAATATAATACAATCCTAATTCTATAAATATATGTAATTCAGTTAAATTGCTGTTCCCAAAACAAGTTGCTCACATTATTTTTCAGTTAAAGAAATTAAGAAATAGCATGTAGCTCATATATCCCTATATTCATCACCCAGTGCTGTGGGGTATGGAGTACAGTCAGAGATCTGCACAGTGTAACTGCTTGAGATTAAATAATATTTGGAAAATCTAAGGATAAATTCCTTCACCCTTCCCTCAGCAGTGTGCTGTTTGCCCCATAGTGGGCTGTGTATTGCACTGCATGACACAGGACATGACACAGGACATTCACTGAAGTTTATGAGTCATGTGGAATTTATCAAAAAATATTTTCTGTTTGTATCATGCAGGCGTCAAGTCATGCCACTTCCAAAGGAAACATTGGAACAGGCTGAGTCACCATCACTGGAAGTATTTAAAAGACATGTAGATGTGGCACTTAGAGACATGGTTTAGTGGTGGTGGACTTGGCAGTGTTAAGTTTACATTTGGACTCGATGATCTTAAAGGTCTTTTCCAACCTAAATGATTCTATGATTCTATGGCTCTATGATATACTCACAAGCTGGATCCTGCCCTGACCTGGGCAGCTCTCCCGTATATCCTGCTGGTACCTTTAAAGCATCATGCGGACTCAGGTTCTGATCAGATGGTGCTGTATCAGTTCTGCGGTCTCCTTCCCCAATCCTCACTGAGGAAAGCCCCGCATCCCTACTGCTCCTTGTGTGGGATCATATTTCTGTCATGGGATTACACCTGGATTGTTCTCTGCCTGTGATCAGGGTGCTTGTTTGTGTTGGGCTTGGTCAGAAGTGGAATTGTACCTTCCAGGTAAGATGTCATGAATTATCCCTGAACAGAGGTTGCTCACAGTTTGGTTGAGGCACAGAGTGCACATGAGATGAGGTGGACTGGTTTCCTCTGTATCACAGACTATTACAGTTCATCCACTTTCTTCTCTATTAAACCCAATTACTCATGTTTGATAAAGCATTTCTCACCAAAAAAAAAAAGGTATTATATATTAATCTAAACAAATCAAGAAACCTGGAAGAGACTTTTGAGTAAAACCTTCACAAGACTCTAGAATGATAATGCTGGCTGATGGTCTCAAAGATAACACAGACAGAATCAAGCTGATGTTATTTTAGCTCTTTAGTTAGCTAATGTGTCCTCCACACCTTTGACATTTTGCTTGTTCTGTCTGGAATAATATTTAATAATCTGAGAATGAAAATCAGGGATGCAGCTTCTGGGGAAATATGAATCTTGATTTAATGCTTATAGATGGAATATCATACGAGTTTGGACCTACATGACAGAGGTCCCCACTTTGTTGTAAAGCAGCAAACCCAGGAAAGCTCTTCCCCAGCCAAGAAAAGAGCAGATGCTGAAGAAGGAGGAGACTCCTTGGAAAAAACAACAGCATCTTGAGAGAAAAGACAGATGAACTTCTTGCTCCCCTGTGGGGAGGATGGAATTGTTTTCTCATTGTATAAGCCTCAAGTTTTAACTGATTCTCCAAAGCAGATGCCTATCTCTGAAGAAACTGAGACACAGCACTAATCTTTTTCTCTTCTTTAGCATCTGCCATGAGTCACATGTAGTTTGATGCTCTCAGTTTGAAGTAGAGATGCAGTAACTTGAAGGCTAACCCCAAGCAGTACACTCAGTATTGCAGTTCTCTATATGAATGAAAACTCCTTCAGGTTCTTCTCTTTCAACAGAATACAGAAACTGTTTTCTTGAGATGATGACAGAAGTCTGTAATACCCAAAACCTGAAAATGCAGCTAGGTGCACTTTTTGTGTTTAAGATGATAATAGCCTAGAGATGATTTAGGAATGTGTTTTGTGTATATGTATGTGAATTAACAACAGCAAATTTTGTTGTGGTGTGACTCCTTTTTAATTGCTGTTGCTGATCTTGCCTTTAGAAGTTCATGATTATTTGTACAAGTTAATCTGCAGGACCAGACTATGCATCCTCTGACAAGACAGTGGAAGTAACTGGCAGCTGCATTTGATGCCCAGGAAAGTGTAGGATTTATCTATGTTCAGCTGATGCACAGTAGCAGAGCTGGGCTTATTTGCTTGGACGTCTGGGATATTTTCTTCATATCTTTAAAATGGAACTGATACTCCTAAACACACTCTGTGCTTCGTTGATTCAGTGCTGTACCAGTGGCAGTACACGCAGCACATACAGCTCACTGTCAGGAAGATGCCATGCAACCATACGGAGCCAGCATGTTAGGGGTACAGCCAAAGTCAGATGCCATGCATGTATCTGATATCAGATGGCAGCTCTACTGAGTCACAGGATACAGGCAGCCACTGCATTAGACACTGAGGAGTGGCTCGAGGCTACCTCCCCCCTCTTCATCACCAATGTTTTTTGCAACTTTTATGCATGCAGCATCAGACCAGTGACTGGATCACAACAGTAATGACCCTGCTAGTCTTTGGGAGGGTTAAATGAGAAATATGACAGCCAGTTGAAACAGCAAAAGGTCAAAACTGAGCTAATGATAATTATCTAAATGGGAATTTGAATGGAGCTCTGATGTTAATGCTCCTACACTTTTAATAAGTGCCACAGGATTTCTAATTACCACTGTATCCAGGAGCTCCACTTGTTCTTTTACAATGGTAATAACTACAGCAAAACAGATACTATTAGCACTATGCCAAGGCAGATGCTCAAAAGTTAATCACATGTGTCTCAACACCCAAGTCCTCTGTTGTGGTCTACTCTTCAAATATGGCAAAGTTCCATTTTGTTAGTTTCTTTCATCACAGCTTAGAAGGAAAATCCATCTGTTGTGTATTCATTCTATAAAAAATATACCCAACTTGTGTTGATTTCAACATCTTTTCTGTGACAGCACAGTAAGAAACTTCCTGATTTCCACTGGTTTGATGTGATCTTGTACTACAGGGATGATCTGAAACATGTAAGGGTTTAGGCTACTTTGACCTAAGCAGCAAAATAGAAAGAAGGTACTTTGGCTTAAAGTTTTGTCGTTGTTGCTTGCGGTCTTTTAAGTCTGCCATTGCTGAGGACTGACTTAACAAAGACTTGTGGTGCTCTGGGTTTCCATGGGAGATACGTTTTATTTAGGTACAGTAAGAATGAGCAGCACTAGTACAATGCAGGTAACAATAATCTGTGGTTTTAAGGAAGATGGTTTGTTCTCAAAAGGTTTGATTTTTGGGGCAATATTACCATTAAGAGAGGGATTGTTTCTCTTGTTAATTATAGAATTGTCTGCAGTCTAACATTTTGCCTATATGTAAAGTTGTCTAAATGAAGTTTCTGTTTACCTTTACTGAATCTTTGTCATGCTAGCTGTTGCCAATATTTTATCATTTCATTCTGTTTATGTTTTTATGTAAGCTTTGCTATTTTGGGAGTATGAAAGTAGTGCAGTTCTGTCTCTGTAATTAAGGGGTTTCAGTGACCTTTTTTCTCTCTCATGAGACTGAGAAAGGAAGGACATGAGCCACAGACAATACAGAATAAAGCTTCTATTTATCAAAAGCACCAGGCCTCAGGGTTATTTGAATGATAAAGCTGGTGAATGATAAAGCTGGAGTCTATCTACAAAGCATGGTGCATCTGAAGGAGAATCTGTGGAGCTTACTACGGTCTCGGAGTCTCCCTCTTGATAAACTGTGGTAAGAGCTGCAAATACAATTTGACAGTTCATCTTCCTTGCACTTCCAAGTGAATAGGGTGCCCAATACAGAAGAATGTGGGAAACAATGAAAACTGTGGTGCTGATACTGTTGACATAACATGGTGTGTAATGTCTGTGAGTCAGCACTTCTGCTGTAATGGATTTATTTACATACATTTGCCAACACTGAGCTGGTTTGCCATGTAGCCCAGGCAAATCTGAATTCCACTGTAACAAATGTCCAGGAGTGCATGCTAACTCCTCATTGATCTGCTTCACATGATTAATCAATATCTCTGTTACTGCAGGTCCACCTCTCTGCACCTCATGGTTTGAGATTTTATTTTCCAGAATACCTAAAGTAGTCTGAAAGATGAAAGTGGCTAAGTTTGTTTGTTTACAGCAAATTTACATTTGGTTGACATTCATTTCTCAGTATTCTAAAGACATCTAGGGTTATTAGGGAAGCTCTGAGGAGCAAAATAAAAATATCATTAAGCTTCTGCAAAAATCTGTGATGTGTCTGCATCTGCTTAACAACAAAATATAGACAATAGAGTCAGAAAATATAGAGAAGAGGTAAAGAGATGGAGCAAGGGGTAACTTATTAGTTAAGAACTCTATAATTTGGGGAAATCATGCTTGTGGGAGATATGAGGGAGAGTCATAAAAACATGGCTGAGTAGGGGAAAGCAGCTATGTAGTTGTTGCATATTTAATAGAAACTTGTTTTATGATACTGAAATTGGAGAATTAAACTGAATTACATTGGAGATCCACTAAAGACAAAGAAAATTTTTCACACTGTGCATAAGTAAACTGTGGAACAACTTGCCCAGGATGTCTTGCATGTCAGAAGATTTGCATACTAAAAGTACCTTTGAAAAAATTCTCAGAAGAGAGATGGTCATCAGTAGAAAGAACCACTTCTGGCTCAGCTATGAGCTGCAAGCTGGGAGAGTATGCTGTGAAAGTGTGACTGTACGTTTGCTCTGTTCTGTACTCCTCCTAGACCAGCTGTTCTTACTAGCCACTGTTGGGGGCACGGTACTGGACTAGATGGACAAACCATCCTTGTGTTTTGAGGCTTACAGATAGATATTATTATACAAATACTGGAGAAGGAATGGAATAGGTAAACTGATTCTAATTCAGAAGTCGTGCACCATTAGGCTTCTTCAGCCAGTTAGCCTATGCCCAGGACTGTATTTCAGTGTTTTTACAATATGGTAAAGTATAAATTCAAGGGAAAGTAGATAGTACAACTGATAGCATGGATTGGATCAAATGAAAAATCAGGCCCTAATACTTGTGCCTTTTGAACTTTTCTCATTTTGATTACAAAACATCCACAAAGTCTTTATAAATTGTAAAAGACTGCAAAAATTAGATAGCAGATATGTAAATTGGACAGCATATGATAAGAACACATAAAAAGAGAAGAATAGGCAAGAGCTGATAAAAAACCCCAGCTATTACCTTATTCAGTTTGAGGGGTAAAAATGGTGAAATTTCTGAAGGGGAAGACAAGAGTTGAATTGGTATCAAAGTATTTGTCAGTATTTAGTGTAGAAATAGAAAGGTTGTATGTGAATTAAAAGCTAAGTTAATGCCTTCCAATTAATAGCTTATCAGTTTGCAAGAGATGAAACTGAGGAATGGGTAGAAGAAAGCTGATTAGGATACGTGCATGCACGTGCACACAGACACACACAAACCAGGGAGAGAATGAGGCATTAAGTTCAACATAATGTAAAATGAGTTGAAAACTTGCCTGCCACCTATTAAAATACAGACAGGAGAAGATTATTATAATGAGGATTTCAAATGCATGTGCCTTTAATTAATTTCTAGTTTATATTTAAATACAAACAGTGCTTTCTGTTGTTATTAAGCACTTAAGAAGATCTGTTCACGGTATGCTAAGTGCAAGCTGGAAAGCCTGATTTCAGGACCTTTGGTCTTTGTTGTTATGGGATGTTCTTTTACTTTGTGGCAACTGCTTTTCTAGATTCTTTTATAAAAGTAAGATATAGTTATATTTTATTACTTCAGGTTGTCTTTTTAGGTCTGTCATTTAATATAATCTGCAATATTTATTAATAAAACCCTTATCCATTTCCTAAATGATAATAAAAAGATATTGTACTCCTATTGATAACTTGGATCACAAGTCTCTTTCGTAGCTATTAGCATCTGTGAAATCAGTGAGTCACCAAATGTTTTCAGGGAGAGAACCTTGCAACAGCAAACTTGACTTGTCAGTGAAGAGTAATTTGAGATGATCAAGTAAAGATCATGTCTAATAACTCTATAATAACATACTTACACGATGGCTATAATGACTCTAGAGAGGGCATTAAGAATAATTGAGGAAATTACATGTGTTTTTAAAGTTTGTAATTTTAATTACCTTGTTCTGTAATAGACAGCAATGTCTAGAAACCAGCCATCATGTGCTTTCCATGATTAGAAAGTATATGGAACATTTTGGTAACTGCAAATCCAGGTTTATTTATTTTAGTATTGAAATATGAAAAAAAATGTAAATTAGAATAAATGGAATTATAATGTTTAGACTAACACTATTTTCTTAACTAACAGCCTTGTGAATGAACAGAGTAAATTTGAACAGTACGTGTTTTCACCATCTGTGCTCCAATAATGATAGTAGGCACCAAAGGAGAATAGGGTACTTAAGTATAGCAGGAAACATCAGTCTGCTGCTTTTAGCAAGAGCTGAATTTTCAGCTTTCAGGTGACTTGGTTTTAATTTATGCTCCATTCCTAATTAAATTGTCTTGCTGACATGAGTGAAACCTAGCTTCCTGTGCCTCAGACTTAATTTCTTCACACTTGATTGATAATGAATGTGCTTTACCATCATATATTGTTTGGGTCTTGTGAGAGACAAACTGCATTACTATGGACTGCTACAGTCTGAATGGACAGATGAGTTATATTGACTATAAAGCAATTTGCAGTTAGCATTACCAACTATTATGTCATGCTAGACTTTTATGCCTTTCTACAGAAGATTTTCATTAACTCTCCTTTTAACTAACCAACATCTATCTAAAATTAAAGATAGCTAACAGAGTAGTGAAAAAATCATCTGTAATCATTCATCAGTGGAGAAAAAATGGCAACAAAAAGTATGAAATTATACTTTTAAAATGAGAAATAAAATTTAATTTAATTTTTTGTACAAGTAATTACTTTTCAGTTCTTGCCACCCTTGAGGTAAGTTTCATTTTTGTCACTGCTGATATCAAAGAACCAGAAAACAGCAGACAGCTCCAGATGCCATTCCAGCATTTTGTAAAAGGTTAGGATGGAGCAACAGAGGTGCACGGAGAGCTAAATGTTATCTTTTTGTCAGTGGGGAAAGAAGAAGTGATGCATGAGGAAAAGTTACGAGAAGGCAGACTTAAATTTGAGTAAAGCATGTATCCTGCAAGACAGGTAGGTTTGTTACTTTAGTTAAAAAATGTTTCTTCAGCACATGGCAGCTAAAGAATTACTGATTTCAGAGATGTTGTAGAGCTTCTAATGAGTGGATACAAGGGTCCAGTCAATGGATAGGCCTAAACAGCAACATTTACCCTTATTATATTTGCTTATTATTATCAGCAGAGTATGCTGATGTTATTGACATTGTCATATCCAAAGTATGCTGTAACATGAAAGTGGTTTGTAATTTTCTCCAACTGTCATGGCTTAGTACAAAAAGATACACTGTTAAAGCCAATCTTGGTGACTCCAAAATACAAAAGCAACCAGTTGAAAATAACTTCAAAAACTGTGCATTTGGGAAATAAAAATTTCAAAGTATTTTTCCAATACAATTAATACCTTGCAAGCAGTTTTATCAAAAGAACTTGATGCAGCAGTTGCTTTATTAACACATGTTCTATTACTAAAAATATGTAAATTATGAAGACTGTAATGGGAAAGTGTTCTTTGTGTGTGTGTGTCTGAAAGACTGTCCATGAAACTTTTAATTCTGCTCCCTTATGATTACCTCAACATTATGATATAACCTTTAGTTTTATGATTACACACTGTTTATTGTTGTACATAACATTTACATGTAGAGTGTGAATGAAATTTCCACAGTAGCATTCATTCCAGCATTTCCTCATTTTTCAATTTATGCCCTTGCAGT
Source organism: Strix aluco (assembly GCF_031877795.1). Taxonomy (NCBI): domain Eukaryota; kingdom Metazoa; phylum Chordata; class Aves; order Strigiformes; family Strigidae; genus Strix; species Strix aluco. Next base: position 44,877,636 of record NC_133932.1, read on the forward strand.
AACAATAATTTCCTTTGAACTCGAGTCCATGTTTATGTATGTATGTGCATTATTTGCTAAGTCTAGTAAAAGGAAACAAACAAAAACTCCATCATTACATTTTCTTGTCATTCACACAGGTTATCTGCAAATGTGAAGCCCTTACCCTTCAAACTAACCAGATAATAGCTTTCAGAATTTTTCATTGTCTATGTGGAGAAATGACAGTCCTTTTGGTTTTCTCATTTATTTGTTATGAGGAAAGATGAGATTGAAGGGATTGGAGGTTGGCCTTGGGCAAGGATGGGTGCATGTCCTAGTCACTGCTGATTTCTGCCTTGCATTTGCCCAGTTCAGTACATTCTCATTTTTCTTCCACTTCTGGATTTCTAATCCAGGCCCATTTTCTTTGTCCATCCATGTCTAAACTCTACTCCTCTAGCATCTCAGTACAATTATGTAGACTTCCTTCACCTCATTCATTTAAGCCAATCTACCTTACAACCCCATGGTCTTAGGGTATTTGACCCTTTAGCTCAACTCCTATATCTTTAGCTGGAAATGCAGATCCTGCTGCTGGTAGTATTCATCTACACAGTTTTACTTCACACAAGTATAAGAAGCAGGTATTGCTGAAGGACAGTAACTACATGTTTGGAGTTACTCCATGGGACACATATAAAAAGCAACACATAGAAGTCCTTAGATATGGGTGACGATGCTACCACTGCTACCAGGTCCCCATTTGTCCTACCTTCAAGGGTAGGACAATGAATGCTTGAAACGTTGTGGGTGGGAAACCTCTGGCTTAGATTAACCCCATGGCTGAAGACAGATCTGCTTGTGTTTGCTGGAGATATGCTAGAATAGAAGATGTTTTTTTCTTAATGGTAAATTGCCTAGGACATTTTAGAATGTTGCCCTGGATTTAAACATGGACTCTGATGTTTCTTCATTTCATCCATTTTATAGCAAGGAAGAATAGGGTCAATGCAGTTGAGACTGCTTCTCACAGACCAGCTTGTGCTATGACTCACCAGATTAGGAAATTACAATTTTTCTTCCAACAAAAATGTTGGTGATGGCACAGGTGTCTAAACAAGCAAGCAAGAAAGAAAAAAAACAAACTTCCCCCCCCCCCCCCCCCCAATGTGTTTAAGCAAAATGATGATGTTTTATGCCTAGAAAGAATAAGGCAGCTGTAAAGCAGTCAGAGGAGAGAGGCTCTTGCTCAGTGCCTTGGCCTGCTCTGTGAACCTGGCAAAACTCTCATCTTTGTTGCTTTTGTCATCTATTTAAATGAGAAAGTATTTAAGCTGTTCTGTCAGTTTTGCTGTTTGCATAAAGCCTGTCACAATAAAAGAAGTAACTTAGAATTCTCTAGAAATAATGAGGTAGAATAAACATCATCAGAGTCTAGTAAATTCTGCTTTATAGCAGCAAGCTTCTACACAACTTCAACATTGCTTCCTTTGCCCCCTCCAGTCATAACTAGTTTTCTTTGACAACCTCCTAGCTGCTCAGGCAATTCTTAGTGTCATAGACCACTCCCTTAATGCCGGTGATAAACAGGAACCACAGTTTTCTTGATAATTCTCACATTTCTTTTCCAAACAAGTTACTGGGATTGCTCAGACATGCTCCGGAACTGTATTCAGTTTGAAGCAACTAACGTTTCAGGAAACACATTTAAAACCATATAAAATGTCCTATGTTATAGTATAATCAGGATTTGCAGTCATGAAAGCTTTGAGAACTGTTCTTTTTTTAAAAATAGTAGAATTTGGCAACTCATGAGTATTATATCCTCTTTTTTTTTAAAAGATCTTTAAATATTCCCTTCAGTTCAGACTGCACTATAACTTAAGCCTGTAGACTATAATGTAAGCTTCTAGACTGTTTTCCATTTTGTTTTTATTGTAAACCTTGGAAAAAATAGTCAAGAGCAGCTTTTTCTTTGCATACTAGGATGCTGAGAAAGGCAAGATTAAACTGTTTAGGAGCAGCAAATATTTCAAACTTCTATCAGAATAATGAAAGAGGATTGAAAAAAAAATTTTCCTGCTACTAAATTAAGAAAAAAAATGGCTTCCACATAGTTTCTAAATGATCTTGTAGGTGCTGTTAATTTCCCTCTTATCTGTGAAGTCCATCAATGCTGAAGAGGGGAAGAAAACTGTGATAGACAGTCTTTAGCTAGTGCAAATGAAAACACAAGTTGGATAGTAGTTATGCTTGTATAACAAGTAGACAGGGAATTGTCTGAGAATGATGGTATAAAATATATTTCTGAATCTTCTGAAAGTGTAAGTTATATGAATAACTACATATTCTCTATGTGGAGCAAATTTTAAAATAACTCTGTCTTGCCTATAAAATTTGAGATGTTGCCTCTAATTGAAAATGTTCTCTTTGGCTACAGATTATGCCCCCAGTATCAATATGGGAAGAGCTTTCCAATGTTTTTTAGGAATTCAGAGAATGAACGGTACTAACAAGTGACAAATCTGCTGACATTACAGTTCGAGACACATTAGCAGCCTGGTCAGCACCTCAGATACAGCTACTACTCTGCTGTTAACAAGTTTTCAGCATGATACTTCTGCCTTGTTTTCTGTGACTGGCCTTTTTCAAGGTGAAAGGACTCTTCACAGGATTTCCAAATAGAGGTGAATGATTCTGAATGGAAGCTCCTAGCCTGTGAGAATGGGAACAATCCTCTTCCAAAACCAAAGTTTTTCCAAAAATCAGCTTGGAAGCAACCATGGACCCTTTGGACATGGCTATGACACTATTTATAAAATGAGGAAAGCAGAGACACCTTTTTTCACAAGATGGGGTAAGAAATCTTGTACAAAACCCTAAGCAATTCTTACTACCATTGTTCAAGGATAACTTCTTTTAAAGGTTGTAAGGTCTGCTTCTCTTTTAAAATTATTTCTTTAAAGAGTACTATGAAGAATTAACAACAATTTGGCAAGATCAAAGAATCCCAGATGCTACTATTGTAAAAAGCATAGCAACCGATCGAAGAGTACCCCAATGAATTCAAATACAGATTAGAGGCAAAATGAGAACAAGAAAGAAACACTCGCCTATTTTATTGGTAGCTTTTAATGTAGTTTAGATAGAGAAATTACAGAAACTGGTACAAAAACATCACAAAAGCTGCTATTTTCTGTCCATAAAAACTAATTGAACTCAGTAAAATTTTGTTGTGTTTAACCGCAACAGCAGAGGTGTGAATTCTATAATGAAGCATTTGCTAACATTTTCCATTTGACATAAAATTCTGTGATATAAGCAGTAATGTCACCTAACATGAAGTGGTTTTAATTAGTGAACATGACTATTCCTGAACTTAATTATAATCTAAAAAAATTATGTACACAGAAAAAAATTATATAGGAGTGTAAAAAAACCCCATAAAATATAATTTAATTTAAATTTAATGTAAGGCTGCTATTTTCTTACCCAAAGTATGAACAGTTTGATTCTCTGAAAAATTAAAGTTTGCCATGTCATCATAGTCAGGGATCTGAATAGAGGTTTGCTTAAAATTTTCCATTAGTAATACCTTATCACAGAAAATCCCATTTCTGTCAATTAAAAAATATGTTGAAAAATTCAGTTTTACTGATCAAAAGAAATAATATCAGGAAAATAATAAAAAGTTTATACTTCATTAATTGAATCTTAGTTGAAATATTTTCCTTTATTTCATGTGGAAGAAAGAAATATATATTTTGCACTGCTTTAAAAAATACAGTAATTTCCTTTCTCAGGACTTTGCCTCTGATGAGTTTCAGTACAGATTTTTTGGACTGACATCTCTGTGGAAATATGTGCCACATGATATGCTGAATATGGAAAAATGAACAAGCCTGTTTACTTGGAAATAAATTATTTTGGGGAGTCCACCCACAAGAAAACAGAAAATCCAGAATTATAAGATCTATTAGGTAAGATAAAGGCTTATTTGACCTGAAGTAGAGCATTTATTTTGAAATGTCTTTTAGTATTCAATCATAATCTATTTTTTTTTAATTTCCTTAACACACTTTTATAAAGCTATCCTCTTTAGCAGTGTGAATTTTGTCTAGACTTATTTTTATTAGTTTATACATGACAAAATTGATCTAGATAGTAATCTTTAAGAAAAAATTTTGGTTTTCATCCTATTGTTTTCATAGTCTAGATGGGATGGGCTATGTGGAAATGAAGAAACAACACTGCTAGTTATGATCTGTAATGACACATCTCTTATAGAAAGTACTAGCCAAGAGCTTCTTTTCTAATATTTGGTTTTCAGCTATTTGTAGCTGAGGTCAGTTGACCTCAGACAGCAGCTAAGGCACCACCCAGTCACTCATTCAATGCCCCCTCTCAGTGGAATGGGGGAGGAAATCAGAAGGGTAAAAGCAAGAAAAAACTCATGGGTCGAGATAAAGACAGTTCAATAAGTCAAGGGAAAAACAAAACCAAAAACAACCCAAGTGACACAAAGGCAATCAATCACCACTTCCCACTAGCAGCCCAATGTCCTACCAGTCTCCCAGCAACAGCTACTTTGGAGAAACTTCCCCCACCACAGAAGGCCTTGATGCTGTGCAAGCACTGTTCAGCAATAGCTAAAACATTGGTGTGTTATCAACACCGTTTTGGTCACAGATCTAAAACACAGCACCATATGGGCTCCTATGAAGAAAATTAACTCCATCTCAACCAGATCAAGTACAATCTCCATCCCTTCTTATTCCACACCATTTGCATCATGCTCACGTCCTACAATATTCAATGAATTCTCATTAACCACCATCACCCCCTTCCCTGTCCTTTGACATATACGCAGATAACTTTCCTTCAGTCTACTGGCCATCCCCATTCAAATGTCCATTCAGTTCATTTAGTCCATGACTCAAGCTCCATCTGTTGCAATGATCATTCAAGACAGGAGGTACAGTGTGTTGTGTTGGATTGTTGGATTTCAAAACCAGCTCAAGTTGGATCACTGCTGCACTTGCCTGGTTCTTTGTGAGGTTCATCCTCCACTGATTTGTATAGCTCCCACTGTGGTACTTTTGACATACAACTATGGTATCACACAACTATGACATCATGCAACTCAAACCATGGGCTATTTTCACCCAAGGATAAAATTCCTTGAGGTATACCTTAGATTTCCCCAACCTTCTGCATTACCCACTGAGTGCATCCAGGTTCCTCAGTAAAAGCAATCCCATTAGCTTGTCTTTTTCCTGAGGAAGAAGTAACCCAAAGTCTTTCCCAGCTGGTTCCAACTACCTGGAACCAGGGAGTCTTGGTTGTTGCAATATTGCTGGTGGTGCACCATCATCATAAAAAGGGAAAAAAGGAAGACCTGGTCCAGTCAGTCTCACCTCTGTGCATGGCAAGATCATGGAGCAGATCCTCCTGGAAACTGTGCTAGGGAAATAAAGAGGTGACTGCTGACAGCCAACATGGCTTCACTAAGGGCAAACCGTGCCTGACAAATTTGGTGGCCTTCTATGACAGGGTTATAGCCCTGGTAGATAAGGGAAAAGCAACTGATGTCATCTACCTGGACTTGTGCAAAGCATTAGGTACTGTCCCGCATGACATCCTTGTCTCTAAATTGGAGAAACCTGGGTTTGATGGGTGGACCACTCAGTGGATAAGGAATTGGCTGGATGGTCACACTCAAATTGTTGCGGTCAACGATTCGATGTCTAAGTGGAGAGCAGTGACGAGTGGTGTTCCTCAGGGGTTGGTATTGGGACCGGTGTTGTTTAACATCTTTCTTGGTGACATGGACAGTGGGATTGAGTGCACCCTCAGCAAGACTGCTGATGACACCAAGCTATGTGGTACAGTTGACACACTGGGGGGAAGGGATGTTCATCCAGAGGGACCTTGACAGGCTTGAGAGGTGGGCCTGTGTGAACCTCATGAAGTTCAACAAGGTCAAGAGCAAGGTCCTGCACATGGGTCAGGGGAATCAAAAGCACAAATACAGGCTGGGCAATGAGTGGACTGAGAGCAGCCCTGCAGAGAAGGACTTTGGGTTATCAGTGGATGGAAAACTCACTATGAGCCAGAAATGTGCGCCCGCAGCCCAGAAAGCCAACAGTATCCTAGGCTGAATTAAAAGAAGCATGACCAGCAGGTCAAGGGAGGTGATTCTCCCCTCTACTCTGCTCTTGCAAGACCCCACCTGGAGTCCTATGTCCAGCTCTGGGGTCCCCAGTGTAAGAAGGACATGAACCTGCTTGAGCGGGTCCAGAGGAGGAGGGTCATGAAGATGGTCAAGGGGCTGGAGCACCTCCCCTACGAGGACAGGTTGAGAGAGTTGAGCTTGTTCAGCCTGGAGATGAGAAGGGTCTAGGGTGACCTTATACCAGCCTTCCAGCACTTAAATAGGACCTATAGGAAAGCTGGAGAGGGACTTTTTCCAAGAGCATGTAGTGATGGGACAAGGGCTAATGGCTTTAAACTGAAAGAGGGTAGATTTAGATTAGATGTAAGCAAGAAATTCTTTACTCTGAGGGTGATGAGGCACTGGAACAGGTTGCGGATATCCCCTCCCTGGAAGTGTTCAAGGCCAAGTTGGATGGGGTTTTGAGCAACCTTGATCTAGTGGAAGGTGTCCCTGCCCATGGCAGGTGGGTTGGAACTAGATGATCTTTAAGGTCCCTTCCAATCCAAACCATCCTATGATTCTATGGTATCAATCAGCACCTGCTGATCTTTGACACATAGTAACCCCCAAGCAGAAGGATCCTCAGAGACACCAGGCAAGGTAGACCACTGTTTAATCTATACCCACAGCAGCTACACCAAAAGCCCAGTGGTACCCTTTTGGGTCCATGGAGTACCTTCTCCTGAGGTATTCTATGTGCAGGATACATGGAGCCTCTGGGCCAGTCAAAATAGGATGCTTTTGCCACTCATTCCCTATTAAGCTCAACTCAGCCTTCAACACAGTCAGCTGTGGGGATCACCCTGTCACTATAAAAACCCAGATGTGTTTTGCCCCCTTTTAGCCTGATGGCATTAGGATACACTAGTGTCCACCAGAACCTTATAACCATGTGGGTCTATGTGCCACCAAATCCATACAGTCCGATAAAGCTGTTTGTCCTTTTCCTCCACTTGGCTGGAGGCAGGACCCTTCTGTTCCTGACTCCCATAATGATAAACCAGAAGTCCCTTCACCAGCCACCTTGAGAGTGCTGAACAGAGGCTCAGTAAGCATAGGCCAGGACCCAGCACAGTACAAGTTGCGTGTCTTTGGCATAGGCAAGTCATTCTTTTGTCAAACGATTGCATGCCTGTTTAGGTGTGAAGTTCCAGACTTTTGGAGGTGAAAATTGCTCTAGGTACCTGCCAAAATTCTCCCAAGCACCTTGCCACCCATGACTCAACTGACTCAGGGCACATCCCTGTGTGGCATTCCCAACCAATTGGTTGACCTTGCAAAAAGCCAAAATAAGATTCATGACACACATCATTATGAGCATTCTGGGATGTTCAAGAAACTGAATAGCCATTGTAACACGGCAGAAAACTTCTACACCAGTGAAGAAGGGAGATATGTTGTTTCTCATTTCCCCTCCAAGTGGGTCTCAGAGGAAAAGAGGAGAAAGGTGTAATTGTTAATTGGCTCCATGAGATGTTTCTCCGTGTACTGGGACAGCAGCAATGCAGGGTCCAAATACAGGATTAGGCTCAAAGGCAGTTCTTTTATCATAGCTCTGCCAGGCAAAACAAAACAAAGTGATAAACAGCACAGTGAGCTGTAGAAGCCATTAACAAGCCCTGAAGTTTAATGTACAGCAAGAAAGGGAGCACAGCACAGAGCAGGTGAGGGAGCAAACAAACCAGTATCAAAACCACATAAGTCAACATTGCAACTAGCAACAGCAAGTAACAACTTGCCAAGTAACAGCTAAACAGGTATAATAACTTTAAATCCAGTCTAGCACACTTTGATCAAAGCTATTGTTATCATGAACACCTCATGCCCCACTCTGGGTGCCAAAAAGGACTGTGGTGGGTTGACCCCAACTAGCAGCTAAGCCTTCACATAGTCATTTGTTCACCCATCACAGCAGGATGCTGTAGAGAATCAGAAGGGCAAAAAGAATAAAAACTCATGGATCAATATAAAGACAGTTTAATAAGTCAAGGGAAGGACAAAAAACAAAACCAAAAACAAACTTCAAGTGATGCAAAGGCTCATCACCTGAAGACCAATGCCAGTCTCCAAGCAACAGCTACCTTGGAAAAACTACACTGGTCTCCACCCAGTTTTATTGCTGAGCATGACACTATATGGTATGGGATATCCCTTTGGTCGGTTGGGGTCAGTTTTCCCAGCTGTGTCCCCTCCTGACTTCTAGTATACCCCCAGCCTACACTCTAGCAGGGCAGCATGAGACATAGAAAGACCGTGGCATTGTGCAAGCACTGTTCAACAATAGCTAAAACATCCCTGTGTTATCAACACTGTTTTGGTCACAAATCTGAAACACAGTAACATACAGGCTGTTATGAAGAAAATTGACTCCATGCCAACCGGACCCAATAAAGTAATATTTCCTGAAATGCTCTGTTAATCAGCCTCTGTCTAAAGGTGGATTTTTTTTCTTCAGGATTCAGAAAAATCTTTATAAGTATGTAATCTTTGATAAAGCTAAGTCTTTCAGTGAAAACAAAATAAAGTAGATGCTGTTTTTCCCCCAAATAACCAGTGTCTTGTAGATAATTTCTTTTCATTGAAGACAGGAGATCAAATTTGGGTTACCAGAGATAGATAGGATTGTGACATAACAGGGAGAAAAGAAACTCTGAAGAACTACTAATAAATGATACATGTAAATTACAATTGCAGCTACTAAGGAACAGCATATGAGTGTAGAATCATATATTCCATGTCAACAGAACAGTTAGAGAGAGGATTTGGACAAAGCAGAATAATAATCAAGGTCAGCAAACATAGAAGAGAGAATTAATGGCCATTATGAGAATAATGTTACTGGGGTCAGGGAGATGAAGTTTGTGAAAAGCAGACTTGCAAAACATCCACAACAGCAAGTTCAGGAAATAAAACTGGCAATGTATTCAATGTATTTCATGATGGAAAAGGGGATGAAGAGCAAGGAGAAGCAGGATAATTGGGTAATAATTTTTTTGAACAAGCAAACAATGATATATTAAGAGGCAGAGAAGCCAAATTATTAGGGAAAATTTTAAAGCAGAATAAAACCAGGGCAGTAGTTTAAACCAGACAAGGGAAAAGATAAGAGTAGGTAGGACCACATCCTACATCCATCTTGAGGAGTAAAAGGACTATTTGATTGGGAATGTCTCAAAATAAATGTACATCTGAAATTAAAAAGGTGATAAAAAAACTGAAGAAGGTGTTCCAGCTGTTAATCTGGATTTTCTTTTTATGTGTTGCTCTCCTGGATTTTGTCAGTGCTAGATACAAGGAAGCTCAAGGATGGATAACAATTGATGTTTCTCAGCAGGGTATTCACACTGTTCTTGATTGTACCAGCAATTGAAATACAAATTTTTCTTGATTTTTTAAGCACACAGATAGGCATTGTATAGTTTCAAGAGTAATGAACTGCCTTATATTTGTATATATTTCTGTATCCTTTAAGGAATGATCAAAAGTAACTGAGATCACATCCTTCCACTTTCATTTTTATGAAGGATGTCTCATACACATCAGTCCAGGCAGGAAAATGTATAAAAGTCCATTGAGAAAGCATAAATCACTTCTGAAAACTTATTATGCAGTCAGAAGTTTATCCTGATACTTTTAATTATGGCCCAGTGTTTGATCCGTGTTCCTCTATCTGAGTAACTACTTCAATAAGTAATTCCATTCGTCTGGCTGGAATCCCATTTAACTATGATCCTGACTCACTTGTGAGCCTAACTGCTTACCACCGCTAACAGGGGATTTAGCATTTGAGCTCACATGTCAAATAGACATTTGACTGCTTAACTTTTGTCTTCTGCACATTGTGAAACAACTCTCAGAAGAAAAAGTTTCATGTGGTAAAGACATTGAGTAAGAAAAGAAGTCAAGAACACAAGATCAATTAAAGATTCAAGTACTCTCAAAAATAGTATTTGTTTTAAACATAAATTGAGCAATAATGAAATTGACCTTCTATAAATGATAGAAAGATATCAACAAACTAGTAAGCTAATTTTAACCTGTAAGGAAAATTATAGGGAAAGGAACTGCAACAGTCTCGGGTAAAATGTCCTTTTATTAATTTTTGATTAACTAAAGCTAGCAAAACAAATTTCCATCTAAACTAGGACTTCAGAAAAATTCACCTTAAAAAAAAACCCTGAAAAATTAAAGAAACTTCTGTGCTGAAAAACTAAATAAGCAAAAGCAAATACTCAGATACTCTTGTCAGGAAAAAAACAGTGTGGCAGCCTAAATTGTAGTCTGAGTACCTATAAATCCCAGTTTTCCTGCCTAGAGTGACATCAGATGTACTATGGCTCTAAGTCTTCCCTGATAGCTCACAAGAGAAGAGCTCTCCAGGTGTGATGCCATTAGATAGTCATCCCCAATAGATACCCACTGATTAAATCACCTTCAGTGTTGTTAATATGACAGGTCTAGTTTGATATGCCAAGAAAATCCAAAACAAAAGAATCAAAAACATTTCTTTGTCTTGGTATGGCTGCACAAGATGCTCTCAGGTAACATGTACAAATACAGCCCTACACTTCTGTTCTCAAATTACTAATGATGAAAGAAAGCTCATGCTGCTTTAGGCAGAGAAAAAAACTCTTTCTTCTTATCAGTACTTACTGTTCTGATCCACGGACCTGCTTCTGCTTGGTGTCTAACACACATCCTCCAGGGACTCTTGTTGGGAAGATGTTACCTTTCCCAGCTCTCTGTCCTCTTTTCCATGCATGGAAGCTTCCCACATCTGAGCAGCCTGGTAAGGTGTATTTATCATCCTTCCCTGGCTCCTAGGAAAAGCCCCAGTGCATAATAGTAGCTAGGCCACAAGCTGGCTTGTGAAACTGCTACCAGGGAGATGAGAAAACAGTTTTGGTTAAAAACACAACTCATCTGAGTTGTTACTGAGTTAACAGTTCCTTCATGTTTTAGCATGACACAAAAAGATCAAGATTGATCTTTTCTGATCAGTCTGACAAGAAAACCATGAGGTAACTCTAAAGATAAGCAGGGTAAGAAGGTAGAGTGAAGACTGTACATGATTATCCTTTGGAAATTTTCCTTTCTTATTTTGTAGGTATATTGTTTATTTTTCAGTTAGGTGTACTCTTCATAACAGTTACCGGGTTGGTAATCTTTATGACAGACTTTTCCTCAAATTCCCTTACTTTTCTCTTTCAACTTAGAAAGTCCCCAGAAGCACCGACTTTCTTCAACATCTCCAAGTTGGACTGATGTGTTCCTGGAGATGCTGATTAGAATGTATTATGGTCATTAGCAGCTGAAGCTTCTTAATGTTAATTTTATTGTACTTACTTTTAGCTTTTAAAGGAAAAAAGTTAAGGAAGATTTAATGAGACTGAAGACAATACTAATAGAAAGAATAAAAAGTAATCCTCTAGTATATTATGTCTATAAATTCTCACACAACATTATAGATTATGTGGTTTGTCCATATGAAAAACATATATTGGACATTTATTTTACTAGCAAATAATTCCTTTTATTAGTCAACAATCTTAAATTTGAAAACAAAATACACATCATGCTTGTGGGCACAAACCAGCCTCAGAAAAGGGTAAAGAACTACTAGTACATTAATAATAATTTCCTTTTCCACTCTTGCCATCTGGCATTCTTCTGAAATACATTTAGTGGCCTCTCTGAAAGTCAAATTTAGACCTGATGAGCCGCTGATGAGATAACTGCTATGTTCCATTTCTGCTTCCCTTTGACGATGCTTCAAATGGGAAATGTAGCATTTTGGGGAGTTTTTAGCTCCAAATGAGATGTTGGCTGTCCAGTGGGAAGATAAAGATTCCATTACATGTATTTTAAAAGGCATAAAAGATAATCTTCATTTCCTAGCTTACATTTATTTGCTCTCACACAATGTCTCCCATATTCAAGGTTGAGCGTAAGCAATTGCCAAACATGTAATTGAAGAAGAGCAATGCCATGAGTGTCAGGTCTGTAAGTATATATATAAGTATATAAGTGTCAGAACAGGTGAATTCACAGACAGTGTGCTGTCTACAGGGGGAAAAAAGAAAAAGAAAGAAAAAAAAAAGTTGAAACTTGAAGTATGGAGCTGTCAATTGAAGAAGAGGCTTTAAAATTACATACCGGTAATTATCTTACTGTCTTCAATGGTTGCTATGAAGTTTCTACAAGGTGGCACAAAAATGCTGTATTTCAAGCACAAGTTTGCAACTGTTAAACTGAACTTTTTAAAGTGTTGCTATAACATCAAACATTGACTGACTGAAAGCTGCAGCCTTCTCATTTTATCCATGTGCAAAATACTGCACAGCAGAAGCAACATAACCTTTAGCAAACTACCCTCACCATATATCTCTGCAATCCATTAAGAACCTCCTCTAATAGTGAGGTGAAAGACAGAATAGATTTTTCTTTAAGAAAAAAATGGTTAAGCTGAGATCTGCTTTAGATTCAGGTTTCAGATGCTACAAGCAAATACTTATCAGATCCATAAGGGGTCCTGGTCCTCTCAATTCAGACAACCAACGTTGAGATATGAAAAGCTATACTATGTTTGATCATTAATAAAATGCAAAGAATGGAAGAAAATTACTTGGCTTTGAAGTATGTTTTCTAGACTCAAATATTGAGTTGTACACAACCAGCTATACTTTCTGTGTTTAGTTATGCAAAACCAACAGTAATAGTAAGTATTCACTGAGATTTAGCCTTTAGTAATTGTTTTGATCATCTCATGAAAAGTCTTCAAATGCTCAGCAATAATGACTATTAGTAATTATAATCAGTGTATTTTCCTGACTGTCACTTGAAGACAGGAGCTTCTATATTCTACTTGATTCCCTGAGCTCTCTGAAGAAAACTTCGAAAAGCAGAAGTTATTAAATATTGAATACTACTAAACTATAATAGAGCAGAGCTCCAGTTTTGTGCATTGTGTCCTTTTAAATTATTCTATGCAATTAGTTAAAAATTAAGACAAGTTCTGTGAAACATGTATTACAATAAATTTGGGGAAGGTCAGAACCATAGCTTAATAACAAATGGAAGCAAAGAAACAGAATACCTGTTTCCTTAGTTTTTTAACTGATGGGCTGTACCTCATGAATAAGCTCATAGTTGCATCTCAGTCTCTGTTCCATACCTCCCCAAGCAACAGCAAATTTCACAACACCACAAATAAAAATAGAAGAATACTTGAACTGACATAATTTAAACAGTAGGAGACTTTTCACAGTTCCCCTTACAGTTCCCCTTACATTACTTGCCATTTCTTTTCACTATATCTCTCCTTTTTCCACATTCATCAAGGTCATTGTGAGCTTTTTTCCTTTGATTTTAATTTGATCTCAGTTTGTACATTCATTTTTATGTAAATTTCAGGAGAGGTGACTGCATCTTCATTTTTCCAACCATCTGGCACACTGGGAAATACAGCAGCATTCAGCCCCCAATAATATAAATAAGAAAAGAGATAGATTTCAGAAGAGACTTTTAAAAAATGTGATTATTAACAACAGAACCTTTCAAATATTTTTATGAACATTTGGTGTGAGTTTCTGTCATTAAAGATCTATGAAATACTTATTCAGTAAGACATCCCTTTCATGCTACTAGTATGCTTTTTCTGTTATAAAATTAATAAGTAGAAATATCTTTCTGTTCCCTCTGTTGAAGTTAAGTGCATCATTGTTCATGAATGGAAACAAAAACACAAGAAGAAAAAGGAGTGATAAGCCATAAAACATTACCACAACCCCCCCCCCCCCCGGTTTTAAGGTATTTTACATTCATTGTATTTAATTGAAAGAAATTGTAGTAGCCAAGAAATTGCATTAGTTTTCAGCTAATAAAATAAATGAAGCCAAAAATTAAGTCATAGTCAAAAATATGTTTCTTTTGCAAGTTGATCTATGCATTTGTTTTAAACAGGTCTTCAATAACTTTTGCATAACATTTTCTGATAATAGGCTTCTATAACTACATCACCTCATGAAGGCACTATTATATTTTCTCTTGTTATTCGAAAATTATAACTCTATAGTAAAAACTCTATATTTAAATGAATATACAAAATGCTTTGTTTTTCTAAATGAGGCAATGTTAAACAATTTAGAACTGGAAGAACAGTGATACCACATATGCACTTGCAAATCGCAACTGGCTTCAATTTGCACAGGAGGAGACCAATGTCATATCCAGGCACTGGTACTATCATTTTGAGCTTTTATATTAATGGCATAATATTAACAAACGCAACGCTAATGTAATTCTTTGTGGGCCAGACTCAGTCAAAACTCTTTGGCAAAAACAGTGCTATACAAAATACAGACATATACACACAAATGAAGCTTGGAAATACCTTTTCTGAAGCCATTAGTGAAGTTATTGTTCTGTAATCAGTCAGAGCTTCTCAATCACTACAGAACTTTAAAGTGTCTAGAGGGAAAATTCATTTTCTTACCAGGATCTGACCCTGCTACATTCAGGTGTTAGTCAAAATCTCAAGTTGTTTGACTGTAGAATAAGAAGAATCTGTTTTAACTCAAGTTTAAACTGTCTTCAGTCACAGTAGCATACTGGATTGTTTCACAGACATATTTTCCACTTCTTGTCTGGGAAAATGTCTTTGTTTTATACTGGCTTTCTTCCTATAAAAATAACTGAAACTCATCTATTAAAACAAAGCTTTCAGAAAAAAATCCTCAAAACAAAATTTAAAATCTACCCATTTTTCTCATTAGAAATATACAAAGTGTCTAACAGGGTAAGTGGAGAACACCGGGCACAAGAAACAAGATATGGTAATTGAGACCATCTGTCTCACTAAATATAAAGCACATTTGTCTGTGCTTTATATTTACTCTCTCTCTTTCTGATCTCATTGCGGTTCCAAAATCTGACCATTCAAGTAGAGGAAAAATTGTCTGATGCATGACAAGAAAAATTTAGATGAACTAATTCCAAGACAAGTAGAACATGTTCCTATATTCTTTCAGAGCATGTGGAGAAGTAGAATAGCAGAGACAAGTGCAAGAATAGCTGATCCTTTTTGGCTGCCTCTGATATTTGACTATCCCGACACCTTACACAGCAGCAGCTGACCTGGCAGTAATTCTGGTGACAACCTAGCCTATGGGCTAGAATTATTTTCTTGAAGCACTCATTACTGTCATTGCTGCTTTCATATCCACTGAGAGAACTGTAGGTCTGACACAGGCAATCACAGCTCACCATTCTGGTGCCAGCAGAGTGCCATTAGATTTGATACAGCACTGTAAGGAATTAAATTCAAGAGCAGTGTCTTGAATGTTCTTCTCTTCCTCCTAGCACTTAATTTGCTGTCAATTGGTGATATGGTCAGTAACTACTATATAAATCACAACGTTCAAATACTATGTACACATTATAATCAGTGTATTTTGTTAAATATATGACCACCTTCACAATGTCATCATTTACAGTGCTGTTGCTTTGTAAGTGCAAAGCCGCACACAAAATTCTAAACTGGAGTTACTCTGTAGCTCTTGACAGTAGGTATGGGTTTACTGCTGAAGCTTTTGCTGTTGGTTTGGTTTGATTCAGTTTGGTTGTGTCTATCTCTTCCTAGTCTCAGGAAAAGAAGGAAACCAAATGGTTATTCAAGTACAATGTGTATAAATGCATACAGTATATACAGTGTATATACTAAATACTACTATATATGCTATATATGTGATATACACTGTATATACAGTATATACAATATGTATAGATACATACTATATGCATACTATAGAGGCATGCTATATATAATTTATATAGTATGTACTTATACTTACATTATATGTAGTATATATTTGCTATATAATATCCATATAGTACTTTGACTACATGATAATATAGGTGATTTTTGATTGTTTTTCTGTGAGAAAACATTATTTATATGCAATATAGACATAACAATATCTACTTGAATATATTACCAAGGAAAATATTTTTTAAAAGTAATTAAAAAGTTCTGTAACCTTGAGTTGCTAATGGGTATGTAACCACTTAAAAAATTACTTACTTTAGTGAAAGTGAACATGTTGGGTTCTCAGAGAAGTATGAAAGTCAATTTTAAGACTTCTCTGGTAAGAAACAGCATTTTTATTCAGAAACATTTTGTGGTATGACAGTTCAGTGAACAGCTCAGTGTTCTGCCAGCCATTTGGGAAGCTTATTTTGCAATGGAATACAGAAGATCTTGAAAAACAAAGTAAAAGAAATGTTAATGTAATGGAAACTGTGACTTTCAGAGCTAACAAATATATACCTGGAATTCTTGTTTGAACATTTCAGTTGTACTGGATTAGTTAAGTGAATTTCTGAAGAATCATCTTCTTGCCTTGTAAAAAATCAAAGAATGCTGATGGGAAAAATAGGAACTAAAAGCTAGATTAGTCTTTATACTGAAGGGACATTAAAAATAACATTGTGCTGGAAACGCAGGAAAAATGAGTTGCGATACCTATACTGATCCAAAACTGTTTCCAAGGAATCAGGGCCTACTGGCTTGTATACAAAGAGAATGAACTGAAAGGGTTGTTTTAGACTAAGTCTTGAACAGTTGTTGAACTAGAGTTTTTCTTTTACAGTAACAATTACTTCTCTCAGTTTTCTAATAAAAATGAAAAGAGAGTGTAATAATTAGGGCTGCTCTAATGAATCTCTACAAGAAACACAACATAAAAATGTGTAATGGTTGACACATTAAAATTGATAACTATGATATTTTTATATAAATAGCTTCATAATGATACTAAGATATTCCTTTGTTCTGAACACGTTAAAATATGCAACATCATGGTGAAGGAGCAGCAAAAACTCAAAAATTTTTGAGATATTAGAAAAACAGGTTATTTGATTGACAGAGCACTTTAACATAATTTTATGTGATATGCTTCCTATGACAAGAACAAGTACTGGCTACAAAACTAATTCTGGCATATACAATTTTGCAGTTTTTACCAAAAATTATGTCAGAAGTTACATTTATTCAAAATAGAACCTGCAGACTATACGTGGTTGATGTTTCTATCTTGGCAGGAGAGCCCAAAATTTATGATTTGTGCTCTCAGTCACAGGTTAGGCAGATAGGAGGCTGATATACTAGATAAGACTGCTATTGTAAATTTACTTGGCATTTCATTTTTCAGTCACACTGGTAGTTATTTTCATACATCTTCAATCCATCATTTGCTGCTAAATCCAATTAGTTTGATTGGCAGATTTAGCTTCCCAGTGGGTCTTTTCTTCAAAACTTTCCTCAGTTTTTTGCTTTTTCCTTACCCAGCTAACTATTGATTAGCTGCTTTCATACAGCTCTGACCCATCTGTAGAAACGATCAGAGCAGCTGAAGTACATGGTGATCAAAATCACCCATGTGGTAACAAAAACTGCTCCCTCTTTTCAAGCAGTGAGAAATTGTGCAAGGGGCAAGGTGCCCCGAAGCTCAGCAGCCCCTGCCCGGGGCCAGCTCTGAGAGGTGGGTACCATGGGCTGGGGCCTGGCAGTGAGGAAAGCCACAGGGGCATCGGGAAGATTTGTCAGTGGCCTGTGCCCCAGGCTGGGACTGGTGTCCAGGGAAGCCCCAGGGCTTACCCTTGACCCAGACCTGGCCCTGCCAGCAGGAACACCCATGTCAGACTCAGAGCCGCCCCATCCTCACGGCTGTGCCCAGTGGTTACCAGCCATGGCCCAGCTCTCACAACAGGATGGGGCCACTGAGGAAGGCCCTTGCCCCGCTGTTGGCCCTCACTGTGCTCTGGTCAGTGGTGTTTTAAGTTATTCTCTGATCACTGAAAAGATATGGTAGCATGATAGTTCCACACCTCATCATTCAGGCAGAAAGACGCAGAGCTGACTTTGGTCAGTTTAAAATCTATAACTTCCCATGGAGAGGCAGTCAGGCACTGTCTGTGTCACATGGGCTGAGACTGATGCAACACCAGGGACCATAGTCCCACCAGTGGGGGGGGAAGAAAATAAAAAGGGGAAGGGGAAGGGGAAGGGGAAGGGGAAGGGGAAGGGGAAGGGGAAGGGGAAGGGGAAGGGGAGGGGAGGGGAGGGGAGGGGAGGGGAGGGGAGGGGAGGGAAGGGAAGGGAAGGGAAGGGAAGGGAAGGGAA
The DNA here is from genome assembly GCF_031877795.1 of Strix aluco. Lineage (NCBI taxonomy): Eukaryota > Metazoa > Chordata > Aves > Strigiformes > Strigidae > Strix > Strix aluco. The sequence goes on from NC_133932.1 coordinate 44,895,995, forward strand.
GGGAAGGGAAGGGAAGGGAAGGGAAGGGAAGGGAAGGGAAGGGAAGGGAAGGGAAGGGAAGGGAAGGGAAGGGAAGGGAAGGAAAGGAAAGGAAAGGAAAGGAAAGGAAAGGAAAGGAAAGGAAAGGAAAGGAAAGGAAAGGAAAGGAAAGGAAAGGAAAGGAAAGGAAAGGAAAGGAAAGGAAAGGAAAGGAAAGGAAAGGAAAGGAAAGGAAAGGAAAGGAAAGGAAAGGAAAAGAATTGCTTAAAAATAATTCCTGTATGATTTTGGTGGGACTTAATAAGAAGTAAGTGCTAAAGAATTTGTCCTGTGATGCTGATATAAAGGGAAAAGTACAGCAGGTGTTGAATTTCTTAAAGGCAATATTTTTAATTATTTTTACTCATAATCTAATTAACAGATTTACATACAAATGATCAGAAATTTCATTCTGCACTCAGCAACACACATTCTGTCTTCTTCATACATAACAATGAGCTAAACCCTTGATTCAGTCTTAATTAGAAAGCTATAGCTAGTTCTATAGTATTTTGGGTTTTGGACATAGTGGGCAGAAAGATATATAATAATTAAGGCTGCAGTACCGTGAAAAATGATCAATTTATAGAAAAGGTCAAGGAATTGAGTCGAAGAAAGAATTAAGTAGTAAGAGAATTGAGCTTACATTTATGAAAATGCAGGAAAACTAAGAGCTGGCATAAGATGGAGGACTCTACAAGAAAAAAATATTTGCATTTATCTGCTCCATAGATCAATGGCTGGGGGCAGTCACTTGGCATGTTTCTCTCCTGAAGTGGTAAAAATATGTTCATAGAGCAGCTATGTGGATTCTGAGTAACATATTCAATAGGGACACATGTTTAGGTTTGCAGTAAGGTTTACTGGCAAAATAGATTAATATATTATTTTTTCTTTAAAGACTGAACTACAGTTTTTCATTAAGCACAAGAAAAGTCTGTTAGAGGGCCTCAAACATGGGTCTGTGGTGATTTGTCTCCCTGAACTTGTGAGAAGCCAGGAAGAGCAATAATATGAGACATGATTAAAGGTAAAGTACAATAACAGATCTACGAGGGGAAACTTTATTAGCCCTTGTTTCTGCTATAACTAAGCCTCTCATTTTTTCAGTGCCACTTTCTTGGGATTGATCACTGTAAGAGCAATAATAATGATTTGTGAATTTTTGCAAGGAGTCAGATTATGATATGTTATATTTTAATAAAGAATATAGGAAAATACAGGTGTGGAGTTTTTTTCCAAAAAGTCTTTTTTAAAATCTTGACTCATTTGTGAATGTGCAAGTAACAAATTGACCATTGTGATTCAAATTTAAGAGGTACTACAAAAATAAAATTGGAATACTGCCATTTTCAGAGTGCTCTTTGGTATGGGCTCTAGTCCTCACACAATTAGATGGACTGGAAGATTTAATTTTAATTTTTACAGGTGTTGTTTATGTATAAAGTGAACATTAACTAACACCACCATCATGACCGTCCACCCTTCTCCCCTCCCGCCCACCCCCTCCTGAGCTAGGCATGTAAACATACTTACTAAACTTCAGACGGTGTTATCCAGATACAGCAGTGTTTATAAACATTTTGAAGTAATGGAGAAAATGCTTCCCTTTAGTTACAAGAAAAGATTATGAATACTCTTTGGGGAAAAATGCTTTTGATAGTGTTAATGACACCTAGAGTGGAAAACTGAAGGTTGTGCTAAACAGAACTATTAGTCTGGAAGATGGTCACTAATGAAATTCTTTAAGCAGCAGTTATTGGTCTGATCATACTTAATCTTCTGACTGAGAAAGGCAAAAATTATTGTTTACTAATAAAACATTCTAAAACATGCAAAATGTGAAATTAATGGCAATGCAGAGGAGATCTAGAAAATGAAATGAGAGAATCAGAAATAACTTGCACACTAGAATAATAGAAAGAAATAGTGTTCTAGTTAAATGCAGGGTCATACACTGGATTATTAATGACCAGAAATTCTTCTATAAGCTTGCTAGGTGGTTATGACATAACTGGAGGATACATCTGATGATTAAGTCCAGCATGCCTATTAAGAGCTGTCATGCTGCCATTAGAAGAACAAACATAATCTTAGGTACTTATCAAAGACATATGGCAAATCTGATGCTATTGCTTAATGTGCTTTATTGGGCATATTAAACTCAGAAAAGGTCTCTTGTGTTAAATCAGATTCAGTGAGACAGATCCAAAGAAGAGCTGTTAGCACCATGTCTAGACTGGGCAATCTGACAGCACTTCCTAAGCCTTTTGCAGGAGGAGAGGAGGTCAGCTTGCATATCCTTCAAACAAGCCTGGAGTCAAGATTAACATTTGTAGCTTGTAATGTTTGAGCAGTAGAACATATTGTTAAAACTTAGGGCTGCAGCAAACTGGCTATCCAGCTTCTGCTTGGCTTGGAGCTCAGGTAGGACAGGCTCATGTCTGATTCTGAGCTGAACTTGCTCATGTACTGTTGGTCCCCAAACTTACTAGATAAGCTTCACTCTTCATGATAGGAATACACAAGCTTTTCAGACAGATTAATGACAAATGACAAGCACTCTGGTTAGCAGATGACTGTTCTTTTGTGCATGTAAATATGGATATTCATAGAGAGACCAGCCATATGTATAATTTATTTCTGTGCTTCTGTGATAGATCACATTTTAATGTGTGGAGTTTATTTAGATCAGAAGAAGCAAATGTGTTTGCCAAGCTTATGCAGACTTAATTATTTTTGTGTACTCCTTTTTAGTTCTAACCCTATCCTCCTGCCCCAAATCTTATTTACCCTTCTCGGTTTGTTTAAAGGCACAATGTTGTACAGATGAAACATAGAATTTTCAAAACTGGACAGGAATAATGATTTTTTTTTCTTTAATACCAGTATTGTAAATGAATTTTGTGTGCATATGTATTTAGGTATTTGTGTACATGATCTGTACCTATGTTAAGAACAGTTCTATGTATGAGTGAGGGAGCACATCTCCATGATGCACATTTCAGGTACAAAGAACAATGACTAATTCTATCACTCGGTCTTTCTAACGTTTTCCTAATAGTTTTTCTTCTGTGTATACTTACTGATCTCAGAGATTTTAATTTAATCTAAAAAAAATGGGTTTCTAAATTGAAGAGTCTAGAGCAAAAAAACCATTTCAAATTGAGTGGACAGAATTATCCTAAGCTTTTGCTCTTTAATGCTTTTTAGACCATTAAATCCAAAATTTATCATTTTTCCTATGGAAGGCTGATATACAGCCTTCAAATTGCAATAAAGACTACATGTTATTCCAGAGGTGCATCAGGCCTTGTCAAGGCCAAGAAGTAGAGAACCTGCATGAGAGGAAAGAGAAAAGATTATCCTTTATCCCACTGAAACCATTCACCGTTCCTTGAGCAAAAGGTTTATGTTCCCAATGGACTTCCTGAAAAAAAGGAAGCCTCATACTATTTACTTGTGGTTTCCAGAGAGTGCTCCAGGCATGTTTTTGAAGCAAGAGGCCCAACAGGTGGGAGCCCAACAGTTGGAACAGAGATACAATAGACTGTGAAACATGCAGGTAAAACCAGTCGGTATTTAAAAGTCTTTGCTACAACATCTGTTTGGGTCCTTGGGGGATAAGAAAAATGGTGGCAAAGAAGCAGCCATTTTCAGATGGAATATCCAAACATGTCATTTGTAATCCCTGAGATGTAATTTTAGTTTGGGGGTTGGTATTCATTTTCCGTCATTAAGTATTCATCTTGGAAAGGTGAGTTCCTCTAGGTAGAATGATGGTTTGATAATGCAAAAAAATGAATATATGTTTAAAAATGTTATAGGAAAACATATAGTAGTCTTTTAACAGTTAAAGATTAAGAACTCACTTTGACTGTTGTGACTTTGAGCCTCATTTATGACTGGCAGACATTATTATTACTACTTTTCTTAAAAGAGTAATTTCCACTTCAATTTTTGCTTGCTAGATTTGTGGTTAGAGAGTAATTATTATTATTATTATTGCCTAAAATGGAGATAATTCAGACAGTGCTTTTGAGCTGCAGAACTTTAATCTAGATATTAATTATATTTTCAATCCCTCCCATCCCCCAATCATTTAATGATGTATCTCTACCATAAAGAATAAGTGCCTAGCAAAATCAGATGTGAATTTTCTGAAAGATCAATGAGATCTGTTGCAAAGGAGCAATTCGAAAGCAAATAATGGTACATTTGGAAGATATCCATTGAAAAAATTGAAATTTTATAAGAGCTCATTGGGCTTCAGCAAACTGACAGGTATATCAAAGAAGAAGTGGACTCCAAATCTATCTTTTAGAGATTTTCTTGAGGTGCTTTTCCCTCATAATATCCTTACTAGTCGTGATGTTACTCAATGCAGTCACAACATCAGACTATCACATTCAGATGACTTATTCCCACAATCAAAAACTGTGATCTAGTATTGTCTGTCTTCAAACAGGAAAGGAAACTTATTTTTTCTTCATCTGGTGGGCCAGAAGAGCCAGCAGAAGAAACTGGTTTTGGCTCTTCCTAAGGTTTCTGAGCATCCTGATTTAGTTTCTACTAAAAAAAAAAAAAAAAAAGGAATGTAATTATGAATGGAAATCTAAGGAATAAGAAAGCTTTGGAATACTAGGGAACTAAACCATGGAAAGATTAAAATTTTAGAATGCTCAAGGGGATTCTCTCTTGCCTCTTTGTCTTTCAGTTGTTTTCTTAATATCTTAATCCCAATTGCACATCCATCTTGTGTGAACAGTTGAAAACTGAATGTTTGAAAAAAAAGGCTTTTTAAAATAAACAATAAAGTTCTGATTGATATCACCATGCATAAACTATCTTAATTATATATGAAAGAAGAAAAAAATTAAACCCCTCAAAATCCATATTTTGAGACTGAACACAAAACTGCACAGCAACTGTAAGAGAAGTCCTTTCCAAATACATGGCAGTGTACAAAGTTAGTATTTCCTGTGGCCCAGAAGACTACTCACAAAAAACTACAGACATCCCTTTCCAATCATCAGAGAACATATACAAAATGTAAAGGACAGTGGGACTTTTCAAAGAGAAGTAAATGAGGAAGAGTCTTTAGAGGGAGGTGCATTCTAAGGATACATAAGCAGACATTCTGGCAGAAGTCAAAGCATTTCTTATAGTTTGGTAGAAAAACCAGTTTAATCTTCTCCAAAGAAACAGGCTTAGAGGTAAGCAAAGATTTTTCAGCCCTTAATTGCTAATGTAGGTATCTAGAGTTTGGTGGAAATCACTTGTGATTTTTTGGTTTTTTTGAGGAGTAGAAAGAAACCTGTATTGTCTGACTGTAAAACAGACCACTGTGCAATTTACTGATACAACCTGAATGCTGTAAAATATTGCATTTTGATTTGTCTGGGGGAAGGAGGAGTGAGGAAGGGATGTGCATTTTAGCAGTGCTTTTTTACGCATATTAGGAAGTGAACTGGAAGGGCCCAGAAATACAGAACTGAAAGAGGGTTGCCGTTGGAAAATATCTCAGAAGCTGTCTGAAGATACATAGGAAATTCCCTTTGTGAGCAAGCCATCTGGCAGGTCATACTGAGTTATGCCAAAAAGCTGAAGCAATCAGAGCACAGTGGGGGGAAAACTTATAAGCATGGGAGTTAAATCCAGCTTTATGTTCGTAGCAGTTGACTAATAGTGAGAGAGCCAGGTCCTTACACCACTACCACTCTGGAGATGGACTACACAGGCCACTATCAGGGAACTGAAAGGCACTGTGGCCTCTATTTTGTTAGGAAACCATGCTAAAAATAATATCATGGCTCAAATCTAAGGTTACCCACTGTTTTTTTCAAAGAATAAAAAGAAGAATCAATTTCTTAGCAACCAAGCAGACTAGTTGGGTGTTAACCTTATGTGGGCACAGTATCTGAGCTGTGAACTCCTATTGCTTACTGATGGAGGTCCTTTGACTGGTTGCAAGCTCTGGAGGGTCCAGGTGATGGGGTACAAAATGGAACAGGATTAGGCTGCATAATCCCAGTTCACTAGGTAAGGGAAGGCAGTATGCAGGATTTCTTTTGTGTATGTGTACATTCTGGCTATTTTCCCCTTTGGTGCATGAAAAGTGAGAGTCATCTAGACTTGAGGCCAACATACATCTGTATTTGCTAATGTATTTCCCAAGGAAAGAAACTCACACAATCACTCTGCTAGCTTTGCTTAGTAGTTGAATGCATCAGCCAATTGCTACCAAATCTGGTGATGTAAGTCTCAGATACATTAAGTTCTAAAAGTTTTGTGAGAATATGTGGCCAGGTAGAGGAGAAAATACATATTAGTGTTACTGACACATGGAAAACCAGCAGTATGGGCTACTAAGCAGACTTTAAACAGAGAGTGCCTTGGGAAACCAGGCACATAAAAATGTGCTACTCACAGAACTGCCTTTATAACTTTTCACTGAAGGAATTACTCCACAGAAAGAGGCAACAAAATGGTTGTAAGTAAGAAAAAGCAGAAGGAATTCTGAATCTTGCTTATTCACATGTAAAAGGAGGAAAGAAATAGTTAATGTTTTCATACTCTGCCCTGCTTGAGCCCACATGATTAAGACAAAAACTGGATGGTAAATGAAATGTGCTGCTCATAGCTCAGTCTAATACAGTTATGCTAGTTTAGAGCATGAAAGAAAAATATTCATGCCCTAATGATAATGTTGGAAGATGCCAGGATATCTGCAGTAATTAAAACTCTGAAATATATT